>NC_090450.1:163777485-164402485 GCF_031143425.1 Pleurodeles waltl | reverse complement strand
CCAATTTAGAAGAGAGTTGAAGAAACACATCTTTATGGAACACCACTCCATGACCCAGCTATCCTTCAATCGCCTACTGACTGTGTCTTTGCCTTTGACCTTGTGTATAGCTCTGCTGTCTTTCAGCTAGCTTTGTGCTATCAAAACACAACGTTGATGCATAATCCTAATTGAATTAGGAAAGGTCTAAATGTATCTTGCAGTAATAAAACATAGAACAGCAATATTACAGTCTATATATATTCAGTAACCCTACAAAACAATATCAGTCAGACATAGCATCATGAGAATCACAAAATAGCACTGCATGTCTCAATTTTCAAATGTAAACAATTCATTTAGAAAACAATATGTGTATAAAGCAGCAAAATGGACCTCTTCAAATGAAAGGAGGAGGTGTGTATCCTCAGGGGGAAGTGCAAAACTTAATTGTGTTTTGTGCCACAGAAAAACTGGGCCCGGGAGGTAAAATCTGCTGCGCTCACGGAGTTTGAGCAATTTTGGCACTCTCTGCTACATGGAGTAATGGGGAGTCCCCAAAATTCCGCCAGCCTGTGCGTGGCAGATATTTTCTTACTGTTAGTGCATGTAAAAAGAATTTGGCACTCAGTTGCAAGCACCATGATATTCTCAGCCCACTAGCGAGTACGCAAGAGATTACGCACCCACCCACACAGCTTCTGGCCACGAAGGCCCCTTTAAAATACTGCTCGTGAGTGACTGCAAGTGCACCTTGAGCTGATTCTGTACCCTAGAAGCAGCTAAATCTACTTAAATAAATGTTTGAGTGAATTTTCCTCTCCAATGAACCATTCAAAATGTTTTTTTAGTGCAAGAAGCCTTTTTATGTTCTTTATTTGAACAGGAAGGAAGTTCGCCAGAGATTCCAACTTCCTCTTCCTATCCAGCAGGCTTGTCCCAGTGCTTTGTCCATCTCATGGTCACTTTTAACATGTATTTCGAGGTGGAAGGGCCTGATTTATATTTCAGCTGGTGGGTTACTCCGTCACACCGGTGAGAGATAGTCCATCTGCAGAAATGTAAATCCCATAGGATATAATATGATTTGCATTTTGGCTGATGCACTATAAGTCACTATTGTGACAAAGTAATGCATCCTCCGAATTCTAAATCAGGCTCGATGTTTTTGTGATATCACATAAGTAAGTTTAAAAAAATAACATAAGGGTATTGTTTGTTTGCTTGGGGATGCACCAGGCTTTCTTTGTACTTTTATTTGGGTTTTAAATTGCATTGTGGTGGGAGGCCTGGAGTTTCAGTAGGGAGCCAGTTGCTTTTTGCATTTCACTTTTCACCTTTTGTAAAGGAAAAATGTTGCACAGCCGGGTACCTTTTCTCCATGTTTGTTACATTTGCAATATACATTTTTTGACTATGTGGCCTAGTATGCCAATGGGCCGTCCCACCACTAGTCCCAGTACTAGTCATCAGTGCTTGAATGAACTGTTTCTCTGGTATATGTTGTTTTAAAAAAACATTTAAGGCAGGGATGGCATTGGCTTAAAATAAAAATGTGCTTGTTTGTATTTCATTTTTTTCTGCAAAAAGTGTATATATGTGGTAATATTTGATGTCTTAAGAAGATGTGTGCTTTTGTAAAATGTTTATGGCTTAGGTAATTTTCATGTTTAGCATTGCTGAATTGATGATAGTGTTTTCTTCAGTGTTACAATGTTTCCTTTGTCTGTCCAGTGTGTCTGTGATTGTGCTTGCTATAGGCCACCATTTGTCTTTGTTCTCCATGCTATCTGGCCAGGGGCCATTTTGTATAGTCTGTGTCCATAGACCTGAAAGTGTTCTTCTTTGTTCTCCATGCCTCCTTGCTCATTCTTGTTTTTTGATCATGTGGCTCAGAGCCATTTTGTGAAGCCAGTCAGTGTGCTTTTGCCATAGGCTTGCAAGTGTTTTTTCTTCTCAATGCCTCATTGTTTGCTGTTGTTGGTTTGCCCATGTAGCCGGAAGCAATTTTGTATAGTCAGCAAATCTGCTTTTGCCATAGGCTTTCATGTGTTCTTTGTTCTCCATGCCCCCTTGTTTGCTGTTGCTTGACCATGTGGCTGGAGGTCATTTTGTGCACTCAACCATGTGTGCTTTTTCCATAAGCTTGCATGTGTTCTTTGTTCTCCATGCCTCTTTGCTGGCTGTTGTTGTTTGACCATGTGATTGGTGGCCATTTTGTGCAGCCAGCCAGTGTGCTTTCACAAAAGGCTTGCATGTGTTATTTGTTCTTCATGCCTTCTTGCTCACTGTTGTTGTTTAATCATGGGACTGGTGGTCATTTTGTTCAGCCAGCCCGTGCACTTTTGCCATAGGCTTGAATGTGTTCTTTGTTCTCCATGCCTCCTTGCTCCCTGTTGTTGTTTAGCTCCGTGGCTAGAGGCCATTTTGTGCAGCGTCAGTGTGCTTTTGCAATAGGCTTGCAAATGTTTTTCTTTCTCCATGCATCATTATTTGCTGTTCTTGGTTTGACCATGTGGCTGGAGGCCATTTTGTATCCTCAACCATTGTGCTGTTGCCATAGGCTTGCATGTGTTCTTTGTTTTCCATGTCTCTTTGCTCACTGTTGTTGTTTGACCATGTGGCTGGGGGCCTTTTTGTGCAGCCAGCCAGTGTGCTTTTCCAGTAGGTATGCCTGTGTTCTTTGTTCTCCATGCCTCCTTGCTATTGTTGTTTTTGTTTGACCGTATGGCTGGAGGCCGTTTTGTATAGCCGGCCAATGTGCTTTCACCATAGGCTTGCATGTGGTCTTTGTTCTTATTGCCTTTTTGCTCACTGCTGTTGATTGACCATGTGTCTGGTGGCCATTTTGTGCAGCCAGCCAGTGTGCTTTTGCCATAGGCTTACATGTGATATTAGTTTAATAATATGTTTGAGGATCATTGTAGTAGATGTCTATTATGAATATGATTATGATTAACAGAAATTTGTATTGAATTCATTTTTTGCATTTTTCATCCGTATCTCCTTGCCTTCCAATAGGCTTCTCATACTCCTGCAGCACAAACATTAGCGAGTCATTTTCTTTTTTATTTATTTGAAATGTTTCTTTTTTTATTTTAATTTGTTCATTTTTTTAAACATTTTGAAACCAAATCATTCATCCATCCCCCCACCTGACTACCACAGGCACACAACCACACAAGAGCATTCTTTTTTTTTTAGGTATTATTTAATTTCCCCCTCGGCCCCCTGCCTGCCACAGAGTACGTGCACTACAAGCACACTTCAGCCATCATTAACTTTTTAATGATTATTCCATTTCCCCTGGACCATTCTGCCTGCCAAAGACACACATTAGCCTACACTTTTTATAAATTATTCCATTTACTCATGCACGTCCCTGACTTCCATATGTGTCTCATTTACAATAGATGCGCATAAAGGAAAGAGCTTCATCTGTACTTTGTATTATTCGGATTGGAAATTAAATTTTATGTTATGGTGGTGTGGTTGGACTTTAAAATGGTTGGGTAAATTGTTGTAAATTATTACCTATGTAAACAACCACACGTAATGATATTGCCTTTGTCTGTACTATTTCAAACTGCAACAATACCATGTTTCTCTAAATGTTTTTCCTGCTTGTTTGCTTTTAGGTACACAAGAGAAGAAGAGAGTCATCACCAACAGTACTGGCAAGCGGAAAGCCTGTACAAAAAACCTGTGACATCAGTCCACCAAGCTCTTTGGCTTGTGCAGTTTAGTGCCACTACCAACTGGCAGCTTTAAGATGGTCCCAAAGAAAGATACTGCCAAGAAAGTGGGCAGTGAGAAGAAGCAGCTTTCCACCACTGGCATGCCAATCACAATCTTTTTCGGGAGAAGTGTACCTGTTGCACCATCCTTTGGGGTGAAACTTGGGAGCAGCACTCCTGCATCAACAGCACCACCCAACCTAAGCCCAACCCCAAGTCTGTCAGCAAGACAGCCACTGTAATCATGGAGATACCTATGAGAAGTTTAGTTAGGTTTGTCTCTTTTGCAAGGTAGTACCTAATCATTTTAGGAAACAGAGCAAAGCTGACAACAACCGCATCAAGCAATAGTAGATCTTTCTGAAGTTGGAGCAGAACAGGAGGCTGAGCTTCCTGCTGAGTAAGAACGTCCTCTTTTAGAATCAGTGGCTCTCAGATCTCCAGCAAGAAAAAGGAAGAGTACAACCCCACCATCTTCTCCAAGAACCCCTTCTGATGACTATGATCTGGAAATGGATCAGACCCCGTCAGAGTCTGAGTGGCAAGGGAAAAACAGTTCCTGAAAGCCTTAGAATTATGGAAGGTGAGAAGGAGGATGATGACTAGCCAGTCATTGTGGAGGATGGCACAAAGAAGTCTGAAATTACACCTTCTATTCACCCTGCTCTGAGGGATGTGACACAGGCAGCACCACCAGCTCCTATAGTTGTAAAGCCACAGCTAAGACCTGCAACAACCTCTGCCTAAGTAGAAGTACACAATGCAGGGAGGCAATCAACTACAAACCCACCTACCTCCAGTTCTTCTTCAGGCATTGGCACTGACCCACTAAGAAAGTTCTCCTTTTCACGGAGGGACTTTTTAGTGCTTAGCAGGCAGGAGGAGAAGATTGCAATATGCACCAATTGACATGCAAGTGTTCTTCGAGGTAAGCTTGGTCGACACTATGGTACCGGAGGCCAAACTACCCATATGAGAAAAACATTTTGCAATCTGGTGGGAGGATAACCTTTAAAAAGTTGCTGAACGTGGTTATGGTGAAGTTGAGGAGAGACAGGAAACATCAGCTCCAAGTACAATCATGCAGAGGTCATGCAAAGGAAGAGGTGACATCTTTGAACGAAGCAGCTCTGTCCCCAGCAGAGCACCAGCATCACCTGCCTCTGTGACGCCAAAATGACACAAGACTCAGCATCAGATGGAGACACCACAGCATACAGTGATTGCCCCAAGATGCACATTGAGTCTACCACCTCCTACTTCTCAGATGTTGCCTGAATCAGTGGCACAGAAAAGAAGAATATCTAGTCTACTATTACAGGCATGTTTTGGCAGGAGGGGCCCTATGACCACAACCACCCAATAGCACATTTCTACAATGAGAAGCTGGCTAAAATATCAGTGCTGGACTTCCTTTATCATTTGTGAAAGAACTAGGATTTTTAGACTTTGTAGCGGCCATCTGCCCAAAAAGGAAGGTTCCAAGTCCGACCTGTTTTGCTAGAGTTGCTGTTTCAGCGCTCCATCATGATGTGCTGAAATTGGATTTGTTGCCACTGACAATGACAGTTATATAGTCAAGGCCATGTTAGATGGTGGCTATTTCCTAGTCCTGTGTTTGGCACGCTGGAACCACCTGTTGGTACAGGAGTTTCTCAAAAAGAAGACAGTCTGCAACATACTGACCACCTGCAGAGAATCTGCACTCATTTCAGCTATGCTTTTATAGCCTGAAAGAAGTTGGATTTTTCAATGGGCTAATAGAGTACCAGTTAAAGTCCTCATACAGGAGATGCCAACACATTGGAACTCAACCTATTACATGTTGCAAAGTCTATTTAGGTAATACAGACAGATCAATTACCACGTTATTCAAAGAGGAGAGGATGCAATTGGGGAAGTTATGACAATGGATGCAGACAGATGGGGCCTAGTTAAATGTCTGACAGATGTTACTCTCTTTTGAGGTTTTCATGTGGGAAGTTAACAAGGAGGACAGTATGATGGGCCAAGCTATCCTGTTCTTACGTGCCTTGGTTGAGAGCCTAATCCTTCACTTGGCTTGTAAGAAAGGCTTGCTGTAATATTACATCATATTGTCCAAATACTTCATCTGTGCCACACTGCTTGATCCATAGGTCAAAAACATTCAGGCCACTTTCATTCCTTTTTCTGGAGAGGAGATTCCAAAATACAAGAGGTAGCTTTTTGAGCAAGCCGGAGACCTGGAAGAAGAATGGCAGGAAATTATCTGAGTCCCACTCCCGGGCAGAGGTTTTAGGGTCCCCCCTTCAATTTCCAGAGATGGCAGTCTTGTCTCACACCAGCCGAAACCAGCAAAAACAACACTGGCATGTACTACAACTACAGGAACAGAAACATTGGCCCCAAACTCTGCTTGTGTTGGTTTCAAGTGGAAGATCTTACGTCCAGTGCAAAGGCAAAACTAGTTGACTAAGTGGCATCACCAATGACTGTTCAGCGAATGTTTCAGGTGTAGCTGGATGACCCAAAAGAGGTCTAGGTGGATTAAACCTCATTGGTGTTGTTTTATGCAAAGATGCACCAATGGCCAGTGCTCAGCAGACTGGCAAAAAAGTATCTGGCTAGTCCTATAGCCAGTGTGTCAGCTGAGCATGTGTTCAATGTAGCTGGCACAGTTGTCACAGCGAGATGGACCAGTCTCTTGCATGAAAACATGGAAAGATTGACTATGATCAAAATTAACCAAAATGTCATACCACACAGTTATACTGATCCTGAAACAGTACAGGAGGAGGATTGGTCAAAATCGAGTTTGTTAGCTGTCCAACTTCTGGCAAACCACCAGAGCTTGAGGACAAACTACTTCCCTGGCAACATAGTACTTTTTAATTATTTATTGTCTTTCTCTGCCCTATATATATATATATATATATATATATATATCTACTGGAACATTATATATGCGTCTGATTTATGATGCCCAACCATTTTTTTGTCACATGTATGGTCTGACTGGAGTTGGCAATATCACAAAATAAAATGATGGATGGAATGTTGAAACCCCCAGTCACAGATCTGGGTTTATTTCATCATTTTTTTGCTTGCCACGTCACCCCAGTTTGGACCCAGCTATATCCAAATCAGCCTTGACCCTGCTCTCAATGAGAGCAGTCCAGCCTGAACTGCCAAGCCAGGTCCTCCCTAGACCAGATTCAAGCATCCAGGGACCGGTTTCAGGGTATCACCCTTCATCAGGAAGGCCAGCTTGAATCCAGTGGCACAGCAAGCAAGGGACCCATATCTGGGCACACCAGTTGGAGTTGGACTAGTGTGCAGTGAAAAAGCATCTACATTCCCTCAGGACATTGGAGACAATACCTGCCTCCCTCGCATGTTTATCCTTATTTTTTGCATCACCTAGCATGGCTGCCCCAGGAGATCATTGATTGATATGACTGCCAGTGCCAAAGCCAAATTCCATTCTGTTGTTGCATCAAGGAGAAGATACAATTGTATACCTACCACTGTGCTTGTATTGGAAAAGGTAACTATTAGCAATTGCACCAATGAGTGATGTTATTTTTTCATTGATTGTGAGTGATGATTGATGATATATGTGGTGATAGACAGTGAGCGATGGTGTTCAACTAATTTGTAAACCTATTTTTGATGATTTGTAATGTTTGCAGCCTGATAGTGATCATTTGTCCGAAACTGATTGGACTTTCAAACTTAACAAAATTTACCTGCAGGATCCACTCCTTTTTTCTTGCTCCTCAGAAACCAGAGCAATCACTTTAGTTAAGAAAAGTAAATCTACACAAAATACTCCAATTCTGTTTCCCTATTTGTTCTTCAACACCAGTACACTATAGGTCTATGTCACTTGAGCTGGGATTGGGATGGAGTTACTCAGAGTCAGGTGGAGGACGGAAGAACTAAGGGCAGGTCTCCCTCAATAGCCAGAAGGATGTTATTGACTTCAAAGGGAAACCATGATGATGACTCTGAGGCCTAGTTCTTAGCTCTGTGGACTGGAGCGAGGTGCGTCAATTTGGGAAGTGCTGCTGAGTGTGATGGCTGCATTGCTGGCTCAAATGTGAAACTTCTCTTATGTTCTTGCTCTGCCTTGGAGTCTTCATGGTACTATCCTGACTCCTCTTGAAGCTTACTTTCTTTCTGTCCTCCTTGACTCTATAATACAGTTTCTGTTTTTCAATCAGTAGGCCTTCTCCTCTCTTGCACGGATTAAAAGCAAAAGTTCAACACACCTGATTCGTACCAGATAGGTTCAGTCAGGCATCCAAGAGTGACGGACAACGAGAGAAGCAATGCAGATGCACCACCCACTTTGAGAATCCAGTATCATTTTTCTTTTACCAACACTTTTAGAATTTAGTGGGTTCACTTTACTCCTCAATAATTTGTATTTTTTTTAAACCTAGGCGACAGAACATTTAGATATATACTAGTTGGGTCTCTGGCCTTAAGGATAGTTCGCAAAGGATTTAACTGAACTGTGTCATACTTATTCCTTCATTTCCTGCCCCACAACAGATTGATTATGGTGAGTCGCTCAGTGTCCTGATGAATATTGTCATTGTGTAGTGTTTGACTTTGTTACACCTTTCCACAAATTCCCTATCTCATTAATTCATTGATCCCCTAACCTTCTTCCCCCAGGCTTTATAATTTATTGAGGGCACTTAGTTTTACACCATAAAAGGATCACACACTTTGTTCAGATGGATGTGGTGAAAGCGACACCAACTCACTACAGAATCTTCTATTACCTGAGCAATATTCCCACACCAGCCCAACTTACCCACCCTTGCATCACTTCTGAATCATCGTCATTCAGGCTTTGTGTTGCATTTGTAAATGCTTAAGCTTGTCCATTCCACTCTTGACTCTGGAGTTTACTGCTCCTGGCTGGAAGATTTCATAAATTTAGTTTTAATTGAATACTAGCTCCTGATTGCTCAAAAGAAGCTGCTATTGCTGGTTTTTGTTATCAAGTCTTCTTTGTTGTTTGTCATTGTGGTAGTCTGGTCTCAGTCTTTCTAAAGTTATGATACAAATGATATAACCCACTAACTCTGTGTGTTCTTCCAATCTAATTGCCTATGGTGGATAACCCTTTGATTAATCCCACAGTTGGAGATCACCTAGGTGGGAATTGAACTTTGCTTGTGATGTTTTCCCTATTAGCTCACCAGCCTGCTACACTAGCACCACCATGAGATGGCACCTTAGGAAACCCTGCTGTAAGACGACAGAGGAAGTAGCCATCACTTTATCTGTTCAGGCAAGAGAGCTATGGAGTGCATCAAAACCAGAATGTAAGAAAGAGTTAAAAGACTGCATTCCCCAAAGGGTCCGGAGATCATTGAAGCTTTCCTTTATCTGTGCCACCCTGCTGTCCAGGTGCTCAAGATATTGTAGGACGCACTGCTGGAATATGCAGTCTGAGGAGGGGAGCAGCAGTGGTCTGATGCAGCCAGGCAGCTCGCAAGTAGCAGCAGTGCTGCCAATGTTGCCGCTAGAAGGCTAAAGGTGATGGTGGCTGGCTTGAGGAGCTGGGGCTTGAAGTAAGTCAGCGGCTTAGTCCTCCTCCTTCTGAAAAGGCACCAGCTGCAAGTACTCCAAACGGATGGCCTTCAGCTTCTGCTGCTAAAGCCGGGCTGCTATCTCCTGGCATGTTGTTGGTCCACCATGATTAACTATATCAAGAAAGAAAAAAAGAATAATTTTAAACAGTGCTCTGTGTAAACACGTTTTTAAAATTAGAGTGGCACAGTAGCAGTACATAGCTGATCCCCTAAGGCCATTGGGAATTTGATGTGACTGACGAGTCAAAGGGTCATTTTTTTACCCACACCTGCTCTCTGTAGTTGATGAATATCAAAAGGGAAAAAGTTGAACAGGCATGAATCCATTATGAAGCGATGAAATATAACACAAAGACAGAGTTCCCTTTATGGATATTTTAGTATCAAACCCAAAAAGTGTTGCTGGCACACTGCTACTATTTATCAATGATAGTATAGTGGTTATGTTCTAACCGTTTTAAAACCTGTCATACAAATAAAAAACCTTAATACAATAAAAAACATACCCATTTAAACCTTTTTCCTATTTATAACTATATTTTCTCATGTTAGTTAAAAAATGCCCAAATTTATTCAAATCAATCCCTGGGTATTCTTGATTATTTTTTCATTAGTATTTTTACATCAAGCTTTTGTTTATAAAACCTATTGCACAATATTATTGTACATTAACAATTTTAGTTACAAACACTCATACAATAATATTTGTGTAAAAGTACCCTCATTTGATTTTTTACATACTATTTTTGTTAAGACCTATCAAACAATATATGCAATTAGAGTTGCTCATATAGAAGTGTTTATTAAAAAAATGTTGACGCCGTGTTTCGGTGGTCTTTCTAATGAATCACCCAACCTTTTTTAGGAGAAAGAATACTTTATGCTCAACAAATCACTATAAAGAAAAAATATAATTTTGGGTATTTTTTGGTATTAAATACTAAAGTTTAACTTTAACAACGGCTAAAACATCTAACCCCATCCTTTTATTGGTTTTGGGGGTTTCTCTCTTAATTTCTTGGAGCAATGAAATATAAATCACTTGTCCAGAAAAATGTGGTGCTTGCCAAAAAGGGACTTTTCATTTTTTGTGGGTGGCTGGGACAGAACTTAGGAAAGAATAAAGGACTGAATCACTCGGTGGTGACTGAGTGGGCACTGGAAGGGAAGGAAAACATGCCTTGTTTTACGTTTGCAATTAGTTGAACTTAAGCAGGTGTACATTGCACAGACAACACTAGCGTACTGCCAAATTTACCCATGCAGCAGTTAGTTCATGACATGGGGGGCTAAATACAATGGGCATGGAGGTGATGATTCATGAGTGGGAGGATGCATATCTGCCTTGCTTAAATACAGTGAGTTAATGGAGTAGACAGAAAATAAAAATACCCCCCTCTTTGAACCAAAGCTTTGATAACTAAGCAAAGCAAGCGAGGTTGGTAAACATGTCGCTCTCCAGAAGAGCTCACTTATTTATTCATCCAAGCAACTATACATTCATCCATTCATTGTTCTATTCAATCTTTGACACCCACCATTCAAGCTTTAAACTGCCTCACCCAGGCATTCATCATTCCAATCCATTCATTCATTCATTCATTCATGTATCCACCCATCATCCATCCATACATTCATCTATCCACCCTTTCACCCATCCATCCTTCTCCCCATTTATCGTTACCCATCCACCCAGGCTTTAACCCACCCCAGCATCCTTTTTCCCATCCACTGTTGACCCGCCCAAGCATCCTTTTACCCATATGCTCTTTCATCCATCTTTTCACTCACCTAAGCATCTACTATCACCCACTGATGCATATTTTCACCCACACATCCTTTCACTCCTATACAGTTTACACCATCCTCTCTTTTAATCATCCATCCTTCGTTCCCTTCTCCATCAACCCATCATTTGTTGTGTTCATTATGTGCTTTTGTCTGCTGAGTTGCAGATAAAAAAGGCCATTACAAGCTTAACCCCCGCTGTAGCTGCTAAAGCGAGGGGTTCAAGAGCAACAATGTTGCTGTGAATATACTAGTAATTGTCAATAAGCAAGCAACATGACTTACTGACGTCTGTCCCAGCTGCCACTGGTTCTCCCCTTCCATCTGCTGCTGCATCCAGCTCGCTGGTGCTAATGCTGGCCCCAGCACTGGTGGTTCGGTGCGGCTGGGAAATCCTTACACATTTTAGATGCACATTATGCCTCCGCTTGTTATTTATTAGAAACAAATTCAGCAAAATACAATTGCAGTTGATCACTCCAGTTTTATCTTCTTCTATCATTCACTTTGGAAATTTTGTTGAACTATGTTGGAAAAGCCAGGTAGTCAAGTCAAGCCAACCTTAAACATTTAATAATGGAGGGGCAGAGCTAAGTCACTGAAGCACATGAAGGGGTGGAATAATTGGTTAATCAAGGACATATGATAAGGTCTTGGTTGGCAAATGCAATGGGACCTTCCTCATGCTACTTTCTAGCCGTGCTGCACTGTCATCAAAACTGCTGGTGTGGTATACTACTGAAAAAATGAATAATACATACAACACAACATTGAGAGGGGGGTCACCATGAGCACTATTTTCTTGCTCATACTCAAACAGTAAAACAAAAGCCTTCTCAAACATGCAAAGAAAAGCTGACTTGGGCATGCAGTCTATACTGTAGAGTGCCTGTCCTCAAATCTGTCCTCCTACAGTACCAGTCCCCAATATATATATGAGGAGAGGGATACCTAAGCTTATAAACAAAGCAGAAGAAAGCTATATACTAATATAAATATTCAGCTCCAGAAACATGAAATATAGGAAAAATAGGGTAATTCAGGGATAACATGAATTTAACAAACCTTAGATAGAACAAACATGATTAGGAAAAAGGGAGAGGCATAGTAAAAAAAAAAAAAAAAAAACTCTAACTGGGGAGAGAAAACGTTAGGTAAATAATATTAAGATAACAGGAGGAGTTACTGGTACAAGCAGATCCACCAGCTGCTGCACTACTGGTGGCCCCCTCGTCTCCCTGACCTACCTCCGAAGCCTTCTTCTTGCCATTGGTTGCTGAGGTAAGAAATAAAGAAGATTAAAAAAAAAGATAGATGGTGCAGTTAATCTCCCCAAAAATATTTTGACAGGCAAAGGCAAATACAGTAACATTGCACTTTTCTAAATCAGATTTCCTATAGTACTAGTATCGAGTTGACTTATTAATTTCCAAAACCTAAACCCTATTCCAAATCTCCTTGATCTAAACTACTTTTGTGGAACTACTTATACATTGCAACAAATGTTCTTTGCTTCTCAACCACCTTTGATGGGACAACACAGTCTCCCTTTACAATGCATTAATATATACTACACATCATTGGAACATTGTGATTGGGACTGACTAAGCTACATAAAGGAAGGCACAGAGAAGAGACTGCTAACTCACTGATATTACTTGCTACTACCACTATCTTACTGACAGGACAGAGAAGCCTGCATGGCTTCTTAAATAATCAGCCCAAGTGAGCTCTGGTGAACACATCTAAGTAGCACTGAGCACCTTGCTAGCTCAAACTGGATCACATAATAATCTTTGTAATATAAACTTAACTTACCTCTGAGCGTCTGCACTACTATTTGAAAAAACAATTAGCAACGTAGTACACACAGAACGAATAAATAATTACTCACAGAGCCCTTTCACCTTGACGCCCAGCAGGTCCAGCTAGTGGTCCAGTTTGTCTGCCCAGTGGTGCATTAACTGCTGCTGGGTGCGTTGGATCCCATGGTGTGCCGACACACACACAGGTGCTACCCCTCACAGCAGTCGGCGTGCCTGCCGAGCTTAACCACTCCTTCGCCTGTCATCTCCTACCAGCATAGAGGGGAGGAGGTGCTGCACAAAAAACACAAGTGCTGCCATCTCAGCCTCAGAAAAAATGGGGCAGGGCTGCGCCCCTTGGAGTTGGCTAGCAGCCATACAGGCACCACCACCTCCTCTTCCGCCCTGCTCTGGCAAGAGGCTGAGTGGGAAAAAAGAAAGAAATAGAGGAAGGAAGGAAGGAAGCAAGGAAGGAAGGAAGGAAGAAAGAAAGGAAGGAAGGAAGAAAAGAAGGAAGGAAGGAAGGAAGGAAGGAAGGAAGGAAGGAAGGAAGGAAGGAAGGAAGGAAGGAAGGAAGGAAAGGGAAAACCCAAAAAAGAATTACAAGTCACGAAAAACACAAGAAAGTCACAAAGATGAAAAATACATACACACAAAGACACACACTGATACAATAAAGTAAAATGAGGGGTGAAGGAATTAGATAGGAGAAAGATTAAAATGTTTAAGGATGGAATAAAGTCAGGCAAAACAGCATGCACAAAAACAGAGGAAAACAAATGGGTTGTGAACAAACCACATGGCGCGATTTGTGAAATGTTTTCAGTGCAAGGATGTGCTCATCACTCCTAAACATAAAAAACTAAGTGCAAACGGCTGCATCCAGCAGAACCGTAAACAGCATGACCGTGGGCTATGAGATAATTAATACACAATCATAGTAAAAAACACAGTTTTTATGTTGCTTAAGCAATATAAAGCTGCATAACATTGCATTACACAATTCTTTGTAAATCTGGGTCTTCGTGTTTATATTTACACAGAATGAAGCAACAACTTTACTGACTCTGCCCACAAAGAAATTTAGGATTCTGAGGAGCAGCAAACATTTAGAATTAAGAGATCATACACTGTTTAAATGACAAAGTCTCAAAATGGAGTTGTACTTGAGAGAATTGTTGCTTGGTGGCTTTTTAACTTAATTCCCTTTCTGACTGTAAAATCTTTCAAACATGTAGCCTTTTGTGACACTTTTTGACGTCATGTAGACTTTTTACTCAGTGATATGAGTCAGCTACTCTATTTTCCTCTGTTTTCATTTTTCCTCCTCCGTCCTTTTCTTCTTTCATTTCTTTTTTACCCCTTTCCCCCCACCACTGCTTCCCTCTCCCCCAGTTGCACCCTCCTCTTCACCCCTTTATGTGTCATTCACTCTCTCTCCTTCCGTTTCACACTTTCCCAACTGTGGAGCACATGGCCGGGCCACCTGGAGCTCAAGGACTACAATTCCCATGAGCCCAGGCACCGACGCCGCGCTCCAGGAATGCACCCATGTCTCCCGGACGACCCTGGCCTACATTTCCCAGGGGCCAGGGCGTCCGCGAGTCACGTCATGGCTGAACCCCTCATTCAAGGGCGTTCTGCGACCACTTCCGAAACACTGACGATCGGAGTCCTACATAAGAGCGCCACGTTCCAGCATTTGCGAGCAAGCAGCTGGGACGTGGCACGCTCAGGTTTAAAGATGAGATGCCGCCTTTGGAGTAGTAAGTCTGCTCTCACCGCACCCTTTTCCCCACCCCCCTCGGGAGCAGAACAGATTTGACCAAATATAAGATAAGTCATCCTTTGTGTTTGTGTGTCTCTTATATACTTTGTATTGTTTTTGTCACATCACTCTCATTCAAGAAATGTTTTCCCTTAAGTGACATCATAGAACCTTTGAGTATTACGTAGACTTTAAGAATTATTTATAACTCTCATCTACAATTCCCTACTTTATCATGTGTGACCTTCTGCTTACTTTAAAGCACTATTCTCCTGTACAGTGTGACTATAAGAGGCAACTCCCCTCTGCATGTTCCCAGACTTGAGGCAAACGGCCCTGTCTTCATAGGGTAAGAAATCTAACTCCTTGTACCTTTCTCCCCCTCGTATGACCGGACCAATAGTCCATTTCAAATGCTTAATTAATAGTTGCATCAATAAAGTATGTACAATCCACTGCATGATTTTAACACTTTAGTGTGCAGAGATGTGGAGTGATGTGGCACATACACAATATGTTTCACTGTTTGATTCCTTGTCTATATTATTTTCTCCTCCTAGGCCATACCTTTAGTGTGTATTCAGGTAAGCCCAGTGTGCATTTTAACTCAATATGCTCACTGGCTAGTATATTTATCTAGCCCCTCATATATTAGGGATCCGTGATCCTGAAGAAAGCCCCAGACGGTTCAGGCTCTTAGAGAGGGCAGAAACATGTTGGTCCCCATTTCTTTCAGACACGTTGAATCATCATATTCGAATGTGTTCCTACTATCCTTTTAATCTTACCTACAAACACCTCCATTAAAATACTATGGGGGTCATTCTAACTCTGACGGGCGGCGGAGGCCGCCCGCCAGAGTTCCCCCCTCCAGAACACCGCTCCGCGGTCAGAAGACCGCCGCGGTGATTCTGGGTTTCCCACTGGGCTGGCGGGCGACCGCCAAAAGGCCGCCCGCCAGCCCAGTGGGAAACACCCCTCCATGAGGATGCCGGCTCCGAATGGAGCCGGCGGAGTGGAGGATGTGCGACGGGTGCAGTTGCACCCGTCGCGAATTTCAGTGTCTGCTCAGCAGACACTGAAATTCTTTGTGTGGCCCTCTTACGGGGGCCCCTGCAGTGCCCATGCCATTGGCATGGGCACTGCAGGGGCCCCCAGGGGCCCCACGACACCCCATACCTCCATCCTGTTCCTGGCGGGCGAACCGCCAGGAACAGGATGGTGGTATGGGGTGTCAGAATCCCCATGGCGGCGCAGCAAGCTGCGCCGCCATGGAGGGTTCTGCAGGACAGCGGAAAACCGGCGGGAGACCGCCGGTTTTCCTGTTCTGACCGCTGCCATACCGCCGCGGTCAGAATGTCCTGCGGAGCACCGCCAGCCTGTTGGCGGTGCTCCTGCCGACCCTGGCGTCAGAATCACCCCCTATATCTAATAGGTGATTTGTAAGGTAAATTTATATTATATTTTCCACCCTTCAACTGGATCCCTTGTTTTATCCAGGAAGATAAAATTTCAGCACTCCCTCAGTTCATTTAACAATGAGGTTGAGTCCGCCCAGGTAGTACTACCTTACCTGGGTGGGGCTAGGTGGTCATATGATGAAGCATGACACTATAATGTGTGTGAGACCACTTAGTCCGTAAAGGGAACTCCCTCACACACCTAACTGCCACTTTCTTGTCTGTGAAGGCGATCGCAGATCTGGCGCCCTCTTTACCTAAATAGGCTACAAGAGGCCTGCCCTTGCCATCCCCCACACATTTTGTGTGCTAGTTCCTTGTGTTCGGGAGTTAGTGTGGGGTTGAAATACTCCCAACACTCTTTTTGTGTTTTGAGTCAGCTACATACATTTTCTTTCTTATGTTTTAGCCCTCTCAAATGAACATTGGGCGATGCAATGAGAAATATGAAGGCAGTTTAATGCCAAACTACTACACTGAAACCTGATGGTGGACTAGGAAAGTCACCTGCGTGGTATGCAGGCATGTACCCCTGCTCTGATTGACTCAATGTGTAATTTCAATCCTGATTTTTTATTAGTCCATCTAGCTCGCTAATCTAGCGTGTGTGGTCACTAAGGTCTGTGATGGTATATCCAAGGGATGCACCAAGTCTGCCTCTTTCATGGTGTAGGATGATTATTTGTGTCTTTGGTTGCTGACATAAAGTGGTGTTGATAGTGTACTGATTTCTGCAGGATTGATAGTCCTAAATACACCATGTTTTCTCTTCTAGGAAGGGAGTGTGATTTACTGGTCGATCTCACCCGGAAAAAAATAAAACATATCAACAACCCATGCACACCTAAATGAAGTACCTTAATGTAAAATAAAAAGCAAATATCTAAAAACAAAATAAAAAACAGCAACAAAAATAAGTAACAGTTTAATTAGTGTTTTTCGATCATGATAAACCCTATAAAATAATACTTGACTAAATCTTTCACCAATAAAGTTGAAAAAACATAAACTGCAGCCAACAGCAATGAGACTGCCACACTGTCCAAGTACTAGCCCTCTAGCAACTTCAAACTCGTGCTTTCACAAGTTAAGGAACTGCTTTCAGTAAGACAGTAAGTTTACAAACTTTAGAAATAAAAAATCTTAACTACAGTAAACTACAATTTACAAAAGTAAGCAGAACAAGAAATTTAAATGTATTTTCACTATATTTCCAATGGAGAACAAAACATAATAGGATTGAAAAGCAAAGACAAAAAGTCAAAAACAACTATTTCCTACTACACAAGCCAGGAGATTGTCAGACAATAAAAGAAAGAATGTTGGTAATGCAGAAATTAAATGTGAAACAGTGTACATTGTCAAAACTAAACCTTATAACTAGACCTGGGAGTTGCTCGCAGAGTTTCACTCCACATAATTCTGCGTAGTTACTGAAAAACTCCACCACATTCCAAAGAGTTCTGCAAGTGGGCAGAGTATTTCAAGCATGCAGGCAACAAGAGTGACTAGTTCCCATCCCCTGAATTTCACCACACATGACCACTTAGGCCAATTGCTGCTGTCTGCTGCATGTGCATTTGCATGTGCATGACACTCTCACTGAGTTTAGAATGCAGGCCAATAACAGCAGTTAATACCAGCATTCTGATTGGCTTAATTTCTGCCATTGCTCCTTTTGAGATCAGCAGACAGCTCTAGACATTTTTTATTTAAATTTCAAGTAACACCACAACACTTTCTAGAATGGGCTACCTCTGCAGTGTCCCTTGATTATTAGGGGGAGATGGAGTGGCCTGGGTTTTTTTTTTTACATTCATTGCTTCCGAGTGTGCCTAAGGCTGTTAATGTTTTGTCTGCCCACAACGGCCTCATACCCTCACTTCAGTCGAGCCTGCAGTTTCAAGATTATTGTCCATTTGTTGACTTTGTTGTGCCTGTCCACAAGAACCCTCTTTTAATATGTGGATGGCAAGACCATCAACAAAAAGAACTATTTATTTAAAAAAAAGGCGAGACTTTAAATAATTCAGATAACATAGAGCTCTGGTTGTTCCATGGAGGCAGGTGGTGGACAGTGCAAGTGGTAGCACTGGGGTCCCTTGCTGCAGAGACCTTTAGCTATTCCCAGAACACTCAAGGATTTAATTAACTGAGTGAAAAGGGGAGGTTTTTCTATACATCATGTTCTTATGAACAAACATGGGCACTGTTCACTGAGGGTTCTCCCGAGGCACTCAATGGACACATTATACAATGCTGATTGGCCATCAGAGAAATGAGGAGATCTCCAAACAGTCCTGTGTCCCAGAAAAGTTGATAGTTGTGGGTCAAAGTCAGTCACCTATGAGACAGGGCGGAGCTGAGGTAACATCAATTGCATGTCAGCTACAACCCAACATGCTCCTGGCTCTGCCAGGCCTGCTTATCTTTGAAGAATATCAACCTACAGGGAATGCAGATTTCTCAAACAGCACAGATGCCTATACAGGCCAACAGGGCTTGGGAAGAAGTTGTATTCAGCGTCTATGGTTGAACCAAGGAAAAACATCATCCACTGAATTCAAGGCAGGTGCTCAACCTCCTGGTCTACAGCACTGCATGAAAAGGGAAGGGAATGTGCCATCACATGCTTGGGATTGGACCTTGGCTGTGCCTGGGACTCAGAGTTCAGCAGATGCAGTCAGAGGCCTATATGTGGTGGTGCTGTGGCTCTGTTAATTATTTATTTAAAAGCCTGGTGGGGTTAAGGAAAGGGATCAGACCTGATACAGGTACAGCACCAAAACTGAAGAAGCTAGGAAACCAGTAATGTGAAGGTGAAAGGATAAAAGAAACCGGCACAGATCAGGTTTGCATGTAGCAGGAAACGGGTACAGAAGATCAGCAAAGGATGGAAAGAAACAAGACTCTCTTTTTTTTCTGACTTTTTCCATTTGATCTCTTACACACACACAATTAAAAGTCTTTCTCTTCCTACAGTTATTGTTCTTCAGTCCCTTTATTACCAGACGTCTGTGCCTCATTCCCCCCTACCTTGGTAGATTGTGACTCTTCCTCAATGTGAGCTCTCTTTATGGCATCTAGACGTCTCTGTGTCTGTGCAGTGCACCTCCCATTTTGCTTTTCTTCCTCTTTGCAAATACCACCTGCTCTCTCCACCTTCACCTTTCTAGTCCTCCAGACCTTCTAGCACTTTGGTGTCTTGCTCAGATGTTACAAATGGAAGCAGAGCAGCAACAAGAACAAAGCCAGGGAAGGAGGCATGCATCCTGCACCCCCGGGGTCTATTCAGGTACATGCTGTAAGCCCCCAGGTGAGCACAGAGGACACTCATGGCAGAGGTGCTGAGTGACGACCACATCGGACAGTGAGGCAACATCAGCTAGGACCTCATTAACCAAACATGTGGCAAGCTGATGTCGAGGACTCAGTATTCATTCAGTGTGGGCCTCAGAGGACGGCAGTTAAGGGGGAGGCTGGGAGAAAAGGACTAAACTCACCTCTTATGTGTGATGCACTCAAACAGATGGGACACAGTGTTATTCCACTGCTCGTGTCACGAGAAGTGAGGCAGAGCTGGCAGGCCTCCGTAGCACTAGACCGAGTCACATTTCCTGTTTAAAGGTGGCCGTCTTGGAGTTAGGATAACAGTTCCTTACCCAATCAGAGGACAAGCTACGGCCCTCCCCGGTGTACAAACTACAGATCCATTTATCAAGGTGGCCATTTTGAACTGGTGGGTCCTGCTCAAATGAACTGCAGTATGAGATGAAAGAAAATTAGCTTATTAGGGGTTGGCTCCAGTAAACTCCACCACACTACAGTAGTCGGGTTTTTGCCAAACTCCTCACTTCAAGTTGAGCGCAGAGTGGCAAAACTCCACAAACTCTGCGAGCAGAGCAGAGTTTACTGCCCACAACCACTTATAACTATATAAGGTAAATTTAATCTACATAACTTAAATTTATATTTCCCAAATCAGCAGATTTTCAAAATGTCATACCTGCAAAACTCACAGAAAAGTAAAACCTTAAGCATGAGTTATTTCAATGCATTCGCAGCAACCACCAACCAAGGGCTGCATCTGCCTTTTTTTTTTTAAATAAAAAAATGTAATGCTTCTCTCGCCATGGGAGTCATCTCCCATGGTGGGGGAGCATTATTAACATTTCACTGTCCCTCACTGCCAGGGTTTGCCTAGCAGTCACAAACAGTAAAGAATTGTTATACGTCAGCCCATCCTGATAGGGTAGGTGAACACATATCCATTTCTCTGACGTCCCTTACACCGTTGGGTAATTTAAATCAGACAGGTGGACCATTTTGTTGGCAGTAAGGATAATCTACTGCAGTGAAGTATCCTTACCACCAGCATGTAAATCAGGCCCTATATTCTTAGTATTCCTGAAGAAATATTAAGACAGGTGTCTCCATGCCAAATTAAAATAAACTAATTACTGGAACCACAGGAACAAAAAGATATGCCAAAACTGTGCACAAAAGAATTGATGCAATAGATATACCTGATAATCTAAAATGAAAGAAAACTGCCTGCAGCTAAACACAGACAAGATTGAAGTTCTTATTTTCAGCAAGAGCAACAACATATGGAATGACTCCTGGTTGCCTACAGAACTAGAATTCACACCCACTCCCTCTGAACATGCCAGAAACCTCAGAATCATCATTGACAACAGGATCACCATGGAATCACAGTCTGTGTATAC
This sequence comes from Pleurodeles waltl, assembly GCF_031143425.1. Classification (NCBI taxonomy): domain Eukaryota; kingdom Metazoa; phylum Chordata; class Amphibia; order Caudata; family Salamandridae; genus Pleurodeles; species Pleurodeles waltl. Next base: position 164,381,621 of record NC_090450.1, on the reverse strand, counting down.
TACGCAAGATCTTCAAGTGGCTACCCCCACACACAAGACACCATGACACAGGTCCTCATCATCAGTGAACTAGACTACGGCAACACCATCAAAGTAGGAATCACCTTGCAACTCTTACAAAAACTTCAGACCATATAGAATGCTTCATCCAGACTCATCCTTGACCTTCCCCGATGATCCCACATCACACTACACCAACTCCACTGCCTCTCTGTGCAGATGAGGTGCATATTTAAGCTGCGAACCCATGCACACAAAGCTCCACACAACCAAGGACCCACCTGCATTAACCAACTCCTTAATTTCCACCAACCATCAATAAGACTACATTCTGCCATATCACTTGCCCACACTCCAGGCATCCATCAAAGCAGAAGTGGAGGAAATGCCTTCTCCCAGATAGCACCAAAAAAATTTAACAGCCTCCCCATGCATATCATGACCACCACTTCTCATCAGGAATTCTTTAAAGCACTCAAAATCTGGCAATTCAAATGAGCTGCTGAGAGCTGTAAGCACCTGGATACCCTTTGATGTGATTAGTTGTGCTTTACAAATTCTTTTTGATTGATTGATGTTATCCTACATCATAATGAAAACAATGAAAACAATGAAAACAGTATTATAGTTTTTGGCATAATCAACATTTAAATCAAGCCTCCACCCTTTAACCAAGTATGCACTTTAAAAGGCCTGCATCAAAACACAAATATATTACTAATTTATACATACATGACTAAACAAAGCACCATACATCACTAATTATTGTTATTAATGAAAATAGGAACAATCCTCCGAACTCCAAAAATATTGCTATGGATTTTGAATGGGCAATGATTCAGACAATCCTTTAAGCATATGCTTACAGAGCAATAATGTTATTTCCATCTTAATCAACATGTCCAAATAGCACTTTTGGTACAGACTACACTACCAATACTCAATTTACCTTTGAAATCAAAGTAACTTATAGACCCAAAATTTGTACCAGACCCTGGGGTTGTAACATACTATTTTTAGAATCACCATTCTAGCAAGCAAAGGGAAACTAACTCCCTTCCTAGACTACTTTGAAACTACATGTGTTGGATGCATGCACAATTCAGAGCACAGACACCAACCCAAATTCCACAAGCCCTAGTGGAATACGTAGAACTGCACATGATCCATGGAAGTCAGAACTAATATTGCATTGAAAGAGTGTTGTAACTCTTTTCCAAGTCATATAAATTACATAAGATATATATATATATATATATATGTATATATATATATATATATATATATATACATACATGCACACACACACACACACACACACACTTCATAGGAAATGCTGTGCTCTCAAGGAACTCCCATTTCCAAGCTTTTGATGCAGAATTACATCCATATTCATTCCACAAATTAAATCAAACACCTACACCAAAGCATTTACTGTTTGTCTTGTTCACAGTGAATTATGGTGAATGGATTCCTTCGCTTGATTAGGCAATTTATATTCTCCATCTAATACAAAGTATTATGGGAGTTGTTTTTCTGTACGCATTATGGCAGTTAAAATATTTCAAAACAGGTTGAATTGTGCACCAGTAAATTGTCTTTTAAAGTCTATCCATTATCTCAATGTTTCATACATTCCGATGTTATCAACAAAACAAGCTGACCTTTTCCTTTGCTTACGCTGATGTGTAAATGATCTCTAGCTTTCAAGCACTCTTTCCCATGCTAATTTAACTGCCATCAATTTGTTTGTAATTTTTCTCACAATGCATACTAAACTATAATGTCACCTTATTTGCCAAAAGTTATCAAAATTATTTCTGCCACTTTAATAATATGATGACGTTCCTGGGCCTAAAACATCAGTGATGGGCTTCATTGATCTGCTTGATGCATGTGCCCACAAAGTCACAGCGTTTCTTGAATAAGGTAATTGGAGTTCTGACAAACCAGACCACATCTCAAAGTGTATAATACGCATGTAAAGGATAACTATGAGTATCCCTATAACTCAAACCTTTGCCATGCACAGTTTTTTCATCATAAGTATTACTGCAAATATTACATTGATATTGTCAATGATATTATCAAAGATGTCATGAGTACCATATTTTGTGGGGTATTCAGCAGTGCATGGTGAGGACACAGCATATAGTTACCTTAAGGCACGAGTTATAATTATTTGAGATAAACCAAACTTTAACTGGCAAATTTCTATGGTTTTCTACTTTTAAAATGTGAGCCCACCTGTAACCTTTGATCTTGTAAGACTTAAGGCTTCCCTCATAGTGGTATTGCTTCAACAAGCATTGAGCTGCTTTGACAGCAGCTCAGTGCTTGCTGAAGCATTTCATCTTTCTTCTGCACACATGCAAGGGACAGATTTAAAAGCTTCAGTTTTTGACAGCGGGACTTGCTTCACAGGTCTTGCTGTCAAATACTGAAGTGTTTACTGTATCTTGGCTGCAGCCATGCCACAGCAAACAGGTATGTCTCATTGGTGGGCACCCCAGGACATAGCAGGTACTGCCCCTGTGGGTGGCAGTCCCCAGGGCCATCAGTGGCTCCAAGAGGGGGGCCGCGTGGCCCCCCTCCAACAAGGACATAGCCCCAGGGAGGTGGAGATTTTTAGAGGATGCCTCTTTTTGCATGGTTAGCCCCCACTATTTTGCCTGATGTTGATGTGTCCTAGAAGTTGTAGTGACCAGGGCACCTGCTAACCAGCTCTTTCACTAAATCTGTTGTGATGCTTGGCATAATTGGATACACTCTTAACTCTCCCTATAAGTCCCTAGTACTAGGGTTATTAGGGTAGGCCCCTGAGGACAGCAGCACTGATTGTGCCACCCTCTAGGGCCTTGCACCCAGCACTGCCATTGAAGGCTGAGTGTACAGGGGCAACCCTAAAAAGGCAAACTCGACATGGCACACTCCCTGTGTGCCCTGTGCACCCCACACTGCATATGTTATGGGTAAGTCACCCTTCTAGCAGACCTTCCAGCCGTAAGGCAGGATGCTCCATACTATATGTGAGGGCATAGTTCCATGAAGAATTTGCCCCCACTTTGTCCTTGCCAAACCTGGGACATAGTGAGTAAACAGAGCAGCCATTTTAAGTACATGTACTGGACACTGGTCAAACATGAGTTCCCCATTTATATGATTGCCACTCTGCACCCTGGGTTGTTTGGTATCACACAACTCAGAATGGTCAATCCAAACTGGTACCAGTATTGGATTCAACCCTAAATGTACCCAGGGGTCACCTTAGAGGTGCCCCCTGCAAAAGCCAACCTAACTGGCATAGTTGCTGACTGGTTAAATCAAGCATGCCACTTCCAGACAGCCAATATGCAAACCTGGGGGAGAGCCCCGGCTTTCTCGTTTGTAAGACAATGCCCTTCCTGGGTGGAGGAGCTAACACCCCCTCCCTCAGGAATGCACACTCTCCTGGTGTTGAGCTTCAAAGGGCTACCGCTCCTGAAACATGAGCCCCGGGTCTGCTGCTAGCAGCATATGGCTTCCTCCTTTGTCAACCCCCACTTTTGGTGGGAGCAAAGGCAGGAAACCACAAAGGGTAGGAAGAGGGGTCTTACTGAGCATGCACCACACCTAGGGGCTTGCAGGCAAACTGGACCCCCCATTTCATTTTCGTCCATGTTGGATGGCTGGAAAATATCCAATGAGGTTTAGAGAAGTGACCCTTCCCACAGAAAGTGGTCACTATAGTGGGTGTAGCCCCCATAGGGTAAGTGTTCCATTGGACACTACCAGGTTCCCCTAAAATGCCCACTAAATTCAGTATTTAGTGGGCTCTCCTAGACCAAGAAATCAGATTCATCAGGAAGAAAAGAAGACAGCACCAAAGAACCCGACAGGACGAAAACAGAGGACCTGTTGCTCTAGAAGAGGCTCCAAGACCCCTGCTTGCAGCACCAGAGTCCCCACAATCACCGCCGCAGAGGAGCTGACCACTGGACTGACCTCAAAGGACCCTGAAGCTGAGTCTCAAAATGGCTACCATTTTGTTATATTTGGACTGGGCCACAAGGGAGTAGTACTGTATGGGGCTGAAATCCTCTGTATGGGAAGCAATTGCTTATGCTCTGCCGTAATTTCACTTTGTAGCACTGTAATATTCACAGCATACTGATGTTATCTGGCCTTAGATGCTTAATGTACATCATGTTTTACAGTTGCTATGATTAGTGTATGTATTTATTGGACAAGTATATTGGATGTTTGAGATATGTAACTTAAGCAGTTTACATTTTAGATTACAGTTCAATGTGCACCATACAATACTTGCTTGTCAATCATTTTGATCTAGTTCCTATTAAGGTTTATTTTTGCATGACCTTTAAGTTGAAGCATTCATACTTCATGGGGCTTTTCTTTGTATAACCATGACATTTTTATTTTATAGGACAATGTGGATTTTGGTATTTGTGATAGAGCACTCTTAGTCGAGTAATTTATAGCTTCATTTGTAAAATGTCATATACTTTATGGAAATATATGTTGTACTATGTTTACACATCATGCTCACTGACATACTGGTGGAACTGATATATATATTCCAGATACTAGTTCATCACTCAAAGATGGCTGCCATCTATACACTTGTTGGAAATTGGGACAATTCTACTCCCTCTATTGTGTCATTGGGTATTGGGGTTTACGGGATACATAAGGTTGTGTGCACTACCACCCCTTGCGTGAACAAGGCTTAGTGCTGAAACACGTCACTGAGGTTGGAATCTTTTCAATAAACTGGGATTGTATGATTCTTGAGTGCATGTTTATCATCTTTTCTTGGCAAGAAAACTTCTATGACATATATATATATATATATATAATCATAGGATACGGCCCCCCGTGCATTATAATAAGAATGCACCAGGGGGCTGCATGATAATGAAACAGGAGGCCGTGCTTTTTTTTTTTTTTTTTTTTTTGTGGCAGATCCACCACGACTCCATTCATATAAAAATGTAAAAATGTTTTTTAACCCTTGGGAGGGGGGAGTCCCTTGGAGACCCCACCACCTGAGCTAAAGGGTCACAGTGTTTGTACCCTGTCCCCTTTTCTTTATTTTTTACCTTTTTTCTGGGACGCTCCATCTGACTCACAAGATGGCTGACAACACTTCAATGGCTTCTGTTGTTGAAGTGTTGACAGCCAATCAGATCTCAGCACAAGATCGGAAGGAGTTGCGAATCCTTCGTGTCCCTATATATACAAATTTGTTTTCCCCTTAAATTCTCAAAAACTACTGAATGGAATTACACCAAAAACAAGAAGGTTGCTTTCCGGACCAGAACCTACCTTTCTGCCAAGTTTGGTGTGATTCTGTCCAGTAGTGTTGTCGCTATCACTGTTCAAAATCTCTATGGAAAAATGAATGGGGAAAGCATGTTTTGTGACTCCCCTTTTTCTCAGCCTAACTGGACAGATCACCTCGGAACTTTCCAGACAGTCCTTAATGTGACTGACACATTTTTTGGATACTTTCATGAAGATTCGTCAAGCGGCGCCAAATATTATAGACAAGTAAAAAAGCATTTGCATATAGAAACTAGGTCCTAACTATAGCTACCTAGTGGTGATCACCAATAGGTTATATTTGTATGCATATTTATGGATAAAATGGACTAAAGGTTATCATTAATGCAGTCTCTTCTGAGCTTTATGGAATTTAGCACTTTAAAAGGGAGCACTTTAAGAGTTAAAATTGCAGAATATAGCAGAGCCAGGGTTATTTTTAGGAAATGATTGAGTAAAGTTTCAATTTGAGTGAATATTAATCCAATGGAAATAGAAATGAGCAGTCACACTTTCAAACAAACCATGTACTTGGTCCCTTGTTTTGTCCTTTAATTACTCAAATCCCTGGACTGAGATGAATTGTATTAAAAGAGATTGTCAGTAAACTGCACTTCACAGGACCTCACCAAGGGCATAGTGCCCGGATAATAATTTTTAAATGGTAGCATTTTAATTGAAAGCTGGATTGGCTTAAGAGTCTGTATAAATATGTAGGTAGTACTTCACTCTTCAATGTGTACTGATAAAGAACGTATGAATCGGAGTAATTCAATGAAAATCACTTCAAAAGTCGAATTGCTGAGTAATGATTTAAAAAGTGTTTTATAGAGTATGAAATGAGTGCAGAGGTTTACCTGGAATTAAAAATGAACTGAAATATAGGAGAGCAAGGCTTCTGGGAACATCAAATGGGAGTGGAGAAGACAACTCCGTCTACTTTACAAATTGCGGACATTGAGACATTTCAAACAATGGGACAGTTAATGGGTGACAGTAAGTAGGAAAATGACCCCATAACTAGTCTGGAAAGGGAAGGATTTCAAACTAATCTACATTGTGCAATTAGCAATAGATTTACATCTAGATCTACCTTTAATCCTCAAGTGAACTCTGCATCAATTGATGTTTTTGAAAAGTGTGTTATTAGCGAATTTAAGAGATTAAACAAGAATAAGAACAAAATATCTGGTTATCATAATTTAGATTCTGAGAAAATACAGGCTATCCTTGAGTTAAATAACAATGCAAATATAGTTATCAAACCCTCCGATAAAGGTGGCAATGTAGTAATTTGGCCTATATTTAAATATTTAGAGGAAGGTCAGAGGCAACTCAAGGATAATAGACAATATGATAAAACAAGTAAACAGCAATACTATTAGGCCAATAAGAAATATGGTGAAAAATTAACCGATTGGGTGAATGATAAAATCATTGCGAAGGAGGTATTCTTCTTTTTTGAGATGCTCTCATCCGAAATTACCAGTACTATATTTGTTACCTAAATTACACAAAGATTCTAATAACCCACCAGGCAGAACAATTGTCTCTTCTAGAGAAAGTATGTTGGAGAACACATCTAAATACATTGATTTCTTTCTTAGACCCTTTGTGGAAGCATTACCATCATATATCAAGGATACACGGGATTTTTTAAAATGGATTCATCAGGTACCCTGGGATGAGCAATTTTGTTTTACTACCATTAGATGTTGAAAGTCTTTATACATGTATCCCTCATGAGTTAGGGGTCTCTGCATGCAGACATTTTTTCAGAGCAAGATCACTCTCTTAATTACAGCAACTGAAATGTTGTTATATATGATGCAAATATGTCTAACTAACAATTTCTTTATTTTTAATCATCAAGTGTATCGACAATTGCAAGGGACTGCAATGGGTACTTGCTTTGCTCCTAGTTATGCGGGTCTTTTTCTTGGCTGGTGGGAGAAGCAGGTTGTGTACAATATGCAGATGTTTGATAGGCGTGTAATATTATGGGTACTTTACATTGATGACATTTTTTGCATCTGGAAAGGCAGTGAAGGGCTGGCTGTAGAATTTGTGAACCAATTAAACGTAAATCAGATGAATTTAAAATTGACTTCACATATACATCAATCAGAAATTGAATTTTTGGACCTGAAATTACAGGTTAAAAAACTGGATTAACCAGTATTCTGTTTCGTAAGAAAACAGCAGGGAACAGTCTTCTTCATGCTAATAGCTGCCATCCTAAAATTTGTATTTATCGCATCCCTTATGGTGAACTTTTAAGAGCTAGAAGAAATTGTAGTGAGGACAGTGATTTTATAGTGGAAATGCAAATAATGAAAAATAGATTCCTTGAAAGAGGATACGCTAGTGAATTAATTGATAGTACATGTAAGAAAGTACTCTCCCTAGATCAAGAGAAATTATTGATGTCACAGAAATGTCCTAATGAGGATGATTCCCAAATAATTAGGTTTATTACTACGTTTAATACTCAAGCATGGGAACCTATTGAAATATTGGAGTATCCTTAAAAGTGATGAACATTTAGTAGATTCAATTGGACAACAACCTTAGGTGACCTTTAGGAGATGTGCATCCCTAAAAGATCGCTTACGTAAAAGCCTAATTCAATCACGTCAGGGAATGAAAGAATCCATTATCCAGGGTTTTTTCATATGTGGCAAATGCAAAGCCTGTAAGGGCAGCAATAACTGTTGTAAGATCCAGTTATCTAGGAATGCAAGCCTTTTGATTATTAAAAAGCACTTTAACTGCAATACTGAATATTGTGTTTATGCTCTCAGCTGCCCATGTAATAAGTATTATATTGGCAGCACGATCCATAAAGCGAGAAATAGAATATTGGAACATATGAGAGCTATAACCAATGAAGATAAAACATACCCAATGGCAAGACATTTTGCTATGGTTCATGAAAAAAACAGGGATTTGCTGAGATTTTGTGTGTTAGATAATGTTCCAGTCAATATAAGAGGTGGTAACAGAGAACTTGAACGGAGACAGTTAGAATCCAAATGTATTATAAAGTACTCTACTTGTGTCCCATATGGATTTAATCAGGATGAGGAACTTTTTGTTCACCTTAGTTCTATTTAGACAGGTATGGCAGCATTTTTTATTGTGAACCAAATAAGGATGAGAATTGAATAAGTGTTATATTGTAGTTGTATTATTTTTGTTTTTAAAGCATTTATGTTTATTTTTTGTTATAGGTACACAGAAAAAACGGATTCATGTTGGAAATGCAAAAGAGCTATTATATTCAAATAGGTATACTCTACATATGAGATAGAAAAAGCTGATTTGAGTTGGAATTGAAAGGAGCTATTATATCCTACAAGCATACTCTACATATGAGATGAGTATTACAATATCAATTTTACATTTGCTTTTGGGATTTTGTGCAAAGACTTGTCGAGCAAGAAACACAACTTTGTATTTTTGGCCCCTTTTAAATTGTATACAGATATGTCTTTATAAATTTATATGAGTTCTTTGAGTATAGTGACATCTTTCAAATATGGCTGACACGTTGGTAATAGAGTACCTTTAACTATCTTTGGTTATCTAAATAAAAAAATGAAAAATAATAATATATATATATATATATATATATAGATATATATATATATATATTTTCTCAATGAATCACAAGAATATAATATTTGATATGGTTTCTGTTTAGTTGTATGAGTAATGGAGTTAATATTTGATCACTTATATGAGAAAAAAAAAAATCTGTGATTAGGTAGTACACTATATGGATTCCACTGTAAAATGGCTGACACATATGTAATTAGTGTTTAGAGTCCTTTGTTGATGTTGTTTGTTTTCCTTCGGTTTAAATGTATGCATAATGGAGCAGTATATGTGACATGTGATCAAGGAGCTAGTGCTCCCAAGTGCGTCAGGACTGTTTTTCATTAATAAACACGTTCTTGCTTGGAGTCATGGCCCGTTGCTTTTCATCGAGGGACTTCTGTCCCTGTAAGGTTCTGACAACATTTGATGTATATATATATATATATATATATATATATATATATATATATATATATATGTATAGTCACTAAAAAAAACAAAGATTACTCAGACGTTATAATTAGGCTCAAATTTTAAACGTACAAAAATCATAAAAATTTACCAGTTGTCATTAGAGTTGCCTTAAGTAAACTATAACTTGTGCATAAGGTAACTACAACTCCATGCACAGTTACCTCACCAATAATTTTTCTGCAAATATTACATTGATATTATTAATGATTTTATCAAAGATGTCTTGAGTGTTGTAATATTTGGGGCAATAAGCAGTGCATGGAGTGAATTATATTTACCTTAGAGCACGAGTTTTCTATGGTGTTTACGTTTGAAATGTGAGCCTAACTATAACGTCCCTTTAACCTTTGATTCTTTCAGTGAATTTCTATGTTTTGTTTAGGTTAATCCAACCACTGTTGTGGCGGAGTTTGGCCGCCAGACCCAACCTCCCCATAACCACCCGAACCCACACCAGGCATGGCCTTTGGCCTGTAGCCATGCCCCGCAGCAAACACCCTATATCCACTCAACCCCACAGCATGCATGGTCTGTGGCAGGCCCTGTGGACAACCCCCTACATTCAACCAACAGTGTGCCACTCACGCCTTTCAGCCATGCATGACAAGGTTTGGCCACAGGGTCTGGCCTGCAGCCAGGCTCTAGGGCCTACCTCACAGCATTCATGAAGTGCTTCAATAGCTATGTGAAATGCGCTCAGGGGTGTATTTTTAGTAAGCTGTCCACCTTCCTGGATAAAAGGGGGAGGACATTGGATATCATTAATGTATATTGTGTGGTGCCAAAAGGGTGGGACTTTGAGGCCATTTTATATATTTGTAGTTTTTAAAAGGGATAACACAGTCTCTAGTCTCAGCATGAGATAACAGGAAAGAACCCACCTGTAACAGTCATTACATGAGATATTATACTAAAAAAAGCAAGGATGCAAATACTTCCATCAAGGATTACTGACAACTTTTTATGTGGGAAAGGCAAAGAAAACATTTCTTAGACCATGCACCTAAAATTATGATGATTAGTACTTTACAGCGGTGGAGTTCCAACGTAAGTACCTTCTTTGTTTATTAATGTAAGTGCTTCTGGCTGAAGTTTGATTTCTGTGAAGTAACAATCAGGACAGAATGAATCCAGCCCTGCATATTATATTTATCTAAAAAGAGGTCAGCATTTCGTGTACATTGTCTACCCAACCGGAGTACTTTCTACTGGCTAATAGTGAGTGCTATCTCATTGGGTATGGGAATGTATATATATATATTCATATATAATGCATCTCTTACACTACAGCTGTGTAAAGACACCAAAGTAATGTCTCTGGTGACCTTATCTGTCTATAACTTTTCCAGTGTGATTGCTCCTTGAGAGGCTTCATCAGATAACTCACAAAGGTGGAATTGCAGAGAAAACACACTTGGATGATTTTTACTTTACGGAAGTAAGGGCTTCTTTGTATGATAGAGATGCCATCATCTTCCTAGGCATAAAGAAGGGACTGCAGGGGGTGCCTTAAGGCTACTGTGGTCCCAGATGGCTCCACACCTCCTGTGGGAGCCAGCAATGCTCACACACACAGAGAATGCCTGTGTGTGGGTGCAATACTTTCATCTCTTTCCCTGCCTGCATGTCTACAAGCAAGGAAATAAATAAATATCCTGCTTACAGCACGCAGGAGTATTTGAGCAACTCCCTCCTGCTGGGCGTATAGTGTTTGCTTTTGCTTGGCAGGAGCTATCCCAACTTCCACCAAGCAAACAGCTACCTTCAGCTACCTTCAGAGTGTGATCATCTCGGGATGTGGCAGGAGCTGGCCCAGAGGGTGGTGATCCCCAAGCCATATATGGCTTCAGGATGGGGGGTATGTGGCCCCCATACTTTGTTTGGTATGGGCTGGCCCCAGAGAGGTGGTGGTCCCCAGAGCTGTGCCCCCTTTAATTTAAATAAGTTATTGGCCCGGGAGGTGGTGGTCCTGGAGCCAGGGGCGTAAGCAGTCCCCCCAATTCATTTTATGTAGCCAAGGGGAAGTGGTAGTCCCCAGGGCCAGGGGAGATCGACACAGCCCCCTTATATTAATGAAATGGAGTCCTGGGAAGGAGGTGGTCCCTGGGGCTTTTTAGAGCCCATGGAGGGGGGCTTGTGCTCCCCCCTCCTTATTTTTATATGTTACTGTGCCCCCAGGACCTGGCCCACCTAGGGGCAAAAGTAAAAGCAAGTGCAGGACACAGTGCTTGTTTTTTTTTTTTTAAATTCCTATCAAAATTCATGAATATTTGTGAATTTTGATGTGGCTTTAAAATAAAATGATTTTTTACCCTGACGGGGTCCCAGGTGGGCCCCTGTACCAAGGCTAGGGTGTTAGGGTATTCATATCCTGCCCATCTTTTCTTTTTTGTGTTGTTTTTTGGGACTCGACTGACCTAAAGTCCCAAAATGGCTGCCAACACCTGGCTAAAGTATTAGCAGACAATTGTCTGCAAGCAATCTGCAGTATTCACAACGTATTTGTATTTCTAGATATGCAAATTTGGGTTTCATTTAACATCTCTAAAACTAGTGAACCAAAAGCTACCTTTCTGTCAAATTTGGTGGCAATCCATCCAGTAGTTCAGGCTGTAGCTTGTCTCAAATCTGTATGGAATTAAAATGGGAAACACGCTATATTTTACCCCTCTTTTTCTCGGCGCCCACTTGACTGATCACCCCTGGTGACTGCCAGTAGGTTTTATATATATATATATTTCAGCTACTGGCGGTCACCAGTAGGTAGCTATAGTTAGGACCAAGTTTTCATAGAAAAATCATTTGACTTGCCTATATCTTTGGCACCGTTTGACGAATCTTCACGAAATGTTCCCAACAAATTGGACACAGTGGGAGAAGACAGGCTGCCAGTGTATATGGATGTTGTGTGGGTCTGTGCAGGTCTCGTGAGTGTGCTGCAATTGTCTGTGAATGTAGTTGTAGTGAGTGCAGGTGTGGTGTCTGGGGTGCATGACTGGATGTTCGTTGTTGTGGTGACTGCAAGACTGGTGGCAGCAGCAATGACTGAGATGCAGTGCATTTGGGTGTGCATGGGGAGTTGACAGGCAGGGAGGTGGGGGAGGTTGACACATTGGAGGAGGTGGATGTTGTTGTGTGTGCTTTGGTTTGTTGGGTGTGTGCTTGCCTGTGGTGGGAAGTGTGGTGTTTGTGGTTCTCTGTGTGGTTCTTGTGTGTTGATCTGTGTGCATGGCTGTCTGTATGTGGGCTTGGGATGGGTGAAGGGAGTGGGGTGCTGGAAGGGGTAGAGGTGGTGGAAGCGGAGGACGGAAAGACCAGGGACACAGGCTGCCGTCAAAGAGGAGGCCAGAGCCTGAAAAGATCTCTGTAGGCTAGACATGGCACCGTGAATGACTTCCAGGAATGCATTGCATTGCTGCATCTGGGATGCTAGCCCCTGGATGGCATTCACAATGGTTGTCTGCCCTACAGAGATGGTTGTCAGCCTTCTCCGTGAGGGCAGAGGGCTGACTGGGGCAGGGGATGAGGTGCCTGGGGCAAAGGAGACGCCCACCCTCCTTGGTGAGCGGGCACAGGCAAATCGGTGGGAAACTACTAGGAGGGGGGTGATGGTGGGGGTGGCGGAAGATGGCAAAGAATGGGTGGGCCCATTAGGGTCCGCCACCACCAGGGAGCAGCCATCAGAGGAGGTATTGGAGTCACTACCTCCAGTGGTAGTTACCTCCCCATGGTACTCCCCTCTGCCTCCAACCCACTGGTCTCCTTGGCGTCGGTGGACTCTGCCACATGGGTCCCGTGGGCTGAAGCATTCCCACTCGCCAATGTCTCAGCTCTCTCGCCAAATGATGCTAATGTACACAGGGACACGGGGGAAACAAAACAATAAAGAAGAATATCAATTCCAGGAAATCTGTACATGTTGTGATACATACACTCCCACCCAGCTCAGGCACAAACCCTCAGCAGACACAGCACGTTATGAAAGTGCCCCTAACTGGTAGGCATGACCCCATAGTACAATACATTCCCATCCTGCCCCACTACTCTGATACTTTGTGAAGTGAACCAATGAGAGACTATGCAAAACCAACACATCTGCAAGTCGATGAGGCTACATTGAGTACAATGGCCCAAACAGAGGACCCCTCACAGGCCTACAGACCCAGCCAAAACTACCTAGGACACTATCCCATGGACGTGGAGGGGGTCAGGACTGCAGGGACACACCTTTCTATGTGCCTGGCACTACTATGCATGCATCCCTTAGTATCTCACTACACTCATCATAGTGGCATCACAGCAGTGTTGGTACTCACCCCCTTGTGGCTGCTGTGCTGCCTTCAAGTGCCCAATCAAATCCAGATAGGCCACCACCAGAATGCAGGCCATTAGAGGAGTAAGGTTCCAACGGGCACCCCTCCCTCATTGGAAGGCCTTTCCCAGCTGGGCCTCTCCAGTCTTCCTAGCCAAGCGCCTAAGATCCTCCCACCACTTCCTGCAGTGGGTGTTCCACTTGTTGTAGACCCCCAGGGTCCTCATTTCCTTGCCGGTGGCTTGCCGCAGTCGCCTCTTCTAATGGGCACTGACCTGCATGGAACACACAGAGTAAAGAAACAGACATCAGTTTGGGTGTCCCATACACAAATGCCATGCCCGTTAAACTGACATGGCCCATGGAGACATACATATGGACAATTTTCAAGCCAAACACTGCCAGACACACTATGGGTGAGCATTCACACAGCGAACAAAAATGCATACAGGTATCCGCCACATTCACAACCATCTAAGGAGGACAAATAGCAACTCACCTGCTCCTCTGGTCACCTATACAGCTTACAGGGGTAGGACCCCATCCACCAGCTTCTCCATCTCCTCCGTGGTGAAGGCCGGAGCCCATTCCCCTGTGACACGTGCCATCTCAGGGACCAGAGTCAGAACACAGCAGCACAAGCATTGGAGTTCTTCCCTTCTCGTAGTGCAGGAGTCATGAGTCAAGGGCCTGTCAAAATGTTAGTGGATACCGCAGCAATGTGCACCGTCACCACAGGCGGGGATCATGATTGGCCCAGGTTCCCCATTGACAACCATGTTATCCAACCATAAGGTGCACGGCGGTGAACATCGCCTACCACCATTACGAGTTACGCCAGGGGAATGAAGTCACTTTCACACTACACTACCTGTATGGCAGGAGGCTGCCATTTTGCATCCACCTTGCCTTCATAGCCTGGCCGGGTGTGTCATCCATGGCTCCATTCCCTCTTCCCTTCATCGAGTACTGACATGAGTACTAGTCCCCCACATGTAATCATGGTGGGAAGTGTGTCTACACTGTGATGCCATTATGACTGAGACACCTCACCACACATTAGCCTGAAGGATTACCTCCTTTGTGTCTGTGTGTGTTACATATGTGTTGCATGTAAAACATGAATTCTGTCACCATGTGATGCAAATGTATGTCCCAACTCAATGTGTCTTCCTTCTTCCCCCCTAGGTAAAGATCCATGTGGCGAGGGTGAGCCCCATCTGTTAACAGAACCCTGGTAGATCTGGCCACCATGGTGGAACGTCACATCATCATAACTTACCGATTTAATCAAGCTACAATCCTTGACCTCTGTGCAGAAATGGAGCCTTTTCTGAAACAGGCTAATAGGAATCATCATGCCATACCTACAACTGTGCAGGTACTGTCTGTGCTACATTTTGTGGCCACAGGCTCATTCCAAGTGACAGTGAGCATGGCAGCAGGGGTATCTCAGCCAATGTTCCACCACATCCTGTCCAATTTCTTGAATGCATTTGTTCAACACCTGCAAAGTTATGTCCAGTTTCCCCAAAGGGCTGATCTCGCCGCCATCAAATCAGGATTATATGCCTTTGCAAATATCCCCCATGTGATAGGTGCCACTGATGGTACCCACATAGCCCTCATACCCCCAAGAGTAAATGAACAGGTGTTTCGAAATCGTAAAAACTATCACTCCATGAATGTCCAATTGGTGTGTACTGCTGATCAGTACATTTCACGTCAATGCAAGGTTCCCAGGATCAGTCTATGATTCAATTGTCCTGAGAATTAGCAGTGTGCCGCACATGATGGGACAACTACATGGGACAGAGCTTGGCTCATAGGTGAGTGTGTATGACACTGGATAAGTTACATTGCTGACAGGCAGGCTGTATGGAAGTACTTTGCGTGTGTTTCAACCCTCTTCCACCCACTTTTGCAGGGGATTCTGGCTACCCCAACATGCAATGGCTCCTGACACCTGTGAGGAATCCAAGGACAGATGCAGAAAGGTGTTATAATGAGGCACATGGTCGTAGTAGGAGGGTGATTCAGCGAACCATAGGGCTCCTCAAAGCAAGATTTTGTTGCCTTCATCTCTCTGGAGAATCCTTGTGCTATGTCCCTGACAAGGTGTGTAAGATACTGGTGGCCTGCTGCATGGTGCACAACTTGGCTGTGAGAAAAGCTATCCCACTTCTGGAAAATGAGGATGCTGTCCAACCAGCCTTGCCACCTCAGAGGAGGGATGAGAGTGATGGTGAACAAGAGGGGGAAGACATCAACTCCAGAACCCAGCTAATCCGGCTATACTTCCAGTGACTCTCAGGTACATTTCCTATGATGCTGATGGCTTCACTGCATTGTTTCAGGGTGCTCATGTAGTAAGTGCTGTGGTGTCCTTTACCAGTGATATGGCAAAATCATGACTGAAGTGGCAGATGCAAGTTTACGCTATGGGATGTACAGTGTGACATATTTCAGACACTGCAGTCTGTTAGTTCCCCTCCCGCAATAAAAGCAGCATTATGATGGTAACTGGCTAATGCATTCACATTCACAATTGATTGCACATATTGAATAAGGCCGGATATTTTGAGTGCACAGGTGTATTTATTCCAAGTCAAAATATCCATGTGTGTTGGGACAGTGGAAGCGAGTGGGCACATGGTGAACAACATACTCAGATACAGATGCTCAGCTGTTGGTAGCACCAGGCTATAATCCATGGGGCCATTGGAAGATGGTGAGATAGCAGTGGCATGTCAACAAGGTAGCTCAGTGGCACGCAAGGGAGACAGTTCAGAGCAGAGTCACTTCCTGGCCGTGGGCTTGGTCTTGGTGGTGTTTCAGTGGGATGTCTGGGTCTGAGGGCACGTTTGCGAGGGTGAAGCTGGGATGCAGGGATAGGGGTGCTGGTGTCCCGTGAGTCCTCCGGCAGTGCCCCCAGTCCAGTACTTGCTGCAGGTGTAGATGGCAGGGCAGTGTCCTGGCTAGTGTAAGGGGCCTGCAGGTTGGTGGAGGACTCAGTGTGGATGTTTGTCTGGCACTGCAGCCCCCCTGCAATGGAGGCCATGGTTACATTGAGCTGTGTCCATTGCTCCATTGCCTCCTGGTGGTGTGCTACCTGCAGCCTCTGATTCTGCTCCAACGTGGCCAAGATCTGACCCATCCTGTCCTGGGAATGGTGGTATGCTCCCAGGACCTCAGCAATGACCTCCTGGGCAGCAACATCCCTCCTTGGGCCACCACCCTGGGCAACTGATACCCTCACACTGTCCCTAGCCCCCTGTGCCTGTGTCCCCTGCACAGGTCTGGCAGTCCGTCTTCCAGTTGGCCCTTCAGCATCCTACCTGGTGGTGGGTGGACTCTGTACATGTGGGCAGCCAGTCCGTAGCCTGGAGACACTGGTGTGAGGTTGTTTGGCCAAAACTGATGGTGGTGGCTGAGTGGTAGGGTTGTCAGTGGTGTTCTGTGTGGTGCTTCTGGAGGATGACTATCGAGGGCTGTGGGATGGGCCAGGGATTTCCTCTGTGTCCAGACATCCCTCTGCAATCTCCTGAATGGGGCCTTCGTCTTCAGGTGGAGGACTGGCACTCCTTGACGTCTCCGTCTGGGTGGCATGGGTGGTGGTGCCTGTGTGTCAGAGAATAGAGATGTGGGTGTCCTGCACTTTCTTGTCAATTGCAGCACTGATCAGCAGTAATTGGTGGTTGTATTCCTATGTAGTGGCATGTGGGGTCCCTTTGTGTTACTTTTGATGCATTTATTGAGGGGGGTATGGTGCATTGTGGGTGTTGCAGTGCTCCTGAGATTACATGCATGGGTTGGTGACTGTGCACAGGGGAATGGATGGCGATTTTTATTGGGATTGTAGGGTATGCAGGTGACTTGGATATGAGGGTGTGGGCTAGGTAGGGGATGGGGACATGGTGGTAGTGAGAAGGATGGGGTGATACATGCATTACAGGTGTGGTGACTGTTAAGGTATTGTAGTTGACTTACCCGAGTCCAGTCTTTCGGTGAGTCCAGTGGGGCCCTCCGGGTGCAGGATAGCCAGGACCTTCTCCTCCCAATCAGTGTATTCAGGGGGATGTGGGGGGGACCACCACCAGTCTTACATATGTCATTGTTGTACCTGGATGCCATGGAACGCACCTTCCTGTGCAGGTCCTTCCATCTCTTCCTGAAACCATCCCTTGTGCCTGGATGGTTTACCATAGTGTGACCTTGTTGACTATCCTCTGCCATAGCTCCATCTTCCTGGCTAAGGGTGTGCTGCACCTGTGCCCCGAAAAGGACCCTAGGTATTTTGTCCACCATGATCCTTAGCTCCCGGTCTGTGAAGCGGGGGTGCTCAGGGGGTGCCATGGTGTGTGTTATGGGTGGTGTGTTGTAGGTGTATTGGTGACGGCGCTGTTGTGTGGTTGGGAGTGTGGCTTGTGATGATGGGTGTGCAACGTACGGGTTTTGGTGGTGTTTTTGTGTGTATGACTTGTGTGATCGTTAGTTCATTGTATGTGTGTTGTGGTGTCAATATCATGCTATTGGCGTTGCAAAGGATTGTGGGGTATTTATTTGTGTGTTTTAAAGTGTTGTGGATGTGTGTCAAGTGTGTGGTTTTTAAACTTGCCAATATGTGCATTTGTTTTTGGAGGGTCCTATTGCTGGCTGTGGCCGTCCATACCGCCTATGGTCGTTCGACATTCACTGTCCACCGAGCTGATTTGTGCATCATTATTTGGTGGGCGGGGATTTGACTGCATGGCGGTGGGGGAGGGAGGTGTACTGTCTTTCTGCCGTCGTTGGCCCTGGCAGTGGGTGGAGGTTGCAAGATTTTTGGACGATTGTCTTTTTGGCATCATTATACAGTGATTAGCAGTTCACCGCCACTTGCGGTCTTGTTCAAAGCCAGTGGCCGTGATTACTACCAAGTTCATAATCAGGGCCTGAGACTGTACGTTAATCCATAAAGACTTGCCTGCCTTAGGGTGATAAACAACTCAAGATCACAAGAAGTGAACTACGGATCGACACCACATGGTGTTCGCTTAGTGACCTTTAACCTGTGCTATTACTGTCTAGACCCAGTCATACCATAACTGGGAAAGCCCATTAGGACTGAGGTGGGCCACTAGAGATTATGGGGTATCTGTTAAATATTCATCGTTGAGAGTACTGAACCCTTCATTAATCTCATTTTGCTATGACATTAAAGCACTTCTCTTTTCTTAAAAACAAGCACTGAATTATTGAGGCTGTTGATTTGATTGACTTAATGCATACCCCTACTACTCTAAAGTAGAAGTCCCAAAGGGGTCTACTGGGCACACTTTGCAGAGCCATAGTAGGATGATCCCACAAAGTTCAGCAGTCAGAGTCTACCCTGTGACCTCCAGAATAGAGTTTGACACCTACCATAAGATATTTTGTGCAGTAGACATAAGGCTCAACTCAGAATTATTTTGCTGTGAAGTACTCTTGCAGTCCTCCCAGCTCACTGCTAAACTCCAGGAGTTAACCATGAATAAGACAATAGCTTCCCTAGAGTACTCCTGGAAATAAGGAGAAAGCTGGAATTTGTCAAGCACATGCCACACACACTGCTAAGATTTTGCTGCTGGAATGATGTGAAGCCCACCAGATTCCTTTCCTATCAACAGTGCCAAACATGTCCAAGACCATGTTCAATAGTGATAGTGAAGCATGAGGACGGCAGATAAGAGAAAACACAAAAGAAACGTTGTTGGCTTGTAGTCATATAGCTTGCCTCATCAAATGGAGGATCTCCATTGTGTTCTGTGGTTGCACACATTGGCTTTTTCACATGAAATATAACACAAGACTACTTTTACTCTCGCCGCTTACATCAGTTTCAATTGTATGTTCTTTTTTGTTTCCATGGATTTCACATTATCTGTAACATTCTATAGTAACTTAAAAATACACAAGACTCATTCTAGCAACAGCTGCACTTTATTAAACAGTCAAAGTATCATTGTCTCAGTACCAATATTTTGCTATAGCTACAGGAATTGTCATGAGATTGGTCCTATTCCTATTTCCTATGTGCAGTTTCTAAAGCTGCACAAAATAAGGCAACAAACAAACAAAAATTGGCTCATGATCCGTTGTGGCTTGAGACAGTTGTTAGAGCACAATTTAGAAAGGGAGGCAGAGTTCCAGTATGTAGGTGCAGTTGGCAGTTCAAGAATTCAACATTGATTTCACAATCCAAACAAATAAATCTAACTATCCTTTTCTAATCCCTAACCGAAGGCCTATGATGACAGCCTTGAAAGAGGTCAGAGTTCCATGGATGCAAGGAAATTGTTTCAAGAGTTACAAGGATGTCAGGAAATTCTCTGAAGTGGCATGGCAGAAGAAGTTCCAAGATGTGCTACATGCAAGAAACCTCTGAGAAGATGAATTAGCAACCGGCTTCAAGACTGTCTCAGTTGGAGAGCCAGGATTGCAAGTGAAGAGAGGAACTCAAGTGGAAGAACACAAGTGAAAAGTTGAGCCTAAGCAGAGGCTTCCTCTCATCAATTAGGAGGAAAGCCAAGCATCTGGCCACCCTGTGGGTGTGGCTTTTACATATTGTGTGATGCTCGAAATCCACAGTAGGTCCTCAAATCCAGAGATCCTTCTATCCTGCTGCACATATAAATTCTGGAATCCTCAAGCCCTATGATAGATCATTGGATCCCACTGTAGCTGGTTCACTCAGATGGACATACTAAGACAGATTTTGGGGTCCATTCATTGGGACAGGATTGACTGTGCTGGTAATAGGTGGGGGGGGTCACAACTGGCAGACACATTTGCTAGACGGCATAGCTCCTCTCCCACCAGCACGGATGACATCCTGAATGGCAATGCCCCCAAAAAGAGGTGGAAGGGCCGGCCAATATTGCCCATGGCCAGAGTTGGATTTGAGTGGGGAAAAGAATCTGTGGTCAACCATCGCTCCTAAACATAGCAAAATCTTTTTGACCACCTAGGTATGACTGGTAAGTAGAAGCATTTAATTGTCTTTCAAAAGTCATTTTTATTCCACAATTTCAACACAAAATTATGTAGAGACACAAAGGGCATGAGTACGAGTTTGGTGGTCAAACTTGCAGAGATGAGACCGCTGTCAACCCAGCGGCCTCAATCCTATTACCATGTTTGCACTGGGCTTTCTGGTGGGAACATCGTATTATGACATTCTCGATGGTCAGCCTGGTGGGAACAGAGCTACATTATTGGTCTTGACTCCCTTAAGAGCACCCTCGGAATTCACACTGTCTGCAAAGCAAATCTTGGTCCTGAAAGATCTCTTTTTCTAACAGTGTAAATCTGTTCAGGAGTTTTTGAGTTATTAAAGGAAAAATATTTATGCATATCTAGAGACGCAGATAAACTGTGATGGATCCACAGATCCACGCACCAACAGCAATGCAGTGATTGGTGAGCCACAAATGAGAGGAAAGTTGGGGCTGCCATTTTATGCATCAGGGCACAGTTCCCAGGGGGAATAATAAAGAGTAAAAGTGATAGAAGGGGTCAGGAGTAGAGGTATCCCGACCCCATGTGTCTGAAGGAAGTGTCTGTGATAGACTCCTCATAGACAAGAAATGTTCCCAAAACTTTTTTGGTGCACAAGGAGCCATGGATCCAAACAGATTGTCCTGGATCCTAACAGATCTGGGTGGATTCACATGGTTCTGCGGATCCAGATCCCAATTAAAAAACAAAATACACCCACTATCATCCATTAAAAAAACATAAAAAGCTCTATCTTTCCCCTCTCACTCTCTCTCTTTCAATCTTTTTCTCCCACTCATACACCCACTCAGACTCCCTTACGCATCCACTCAAACCCACTCAGGTACTCACACACCCACTCACAGACCCACTCAGATCATCACACACCCATTCATAGACCCAGTCTGACTCTTATACACCCAATCACAGACCCATTGACAACCTCATGCACCCACTCACAGACCTGAGCAGACACACTGATGCATCCACTAAGGCATGGATGGGCATACTCTCACACCCAGACAGAGAATCTCACAGCCACTCTCATCCTCTCACACCTATTCTCTCATCCAGAGAGACAAGCTGTGGCCAACTCCTGCCGCACATGGCCAAAGGGCCAAAGGGTCTGGTTGCAGGCCAGGCCTTGCAGGCAATCCCTGTCATGCACAGGCAAAGGCTGTGCATGGTGGAAGGTTGGGTGCTTACACTGGGTTGGCCTCAGCACCAGGCCACAGGCCAGGCCCTGTGGCCTACTGCATAGCTGAAGGCTGGATTAAGGTATAGTAATGAAAATTACTATACGTTAAAAAAAATAGAAATGCACTGAAAAAAACAAAAAATACAGGGATGTTAAAGTTAGGCTCACATTTTAAATGTATGAAACCATAGAAATTCACCTGCTATAGTTAGAGTTATCTCAAGTAAATATAACTTGTGCCCTAAGGTAACAATAACTCTCACCCGCTCCGTACACTCCTAATTGCCCCACAAATTACAGTGCTCATGCCATCTTTGGTAACATCATTGAAATCAATGTAATATTTGCAGTAAAAACAATTACGAAAAAACTGTGCATGCAGGGGTGCGAGTTAGTTACCTTAGGGCACGAGTTATAGTTACTTGAGATAACTCAAACTACAACATGTGAATTTCAGTGGTTTTGTAAGTTTAAAATGTAAGTCTAGCTATAATGACCCTGTAACGTTTGTTATTTTCAGTGAAGTTACAACTAGGTAGTTATAGTTAGGACCATGTTTCCATAGAAGAAGCGTTTTTTTTTACTTGCTTATGTCTTTGGCACCATTTGACAAATCTTCATGAAAGCTTCCCAAAAAAGGTACTGCTGATTCTTGTTGCACACAGAAAGTTTAAGGGTGAGTCTCAAGTGGGCGCCTACAAAAAGGGGAGGTCAAAAAAGTTGAGTTTCCCATGTGAACCACTAGACGGAATTACACCAAATTTGGCAGAAGGCTAGCTTTCTGTGCGCATATTGTGTTGTCACTTATTTGGTGTAAATCCGTTCAGTAGATTTTGAGATATCAAAGGGAAAACAAATTTGCATATCTCAAGCCTCAATTACTTTGTGAAGACTAAGAGCTTGTACATGGAAAATGCAAAGCTTCGGTTGGCTGCCAACACTTCAGACCAGGAAGTGTTGCCAGTGATCTTGGGACTCGGCTTCAGCCAAGTCCCACAAAAAAAAATTAAAAAAAGGAAAAAGGGTCTGGGTAGGGACATCCTGATCCCATAGCTCTGGTGGTGGAGTCCCAGAAGCCCCCCCAGGGATAAAAAGCTTTTTTTTTTAAAACCATTGTTGATGTAAATTTGCAAAATACCTAAAAGCAAGTGTGGGCTTCCATGCTGGTTTCTGTGAGGCCCCTGGGTAGGCCAGGTCCTGGGGCATTTAGATTTTAATGTAAGGGGCCCCTACGGTCCCACTGCAGCCCAAGGGACTGCCACCTCCCTGGGGCTTTAAAAAAATAAAACGTGGGCTCTGCCTGGTCCACCCCACAGGCCTGGCAACAACCACCTCCTTGGGGCTTCAAACAGTTATAACCGGGGGGGGGGCACAGCCCCGGGGACCACCACCTCCTCAGGGCTTTAAATGAATATATTGTGGTAGGCCCACCTGCAGCCCTGGGGACCACCACCTCCCCAGGGCATTGCTTAAATTGTGTGCAGGGGAGGAGCAAGCCCCCCCTGCAGCCCGAGGACCACCACCTCACCCGGGCATTTCTCAATTGTGTATGGGGGTGGGCAGCCCCCCCCCACAGCCCTGCAGACCACCACTTCCCTGAGACATCTCAAATTATGTGTTGTGGGCCACACAGACCCCCTGCATCTCCAGGGACCACCACTTCCCCAGGACATTGCTCAAATTGTACGGGAGGCCACATGGCCCCACCCACCACAGCCCCCGGGGACCACCGCCTCCCTAGGGCATCTTAAATTGTATGTGGGGGACTGTACAGCTTCCCCACAGTCCCAAAAACTTCCACCTCCCTGTGGCATCTTAAATTGTATGTGGGGGCCACACAGCCCCCCCTCACAGCCCCACAGACCACCACCTCTCCAGGGCTATTTTAGTTGGAGGGGGCTACTACGGTCCACCTTGAGGAGCCACTAATGGCCCCAAAGCCAGTTCCTCCTATATCCTAAGGTGCCCACCCGTGAGACATAGCTGTTTGCTGTGACTTGGCTGCAAATTTGACAGCTGCAACCAAGCTACAGCAAACACTCTGCTCACAGAGAGGTAGAGCTGCCAAACGGCTCTGCTTCACTGTGAGCAAAGGTTTCCTCTGTCTCCACGCCCGCAGAGATGCAGGCACCGAGACAGAGGAAACATTACTCTCACATAGAACAATGCTGGCTCCTGCAGGAGGTGGGGAGCCAGCTGGGACTGTGGGGTTATTTAGGCTACAGTCCCTGGGGGCACCCAGGTCTCATGGTCAGACCCCGAGGGATGGGATCCCCGGGACCAAGATCGAGCCTGGGGAGGTGGGGCCACATGCCTCCCAAAAAACAAAAATTAGACCAGGCACAGGGAGATGGGGTCCCCAGGGCTGAGATTGGCATAGGGAAGAAGTTGTGCAGCCCCCCTAACCACCAGACAATTAGGTTATGCCCTGAGGGATAGGGTTCCTGGGGCAGAGATCGGCCTGGGGAGAAGGATCATGCTGCACTCCTCTACTGCAAAAAAAATTAATATTTAGGCCAGGCCCCGGGGGGATGTGGTCCCGGAGCCAAGATCAGCCCGGGAAAGAGGGGCAATACGGCCCTCTCCCCAAAAATAAGTCAATAATTAGGCTACACCAGGTGTGGGGTTGTTATAGGGGGTGCCCATTGGGTCTGGGTGAAGGCCGTGCATGGTGGTGGTTGGATCAATGTATAGTAATCAAAATTACTTTTTTTTAAAGTAGAAATTATCTGGAAAAAAACGTTATAGGGATGTTAAAGTTCAATCAACCAATCAATATTTTTAGAGCACGCTACTCACCCGTACGGTCTCAAGGAACTGTAGGGTATGTCCTCAAGGTTCAGTCTCAAGGCCAGGTCTTCAGATCCTTCCTGAATTGAGGTAACGATGACAACTGTCTGAGGAGGAGAGGTAAGGTGTTCCAACATTTGCCACCAGGTTGGAGAATGATCTCCCTCTAGCTGAAGCCTTCCTTATGCGGGGTACGCTGGCGAGCGACTGCTGGGAGGCGTGGGGAGGTCTGGTAGGGGAATAAAAGGTGAAGCTGTGGTTGAGGTATCTGGGTACAAGGTTGTGGAGGGTCCTGTAAGCATGTACAAGGAGCTTTAAGTTGATTCTCTTCTCGACGGGAAGCCAGTGGCAATCTCTCAGGTGTCCTGTGATTTGTTCCTGGTGGGGGATGTTGAGGATGAGTCTGGCGGAGGCATTCTGGATTTGTTGTAACTTGCTCAGGGCGTGTGTCACAGTTTTGAAGCAGTCGCTTGAGATCCATCTGAAGATCTTCTGCAGGAGTCTGAGGGTATGAAATAGGTGGAGGCGATGGGGTTGACCTGTCTTGTCATTTTGAGCGCTAAGTTGATACTGACGCTGAGGTTGCATGCGTGGTCTGTAGGGGTGGGGAAAGCTGTCAAGTGTTAGACAACCAGGAGTCGTCCTAGGCTCAGGAGGAGAGTTCCAGAATGTGGATCACGGGCTTTGTTGGAGTTTAGCTTACGGCAGCTCTCATTCATCCAGGCAGTGACCACTTCCATCCCATCTTGGAAGTTCTTCTTGGCTGTAGTGGGTTTTCAGTCAGGGAGAGAAGCAGCTGAGTGCCATTGGCATAAGGTTCAATGTCCAGTCTGTAATTTGATGATGGGACAAGCAGGGAATGTAGATGTTGAACAGCACAGGACTCAACAAGGATCCTTTGGATACTCCATAGCTGACCTCTGTAGGTTCTGACAGGTGTGGCGGGAGTCTGACTATCGGTGTTCTGCCTGTCAAGAAGGAATGTATCCACTGAAGGGCCTTGTCGTGTATGCCTGCTGTGTGGAGTCTGGCACATAGGATGCATTTACACACTGTATCAAAGGGGACCGATAGGTCTTGTAGGACGAGGGCTGCTGTTTGACCACGGTCGAGGAGATAGCAGATGTCATCTGTGGCGACAAGCGGGGTGGTCCTAGTGCTGCGATTAGTTTTTAATCCTGATCGGGATATGTCCAGGATGTTGTTGTCCTCAATGTGTTGGCAGTGCTGAGCATTGATTGCTTTTCTAAGCGACCTTGGATGCAAAAGGCAGCAGCAAGATGGGGCTGTAATTCTTGAAATCCGTGGGGTCGGCTGTGGTTTTCTTCAAGAGCGAGTGTAACTTGGCTTGCTTCCAGTTCTCAGGGAAAGTGGACAACTCTACGGAGCAGTTGATGGTCTTGCGGAGCTCGGGTGCGATCGAGGCACTGGCGTTGTTGAAGATATAGTACGGCACTGGTCCATGGAGGCTCCGGAGTGGATGCTGCTCATGATGGGGTGAGTCTTGTCCATGATGAGAGGGGTCCAGGCATGCAGGAACAGTGAGGTCCAGGTGGTGGCATTGTTGGTAAGTTCTGAGAGTCTTGGGGTCCACAGCTATCATAGATATCCTTGATTTTCCCATGTAAAAAGGCAGCTAGTCTGTCACAGAGGTCCTGGGATGGTGGAATGTTAGTGGCCTCAGCTTGTGGTTTGTGCTGTGGGTGGTGATGTTGATGCGGTCCTGCAGGGCGTTCTTTCTGGTGGATCTGATGAGGTCATGGTGGGATCTTGTGGCAGATTTGAAGGCTGCAAGGTCTTCCAGTGATTTTCTGTTCCTCATTTTTTTCCTTCAGTTTCCTGCAGGTGCGCTTTGATTCCTGCAATGCTGAGTAAATCAGCTGGCTTTTAGTGGTGTTTCCCTGTGGTCATTTGGAGTGGGGCTAGGGTGTTGTTGCCATCGTCGATCCATTGGTGGAGGATCCGTGCTGAAGTGTTGGTATCTGTTGTGTCGGGGTCGCAAGTTAGGAAGTTAGGCAATAGAATTTTTTTTAAACTTAGGAATTCACTGAAAAAAAAACAAAAGTAACGGGGACGTTACAATTAGATTCTGAATTTACTTGTACGAAAGGCTTTCAACAGTTATATTTAGAGTTCTTTCAAGTAACTATAACTCACGCACTAAGCTAACTATAACTTGTGCCCCTTTTGGTCTGCAGACCACGCTTTGTTATTTTATGTAAATCCATTCAGTAGTTTGAGATATGAAAGAAAATTAAACAATTATGGATCTAGAATTTGAGTAGGATTTGTGACAGATTTGCAATGAATTGCGAATGCACGTGCCAACAGGATTGCAGTGATTAGCTGGTCGCATTCTGAGCAGAAAGTTGTGGTCGCCAGTTTGTATTATGGGACAACTACAAATTTGTATTTGGGTCAGGGTGGAAGTACTCTGACCCTATAGGTGACATACAGAGGTGTTTCGTGGCACCTTATGGATTGCAAATGTGGAACCCCCATTTTATTTGGGGGTGCAATATTTGCAA
Organism: Pleurodeles waltl; assembly: GCF_031143425.1. Classification (NCBI taxonomy): domain Eukaryota; kingdom Metazoa; phylum Chordata; class Amphibia; order Caudata; family Salamandridae; genus Pleurodeles; species Pleurodeles waltl. The sequence continues at coordinate 164,354,374 of NC_090450.1, read as the reverse complement.
ATTCATCTCTGCACAGCACGGGCCCCATGAAACATTGGGATAAATTTGTGAATACTGGAGAAAAAACAAACAAATTAGTTGTACCTTCACTCAGACTGTAATAGACTCACTCACAGACCCTGTCTAAGGGGCTCATGCACCTACTCACAGACCCACTGAGCCACTCATGCACCCACTCACAGACCCTCTCAGGTACTTATAAACCCACTCACAGACATACTTGGGCACCCTTGTACCCACTGTTGGACCCACTCAGACACTCTTGCACCCACTCGCAGACCCACTCAGGCTCTCATAAACCTACACACACACACTCAAGCACTTGTGTACCCATTCACATGCTCACACAAGCAAACACATAACCACTCACAGAACAACTCATACACTCATGCACCCACTTATAGACCCACTCAGGCAGTCATGCACCTACTCACAGACCCACTTATGCACTCACTCATTGACCCACTCAGGCATGGGTGCACCCACTGACAGGCCCACTCAGACACACATGCACACCCACTGGCATTAGTAATATGCAACATCTCACCCTCATTTTCCAAGGAAGATGGACAGCTTACTAAAAAGACCCTCTGAGCGTGTTTTCTGCAGATTTTGGAGATGTGTGTTTGATGCATAAGAATATGATCATCTTCACCATATAAAGAACCACTTCATGAGTGCCTTGGGTTAGGCTGTAGGGTCTGGCAGGCCAAATCTTCCCACACATGGCCAAAGGCCCTGCATGGTGCAGCACTGGGTGATTATAGGGGGTTGACTGCAGGGACCTGGCCACAGGCTAGGCACCCTGGCCAACCCTGGCTGCACATGACGTTTAGCCGTGCCCCCCAGTTCTTGGATTAAATTAAAATAATTAAAATTCCGTTACGTGAAAAAAAAAACAGAATTAAAAATGAATTTACTCACGCAAAACCCTAGAAATTTCAACGTTCTTATGGTAATCTCAAGTCCCTATAACTGCTGCCCTAAGGTAACGTTAACAAGTTCCTTCTCCATGACCTGCTAATTCCCCAGATATTACAACACTCTTGACATCTTTTATAACGTCACTAATGATATCACTGTAACATTTGCAGTAACATTATTGATGATAAAACTGTGCATGGTGGGGGCATGAGTTATAGTTACCTTAGGGCACAAGTTCTAGTTACTTGAGATAACCATAGATATAGCTAGTGAATGTCTATGATTTTGTATGTTTAAAATGTAAGCCTAACTATAACATCCCAAAAATCTTTGTTTTTTTAAGTGAAATACATATATATATATATATATATATATATATATATATATGTATATTGTCAGTAGGTAGCTATAGTTAGAACCATGTTTCCATAGAAAAAACCTTTTTTGACTTACCCATATCTTTGGCACTGTTTGAAGAATATTCACAACATTTCCCCCCAAAAAAGTGCCCAAGTGATTTGTGTTGCGCACAGAGAGTTTTGGGATGATCCGTCAAGCAGGGACAGAGAAAAGCAGGGGGATCAATAAAGTTGTGTTTACCATGTTAATTCCCATATGACCTTTAGACATGACTACAGCCTCAACCGCTGGACAGAATTACACCAAATTCAGCAGAAGGCTTGCTTTCGGTATGCAGAAAACACTTGTTCTTATTTGGTGTAAATGCGCTCAGTAGTTCTGGCGATAAAGGGAAAAACATTTGTATATCTCTGACCGCGACGACTTTGTGAATACTAACTGCATGAGTGTCTGAGTGGATGTGTGCAGGGGAATGCACAGCTCTGATTGGCAGCCATTTTGGGCCTTGAGCCTCTCAAAAAAGTTTTTTTTTAAATGGAAAAGTGTTAGGGTAGAGTCACCCTGAACCCTCTCCTCTTGTGCTGGGGTCTCATCGGGACCCCACCAGGGCTAAAACAACGTTTAAATTTTTCCTGTAAATTCGTGACAACATTGTTTTTTACAAGCCCCTGGGTGGGTCAGGTCCTGAGGGTGATTTACATTTCGTATGCAGGGGGACACCCGGCCCCTACCGAAGCTCTAGGAATTGCCACTTCCCCAGGTCACCAATGTAAATCTAATGTGGGGGCGTCCAGTCCCCCACCCCCCAGTCCTGGCGACCTCCCAGTATAACTAAAAGTGATGTAGTGGGGTTGCCTGGCCCCCTACAAAGCTGGGGACTGCCACCTCCCCGGGCACCAATGTAAATCTAACACAAGGGGGCCGTCCAGCCCCTGCAAACCTTGGGACTTCCACCGCTCAGGGGCAGTAATAAAAAGTAATGCAGGGGGTCTGCACTGCCCCCCAGCAGGCCTGGGATCCGCCACCTTCCTGGGGCAATATTAAATGGGAATGCAAGGTGCGCCAGGCCTTCCCACAGCCCCGGGTACTGCCACCTCTCGGGAGCTTTCATTAAAGAATGAAGGGGGTCCATTTTGGGGCCTCGGGAACCACCACCTCCCCAGGGGTATTTGCATGTTGGAGGGGGGCTGCGTGGCCCCCCCTTGTGAAGCCTACAATGGCCCTGGGGGCAACCACCCCCACATCTGGCTCTGGCTCCTGTCATGTCCCGGGGTGCCCACCCCCAAGACATAGCTGTTTGTTCTGACTTGGTGGGAGCTGACAGCTACCACCAAGTCAGAGTAAACACTCCACTGGGATGAAGTGAGAGTTGTCAAACAGCGCTGTCTTAAACTATGATCATGAACTATGTAAAAAGGTATTATGTAGAACTGTGAGTAAGGACTATGTGAAAAACTTCTTGTGCGTAAACTGCCCTGAACCAAGCTGTACCCTTAATATTAGAAAGGAACTGTTTGGAAAGTCTCATGTGCACATTCCTGGTTCAATCTATGCCCTGTACTATATTGGGAACTGTGTGTAAGTTTATTATGTACATTTCAGAATTATATTGTGTACAACACTAGAGAATTCCCTGTACTGATGAAACTGTCTTATTGAGAGCTGATAGAAGACTTAAAGGGAATGACACTTGAACTGTTTCTTGGGAAAGTTCAATCAGACTCAGGGAACTCCGAGTTAAAGTGGCAAGTACATTACCAGGTAATTATGTTCTTGAAACACTAAGGTCTTTATAATTGTCTACACTTGTGTTGTGGCTCCAAGAATGTCAGAATTATAGTGCACACTGTCTTGTTCCAGATCTCCTTCCCTTCAGTACCCTCCACAAAACACTTCCCCTCATCTGGCCACTCTGAACCTCTGCAAATAATCCATATAAAGCCAGAGCTGCAGGAAGGTGGGCATACTGAGGGTACTACTCTTGAGGAACTTACTTCCACGACAGGGGGATGGGGTCCCAGAGGCCAAGACTGGCCTGGTGAGGGGTTGGGTGTTTATAGGGGTTGGCTGCAGGCCTTGCTGCCAACTCCAGCTGCACATGACTGAAGACCGTGCACAGCATAGGTTTGGGTGGTTATGTCGGTTGGCAGCACGGCAAAGCCGCAGGCCAGGCGATGCTGCCTACCACCACTGTGTGCGGCCATAGGCCATGCACGGTGGTGGTTGGATTAATGTATAGTAATAAAAATTACTTTAATTTTTTAAAAAACATAGAAATTCACTGAAAACACCAAAGGTTACAGGAACATTATTGTTAGACTCACATTTCACACGTACAAACCCTTGGAAATTCAGCAGTTACTTGCGCCCTTGTAATGCACTGCTTATGACCTCACATATTACATCACTGATGAAATCTCAAATGTTTTCCTACAATCTGCCCCCAGGGGGAGCAGAAAGCCCACTAGACCACGAGGGATTATATTTGGAGAGGTGAGCCTCCCCAGCAATGTGCTAGTGCCCCCACCCTTCACCCGGCCCAAAATTCTTTCTTCACACTCTTGGGGCAGATTGGAGGTTCTTTCCTCCAATCTTTTCCCAGGGAGGGACAGAAAGCTCACTAAACACAAGGGATTCATTCTAAAGGCAGAATGGGTGGGGGTGCCCTCTCAATTATTGTGCCTAGGCCCCACCACACTTATAACCCCAGCAATCTTTTTGCCCCCAGTAGGGGCAGAAATTAGGTGTTTTCCACCAATCTGTTGCTATCAGAGGGCAGAAAGTCCACAAGACCACCAGGGATTATATTTAGAGGAGGTAGCAAGTCCCCTGGCAATCACCTATTGCTTCATCCTCTCCAGGTCCAAAAGTGTTTCTGCCCCCCGGGGTAGATTGGATGTTCTTACCTTCCATGTGCCCCCCAGGGGGGCAAAAAGCCCACTAGACACAAAGGATTTTTTTAGTGGCATAATGGGCAGAGGCAGACTTCCTTGGTATTCAGCCTAGCCTTCACCCACTCAAATGACCCCCAGCAGTCTTGCTGCCCCCTGTTGTGGGCAGAAAGGAGTTGTATTCATCCAGTCTGTCTCCAAGTGGAAACCAGAAAGCCCAGTAGACCACCAGGGATTATATTTGGAGGGGGGGAGCCCCCCTTGGCAATGGGCTAATGATCCACCTACTCTCAAGTGCAAATGTCTTTCTGCCCCTTCCCGGGGAGCATATTGGATGTTATTACCTCCAGTTTGCCCCCCAGGGGAGCAGAAAGCCCACTTGACACAAGGGATTTGTTTTTGTGGAGAAATGAGTGTGGGTGGCCCGCCTAGGCATTAGGCCAAACCTCACTCCTCAAATGACTGCAACAGTCTCTCTGCCTTACGAGGGAGAAGATAAGAGGTCGCTAACTCCATTCTTATGTGGTGGCGGGGCAGAAAGCTCCCTTGGAATCAGGGAGTATTTTTAATTGCTACCTGGTGTGGGGTGGCTGGCCCACCTGCCTATACATTGGGCGTAACCTCTACCTCTAATACGACCAAAACAGCCTTTCTGCTCCCTGGGGTCTAAAGCATCCTCTTCTTTTTATCTAGAAGGGAAATGTTGATTTTTGATACTTTTTTTATACATATGGGTAGCAGACTTGTTCTAGGTCCCAATATTGTCCTACCTTTATGCTGAATTGCTGCACTTTTCAGGCTTGAGTCAGCTGCCACCTGTAAAAACATACCAAACCCAGACATTTCTGAGTACTAGACTTGTTGGGGAGTCCAGGGTGGTATGCCACACGAGTGAGGTAGCATTTTTATCAGGACAAGTGGGAGAAGGCTGGGTGGTAGAAATGTTGTGCCTCCTGCTGATTCCGGAAGTTCATGTCACAGAAATGCCAGGAAAATGTGCAATGTTGGGCAAACTTTGAGGTTTGCAGCTCATTGCGGGTAAGAAAAATGTTGGGGTCCATGCAAGGCATACCAACCTGGACTCCTCTGTATCTAGCTTTCAGAAATGTCTGGGTTCAGTAGGGGTCCCTGTGTGGCCATCGATCCTCAGCTAAAAACACATCTACCCCCATTGCCAAATCAGATCATTCTTGTGACAGGAAATGTTGATGTCTCCATATTGTATTTTAGAACCTTTCTGATTGTGGGCACTAGGAAATGTGTAGCTCCCCACAGAGTCTAGAAGTTGTCCTGACAGACATTTGAGGAAAATGTGTGATCTTAGTCAAGGTTTGAGGTTTGCAAGGGCTTCTGGGTAAGAAAAACTTTTGAGAGACATGTAAGTCACCCCACTCTAGATCCCCCCTGTGTCTAGATTTAAAAAAATTACAGGTTTGCTAGGTTTCCCTAGGTGCTTGCTGAGCTAAAACCCAAAATCCACAGCTAGCCCAAATAAAAGAGCCCCTTTTCAGTTGAAAAATGTAATGTTTCCAATGTTGTGTTTTGAGGCCTTTCCTATTGAGAGCACTAGCCGTACAATGTAAGTGTCAAACTATTCTCATCTGGAGACTCGGGGTAACACTGAGTGGTAGGAATTGTGTGGGTCCCCAGGGATTCCTGAAGTTTTTCTCAAAGAAATATGAGGAAAATGTGTGTTTTTAGTCAAAGTTTGAGGTTTGAAAAGGTTTCTTGCTAAGAAATCCTGGAGGAAGCTGCACAGATCTCTCCACCCTAGATTCCCCTATGTACCTAGTTTAAAAAAATGTTCAGGTTTGTTCGGTTTTCCTAGGTGCCTGCTGAGTTAGAGCTCAAAATCCACAACCACCCACATTGACCAAAGGGTTAGTTTTTAGTGGAAGAATTGTGGTGTCCATTTTGTGTTTAGGGCCCTTGCCTGTTGCGGGCACTAGGCCTATCCACACAAGTGATACACCATTCTTATAGGAAGGTACGTAGGAATACAGAATAGTATAACATTTGTTATTAGCAATTGTATTTCTCTGCATTTGTGCCTTCCAAATGTAAAGCAGCATGAAGGACAGAAGACATTTAAATAAATGCCCTCTAAATCAAATCGTAGTATGGGTACCCACAAATTCAGAGATGTACAAGTAACCACTGTTTATAAACCCTGAATCTAATGTCATTTTTCAGAAATACATAGGTTTCCTTGATACCCATTTTTCAGGCTTTATATTTTACCATATGAGTTGCTCTATACCTGGCACACAATGGAAAGCCATTGTAAGGTGCAGTTCAGTTCTTGTTTCTCTGTACCTCGGGCTCTTAAAGAACCTACAAAGCCTATATATCCCCACAACAGAGGGGTCTAGCGGACATAATGAAGAATTGCTTTTGTAAATCGTCATTGTAACAAGAAGATACAAATGAAAATGTTGTCACAAACTGCTGTTTCTTACTAACTTTCAATATTTTCTAAAGTAACCATTAGTTTGCTTCAGAAAACCTAGAGCAATCTACACAAACAACCCCTTGCTGAATTTAGAATGTTTTCTACTTTTCAGAAATGTATAGCTTCCCCAGATCATCTGTGAATTTCATCCTGGTTTTCATCACAAACTGGAAGTAAGTTGAAGGCACAAAAAGTCTGAAAAACAGGCTACTCTTGAAAAATGTTAAAACTAAGAAAAAGAAATAGCTTTTTTGATTTAGGTCTGCACGTTTCCGATAGCAGGAAAAACCTTTTGTTAGAACATTTCTACGAAAAAGAAGCTTTTTTTGTGAAGCTATTTTTTTCCTATTTCTTCCCCAAACACCCGATTTTGCTATATTTTGTCTATTTTAATGGTCTCCAACAACGGAATCCACAACACCTGGGTAACTTTGGAATCCCCAGACCAAATTTAGGCCCAAATTTAAGAAGGCCTAGCAGCTCCTCAAGCCACATTACCGTCATTGTTTTTACGCTAATGTGACCCAAGGCCAAAATTGCTGCGCCGGTTTACAAAGTGGCGCAATGCATGCATTTTTTGCTGCGTTGTTAACGCCTGCTCAGGGCAGGCGTTAAAAGGGGGTACTCCATTGGTTGCAATGGCCCCTATGTACTGTTCAGGGTTAGAGCCTAAATTTTGGCAATAACCCAGAACAGTACATCAATAGCATTAAAAATCAGCGCTATTGCACCATACCCTGTGTCAGGGTGCACTGTATTTTAAATATGGCCCAAACGTTTTGGCGGTAGGGGGGGCTAAGTCGGTGCAAGGAAAGTAGCGCTACACCGGGTGCAGCACCACTTGCCTTAAAACTATCCCTTAGCGTGGATACCTTATGTGGAAAAAGTTATAAGGGCTTAAGGGCAAACAACCCCCAAAAAGCCAAAAAATGGCTCCACACAGGAATGGAGAGGTTAGGGGTTTTGGGGCCCAGCAGTCAAAAGGTTAGCACCAAAGTGCTCTAGGGGCGCAGAAAGCGGGAATACAGGTATTTTGTGAGACTGGGGCTTTTTATGTAATATGGCCTCTGAAGGTTACTGGGGCAAGGATTCAAGCCGCACTAAAGATTAACGCCCTTTCTATTAGGACATTTTACTGCAGCAAATTGATATAGAATGGTTTCAAAACATAGGATAGGTCACGTCATTTTGAAAACAAATATTTGATCATGATTCATTATTAATTCAAATTGAACGTTAAAGAATAACCCAACTTTCCTTTGTTAAAAAGCGTTTGGGCGCAAACATGCTTCTTTGTAGTTTAGAGTTAATGGCTGACCTCGGCTTCACTAATGGAGCATGAATTCTATTTGGAAATAAATACAACGTTCAATAGAAAAATAACGCAATTTTGTTCGTTATATTGTGAAATACAGTGAATAAATGCTGCAACTTGAACGGATCCCTGGCTTTTCTATAAGAAAGAAAAGTGTAGTAATGAGCAATAACCATTAGCGGTTACCAGATTCCCTTTGACAAAAGATTTTTTTTTAATATAATGTGCGTTAATGTAAATTTTCCATGTCTGTAAATGATAATTTAACCAAGTGAGGATTAAGAGCTTCGAAATGCTAAGTAATAAAGCCGTGTGAAGGAGGAAGCATAACAAAGAACGTTTTTCAAATTAATGCAATAATGACTCACTTTTTATTAATATAGCAACATGTAAGATTCATGCTAGCATGGAAACTATTTGGCATAGATGACTTTGCAGCCTCACCAAGTATTTGCAAGTTTCTATATCTGGACAGTTTCAAATTTTGGAAGCATTTTTAGCACTGCTATTCTAATTGCAGTTTCAGACATACAGTCATTGAAAAAGAAGTAACCCTAGTGGGCATCGCCTGTCCCACAACATAAATATATGATGGTTAACATTATAAGGGTGAACACTTGGTAGGTTTTTGTTAATGCAAAACCATTCAATATCAGCATTGGTGTACGTAAGACTGCCAAATGTTTTTGCCACAAGGACAACCCCTGTAGACAAAATCGGGCTAGTCCGTAATAGCTGGCGGAAACATAACTGCCAATACATTTCCACGGTCAAATGTATTTTTCAATTTAATTGCGGTTATATTCATGTATAGTTTGAAAAGAACAGCTTTCAAAGCAAACATTTAAAGACACAAATTCGCATTTTACCATACATGTAAAAAATATCTCATGAGTTCTTTAAAGTTGTTCTGAATAGTTATTCAAACCGAATGTATTTTAGGATAATAATTGCATCAAGATTGGGTAAAAGAAAATACCATTGATCTTGTTACTTACCAGTAATCTTCATTACTCCGATTAGGGGTACTGGCCGTCCCAGTTGTCCCTCTCATGGGAGCCATAGCATGCTAGTCCTATTTCTTTTTAAAAAAAATGTATTCAAACTCCTCCCCCCTCACTTCCTCAAGTTAAGCGAAAGGCACAAGGTACAACCAGGTAGGGATGGGGGAAGAGGACTGGGAGGAGGACCCCTAATTGGTGTCCCGAAGATTACCGGTAGCTAGCAAGGTGGTTACCCCCCTCATGCAGTACTCCTCATCCGAATCCTTACAAACTGATCATATAATAAGCTTGGAAAAGACCACTCTGCATTCATAATTCAAATGCTAAATAAACTTTATTCAGAACAGAAATACATTTAATTTTGCAGCAATAGCCAAAACTTGTGCTCCAAAAATGTCCTCCAACTCAGAACAAATTGAACAACAGTTATGATGAAGAAAAGTATGTGGGGGAAGACCAGGTGGCTGCGTGAAAGATATCTAAAAGGGACACACCCTCAGCCTCTGCCCATGAGGTGGAATCTGCCCTAGTGGGCCTGCCCCGGACACCAGAAGGAATAGACTCTCCCACAGCCTCATAGGCGTGGGCAATGGCCTGACATATCCAGCGACCAAGTTTGATTGGATACCTTCCTACCCTTTGCCACAGACCCATAATCAATGAGCAATGGGCAAAGAGTTTGACAAATGAAAAGGCTCTGTGCACTCCAGATAAATCAAAAGGGCACTCCTGACATCTACAGTAGAGGGTAGAGTAGAATAAGAAGAATCCAGAAAAAGGACAAAATGACCTCCTAACCCAAGTGAAAAGAGGAAGACACTTTAGGAATTTAATTAAGATCCAGGCGAAGAACCACACAACCAGGATAAAAATTCAGATAAAGAAAAAAAGCCTCGAGAGCTCTGATCTCATCAAGATGCCTAGCAGAGGTAATAGCCAACAAGAAGAGTACCTTCGCTGACAACCATACCAATTCTGCCTCCATGAAGGGTTCAAAAGGGGCACCTTGCAACCCCCTCAGAACAATAACAAGGTCCCAAAAAGGAACCTCCCTTCTGATGGAGGGACCCTGCAGCCTGAATCTCTGAAGGAATCTAAAAACCAATGGAGAAATAGTAGAACAGTAATCAGAAAAGAACCAAAATCCTTTTATCACAGCCCACTGAGCAGAAAGGGTACTAGATGTCAGGGCCTTCATCAACCCGTCACACAAGAAGTCAAGAATTTGAAACGATTCAGTGACTGTAGGAACCACAGACCGGGCAAACACCACTTAGAAAAAGAAGCTCAGTGTTTCCTGTATGATTTAAGGGTAGACTGCCTATTAAGCAACTGAATCTTCAGAGCCACCTGAGAGGAACAATCCTGAGTCTCCAACCATATGCACTCAACCGCCAAGCCATTAGACTCAATCTGAAAACCATATGGAGAGACGGGCTCAGAAACTGAAGAGGAGAGGGCATGCAGGAGAGATGAAGAACCCAACCCTTTGACAGAGCCAGAAGGGTAGGAAACCAATGATGCATGGGCCAGTAAGTGACAATGAGGATCATCTGAACCTTCTCCCGCCTGATCTTCTGGAGAACTTTTGGCAGGAGTGGAATCGGCGGGAACGCATACACTAAACCTTGAAGCCATGGGACTGAAATACACCACCCACACCAGAGGACACAGATTCTCTGTACTAAATGCCAGGCAGTGAGTATTTGCAGGGGAGGCAAAAAGGTCCAGCCAAGGTTTCCTGAGCTCCTGGCAGACAAGACAGAAGAGGAGAAGAGATAGATGATATTCTGTGAAGATGGAATGTTTCTGCTGAGACTGCTAAAAAATTTACCCCCTTGAATGTAAACTACAGTCAGACCTAGAACATTCTCGTTTGCCCCAAAAATGATCAGGGATGCAATCTGATTGAGGGACCTGCATTTCGTAACCCCATGCCTGTTCAAGTATTCTCTTGCAGCTTGATCGTCGATCCTGACTCCCACAGTTGTGCTGCGTAAGATGTCCTCAAAAGCCACCAAGGACCTCACTGTAGCCTTAGGTCTCTCCGATTTGAGGACTGCTGACTCTCCCATGGAGACCATGAGCCACTCTTCTCTTTGTGATCCAACACCGCTCTCCAGCCCCAAATGCTGGAATCTGTTGTTACTAGAACATGAGTTGGCAGCTGAAAAGAACACCTTTCACCAAATTGGTCAAAACCAGCCACCAGGACAGGCTCTGTACAATTAAATCTGACATGAGAATCAAGAGCTCATAGCTTTGCGAGCAAGGAACCCAATGACGGAGGATGTGATTCACAAGTAGCTTCAAATGAAAACATTCTGACAGGACCACTGCTGTTGAAGCCGCCAAGAAACCTTGCACCTGGAACCAGCATCTTGCAGAACTATGTGAACAAGTCAATAAATCCCTCATGGACTGGAGGGAAAGAAGTCTGTTTTCCGGGAGAAAAGCTGTACCCACTCGAGTGTCCAGACAAGCACTGATGAATGTCTTTCCCTGAGAAGGTATGAGATGTGACTTGGACACATTCATCAGAAGACTGAAGTCCTGCAGGGTGGACAGAATGAGATCCACAGCCTGGCTTGCCTTGGGAAAAGGAGCAGACAACAGCCAATCATCAAGATAAGGATACAAATCAATACCTTGTAAATGCAGCAAAGCAACACTTGGCACCAATACCTTGGTGAACACACAGGGAGATGTGGCCAGCCCAAATGGAAGGACTTGAAATTGGTATTGAAGACCCTCAACTGCAAACCTCAGTTATTGCTTGCTCTCTACAGAAATTGGAACGTGAAAATATGCATCCTTAGATCCAGAGTCACAAAGAAATTCCCTTTCATGAACAACGGGCATAATGGGCTGTAGACACGCTATCCGGAAGTGTTCCAACAGAAGAAAGGCATTCAAGTCCTTGAGGTTGATAATGGGGTGAAATGACCCCTCTGGTTTGGAACCAAAACAGATTAGAGTAAAACCCCAAACTCTCCTGTCCAACTGGAACAATTGCCTCCTTCTGAAACAACGACTTGAACCCGCACCACAGCCATTGAAGCTTGACAGGGACTTTTGGAGAAGGAGTAAGTCTAAAATGGGGATTTGGAACAAGCCCTTTGAATGGAATCAGATAACCATGTTCCACTATTTAAAGGAACAAGGAATCCTTTTCCACTTTCTTCACGGAGGCAGGAATAGCTGAAGACGACCTCCAACCATCATATAGTCATTTATGTTGTTGCTAGACCTTTGTTGAAAGGGAGGAAAAAGGTAAAGATTGGCAATAAAAGGTGGGCCCCTGACCATGGGTCAGTCCATAAAAAGAACACATCTCAGTCGACTGAGAAGCCGGCGTCTGCACCTAACTTGTTTCTTATCCTGAACTTGATTAAAGGACCACTGGATCTTCTTCTCTGCATCCTTCTCCACCAGATCTTTCATTCTCACGACCAGACAACTTAGGACCCAAAAAAGGAAGCTTATAAATCAAGGATCTCTGAGAAACCTCCAACTTCCATGACTTCAACCACAGGACCTACCTCGGGAAAAGTATGCACCTGCAGCTGTTGTTGAGGCCCAAAGACAGTCAAAAACAGAATCAGGCAACAACTGTGACAACATCTGCATATTTGACAAGAGAGAAGTATGATCATCCTGTACCTGAAGACAGTCAAAGAGAGCATGGAAGTCCTTAAAGAGCACCTGTGTAGCATAAGCAGCATAAGTATCCACCTGAGTGCCATAATTGGATGTAGCGTATACTTTTTGAAATGCAGACTCAACCGCTTTATCCACCGGATCAGAGTGGACAGCATCTTCTGAAGCCAAGGATGATGATTGCATGGAGGCCAGAACAATATTCACCTTAGGTGTCCAATGGAACCGTTCCACAAGCCCTTCCAACAAGTGCGTTTACTAAGAAAACTGAGAACTGCAGATTTATCAATGTCCTTCCATTTCTTCTCCATCAAGGACTGAATTACATCATGAAGAGGCAAACATCTTTCGACACAGTGTTTTAGTAACCAAGAAATTCCTTTTCCTCCACATCGAGAAGCAAACCCCAAGAGTTTTCTAATATGAGCCAAAACCTCCTTGAGCTGGTCCCCTTTAATATATCTGCCTTTGTCACCCTCAAGTTCCTCTGCACCCTCTTCCAAAAATAGGCATTTAGCAGGGATACCCTTCTCCTTAATAGCTGCATCAGCAGCTTATTTAAGGAGGACTTGTAAATAACCCCTCGAAATCTAGAGGAACTCGTCAGCATCCCTCTGTATCTGAGGCTGTGGGAATTTTCTATTACAAAACGGTTTGCATTATCACCAACACAAGGAAGCAGCAATGCTTCTTGATAAATACTGGAACCAAGCAACCAGATCTCTCTTCGTGAGATCTGGCAGCCAGAAACTGTGCAGTCAGCCCCTGTGCACCCTTTTACAACCATACACTGGCAGGGTGTTGGAGGCTGGCTCTCAATATAGTTTGAAAAAATAATGACATTGTTCAGAGAGTCTGGGCAACCACACCTTGGTATCCAGAGGCAAAAATAGATCACCTAATGCTCTATTTTTGTGGTAGCTTGGTTGAGCAGTTAGGCTAATTCAGGAGATGTGCTAAGCATTTGTTGTACTCACAGTATGAATAAATGTGAACACACACTCGAAAGAATAACTGGAGACCAATTTATAAAAATACTTCCAACTTTATCAAAATGTTGAAGACCAAGATCGTCAAAGTCTGGTAAGTGCTTTTTAAGTTATGTTTCAAAATTTAAAAAACGTTCTGTGCATAATTACGCACTACTGCAACCAAAAGGGGAAACTTTAAAATTGTATATAAAATCAGGCAACGCTCTCACAAGTGTCACCTTTAATTTCCAGGTTGAGGTCATAGAGATGTTGTATGGGCCAGCTGGAGAAGTTCAGATGGCTCCCACTTCCAGCGGGAGCAGTGGCTGAAGGTCTTGGAGCTGGTGCACCACAGGGAAGGGGGCCACTTGGAAATGTATTGCACATGGGGACTTAGAGGTAAGTCTGGAGGATCCCCTTGGATGTTACAGGTTGCAAGGGCTTAGGGACCCCTAAAGCACATCTGGTTCTCCGATGCAGTGGCCAGGGAGGCCGGGTGAAGAGCAGGAAGGTCAGCCAAGGGTTGTCCTTCAGGGAGCCTTTTAAGCCAGGTGCAAGTCACTTGGAGGGTGGTTGGCAGGTCAGCAGGGCCTCTCAAGGGTGGCTCCTATGGGGTCCTGAAGTGCCTTGACTGGTGCTTGCTCCTGGCCCTCGTAGAGTCCAGAATGGACTTTTCTTTTGGGTGTCTGACATTGGGGGTTCAGTACCCTTGGCTAATGCACGATTCAGCCACTGGGGGATGCAGTGCCACCAAACTTGGCACACTTGCAGGGTTTGTCTTCTGGGTCCATTGGGTGAAATTTGGTCTGGCTGTTTTGTCTGGTTCATTAGTCAGTGGCCGGCTGGTGTACTGGACTTCACTGAGTCTTGCCTGCTGGGTGCAAGGGGGCGATACCATCACTCTGGAGGGAGGTTTTTGGCAATATTTGGAAGGGTGGAGGTCCTCTGGGGTTTCTTGGAGTCCATCAATGTCCAGTCGACCCCTCAGCAGCGACTGTCAGGTCCTGAGAGCAGCAGGCAGGGTTTGGCACCTTTGTCTTTGTGCAGCATGTCTCATGTTCTCAAGCCTTGGGTCCTCTTTGTTGTAGGCCTTCTTGTGTCCATTGAATCTGATCTTTAGGTCTAGGAATGCCCACTAAATACTGCATTTAGTGGGTGTCTAGGGGAGTACCTGGTAGTGGCCAATGGGCCACTTACCTTAGGGTGGCTACACCCACTATGTGACCACTTCCTGTGGGAAGGGATCACATTCCTATCCCTACTAAGCTATTTTCCTGCCATCCAAGATGGAGAAAAATGAAATGGAGAGGCCACCTTGTCTGCCTGAGGGGTGGTGTAGGCTGAGGTTGGCCACTCCTCCTAGTCTTTGTGCATTTTTCCGCCGTTGCTCCTACCAAAAGTGGGTGTTTGAAATGGAAGTGACTATTCGCTGCTAATAGCAGGGCTGGGGTTCTAGTTTCAAGGTCAGCAAGCTCTTTGAAGCTCGCTGGCTGGGCAGTGCACATTCCTGGGGGAGGAGGTGTAACACCTCTGCCCAGGAAGACCTTTGTTTTCTGGTCCCAATGAACAGAGGCTCACTCCCTAGGGATCCAGACTCCTGTCAGGTCATGGCAGGCTGGTTTGAACAAGCCAACAACCATGCCAGGTGGTGTAGGTTTTGTAGGGGCACCTCTAAGGGGGCCTGTGGGTACATTTCATGAATACGACACTGGTAGCAGTGAGGATTTATTACTCTGAGCTGTATGATACCAAACAACCCAGGGTTCAGAGTAGACATCATGTAGCTGTGAAACTCGTAATGACCAGTGTCCATTACATGTACTGGCTATGGCTCATCAGTACACTTACTGTGACTTTCGGTTTTGTAAAGACACAGTAGGGACATATTTACTCAGACAACTATATGCCCTCACATGCATTATAGTGCACTCAGCCTTAGGGCTGTAAGGCCTGCCAGAGTGGTGACTTATCTATTGTGCATGCAGTGTTAGTGGACAGGACAATCTTGGTGAGTACCATGTCGAGTTTGCAACTTTTAAACACATCTTGTCATGTGCCTGCAATGGCAGGCTTCATGAGGCTAGTGTGGGGCCTCTCAGAGTGGCACATTCGGTACTGCAGCTCTGGTGGGGCCCTCTTCAGCACTCATGCCATGGGTACCAGGGGTACCAGTTACTAGCGACTTACAGGGGTGACTAAGTGCCAATACATATTACAGTTTTCGGGAAAGAGATCTAGGCCCTGGGAACCTGTTTAGCAAGGGCCCAGGGCACTTGCAATTTTGAAAGCACATCATTTTCCAGGCAAAAGGTTGGGGGCTACCCATGCAAAAGGAGGCCTGTCTCAGTTGGGGGCTCAAGAAGCCACTTGCTATGGCTCCCAAACGGCCCGGCCGTAGATTCATGAACCGCTCCTAGCCCAGCATATGGGCATGGAGCAAGAACAACAGGCAGTGCACAATGTGCTTCCATCCGCTAGAACGAAGCGGAAGGCAGCAGTGTCAGAATGAGTGACTGGAGGCTGCAACAAACACAAGGATGTGTGAGTATAAAGTACATAGTAAACCACCAAAAATACAATACGCACTCACAAACCCACCTGTTTAGCAGCAGGTTAATGAAAATATTACCAACTTATCATCACCAATTTAGGATATTTACATTGAAATAGTTCTATTGTTTTGATATTGCTTTTTCCTAATTTGCAAAGTTAATCAGCCCCATTTTTGGCTCTCCCAAAAAATCATATGCGCTGGAAGTAATGAGGCTGAGGGTGCTAGAGCATCCCCAGAAATAATCATGCTGGGGTTCAAAAAGTGAAAGATGCCAATCAGTTTTGTGCGCATCCTCTCACATTTGCTGCTCATTGAAAGACAAAGGTGAAATATCAGGCTACATCTTCTCACAAATTGCTGCTTATTTTGGAATCAGAAGTGCAGGTTATTTCTCTGACAGCTAAGAGAAAGGGTGTTTGTAAACTGTTATCTAGCTGGTAATCCTTTTTGGGTACAGGAAAGGAAAGGCTGTAGCATGCCAGTTTTTATCTAACAGACAACATTTAAATCTCAGGAAACTAACTATGCACATATTTCAAATTATCTCAGCAGTTAGGAAAGCACAAATGAAGCACTTTTTGTAATTCTGAAGTGTTACAAAGAATTTAATCCAAGCAAAAGAAATGAAGGCTCTTTACTTGATGATGCGCAAAGTAACCCCGATTTCTACACATTTGTTTTAATACATATTTTTACCAGTACAACTGCATGGCTATGCATATTTAGTGACTAATGCAAGGAAACTTTTCTTTCTGTGAATGACAGCAGGCAAACTCACCAATGCTCCAAAAAGCACCACTAGCTATTTATCACACCCTTACTTACCACTCTCCTGCTGAATTGGAGGGCACATTTGATACAATGTTTTTTTAAAATTTTATTTGACGTTTAGATCTTTCACAATCCCTATGTGATATAGCATTAGCATTCGCACTCTAAAAATTATTCCAGCACCATGGAAAAATTAAGAAATACCTCATTCCTAAATGTGTCTATGAATCGTATATTACAGTCACGTTTTCACGGACTATTTTTCCTATTGGTGGACAAACTCGCCTGTGACTGGTTAATTGTCTCATGTCATATTTAACTTTGTATATACTGCCGTGGGCGTATCTAACTTGATGAGAAGACAACGAACATGCACATTTTCAGTCAAAGGCAATCGCCTACCAATGACAGATTCATAAAGCAAGTTGTACACTTAAGCAAAACACACAAGTAGCATTGAGGAGCTGAAATACCATTTCCAGGTGCAAACTCAACTTTTATATTGCAAAACGTGAATCTGCAATAATAACTGAATTTACTTAGATAAAATGTTCCCAAGTATGGTGCATTTTTATGTGTGGTGAAGGAACCTGAAAAAGTTGAGGAACAAGGACAAACTCACAAATGTACAGGCTTTCACAATATGTTTGACATCGCTTTACCATCATTTAAATGGTCAGGTATTTATAGCTATTAAAGATAGGAGTGAATCGGATTTTAGATTGGAAGGGAGGAGGCCTCTATAAGGCTGTAGCTAGGGCTATTTGCTTAACTAACAAAAACTGCAATTTTGGTGATTTTGTAAAGCACGCAATTCATTGCCCTATGCATTTTTAGGTCTGACGTGAGAGTGAAGCTATCTGCAAAATCCATAGTTCTTTAAATATATATAGAGTGGGCTTTGGCTCAACCCAGAAGTGTAATTATTTCTCAATATATGCTGTGGGATGCGTATCGTTCTATCTTCTAGGACGTGCTGCCTTTGAAATTCAAGAAGGACTATTTTAAGACTGAGAAGGACATGCAATCATAATTTTGTTTATTGCATCCAGTTCCTTAACGCTTATGTGCTACCTATGTAGAAAACAATCATGTTCTATCCCTTTCATTTACAGCACTGGCAAAGCCAATAGGTATCGCATTAATGTGTTAAAAATAATGTGTGCACTCAATGTATATGAACAGCATTTATGCTTGTTTCTCCACGTATTAGCACATTAAAGTCAGTCCAACTGGCTTTAATAATTCTTGTTTGAATATTGTATTAAAACATGTCAAACCAAAAGTAAACATAATTTAGGATAACTTTGCAGACAGGGTTCCCAAAAGAAATCTTGACAGGAGATCTTGTCAAAAGTAGATAACTTTTAAAAACAATTTTAAAAATTGGCTCCCAGGGGTCCCAATTATAGCTCAGCTTGACGATTTGGTAAATGGGACACCACAAACATTGCATCAAGAACATTTCTCAATACTTGACAGAATTTAAATACAACTGTAAATGGGGTGCTACATTCCTTAAAAATAGATTCACTCCTGCTTGCGACAGGCGTACATTTCAGTAATCAGCAAGGGTAACGTCCTGCAAAAAGTGTGTCGGCACCCACACATTTGTGGGTTTGCACATGTTCACCACATTTTGTAGTCCTGAAACACCCATAACATTTCCAATTGAGATTTTCTCCTAATTAGAATTATTGCATGCTGTTGTAACTTTACATGTGCACAAATCAGCAAAAGACCACAATGAAAGAGTGATCAAAATGGTCTCTATCTCTAGAATATGGAATCCTTGCATAGTTTGAGTTTAAGTTGATGTAACATTTTTGCTGACTGAGCATTTCATCTCATATGTTAGTAGGGCAGTGAGAAGCAGTAATGGGGTTTGGCTACCTTCCCTGAGCCTGCTATCAACAAATAAAGTGAGGGAACCCCTCATCTAATCTGTTTGTCCCTCTTCTTCACCTTCCTTGGGGGAATCCCCTGGGATGTTTCATCCTGAATACTCATCCAGATACCTGTATGGGATCAACCTTGCAAACCAAGGAAGCTCTTTGGTTGTTAAGGGATCCTCAAATTTAAATTTTCTAAGGTGTCACCAATAATTTTATGGTTGGGGCCCAGACGAGGTCAAAAAATAGGTGGGGACATTTAGGGGCATATTTACAAATAAGTGGAGCATTAGCTCAAATGCGCCACTTTTCTTGTGTCACCCTGCCCCCCCCTAACGTCACAATGGAAGAGCTGTATTTGCAATATAGCTGTCATGACCACACAAACTTGCCAAGTCAAATCAAAGAAGTGCATGAGAAAAGCAAAGCGATATCCTCAGTGGAGACAGCAAAGCCCAAACTGGAAGAAGGTTTGCAGAGTAATCTTGCGCTTATTTCAAAGGAAGAATCAAGAAGAGAAGATCCAAGATGGCCGCTGTGAGTCCTGAAGGTTAGTTACAGTTCTAGTCTTGCAATCGGTTGGTTGCTAGGTTACGAGCTCTCCAGCTGAAAGCCTTGCACTTCAACTGAGGTCTGACAGGAATCAGCTGTGTGGCGAGAGAGCGCGCTTCAGAACAGAAACTCCTGTGAGGTAAAATTACATTTGAAGATTATATTACAGAAAACTGATAAATATTGTCAAGGTTTATTCGAAGAGTTTGATAGTAGACCGTTCCTGTGGAAGTCGGCAAGGCTACAGAGTTAATGTATGAAGTAACCTTATGTTTACAAGGTTCTTGTTTAAGATATTAAAGTCAAAGAAAAAAAGAACTTTAAAAGAGCAAGTATCTACAAATGTCAAGGTTATAAACAAAGGCCAAGTTTAAAGGAGAAACGAACTGTTAACAAATAAGCATTTACAAATTCAATGGTAATAAACCAAAATAGAGTTTAAAAGAGAAACAAACTTAAATAAACAAGCATTTACAACTACAAGTTATCGACAGATGTCGAAGTAAGGAAGGAGAAACTAACTGTAATAAACAAGCATTTGCAAATACAAGTTAGCAACAAATGTCGAAGTAAGATAGGAGAAACGAACTTTAATAAACAAGCATTTACAAATACAAGTATTGACAGAAGTCACAATAAGACAGGAGAAATTAAATAACGGCAGCTGATTTGAAGAACGCATTATCACCAACTATATATATATATATATATATATAGCAACATAAAACCAATCTCTAACAAAGGTTGAGAAGTTCTTCCAGAATCAGTAATAAGCATTTTTTTAAGACGAGCTATCATTTATAGAGAGAAGCAAGGCTACAGAGAACTCAGGGTGAGTGAAGAAATAATAGAATTAAAGAGAATTAAGTGTTGAGAGTAGAAAGCGAAAAACTGATGTTGTATGTCCCTAGTAATTGCGATTGTGACTCTTGCAGGTGCTGTATCCAATCTTAGATGTGAAGAGGCAGACTGAGTACTGGCGTTCATCATCTCTGTGGCAGTCTCTCTACCATCCCATTCCCCTTTCCCCCTCCGGGGTACTCAGCACGAATGATTAATATTCGTTGTGAGTAGCTCGGTCGGGACTGAGGAGTTATCTTCTGCTTCTGAGGAAATCGAATTGAAGTATCCTGACAGATTGAAGTGCCATCACCCTAATTTTAGGGAAAAAAACAGATTTCCTCCTGAGCAGAATGGCAGAAGGAATTGATAAAAAAGCATTAGCCACCGTTTTGGAAGGGTTACAGAAACAATTAAATAACACCGTAGAAGAAACAGTCCAAATAAAACAGCGAATAAATGAGTTAGGGAACACCGCTAAATCAAATGAATCTGTGTTTTCACAAATCCCTAGCCCTTCACAGTCTGCAGGTATATCCACTCAAGTAATTCATGCGGTTTCCCCTATTATTCCTTTGGCTCAACCCGAGCGCTTCGGTGGGGATCCAAATAAGGCGCAGATTTTTCTGACCCAATGCTCATTGCATTTTTTATGTAGACCAGTCATTTTTTCCGAAGACCAGTCCAAAGTGGCATTTATATTGTCTTATCTGACAGGAGCTGCGACCGCATGGTCCATGCCAATAATTTCCAGAAATGATCCTGTTTTATCTAATTTCCAAAATTTCAAGGAAGAGTTCTTAAGAATATTTGATCGGCGAACTGCAGCTCAAGCCACTGACAATGAACTACTGGAAATCAGGCAAGGTAATAAAGATCTAGTAGCCTATCTGGATCATTTCAATAAACTCATTGTAGAGACTGCCTGGCCGGAGTCAAAAAGAGCCGCCATATTTTATCGTGGACTGAGAGATGAATTGAAAGATGCCTTAGCACAAGTTCCAAATAGACCCACCGAAATTTCGAAGTTAATTGATCTTGTGTTACAGATTGACCACCGGTTAACTGAACGAAGAGCAGAAAAGAGAAGAGAGTATCGACCATTTCCCCTGAGAATTGATCGTGTAAGAAATGATCATACGAGAGCCGGAGAAGGGATAACGATAGAAGAACCAATGCAAATTGGTTCCATCCAAGGTCCTTTATCTAAGGAAGAAAAAGAGAAAAGAAGAGTGAATCAACTATGTTTATATTGCGGTGCATCTGGGCATTTTGTTAAAAACTGTCCCAAGAAACCCAAAGCTCTTCAGTCGGGAAAAGGCCAGCTTCATCAGTAGAGGGAGTTGCCCTGATGAAAGCAGAACCCAAGACAACTCCTTTAGATCAACAAGTGGCGAATACCTTACAAACCGCAGCACCACATTTGGTACAAACAGTATCAGTTAAGACCCTTGAGAAGGAAATTCAAGGGATCTCAGTTATGATAGACTCTGGAGCTACGGGCAACTTCTGTGATATCAAATACGCTCGTAAAATGGGTATTCGATTTATCAAGAAATCTACTTTGGAAGAAGTAAGAGCTGTGGATGGAACCAATCTTTCTTCAGGACCCATTTCCCATGAGACCGAACCAATTCAGATGCAAGGTTTTGGTGGACATCAGGAGCAGATAATCTTTAATTTGATAGATGCTCCACAATTTCAACTCATTTTGGGTCTGCCCTAGCTTACAGAACATAATCCACAAATTGATTGGAGCAAAAGAACGATCAAGATGAATTCCTCTTACTGCAAAGAGAATTGTTTTCAAGATGGAGTGGAAGTGTCCACCAAGTCCCAAGCGGCCTGTTTATCATCACACTCTTCAATGATCTGGGCACTAAAGACAGCAGAAATCCCAAAAGAATATGAGGATTTAGTCGCCGTTTTTGATGAAAAGGAGGCTGAGAAATTGCCACCACATCGACCATACGACTGCAAAATTGAACTGGAGCCAGGTGCGATATTGCCATGTAGCAGAATATACGCATTGACCGAAGCAGAGAATCAACATTTAAAAGAGTATTTGGATCAATATCTTGCTAATGGTTTTATTCGTCCTTCTGAATCTCCAGTGTCATCCCCACTATTTTTCATACCAAAGAAGGATGGGAGGCTTCGAACTTGCATTGATTATCGAGCCCTCAATCAGGTTACCATCAAGAATCGATACCCACTGCCTTTAGTGTCAGTTTTATTAGATCAAGTAAAGAATGCTAGAATCTACACCAAATTGGACCTGCGAGGAGCATATCATTTGATTCGAGTGGCTTCAGGGGATGAATGGAAAACCGCTTTTCGGACTCGATACGGATTATTTGTGATGCCTTGTGGGTTATGCAATGCTCCCGCTGCCTTCCAGCATTTTGTTAATGATATATTACGAGAATTCCTCGACCGGCTTGCCATGGTTTATATAGATGACATTTTTATCTTTTCCGACAATCTACAGGAGCACATTTCCCATGTTCGATCCATCCTCACAAGGTTGCAAGAAAACCATCTCTATGTAAAATTGGAGAAGTGTGCATTTCATGTGGAACGAGTTGAGTTCTTAGGATTCATTTTGTAACCAGAAGGAGTTAGTATGGATCCTGCCAAGATAAAGACAGTGCAACATTGGCCTTCTCCTTGCAATGTCAAAGAGATCCAGAGTTTCTTGGGGTTCGCTAATTTTTATCGAAGATTCATATCCAATTTTTCTAAAACAGTTACACCCATTACTCGATTGTTGAAGAAAGGAGTGAAGTTTGAGTGGACAAAAGAAGCTGAAAATGCTTTTAATTTTTTGAAGAATTTCTTCGTCTCAGCTCCAATCTTGCTCCACTCCAATCCAGATGAGCCATATTATGTGGAGGCAGATGCTTCAGATGTTGCCATAGGAGGTATCCTTTCCCAGCGTCATAAAGATACAGGTCAATTACATCCAGTGGCCTATTTCTCTCGAAAATTAACACCACCAGAGATAAATTATTCAATTGCGGATAAGGAGCTATTGGCAGTCAAAGAAACTTTTCGTGAGTGGAGGCATTACATTTTGGGAGCTAAGCATAAAGTGACCGTTTACACGGACCACCGAAATTTACAGTTTTTAAAATCAGCTCGAACTCTAACAGCTAGACAACTGCGTTAGTCCGTATATTTTGCAGACTTTGATTTTGTTATCATTTTCAGACCAGGAAAAGTAAATGGGAAGGCAGATGCTCTATCTCGAATTGATACCAGTGCAGTTAAAGAGCTTCCAGAAAAATAATTGATTATTCCACAAGAGAAGTTCAAATCTGCCGTATTGTATGAAAATTTAACCAAAGAAATTCAAGAAAACTTAACATTCGAAGGAATGCTGAAGTGGTCCAAAGAAGGCCAAGGAAGAGAAATCAAAAAAGGTTTGCATTACTTTAAAGGTGCACTGTATGTTCCGACTGTGGAGCTGCAAGAAAAAATTCTTCAGGCTTATCATGACGATCAATTGGCTGGACACAAAGGAATTAAAAAGACTCAAAATCTAATACAACGAAAATTTTGGTGGCCAAAAATGAAAACTCAGATAAGACAATATGTGTCAACTTGTGACAAATGTCAAAGAGGGAAATCAAATAGAACAGCTTCACAAGGTCTGTTAAGACCTTTGCCCACTGCACCCCATGCCTGGCATACTGTTACTATGGATCTTATAGTGGACCTCCCTAGTAGCCAAGGTTTTAACACTATCCTAGTTTTTGTAGACACTTTCACTAAAATGGCGCATTTCATTCCTTTGAAAGAAATCCCTCGAGCCCCACAGGTTGCACAGTTGTTTACACAACACATAGTACGCGCCCATGGTATCCCAAAAATTCTAGTTTCAGACAGGGGGTCCCAATTTGTTTCTCGCTTTTGGAAGGCCTTTAGTAAAAGATTAGGAATTGATTCTCGTTACTCTACCAGTTACCATCCTGAAACCGATGGGCAAACAGAGAGAGTGAATCAAGAGTTAGAACAGTATTTAAGAATCAATTTAATCGATAAAGAGAACGAATGGCCCGAGTTGATGTGGGCAGCTGAATTTGCTTACAATAATGCTGTTCATTCCACCACTGGGTTCACCCCCTTTTATCTGAACCATGGTAGACATCCTAATGTAATGTTGGGTAAAGAAGATGATTCAGTGCCTGCAGTAGAAGAGATGGTGAGGGATTTGCAGACCACGTTAGTTAGGGCTAGAAAAAACATCATTCAAGCAAAATACTCATATAAGACTCAGGCTGATAGAAAAAGAAGAGAGAGCCCCATTTATTCGAAAGGAGACAAAGTTTAGTTATCCACTCGTCATTTACGTCTCAAAGAAAATCGCAAATTTCAGCCACGATTTATAGGCCCATTCAAAGTTGACAAGATGATCAATCCAGTGGCAGTTAAATTGCAGTTGCCAGCTCATCTAAAGATACATCCTGTTTTCCATGTCTCCTTGTTAAAGAACAGTCCTCCAAATTTACGTCAAAACTCCCCTCCAATTCCTATCCAGATTAGCTCTGCAGAAGAGTATGAGGTCAATAAAATCTTAGATTCCAAAATCCGTAATGGCCAGCTTTATTATCTAATTGATTGGAAAGGTTATGGTCCAGAGGAACGATCCTGGGAGCCGCACGAGTATGTACATGCTTCAAGATTAGTGAGAAACTTTCCTAGAACCTACCCAAGCAAACCTGAATTGGAGAACTGTTCCTTGAGGGGGAGTACTGTCATGACCACACAAACTTGCCAAGTCAAATCAAAGAAGTGCATGAGAAAAGCAAAGAGATATCCTCAGTGGAGACAGCAAAGCCCAAACTGGAAGAAGGTTTGCAGAGTAATCTTGCGCTTATTTCAAAGGAAGAATCAAGAAGAGAAGATCCAAGATGGCCGCTGTGAGTCCTGAAGGTTAGTTACAGTTCTAGTCTTGCAATCGGTTGGTTGCTAGGTTACGAGCTCTCCAGCTGAAAGCCTTGCACTTCAACTGAGGTCTGACAGGAATCAGCTGTGTGGTGAGAGAGCGCGCTTCAGAACAGAAACTCCTGTGAGGTAAAATTACATTTGAAGATTATATTACAGAAAACTGATAAATATTGTCAAGGTTTATTCGAAGAGTTTGATAGTAGACCGTTCCCGTAGAAGTCGGCAAGGCTACAGAGTTAATGTATGAATTAACCTTATGTTTACAAGGTTCTTGTTTACGATATTAAAGTCAAAGAAAAAACGAACTTTAAAAGAGCAAGTATCTACAAATGTCAAGGTTATAAACAAAGGCCAAGTTTAAAGGAGAAACGAACTGTTAACAAATAAGCATTTGCAAATTCAATGGTAATAAACCAAAATAGAGTTTAAAAGAGAAACAAACTTAAATAAACAAGCATTTACAACTACAAGTTATCGACAGATGTCGAAGTAAGGAAGGAGAAACTAACTGTAATAAACAAGCATTTACAAATACAAGTTAGCAACAAATGTCGAAGTAAGAAAGGAGAAACGAACTTTAATAAACAAGCATTTACAAATACAAGTATTGACAGAAGTCACAATAAGACAGGAGAAATTAAATAACATCAGCTGATTTGAAGAATGCATTATCACCAACTATATATATATATATATATAGCAACATAAAACCAATCTCTAACAAAGGTTGAGAAGTTCTTCCAGAATCAGCAATAAGCATTTTTTTAAGACGAGCTATCATTTATAGAGAGAAGCAAGGCTACAGAGAACTCAGAGTGAGTGAAGAAATAATAGAATTAAAGAGAATTAAGTGTTGAGAGTAGAAAATGAAAAACTGATGTAGTATGTCCCTAGTAATTGCGACTGTGACTCTTGCAGGTGCTGTATCCAATCTTAGATGTGAAGAGGCAGACTGAGTACTGGCGTTCATCATCTCTGTGGCAGTCTCTCTACCATCCCATTCCCCTTTCCCCCTCCGGGGTACTCAGCACGAAAGATTAATATTCGTTGTGAGTAGCTCGGGTCGGGTACTGAGGAGTTATCTTCTGCTTCTGAGGAAATCGAATTGAAGTATCCTGACAATAGCTCACCATGGCACAAGTTAGCACAATAGCATCAACATTTTGGACGTTATTGTGGAGCTTTGCTGGACTAGCATAAAAAATGTTGACAATAGTCCAGCAAAGGTCAGGGAGGCCGATAGGGTATAATGGCAGCATCACTTTAACACCTGCCCTGAGCAGGCATTTAAAATGATGAAAACATGGTACAGTGAAATCTCATAAACTAAACTGCGCCATTTTTTTTGCTTCCCTGTGGGGGAATGCCCCCCCTTGCATACATTATACCTGATGCAGAAGGAGTTACAAAGTGGCGCAATGCAAGCATTTTGCCAATTTCTGAATTAGGCACATGGTGGGTGTAGGAGGCTGGCCTGGTTTGTTGTGGGCACCTAAGGTACTTACATCTTATACCAGGTCCAATTATCCGTTACTAATGAAATGTAGGCAATGTCTAGCAGCTTAGGCTGTCTAGGGGTAGCTGTAGCAGAGCAGCCAAGGTGAACTAGGAGACATGCAAAGTTCCTGCAATACCACTATAGTTAGACAGTACTTAAACACAATAAAAGACAATACTCAGTGTTACCAAAAATAAAGATACTTTATTTTAGTGACACAAGGCCAAAAATATCTTAGAGGCAATACTCCTTCTGGAGGTAAGCATTATACACAATATATACACCAGTAACCAAAATCAGGTAAGTAAACAGTCCTAGAATAGTGCAAACAGTAGAAAATACAATAGCGTGCAATAGGCCTAGGAGCAACATAAACCATATTCTAAAATAGTGGAATGTGAATGTTGAATTCCCCTCTAGGCAAGTGTAGTGTGTAGAGGGGCGCTGGGAGGGTAAGGAAACACCAAAGGTAAGTAAAGTACTCCACCTCAGAGCCCAGGAAAGCAGGAGTAAGGTGCAGCAAGTTTCCTCTGAACACACTTCATGTCGTGATGAAGAATTATGCAAGAACTAAGCAAGACTGTAAGTAGCAACTGATGGATTCCTGGACCTGAAGACCTGTGGAGAGAGGAGACCAAGTCCAGAAGTCGAAGAAGAGCCCAGGAAGAACAGGAGCCCCTGCCAACTGGGAAGAAGGTGCAAACGTGGATTCTCCGGTTGGAAGAAAAGTACAGAAATGCACCAAAGAAGATAGCTGCGGGTTCCTGCTTGGTGCAAGATATGTCCCAGGTCGAGTTGTTGAATGCAGGCTGTTTGCGTCCCTGGATTCCTCCAACAAGCCTTGGTTCAGTACTTCGGAGAGCCCTCAGAAGACCAGGCAGCACCCAGGGGAGTCCCTGAACACGGGGACAAAGGAGATGCAAAGTGCGGTCATCGCAGCACTACACTGGAGGATCCCACGCCGCCGGAGAACAACTAAGGGAGTTGTGCATCACAGGATGGAGTGCTGGAGACCTGGACTATGCTGTGCATGATGAGGGTTTGGAAGAAGTACACAGAAACCCAAGGAGCTGCAGAAGACGCAGTGCACAAGGGTAGTGTCGCAGCACAGGAAGGCAAGCTCTTACCTCCACCAAATTTTGACATCCTCGACCTTCGGACAGCCTGGTTCACTTCAGACCACCACCTGTGTTCCAGGGATCACGCTCGTCGACAAGAGAGGAGTCCCAGAGTACCGGTTATTGCTGCAGAGGGGTGCCTGCTGAAGCAGGAAAGTGACTCTGTCACTCTACCGGAGATTCCTTTGGTTCTTCTGGTGCAGGGTGAAGACAGGCAGTCCTCAGAGAGTGCACACCTTGGAAACTGTTGCAATTGCTGGCTCGAGCTGAAGTTGCAGGTCACAGGCGTCTTCCTGGATACTTTGTTGCAATTACAGTGGTTCCTGGAGCAGTCTGCTGCAAGATTCCTCCAGGAGTCCTGGAGGAATCTTGCAAACTGAATCTGAGGAAACACCCAGAGGAGAGACCCTAAATAGCCCTGAGAGAGAAATTGGCTATATACCCAGGTTTGCACCTATCAGGAGAGGTCTCTAACGTCACCTGCTGGCACTGGCCACTCAGAGGTCCTCAGAGGATCCACACACCTTGGAATCCAAGATGGCTAACGCCAAGACACACTGAAGGAGCTCTGGGCACCACCCCTGGGGTGGTGAAGGACAGGGGAGTGGTCACTCCTCTTTCCTTTGTCCAGTTTCATGCCAGAGCAGGGGCCAGACTGTAGGTCCCTGAACTATTGTAGACTGGATTATGCAAGGAGGGCAACGTTTGTGCCCTTCAAAGCATTTCCAGAGGCTCTGGGAGAATACCCCTCCCATGCCTGTAACACCTATTTCTAATGGGAGAGGGTGTAACATCCCTCTCCTAAAGGAAATGCATTGAGCTGCTCAATCCCCAGGAGGGCAGACACCTGTCTGTGAGGTGGCGGCAGTGGGGCTGCAGTGGAAACCTCAGTGAGCTGGTTTGGCAGTACTGGGGGTCCATGGTGGAGGCCCCAGGATGCCTGGGATTGGCCCCCAAATACCAGATTTGGACTGGAGGGGTTAATTCCATGATCTTAGACACCTCAGATGGCAATATTCGGAGTTACCATTGTGAAGCTACATATATTTATTGACATATATGTAGTGCCCGCTTTTAATGGTGTCCCTGCACTCACGAAGTCCGGGGGAATTGTCCCTGGACAACGTGGGGGCACCTTTGCTAGTGCAAGGGTGCCCTCACAGGCAGTAACTTTGCACCTAGCCTTCAGTAAATGAAGGTTAGACAACATATACGTGACTTATAAGTTACTTGGTGCAGTGAAAAATGGCTGTGAAATAGTGTGTGCACCATTTTACTCAGGCTGCAGTGGCAGTCCTGATGAAAGGTTTGTATGAGCTCCTTATAGGTGGCAAAAGAAATGCTGCAGCCCATAAGGATCTCCTGGAACCCCAATGCCCTGGGTACATAGGTGCCACATACTAGGGACTTATAAGTGGGGTCCAGTGTGACAATCAGAATTTGAATAAACTATAGTGACACATTTGGTAAGTAGAGAGAGTATAAGCACTGGAGTTCTGGTTAGCAGAACTCCATTGACACAGTCAGGCATACTGACAACACACATAGGCCACAAACTGTGAGCACTGGGGTCCTGGCTAGCAGGATCCCAGTGAGACAGTAAAAACACACTGACAAATAGGTTTTAAACTATGAGCACTGGGGTCCTGGCTAGCAGGATCCCAGTGAGACAATAAAAACACACTGTCAAACATGCCAAAAATGGGGGTAACCATGCTAGAAAGAGGCTACTTTCTCACAGTGGGAGCATCCTTAACGCTACCTTAGCATAAAAAATGACACTAAATTGGAACAAGGGGCATGCAAATATGCCTCTTCATGAGGAAACTAGTATTCTGTGTATCCCTTGGCCATAATATTTCAGCCATTTTATCAATACCTTGCTGGACTAATTTATGTTATCTAGGCACTCACTAGGATCCCACCCCATTACTCTTTAATATTTGTGTACAGTAAAATAAAAAGTATAAAGTCACCAAAATCATGCGCTTAATACATATGACCCACTTGGCCAAATGTCTGCAATTCTCTGTTGGTACCAGAGACATGGCACATAGTTAACAAACTGATAAAATGACATCAATTGATAACTTTCTTTGTGCTCACAAATCCGCACAACCTGCCAGACAAGAAAATAGGACAATGATGTGGTCCCACGGTAAACTAAAACACATTGGTCAATTTGTTCTCATGGACTAAATTGTGCCTTGTGTGTACTTTGTGCTCCTTCACAAGCTGCATAGTATCCCCAAAACATTCTTCTTCCCTGTACAAATAGTGCACATTTCTTTAATGCAAACTGCCTACATTGAAACACTCCCTTCAGTGCTCCATGGGGATGAAGAGACAGGTGGACCTTGTAGTCACACACTAAAATAAAACGTCTGGTAGGTTTTCATAATCTCCAGTTATATATGTATGTGAGAATAGGCCTCATTCTCCTATGTTAGATAATGACTGCCAGGACAGTCCCACTTACTTCACCAAAGGTCCTCATCCCAGCTCTGAACCTATTTGGTTCCTCTCTCCCCCTCATCATAGGATGGGGTGCTGTCACTATTCTCTTTAACCTGTGGCACTTCCACATCACATAATGCATCCACATCATCATGTCAAAATGTCCCTTCTACTGATTGATGTATAAAAGAAATTGGCTTGTTGGCTGACTGGGGGTGAGTGATGGTCAAGCAGCAACCACAATACTTGGCAGGGTTAGGCACAAGCAAACCCCAGATTAACCTGTGCTCAACCCCCTGGTAACTTGGCGCAGAGCAGTCATGCTTAACTTGCAGGTAATGTGGGAATCTTTTGTGCAACACTTCAAACAGTAATACAGTGAAAACTCACCACAAAGGATCCCATACCAGTTAGGAATCATAGTGCAGATATTAATAAATAGTTCAACGCCACAATAACAAAAAACCTATCAGTAAAACCAGAGTTATGATTTTTTAAAGATTTTAGTGAAAATAGCAACAAAAGCACAAAGACCCAATTTGGGATATATGTTCCTGCTGGACACAGTCAAAGTCACACTTTCAGGCTGCCTGAGATGTATTGCAGGTCAAATACAGTTACCAGGTTAAACCTGCTGAGGTTTACCTTCAGAAGTTCATGCCAAGAGTGCGATTCGAGTTGAAGGGGGCTCCAAGGAACAGAAAAAGTGTCACAGAAGGCTGTCAACATAGAGTGAACAGCTGTCCAGCGTCGCAGGTGGAGCTACTGGAACTTCGCTTTGGAGGTCCCCACCAGCAGTCAATGCTGGAGAGCAAAGAGTTGGGCTGATGAAGCTCTGCACTGGATCAGTGAAAGCAGCAAGGTCTTGGTGCAAATGGGTCAGCTCGCAGTCGCAAAGACCCCAAATATTTGATTTCAGGTCCTTGAGCCACACCAAGAGTCCAGAGAAGCACCACTTGGAGGTCAGTAACACACTGCAGCAGGGTCCAGGGGCTGGTGCAGGATGTTGGGAAGCCTTTATGTCCCTGAGGGTCAGATCAGGAGATCAACAGACTAGCCCTTGGAGTCACTCTGCGAGCCCTGGGTTTAAGATGAAGTTGCGGGTCCAGTTCCTCCTCCCCAGGCAAGAGGGCAGCAGGCAGTAGTTCAGCACAGCAGGCAGCAGATCCTTCAGAGCAGCAGTCTAGCACAGTGGCAGTACTTTCAGCAGCACAGCAATCCTACTTTCTGGCAGAGGATCCACACGTTCAGACGTGTACTGAAGAGTCTGTGTCTGAGGTCCACTATTTATACCCAGTTGTGCCTTTAAAATGGGGGGAAAAGCTTCTGGAGGTCCCCAGGCATCCTGCCTCCCCTGACAGGGTTACAGACTAACCACAGGGTGTATCCAGCCCTTGGTATGGAGGCAGTACACAGCTGACTCAAGAGAAAGTGGGGCTATACCCAGCTCTTCCCTCAAATCCTGCAGTGATGGTTCATTCAGGTACACCTAAGCTCCCTATTTTGTGTGGCTGTCTAGGAAGAATACACAAAGTTCAACTGTCAGGTATACAAGTTATGTGACCTAGGTACAGACTGCAGGCACCAAATGGCTAAGGCAAGAAAATGCAAACTTTTCAAAAACTGCA
Source organism: Pleurodeles waltl (assembly GCF_031143425.1). Classification (NCBI taxonomy): domain Eukaryota; kingdom Metazoa; phylum Chordata; class Amphibia; order Caudata; family Salamandridae; genus Pleurodeles; species Pleurodeles waltl. Next base: position 164,322,534 of record NC_090450.1, on the reverse strand, counting down.
TTTAAATAGTTTTTAATTTAAAATCCGAATTCACCATAAGTTAGGATAGTAAATTCCAACTCCAGAAACAAACATGAACTGGTTACATGTTTCTAAGTTACAGTTATAAAACATTATGGTAGCTTCAATGTTATCCTATGGGAGGGGTAGGCCTTGCAGCAGGGAAAATGAGTTTTTCACTACCAGGACATGTAAAACTTAAAAGTACATCTCATATTTTTAAGAAACATTGCACCCAGCCCACTGGGCTGCCCAGGACCTACCCGGCTTGGTGGCTTATATGTATTTAAAAGAACGGATTGGGCCGGGAAACAATGGTTGCTTTGACAAATCAATTGACAGTTTACAACTGCACACCCAATCTGCAACAACAGGCCTGAGGCATGTTTAAAGTGCCACTTCTGTGAGTGGCACAATCAGCACTGCAGGCCCACTACTAACATTTAATTTACAGGACATGGGTATATGTAGTCCCATCCTACTACAAACATATACATAAATTAAATATGCCAATTGGGTAGTAGCCAATTCTACAATGTTTCACAGAGAAAGCACAAGCACTTTAGCATTGGTTAGCAGTGCACAGAATCGTAATGCCAGCAAAAACTAATTCAGCTAACAGTGGCGGGTCAAAGAAAAAACTTTGGGGGTGACCCTGCTGAGAGGGCCAGATTCAACAGTGTAATACACTCAAAGCATGTTTTCTAGACAATTATCATTGTTTAATGAGCAAAACTGCAAATGTTTTACTGACTCAATCAATAGTCCTATAACTAGTTTCAGTGATGAGAACCTTACTTCTAGTTTTACACTTCTTCAAGAATATTCAGGTACATACTAATTTTCACAACCAAAATGTTACTATTGTTTTTGAGTATTTTTGTCTTGAAGTCATACTGTCTCTAGCCCAAAGGTGTTTCTTAGCCACCCAAGGACATTGTTCTGAAGAGACTCCCAGATTCATTTCTTAAGGTTTTGGGGGCATTTGAGATTATGATATTCTCTTGATCACTGACTGGAACCTTGAATTTTGATCAGCTGTAATAGGCATATTCCTCCTTGTTTGCATAGGATTGTCAGGATCATTTTTGGAAATTAATTGAAAGGTGGAGTTGACACATTCAAACCAGTCTTACCTACCTTAGAGTTTCCGGGTGCAGTGTGTGTGGAACTAATGTAGAATTTTGACCCAGTACTGGTGTCTTATGGGCTCTTGCATTGTAACAAGACTGCTGGATTATGGGTGGCAGCACCTCTGAATTGAGGTGGACTGAATCACTTCCACTCCAACTCCCAGTTGACGACCCAACCTTCCCTGCTCACTAGCAGCACCTCACCAAAACCAACTAGTAAGGGTGATTTGTGGCAGCCTTGCATGGACTTTGACACCCCTCAGGGAAATTTTGGTGGAAACAATTATCACCCTATTCTCACCACAAACAAGTCTCTTAAACACACACATAGGCAAGAAAAGACATGCAGGACAGTTTAATACGTTTATTGAATAAATGTATGAGCAGCATTGAATATGATAATGAGGAGTAACAAAATCAGGATTGTGAAAATTAGAGATGTGAATACAAACAACCCCAACATATTTGTCATAACATAAATACACAATTTCTACCTAAAAGCCCAAGCTTTAGCTCCTAAGTGAGAGCATGGTGATGTAAGCCAAATCTGTCCGTACAGTGTCCATGAGAAGCACACCCCACGCCTTTTACCTTGTTACAAGGTCAGGCTGCCAGCCTCCAGATCAGGATCCGCAGTGACACAAAGGCTGAGGTCAGCCGAAAACGGACATGCAGCTCAGATGGAAATTCTGGATGGAACCCTGTATTGCCCTTTGTCCTACAAGAAGTTTTTATAGGGGACATGTTTATGTTCATGCACAAAAGCCTGACACAGGTGTGTACCTAAGCTCTGGACTGTTTATGCAGGCTTGGGGCCGGCAATACAAAATATTATTCTGCGTGCCTCGCTTTCCATTCTTGTGATTGGGAAGAAAACAACATGATGCAAAGTATGCCTCCAGAATAGCAGCTGATATTGGAATTAAAACAATACCACTAAAGGTTTTAAGAAAGTAAAAACAACAGAGCATAATAACTGGGTAAAAGGACACAGGACACAAGCCGAGTCTAAGCTATCACTGTGCACAAGCAACTAACTAAAATGGACCCATGATTTGTAATTGAATAGCAGATCATCATACTGTGTAAGGTGTGCATGAAAATTGAAGAGGAGTTGTTGTTCTATTACCAGCTGAAGGTTCTCTTCTATAGGGCTTTGATATATTTGCCTTGTCTTTTTGTTAGCAATTAAGTCATTACAGTCTGCGGCATAGTATGTGCCAGTTCTGCCTTGTCTGCTAGACTTTGATCTCTATCTCTGTATGTTCTTTCTTTTAATAGCTCTGTTTCACATGTTGATATTGCCTTCTTTGGGATTTCTACCAGACTTACCAAGTCTTCATAGGTTTGTATACCAATATTAGAATAGTAAATGAGGTGAGGCAATTGAGTAAGCATTTCTGTTTGAGAACAAAAGAACCTGAGGTTTTGCCTTGTAAAGATTCTCCTCCCTGAGACTTGGCTGGCACTGGAACTCTGAATTTCTCTTGAGCAATGGAAAGCTCTGGCAGAACTCCAGATCCACTTGCACCTGATGCAGTGCAAGGTTTACGCAGCTGCATCTTCTTCTCACCGCCTGTAAAAAAAATTCTTGGTCAGTGAAATTCAGAGGTGGTGTAGAATTCCATACCTCCTGTGACCTTTCCCTCTCTTCTTTTTCAATCTCCTCCTCCTTTCCTGATGTCTCTCGAGGATTGTTAAGATATGACTGTGGGGGATCGATATTCGGTAAGGTGGACACTTTAGCAGCCCTTTCGTTTTTTTCCATTTTCTCCATTTGACTCTAGTTTTGACCATGACAAGGGCTTGGACATTGGATTTCTCTTTTGTGGGGCAGGCATTCATGAAGTCTCATGGTGTGATTCCAGAAACATATCACATATTTGGATGACTTTTGTCTTTCTTGTGACTGGGTTTTGATAGTCCATAGATTAATGTTTATAGTATGGGTGATATCCCTGGTTTTAGTTGCCCCTTTCACACATTCCAGTGTGTTTTCAGGTTCAGTCCTGGCACTATGAAGACAAGTGGAAGACCTGATACCACTATAATAAACAGCAGTCAGTCACAAAATCATAAGTGCTACTAGATTTTTAGTGAAACAGGTAAAAACGTCTCTTCCTTTAGTTTTGAAATATCATGGATGTGAAAAGTGCAAACTCGCCCCTTCTCACTAATCTTGGGACTGGCGCTCTTAAATGCAGAATAACAGGCATATTATTAAACATGAATTATGCAACTGAATTGCATTTTAGCCTTGCTTACCTGCACACAAAATGGATGCTATAAGTCTGGCTGAGGAGACTTACCCAACTGCATGGCATTCAGATTGATGTAATGAGACCTGGCTGCCCATGGGTTCCTGGTAATGGTCCCTTGGTTTCAGGTTGCTTGCCATCCTATCCCCACACCTGTCCTTGGGATGACCAACAGGGTTGAGGATGGTCACCAGAAAACAAAGTGGACAGTGAGAGAAAGGGGCAGCAAATAGAGTGAGCACCTTACTCTAGGTAAATACAGGAACGGTATGACCGTTCTGAAAAAATCATCGTTTTCAGGTATGTGAGTCTAATTAGTTCAATGTAAGCGAATAAGATTACAACACTCAACAGCCTTTAGGGGATCATACAAACGTTTAAGACAATCTTTTAGGTTATCACACAAACGTTCAGGGCTGGAAACAGTGTCTGTAACTACCTCAAAGGAGTTGGTCACCCAACTAGAGAGTCAAAGAAAAGCAACTACTGATAAACCACTCTGTCCACATAAATGCCCAAAGCACCATTCACACCCCAAAGCAAGACCATCTCCATTGGCAGCCCTGAGGTTTTTGTGGTCAGATGGACATCTGTGGTTGTAGGTGTGCCTGACTGAGTGCCCCTAGAGGTCCAACAGAGGATCTCAACACTAAGATCGTGAGAATTTTATAAAAAGTAAGGATAAAATGGACGTTGCAGTTTTTCGCAGTGAAACAAATTAGAAAGAATGTATATGAATGATATAGGGACCCTCCATTTCGGGTGTTGCCGCTGAAAGAACTCAAGTGTTTTGTTGATTTTTTTTATGTACACTCATACTTGGCAACTTATCACAGTGTCATCACCTGAACAAGAAACACCTTTTTGAACAGCATTGACTAATACAAATATGATAAAATACATATAGTACGTTTATTCAAAAATATCATTGCATGGGTTTGTGATTTTCTTTAAATAGTTTGTATAATTATCTATGTGCAAAATGATTATATTAAATTGGTGTGTTTAAAATCGATGTTATGACATACAGCCTTTGCATTTCTTTGATGACAACTTGTTTTTCTATCATTCTAATCACAGCTCTGTGGGAAAAACAGCAATGTTCAGTTTCTAAAACATCCCGCTAAGAAAGACCTCGGTGAAGAGTTCGGTTTTAAATAATACAACTGCAATCTCTTTTGAGAAAACACAGCGTTATATTTTGATTTTTAATACATGCATTGTGATGAACAAAGCAAGAAGAAAACAATGTTGGCAGTTGAAATACAACTCTGCATTCTGAATGTGTAAGGTGTGAACAGCAGAGTGGATCTAGCTGATTGGTTATTGGCCTAATGCCAAAAAGTTAGACAAAGGTTATGATCTTTGGTAAAGACGAGAAGCATGTATCAAGGGCAACTCTTGGGAAGAAGAACCAACTTACAGTTACATAGGCCTTAAAGTTGATAGCTGACTAAGCAGGTCATCTTTCAAACCTAAAAACAAAGGCCCTGACAGTCTCACACACAGTTAAAAAAGTATGAGAGCACATGGAGGACAAAGCGATCTGGATAAAATGTATATGAAGGAGCTCAGATGTTTACTGACCTTACGCTCATCAATTCCTAAATGTAAACTGTGGTTGGAGTCAACACTGGTCTCTTTAGCTGTTCATCGCCAGCGTTGTTGAATTACTTCTGTGACTGTGCAGGAGCGAAGAAAGACTTATTGAGATCTCTGATCTACAACGAGGTCGTCAACAACCAGGATGTGGGCGTGGGGCTGAACTTGGGTTCTGTCAATAAAACAATAGTGGGAAACAATTTGCCATCATCTGCAGATCTCATACATTTGCCCCACGTGGAGCGGAAGACATTATTCAAACAGACTGTGAAAAAATGGAAGAGCTGCAGATTTACCGACACAGCTTTAATATTGAAATGCCAATTATGCGACAGAATCATATTCTAGCTTAAAACAAGAGTACTTAGCCTCTAATTTGAATCCAGGATTCAAACTAAAATATGAGATGTTGCTTTCTGTTGATACCATATTGAGGGATCTTGGAATACTAATTACCTACCCTCAAAGGCCTGCTGCCTGTGCACTTACAAAGTGGAGTCCATAGATTAAATGCTCAGTGTCCTAACTTATTATAGCTACGAAAGAAATCCCTGAAAAAAACATTTAATGCACTCAATTGTAGATCCATCAGAGATGCTGTTGCTTATTGTTTTTCCACCACAGATTGTAAATTTTTTGGAAAGTTAACAGAATTTTTAGATTATGGCCCTCATTATGAACACGGCGGTGAAAACCGCTGTGTTCATGCAGGCGGTCTTCTCCGTGACCGCCAGCGCCCCGGGAACCCTGCCGGCCGTATAATGTACATTCCTCTGGGCCGGCGGGTGGAAACTTTGTTTCCGCCCACCAGCCCAGAGGAATGCCTGGCCGGGACATTGACGGCGGCTCCACATGCGGCCGCCGCCAATGCCTCTGTGGGGCGGGTGCAGCTGCACGCGTCACACAGATCACTGCCCATAAATCAGGCAGTGACCTGCGAGATGGGGCACTGCACAGGGGCTCCTGCACTGCCCATGCCAGATGCATGGGCAGTGCAGGGGACCCCAGAGGTGCCCCAGTGCACCCCAAACCCGCCAGGGTAAGGCTGGAGGCTAAGGGATCATTATCCAAGGGGCAGCATTGCTGCCCTGTCGGATGATTCCGACCACTGCCAGGCTTCCTGACGGAGGCAGCCTGGCGGTGAGTGAGGGCCGCCTATGGTGGCCATCCATGGGTTCATTATGTGGTGGTGTGGGCCGCCATGCTGGCTGGCGGGATTTCACATCACCGCCGGCATGGCGGCCCACACCGCCAAGTTCATAATGACCGCCTATGTCTGTTGAAGTCTTAAGGGATTGTGATTGAAACTGTTTTTCTGGAATATTTCTAGATATGCTTGTGATTTTAAGGTATTTTTCTATTGTATGAATATTTCTATATTATTTTATACAATAAAGATTTATTCATTTGAAAATCATGCCAAAAAGGTTGATTAGACCTGAACTATTTTGACTTCTCAATTTCTATATTATTATAGTCCGAGCTACTAGAAGTATGCAGCAGAGAAAGACCAAGTTATGCAGCAAGGTTGTCTCTAATATGCAGTGAGAAAAGGGAAAATATGCAGCATAATTCAGCACATTTTGTGATAGCATTGCTTCTTTAATGTGTTATTTTTACTCACGTTTATACTGCATGGGCAAATGTTTTGTCTTATTAGTATCAGTTTAAGATCCAAAATCATCAATAAGCAACTGAAAAGTGACAAGTCAGCCTTTCTAAAGGGCCTTCTACTTCACAACAACATGTGTTGCTACATGTTAAGTAATGTTTGAGCTAGAAACAATGTATTTTTGATAAAATCGGCAGATTATGTAGCAGATGAAGTAATATGTGGCAAGTACAGTGCATTCATAATTATGCAGAAAATGCCACAGAATCACATTATTCCAATGGCCTTGGCTCTAGTTTATTGAAATAGTGCAATCCTGTTTTCAGTCAACTGGATGGTTAATGAGGTTTGGCAGTGTGTTGGTAGGGGTGTGCCATGCAGATGGTTTATGCTTAAGGAAAACTTAAGATTTTGTCCTGCACAGTATGTCATCTATCTGGGGAGCAATTACATAAAACAATATTACCATAACCAGCTTACAAGCAACAGAATGTTGCCTGGAAGGAGATGATAGTAGTACATATAGGCTTTTTGACAAGAATAAAAGAGGGGAAAAGTGCACATGCATTTTGTTTTGCTTATAATCAACTGGCGATGGGGTGGGGGGGCAGCCTAGCTAGGCAGTATGAGGGTAGGGAATCTGTGATTATATGGATAGTGTGTGGTTTGACTACTCTATTGCTTTCTGCAGGTGCTAGGTAGGCTGATTTTAGCTATTATTATTACCTTAAGTGTCTATGTCATTTTGTTTGGAAGGTCTGAAGATACCTTTCTCCCTTCTTTCAACTATGGTAATTGAACAGGTCTCAGCATTTGGGGGATTGTACTTCCATGATTGTCACCCCCTTCATTTCCCTATGTTGAGTCAGGGAAGAGCTGAAGCTCGAGAGGTTCAAAACAATTCAAGATTGTAGGCAGCATCAGTGAAAAGCGGGAGTATTGTGAAGGAAGAGTCCATGAACTACTGTAGTAAACAACAACAACGTGAGAATGAATTGGAGAAGAAGGATAGTTCTAGAAATGTTAGATTGAAAAAAGCTGAGACTTAGGCAAGAAAATTTTTGCGAATTATGGAAAAAGGGAATACTCTACAGTCAAACAAAATGAGGCTGACTCACAACTGTGCTTATGGCCTGTGTTCTCAGCTGGAGCAATGTGTCATATATACTTTTATAAAAAAGCAGGTTTGTATTAATGTTTGAACATTTATACAGAGGATGGCTGGCACCAAAATGGCTATTCAACCCTAAACGGGTGCGTGCGGAGGGTAATAAGGTGCACAAAACCTGGTGCAAATTCTGCATACATATTTTACCCCTTTTTTGCAGACAACTAATAATTGAGCGCTAAAATATACTGAATAATAGCCCAAAATATTATTTTATACTGTGGAGTTTTTGCACTTGTTATTACCTTCCACCTCAGGAGTTTGTTTCATTTGGAACTTCTGTTTTGCAATTTCACATTGCGCTCTAAAAAAATACATATCACTATTAGCAAACTTGATTATATCTATTCTATCAGGCTCCTTAGGTTGAAGGGTAGAAATAGGCACTGTAGGGGTTCAAAAGTGCAGATCAATCAATCAGGGATATGTAAAGCGCACTACTCACCGGTGAGGGTCTAAAGGCGCTGAGGAGGGGAGGGGGAGAAGGTGGGGAGGGGGAGGTGCTGCTACTGCTCGAACAGCCAGGTCTTGAGAAGTTTCCTGAAGGTAAGGAGGTCTTTGGTCTGGTGCAGGTGGGTGGGAAGAATGTTCCATGTTTTGGCGATGAGGTGTGAAAATGATCTACCACCAGTTGTTTTTCTGCGGACGCGTGGGACAGTTGCGAGGGCGAAGTCAGTGGAACGGAGATGCTGGATCGGGGTGTAGAAGGAGAGTCATCTGTTGAGGTATTCTGGTCCGGTGTTGTGCAGTACTTTTTAAGCGTGGGTGAGGATGCATGAATACATGAGTGATCATCAGTAAATGCACTCAGTCAGACACCAATTCATGTAACATTCTTTTATCCATGCACTCATCCATCCACATTTATCTTCTGACTCATCCACAAATACATACACCAGTTTGCCAATCAATGAAGTAGCATTAACGCTTATTAAAAAAAAAAAGAGAGAGATTTGTTAGCATTGCCAGTGTTTTTGATTTCAGCTTATCTCTGACACTATTGACAATTGGTAGGTTGACACATTTTTTACAATTTTTTTTTTTAATGATTCCCACTTATACATTCACACCCTCCTTTAAAAAAAACCCGCAGACTTCTACAGGATTAATTAGTTTAATTTTTAGACCTATTTATACACATTTATATGGAACTCCTTTGCCTTGAAGCATCAGGATGGTTCACAAAATAGCTACGGAAATCCCAAGCAGTAAATTAGCTTGAGGAGAGAATCTCAAAGTAAAAAACAACAGGTTAGTTGTAATACCGTGGCATGGATTTGAAGTTCTTTATCTGGCAGTGAGTGAAGTCATGGGGCATTCAGGGGGAGACAGAAATGATTCATATTTAATAATTTCCTGAAAGTCAGGAGTGTGTGTAGTTTGAATCTCTGCCGTGCTATAGTTCTGTATGCATGAGGTTGCTCCAGAGATGGTATGGTTTGTGTCTTGGGAAGACTTACACCTAAGTGTTTTGAAGTACAATGCGTTTCTTCTTCGTAGTCCTTTCTGTCCCACCCAGATGGTGAGAAGGCTGGCAATGCAAGGCATCCTGTATAGGTGGATGGTTTTATGCACTAGGAATTTGATTTAAAATTGTTTCCTTATCTAAATGGGGAGCATGTGGACTGAGGCGTGTCACTATCAGTGGTACAGCAGGTGCAGTGGCACTGGGGCTATGGGATGTGAATGGCTCTCTGTGATTATTATCACTGTCTTTTGTCACAGAACTGTGACTGTGAAGTTCTTTTCCTTGCTTGAAAGAGGGCCTATGGCAGCAGTCCTACTCCGTTGAGTGGAATTCCTGAAGGATACATGTGATGTGGTTGATTTCATCAAGTTGAGGATTAAATGTGAGCCACAAAGAAAACTGCTTTCATGGGGCAAGGAATGGCTTAGAAATTCCAGCAAATAGGGCATTTCTAAAATCCAAACACGAATGGCTTAGTGACCATGCAATGGTTGTCAATCCATGGGAGAGGAGTTTTTTATTTTCTGAAGGTAAAAGAGGTGGACGTTTGCTGATCATGTGATTTTGTTAAAATGCAGGAAGAGAGTAAAGTACTGGTCAGCGCTGAAATTCAGTGAGGTCATTGAAGGGGCTCGAGTTGAGCTGAAACACTCTTCTTTGAGGACATCGAGGAGGTTCTGACTGTAATTGTTTGTGCATCCATGGGAGAAAGGAAAGAGAAAAATGAATTTAGTTTTAGATGGATTGATTAGTAAGAAATTGTTGGATATCCAGTTCTTGAGTTTGTCAGATATAAGCCAGAGTGTGTGGACGTCATGCACAGAAGAGGTTTAAGATAAGGTTGTATATCATCAACATATTAGATGATCAATTCAGTAAAACCTTCAAAGTGTGAGCTTTGTGGTATAGATTAAAAAGAGAAGGTAGTGAGATAATGCTGGACCTTGGCCATCTAACACTGAAATAAAAATTGGTAAACATCTTTACAAAAGGGTAATGGTTATATAGAAACGAGGAGAATAATCTCAGGGCCTATTCATTGTGAATCCTACTGCTTTCAATGTGTAAAGGAGCCTTCCAGAAACAGCCATAGCAAAGACCTCTGAGAGATCAAATAGGATGAGAAAGCAGGCACCACCAACGGCTTCCCTGTCTGCCTCACACAATCTTCAAAACTAGCTGCATCACCTTCAAGACCATCTTCACTGATACCCCAGGCCCCTGGCTACATAGCTGAAAAGCTAGGTATCTCCGGTGCCTTTAAGCACACCCAGGGGATCATGAACCTGGAGATGAAGCAGTGCAAAAAAAAGTCAATGCACAGCAACAGGAACCTTTCTGTATATGCACGGCAGACCTGGATTGATACCATCTGTTCCATCAGGGTTGCCCCAATCCTGCTTCAATTTAGGAAAGATCTGAAGACTCCATTCTCTAGGGAAAACTAAATCATGAAACAGTAAAGGCCACAAATCAGTTTCCCCACCTCCCAAACTTATTATAGGATGCAGAGACTATCTTCAATTATTTTTTGATTGGCTATTTCAATGCTAAATCCACATCAAAAAACAGATTGATAGCTGGTTAGTAGGTGTTCTCTATTGATATAGTCAACTAGTTTGTTGGTGACATCTCTTGAAACTTTATCAATTAATAATTATAATGTTTGTATGCAATTCACATTTCTACAATAGTTTTTTTTATTTGCTCCCTGCTAACAAGTCTATACTTGGTTTCTTTTTCAAATGTTGAGTCTGAGCTTACTTTGAGCTGCTGGGTTGCTTCTGTGGCTTTGACATAATGAAGTGACTTCAATAACCTTAAAAGGCTCCACAAACTGCTTTTACAACCAGTCTAGTTACTTAAGGTATATTTTGAAAATTGAAGTAATTGGAAATTTGACCCGAGAACGTGTGTGTCATTCAATAAAAACTTCAAGGTTTCTTTCATTAAGAATCTCTTTTTTGCCTCATCCATATTAAATGACCAAGTGTCACATGGAAGAAGGGATATAATTTGTAGCACATTACACCTCAGAGAGTGCAAATGAGGTGAAACCCTAAGGTGTGTTGAGCAGGGATTTACCAAAATCCAGAAAGGAATTGCAATTTAGACCTAGAAACCAGGCTTTTTGTAATGAAAATTAAATATCTGCTTCTTTTTTATGTCATGTGAATTTGTTTTCAGCTGCTGGGTCTTTTTTCATGTAAGTGAATGCAAACACTGTCAATAAACACTATTGCTTATTAACATACAGTATTGATTGTGCATCTGTGACCTTACATGATTTTATTCAAGATCTCTTTAATCTTGTTGTGGCCACCACATGTAAACATGCTATGCTTAACTTATATTGGTACAATTGTGTAAACTGATGTAGTCCTAAATGCCACATTCTTTCTTTGTAGCCATCAAACATCTGTGGCACTGAATAAACATGCTAGGCATTGACTGAAACACTGGTCCCTACATATTAAGTCTTTTTCACTTGAAGTGGAGAATGATTTGCAATTGATTGGTACTTCATTTACTCTTGGTTAAACAGTATTTATTTCAGAACAGTAGGCTGCTATTCAATGGTACTGAGACAGTTATTTCTTATGCCATTTGCCAACATCAGTATTGACCAATTTAACACATGTAAACATGATATGCTAAACTTATATTAGTACAATTGTGTAAACTGATGAAGTCCTAAATGCCTGCATTCTTTCTTTGTAGCCATCAAACATATGTGGCACAGAATAAACATGCTAGGCATTGCCTGAAACACTGGCCCCCACATATGAAGTCTCTTTCACATGAAGTGGAGAATCATTTGCAATTGATGGGTACTTCATTTACTCTTGAGTAAACATGATTTATTTCAGAATAGTAGGCTGCTATTCAATGGTACTGAGACAGTCATTTCTTATGCCATTTGCCAATATCAGTATTGACCATCCTAAATAGACCACCTCATTCATTAGTAATCTTTCCTCTCTTTTTATGTTAAAAGACTCCAAAATGATTTATTTCAAATAATAATTTAAAAACAATCATTACGGTTTGTTATAAGAAAATTAAAGCACCCCTCTTGACATTTGTTTTGAAAACATTGGGACATTCTTGGATTACAGTCAGTTGAGTACCTGTACCTGTTTTTTGTGTGATTTCACAGATCATGGGTATTGTGGTTTACATGATTATGTCATATGAGGAGGGACGCCTGCCGATCCCCTCCATATACCGGAGGTGATTCTTAAAAAAAAAAGTGTTTTTGATAGCCATATTTGATGGCTACGCTCTTGCATACCTCAAACCTCTTTCTTACGAGTTCAACTTGTTTTTCACCAAGAGCAATCTTTTTAGTGGCTTGGCAACTATATGAACTGGACTTGTGAATCCTGATTAGAGGTAAGCCCTGACGCCTTAGCATCAGGTTATACAGGACAGTGACAGCTACTATTATTTAATGTGGTTCTGCTTGATCTATCCACAACCAAATGGTGAACAGCCTACGTTGCATGGATTATTGCAAGTTGTTGTACACCTTTTTTGTGCTACTAAAGCCTATCAATCAATTGTAGTGTGGTTAGTTTTATGTATCCTTTGCGCATTAGCTTCAGGCTTTAGGCCTTTGTGCACTTTGCCCTGGATGTATTTTTATTAATTTGCTTGCAGCTTAGAGCCTCTGTGCACTTTGCTCTACATGCTTTTTATTAGGCTTCGTACTGTTATTTTTCAAATAGCCAGTTCTACGGTCTTGTTTTATATTCATATCACACTGTTTAGCCTACTTCAGCACTGAAGTTCTCCATAACACATTCACTCTGTGCTACAGTCAAGGATACAGTCTGGTACATTGCTGATAGGCGTGGTAGGAGTTTAGTCTTTGGCATTCCTGCGTAGGGACATTTTGTGATCACGCTGACATGTTAGTTATAAAAACACTTCCTTGTCCCAATACACGCAAGAGGGAGATTCCGACCAGGGAACCACAACTAGACGCTGACTGCCTCGTTGCAGATGCTGAACCAAGATCACAGGCCTTTGCTCAGGTATGAGGGCTGATGTCTCCCCAAGGATTCAGAAAGGCAAGTTAGAAGCTTAACATGCTGTGCTCGAAATAGACCAAGCAGAGTGAGAGTAGAAACTATTAGACACCATGATAGCTTTGTTCTTATGTTTTACTCTCCTGGTGACTATTTCAATCCTACTGTGTTGTATGGTTCTTGTTATTGCGGCTCACGCCTTATTATCTAAAATGCAGTCGTTTTATTAAAACATTATATAAAACTTATACTGCCTTTGTCATTTGTATATGAGATCATACTGTAAATGAGAGAGTTGGTTTGGATCTGAGTGACCACGACTTACCTGAGAAGTTCCAAAGATGTCATGCGCTCGGCTGCCCAATCATCTCTTCCCCTTGGGAGAAATGAGGCACTGCTATTTAGCCGGAGCAAAAACCGGATTTAGGGTGAGAGAGTTCCTCACACGTGGGTCTGACTCAGTCCCCCACACCGTGATCGATCCTGCTGCCTAGAAATTCAGTATTCTCATTTAAGATAATGAGAGCCCATGCGACATGGCGCCGCCAACGATTGGTCTGGCTCTAATTTATAGGTCCGGCTGACTCTCTCGGTCTCATATATATATTGACTCCTCGGTTCCGTAAGCGGAGACGTCCGTGGGGCTGAGGATTTCCGCCACCATGGGATAGGTACATCCTATTACTTAGTGGCTGGTTGTTCAAGCTTGAACTTTAAAAGGAAAACCCGATTTTGGTGTGCCTTCTCTGACCGAGTGCTGTTTTTTTTTTTACAAATGGCGAATCCTAATGTAGTGAATATAGCAATCAATATGCGACAACTGCTCACAGGACATCTGGTGGCACATGGCCTGACGGTCCAGGGGGGTCCGGTCACTTTTGTGGTGGACGCCCATGCAGCCTATAGAACAGAACTTTTTTATTCTTGGGTCGTATTTCCAGCAGTTGATGGGGGTACAAACACTTTTCATGAATACACTGTGGCGAATGTCTCTGGACAGTACAGGGCATATGCATACTTAGAGATACCTTTATCTTATCAAGAACACCATAATTGGCTTGATGGCGCCCTCCCACACACAGTAGCACAGGTAAGGTTAGGTCCACTGAGTAATGATGTTCCGACCTGGCCTTTATTGGCTACTTACACACCATATCCTGCGGTTGCTAACTTGGCAGTGGCTGACGTTCGTCGTTTATATATAGACTTGGCAACTACATACAGAAGACTGGTTCAATTTGTAATGCAGGCATTAAATACTAATGCAGGGCGTGCTGCTCCGGCGCACCCACAGGCGGTGGTTTCGGGTATCAATCCGGCCACTGTACACTCAGTTATGGGTAAGGTACCGGCTAAACGTGAGGAAACTCCATTTTGGCTGGCGCAAAAAATTAATACGCTGGAAGCAGTATTTCCCCATACGGGACCTCAGGATAAACATAGAATATTGATGATGTGTTTGCCGTATGGGATGGTTCCTCCGGTGGACCTTTGTAATACCTGGGGCACGGTGTTTGCCGCGCTCTACACTACGGCACACGGTACACTGACGTTAGCTAATTTACCGGAAGTGCTTAAACAAATTCAAGATGAATATGGGGCTGCCCCTGCCTTAGATTTGGGCATGCAGTTGATGGGCAATTTTGCCGCGGTTTCTTCTATTATTTTGAGTAATCTCAAGGGAGAGGCAGTAGCGCTAGCAGTGCGAATGCGTCTTCGGGACGTTCCGCAGATTAATCAAGAGCAGGAACTCCCGAGAATAATTGCAGAAATATATTCTAATATTGGTCGTGATAGCCTAGGGGCTAGACCACAAAAACCCCAATTGCAGGGTAAAAATAATAAAGACAATGCTAAACAACAGCAACCTGAGGGTACTAAAAAGCGCTGGGAAAAAAACAACAGCAAACACCTAAGAAAGATGGGGGACAGTCTCCGCAACCGGAGATCCCGCAGAATAGGTATAATCTCAGGAATAGGGATAATTTGAAGACGCCTGAAAGATATCAATATACTGATACACGCCAATCTCGTTCCTTTCAGGACTCCTCAGAGAAGAGAAGTGAGAGAGGTGGGTGGTCAGAGCGGAGAACTGATTACGTGAAACCAAGACAGGATTCACAACGCTCAACGGAGGTTTCTATTAAACAAGAAGAGAAACCGCTGCAACAAAAACAGCAATTTAAAAAGAAGAAAGTGGCAGTTGTCTCAGTTAGACATGCCGCTCAAGAAGAGAGTTCTCTTGACGAACAAGACATGGGCGTTGGCACTGTTAGACAGCGCGGCAGAGGTCACAATAGTTCGCCGGAGTCTTCTAGAGCATCTGGAGGTGAAAGCAACTGATGACTTCATACAAGTCGAAACGGCTGATATGCGAGTCTCTGATCCTGATAGAGTATATAAGGTGACTCTGCAATTAGAAGGGGACATTGACCGCATTGTACACGCCATCTTTTGGGACCATGTGGTAAAATCATATGATGTTCTGCTGGCCGAACAAGATTGGCCGCCTGACTTTGTTCGCGACTGTCCAGTGGGGGAAGAGGTTATTACACCTTCCTTCTCACCACTTGTTCCGAGAGAACTAGCGGAGTCCTATAGTAAATTATGGGCTCTTGCACAGGCCCCCGCTCTATATAGAAATAATGTGGGGTGGGATAGACAATCACCTTATCATGTAATTCCAATAAAGGGCGAACCTCAGCCGCAGCCGCAGTATCC
Source organism: Pleurodeles waltl (assembly GCF_031143425.1). NCBI lineage: Eukaryota > Metazoa > Chordata > Amphibia > Caudata > Salamandridae > Pleurodeles > Pleurodeles waltl. The sequence goes on along the minus strand of NC_090450.1, from coordinate 164,306,538 downwards.
TATCAAATTTGAAGCAAGGGCATTGGTTAGGAATATTCTTACACAATTGGAGTACCAGGGTGTAATTGAGCCCTGTGTCTCGCCGATGAATAGTCCCTTATTTCCGGTTGCTAAACCGGACCATTCATATAGGATAGTGGTGGATTACAGACATTTAAATGGTGATACACGCACATATGCAATACAGAATTCACATAGCGCATCGCTTATGAATAATATTGTGCGTAAAAAATACAAAACAACGTTAGATATCTCGAATGGATTTTTCTGCCAAAATATAGCGCCCGATAGTCGGGACTATACCAGTTTCAGTGCGTTTGGCTCTCAGAAAAAGTTTTGTTGTTTGCCTCAGGGGTATAAGAATAGCCCAGGACTGTTTTTGGCTCGTGTAACAGAAATTCTGCACGAGTTGGACCCTGAAGGGTTATCATATGTTGATGACATATATTTGACAGACGATGAGATTCTGAAACATCTAAGGCGTGTAGAACGCATTGTTGTGGGGTTTGCTGAAATTGGCTATCAGTTTAATTTTAAGAAATCGAAGATTGCCTTCCTCAGCGTCATTTTCCTGGGATATGAGTTGTCGAGTGAAGGCAAGAGCTTAGCGCCACATTTTTTGGAGAAATGTGCTTTATTGCAGCCTCCTAATACGGTTCGGAAGCTCCAGTCATTGTTGGGGTTTCTGAATTTTGGCAGAACTTACATTCCTGATTATGATATGTGTATAAAACCCTTATACGAGTTGATTCGCCCGTATTTTTTGAGTAGATTTTGGACGATTGAGCATACACATATACTACAAGATTTGCAAACTGATCTCTTAGCAGTTAAACATTTACACACACGGGACAATAAAACGCATTTAGTCATCAGGGTGATACCTGGGGCTGTTGGGTTTACATATGTCACCTTTAATGAGGGTGAGACAGTCCCGATTGCATACAAGTCCCACTTGTATTCTGCTGCAGAACAACGATTTGCGCAAACTGAGAAAATACTCACTGCTGTACAGATGGCTGTGATTAAAGAAATACCTCTTGCCCAGGGCCAATGCATTATTGTCGTTTCTCCGATTCCGGCCTTACAATAGCGAGTGTCCCTAATTCGAAAGCTTTACACCCGCGATGGATACAATGGGCTACGTCTTTCACAGCCACTGATGTAGATTACATATTTGACCCTAAACTGCAGACTCAAAAATTTCTTCAATATGAAATGGAGTACCCAGTTCCTGCTGGCACATTGCCTATTGACCAATATCAGGTGGTCATGTATACCGATGGCTCTGCGCAACCAGCGGTTGGGACTAAACAACAGTATTCTGCTGCATGTGCGGTGGTGAGCGGCACTATGGAGGGGGAAGTGTTCTGCCCCCGACATACTTATACTAAAACCTTGGGAGATTGCACGGCACAGCTGGCTGAACTCAAAGCTCTATTGTTAGCATTGGAGCACGCGGATCCGGCGATTTTAACCTTGCTGGTCTGTGACTCCTACTTCTGTGTTCAGTCTTTTAATGAATATCTACACTATTGGAAGATGAATGGGTTCAGAGATTCTAAGGGCAACACCATTAAACACAAATTGTTGTGGGGTAAGGTTGCGGATTTGAAAGAGACGCTTCCTAAGGTCCATGTTGTGCATATACTTGGACACCAGCGCGTTGGGATACACGTTGCTGGGAATACTTTGGCTGATGAAGCGGCGAAGTCGGCAGTGGCTGTTGCCACTGTGGCCGCAGTGACTCGTTCGAGTTCCAAACCAGACACAGAGATTTCAGCTGCCATAAAAGCTACGGCTGATGGCACGCCATTTCCTAAAGGATTTCCTTCTAAGTATCGTTACTGCTTGAGTAGTGCGTTCAATGCTGTTGTTAATATTCCAGGCATTGGTGTTCGTGATTTACCAAATAAAATTGAGAGACCTCGATTAATTTCTGCAGCACATGAGGGGGCGGCATCTGCACATGCTGGTGTGGCTGCCACTATTTCGCTTTTACAGGCTCGTTACTGGTGGCCTGGTCTCTACAAAGAGACAAAGCAAAATGTCCTTTGTTGTGATGTTTGTCAAAAAATTAAAGCTTCATCGGCCAGACGCCCGCAGCAGACGCCCCTTCTAATTTCAAGCAAACCTTTACAGTGTGTGTACTTGGATCATTGTGGTCCGTTGACCCCAGACAGTGCATACAAATATATCTTGGTTGCTGTAGATTTGTGCTCCAGATTTGTGTGGGTCTGGCCACAACGCTCGGCTGACGCTCGGACTGTTATTAAAGATTTGCGCATCTTTGTCAATACATTTGCAGTTGCGGCTTTTCATTCGGACCAGGGCCCTGCTTTTGCCTCTAAGGCATTCAGGGACACCATGGCTTCGTTGGGGGTCCAACTCCAATTCTCGTCTCCATTTCATCCCGAGGGAAATTCTGTCATGGAGCGTTTAAATTGTGATTTAAAGCAATCCTTAACAGCCAGAGTTATAGGTCTGGGTCGTAGTTGGCTAGCCCACCTGTATGGAGTACAGAGAGCACTTAATAACTTACCTAGAAGGTCACTGGGGGGTCGTACTTCATATGAGTGCCTGTTTGGAACACGAATGTATGTTCCTGATCTAGATGGTCCTGGTGTGGAGGCGGCAGATAGGCCCTTTGACATAAATGATTGTGTCACTGTTTTGCAGGATTTACAACAATTCTGTGAAGATAACTCTTCTGCAAGTGCTGCCTCCTCAGGAATTAAGGATGGGCCAGTAACTCCTACTGGTTGGATACCCAGGATTGGGGATCTAGTGCGTGAAAAGGTTGCAGTAAAGAAAGAATTTGATCCTTCTTATCAAGCACCTGTCCCTGTGTTAGGGGTTAGCGGCACGAGAACTGTGATTTTTCCGCCGCTGCAAGGGGCCAAAGGAAATCGCTTTGTTTCCATTGATAATGTCAAGTTACAACATGTGGCCGATTCTGCACAGCAGACCAAGAGGGACACCCAGTAGTTCCGGAATCCCTCGTACTACTGGGGAAGAAGTCCCGCTGCAGGTGATTTACACCGACGCTGTTTCCTCTCAGAGCTTGGGGAGGGTGGAAGATGATCTTGCGATTGTTCCACAGACAACAATTAATTTGGAATCTTTTGATCAAGTTGCTGTACGTTCTACTGATGTTTCTGAACATGTGGTTTATAGTGTGCCAAGGCGAGAGCCTCCACCTGCTTCTTTGTTCACAGTTGCACCTTTTGCAAGAACTGCCTCTGGCTGCTTCAACGACACTGATGAAGCAGTGTCCGGCTCCTCGTCCTCAATGTCTTCAGTCCGAGGTCCACGTAAGCTGCTGTGTTGGCTTAAACGCACGTATTTTGTTTTTCCTTGGAACTATTTGTGGCTTTTTATGGCTGTTATGACTCTTTTTTTGTGGTTGGGATTTGTGGTTACTTTTTTTCTAGTAATACATGGTCATTTTCTTCCTGAACGATCTGACATTGAGCACGTGGAGACAGTGTTAAAACCACATTTTTCGTCTCATATGGTTCGAAGAGACTTGTCCAATGTAAACATTTCTGCGATACCGATTCCGGATGGGATTGTGTGGGATAAAGTAAAGTTTGATATATATGGTCCCACTGAATTGATTCAAATACCGTATGTTCTCAAGTTATCAATGAATGATATTGTTATCCAAGGCATTGTTTCTGATGATTGGGATGTGAAGACGGTAGATTCTATGCTAACAGAATTGCAATATTAAACGGTCTATGACGATGAAGATGCTTAACTATTTAGAGATAATCATGGTGACATGTTTTGCTACAACTATTATGGACACCACTTTATTCATAAAGCAAGTAGCCCTAAGTTCATATTTGATTATGTGCAATGGGAACATTGCCCAACTCCTCCAAAAGGGAGTTCAAAAACGTATTATGATAAATTTGCGTACTTTTCTGGGCTTAATCAACAAAATGCTAAGTCTTACTATTTTAAAGTTACTCCGTATGCTAATAAGCAAATGTTATTGACCAATACTAAATTACTGTATTCAAATTTGTTTGTGTCTAAACTGTCGGTTGAGGGGTATGAATATGGGTTTAAGACTGTTGATTTGAAAAGTGTCTGGGGAACGAAAAATTGGCAAATGCAAGGCTGAGACACATTATTTAGAGCATGTATTATCCCTGTGCAAATGATTTTCCTCAATGACACGGTTCAACAGACTAGCTGTTTGGGCTTGGCAACGATTAGAGAGTTAAATTTGCCTAGTATACCTGTCCCTTTCAAATTGAACAATTGGCAGCGATATGTTAATACAACGTTTCGTGAGTTTACACACGGGGTCCAGAATGGTACGCTTAACACTTCCTTGGTACATCCGGGCGGGTGGTTATTATGGCCTGTAGACACTAATAAGTGTCATCAACGTTTTGTCACCTCTTCAGGGGGGTTCAGGACTAGTAGGGCAGACCCTCGTTACATTTCACCAGAACATGCTGATATCATAACTACATACAGCGTGGGAAAGCTTTGTCAGCAATGGTTGAAGTCGTCCACGCTGGATGCAGTTAAATCACATCTCACGTTACTGTCTAATGATACTGACTTACAAGATTTTTTGTCAGGACCTAAGGTGCCACGGAAGAAACGGTTTTTATACAAAGTATATAATGAGATTTGGAAGCTTTCACAGCAGGAGGCAGCAGCCCGGTTGAGGCAAATTGATCAGGAAAACCTGATGCAGGCTTTGTCTGTTGTAGATAATGGCATGCATACCCTTTCTGACCGTGTTTACACAATTGACAGCATTGTTTCCTCTGCTATAGACATTATTAAATCAGATATGTCTTCTTTATATCATGGGCAGAGTCAGACGCGGTCCATCATGCAGCTGGGTTGGACTCTTCAGACCTTGAAGGCAGATCGCGTTCCGTTGAGATCTTTGTCTCCTTTAATTTAACTCGTCAACAACAGCTGATGGCTAAAAAGGAAGCAACGTATGTCATGTTGAATATTGAAAAATTGGAAAAACTGCCTTTCACGGTTGCTGAGATTCCGTCAGCTGAGTGGTTGATTCATGGGGTAATTAATCTGCCTATCTCCACTCTGCAATTTACTTCTTGTTTGAAGCACATTCCGGTGGGTAGATATGAACGGTTGGGAGACAGTTACATACACGAGGTGTGGGAGCTTCCCTTTCTATACAGATGTATTAATGGTTTGAGGGAGGTTTTTCTTAGCGGTAGTGAATGCGAAACTTCTCTCAGCCATTCCATGGTTTGTAAACAGCTGTCCTTGCAAGGGGTGTGTAACGCTTCGATTTCTAACTTAGCTTGTTATCTGAAGGGAGTTCCAGTCCCGGTAATTAAAAACACTTTCCAGGTGCTTTCTAACGGCAGTTACATTGTTCTTAACAGCGAACGCTGCTGTGGCATGCGTGCCGGAATAGTTTAAGTGGTCGTTGTCACCAAGGCCGTTACGTGCTGCGGGAATGTGTTGTTTCCCCCCACTCAAATTGGGAAGGTAGCAGACATCTGGCCTCATATTGCTACTTCCAAGGTGAATTTCGACAAGTTGAATCGACTAAAGGCTCTATTGTTTCAAAAGCATGTGGCCCTTACATCTGCTAGTGAGACCTACGCACTTCAGGTGGGAAGGTCGTCGGGGGAAATACAGTCCCTTTTAAATACGAACATTCTGAGTCACTTTGGTGAACTTGTGGGACGTATATTTAATGCGTCCAGCACTGCTGGAATTGCACATTTTTTCAAAGCCGTTGGTGTTGGTTTTGCTCACACCTTCTCTTCCATATTCGGTTTAATACCTTCGGCTATACACTCTATTTTCGGAAGCATTTTTGGGGGTTTCCCGATTACTTTGGCTTTATTGGCTGGAGTCTTGCTATTGCTGCTGTTCTTCCGCAATGGCTGTCCCGCCACGACGAGATCCTATATTGCTGCTCCCGTCAGCGCAACTGTGTCGTGAACGCATGATGCAGTATTTTGGAGCAACACTCCTGAGACATTTGGAGTGTGACTGGTCACTGTCATTCCGACCAGCTTTGGATTGTGTGCAACCCGTGTTTCGGTGCCTTTGGTGCTCGTTTGAACATGCACTGGCTCTCTGTCTCTCACTGCAGCGCCCTCCAGTGGTCGATACTGATCTGTTGATGTTCCCGATTAGGGCTCATTCCCAGACTTGTGCACTACGGTTGTGTTTGCTTCGTGAGGCAGTTTATGAGATTCCCTTCCTGGAGGAAGATGGTATTGTCTCATTCATAGGCCCTGCACGGCGTGCCGCCCTGAATGGTTTTGGGGCTTTGGAACACACCTGTTCCATGGTACTTTTTGGCGTGGATCTTCCGATATTGACATATATCGAAGTGGAGGAGCTTCTGCTTTCTATTGCTTCTGTCTGACAACTGGATTTTTTTTTTTCCCTTCGAAAATTGACATTATATTCTATTTGGCTTTATCGTCACATGCTTCCCAAATTTATGACTTTTTTGTCCTCCGACCTTGTCGATATACATATATTTTTAGGTATTGTTTATATCTGGGGCATACTTTTATATTATTGGAACCACTTGCTACCGACAAGGGGAGGGTGTAGTGTGGTTAGTTTTATGTATCCTTTGCGCATTAGCTTCAGGCTTTAGGCCTTTGTGCACTTTGCCCTGGATGTATTTTTATTCATTTGCTTGCAGCTTAGAGCCTCTGTGCACTTTGCTCTACATGCTTTTTATTAGGCTTCGTACTGTTATTTTTCAAATAGCCAGTTCTACGGTCTTGTTTTATATTCATATCACACTGTTTAGCCTACTTCAGCACATGTTAGTTATAAAAACACTTCCTTGTCCCAATACACGCAAGAGGGAGATTCCTACCATGGAACCACAACTAGACGCTGACTGCCTCGTTGCAGATGCTGAACCAAGATCACAGGCCTTTGCTCAGGTATGAGGGCTGATGTCTCCCCAGGGATTCAGAAAGGCAAGTTAGAAGCTTAACATGCTGTGCTCGAAATAGACCAAGCAGAGGGAGAGTAGAAACTATTAGACACCATGATAGCTTTGTTCTTATGTTTTACTCTCTGGTGACTATTTCAATCCTACTGAGTTGTATGGTTGTATGGTTCTGGTTATTGCGGCTCACGCCTTATTATCTAAAATGCAGTCGTTTTATTAAAACATTATATAAAACTTATGCTGCCTTTGTCATTTGTATATGAGATCATACTGTAAATGAGAGAGTTGGTTTGGATCTGAGTGACCACGACTTCCCTGAGAAGTTCCAAAGATGTCATGCGCTCGGCTGCCCAATCATTTCTTCCCCTTGGGAGAAATGAGGCACTGCTAGTTAGCCGGAGCAAAAACCGGATTTAGGGTGACAGAGTTCCTTACACGTGGGTCCGACTCAGTCCCCCACACCGTGATCGATCCTGCTGCCTAGAAATCCAGTAGTCTAATTTAGGATAATGAGAGCCCACGCAACACAATCAAACTATATAGCACAACCAATCACCCAACAGGATATCCAGGAGCTTGTAGGGTATGAGGTATTCATTTGAATAGCCAGGTTTTGTGCACTTTTTGGTGGTAGAGAGGAGGAGGTCTGGAGCTGCAGGGGCAGGGCATTCCATGTCTTCGCTGTGAGTTAGGAGAAGAAGAGCCTATTTCATATATGGTTTCCACAGATCATCCAGAACTCTGCCTGCACGCATAAGTAACCACCATTGTTGGCTTCTTCTACAAATGATCCCATCGGAACCACGTTTAGCTGTAGAGTAAAATTTAAGTCATTGTTAATAATTTTAGGAGTCTTGCCCGCTGCTTTTCCCCTGATTCACCCCTTACGAGCAGTGGTGTAACATTAGCCCCTGCAGACCCCGAGCTCCAAGGGGGTCCCATCAGCACAGCTAGCACTGTGCGTGAGAACTCCTGATTGGGCCTTGGGGGAGTCAAGGGGGGCACCTTCATATACTTTGCAGGGGAAGTCCTCAATGAAAATCCGAATCAGTATGTCAAAACCTTTACCAAACTTTAAGATGTGTGTACTTTGTATGTAACACTAACCTTGCATCTTCAAGGAATTTATTCAGGAAACCCTAGATTTGAAAGTCGGAAATGTATTCCCCTTGGAAGATTACAGTGTTTGGAGCAGAACTTTTTCACGAGATTCCTAAAGAGCCCTAGGTGTAGTCCTGGATATTTATGACAGTGAGTAGAGACATGCATGAAATAGATCCATACAGAATTTCCACCAGCTCAAACGTTCCGTACAGGTTAATTTTACCCGAATGGTCTTGTGTGGTTTAATCCACAGTGAAAATATGATATCTGATTAGAAAATGCTTCCCCTTAACAAAGAGCATGGTTCCTCCTAAATTCCATGCAATAGTGGTAAATTAGCAAAATGGCGTTTGAGCGCATGAGTAAACTCAGTGGTTGTGATTTTCACTTCTTTTACAGGGTGGCCTACCACGAACACCATCATATTTTCCTCTGAGCCTCAATTTGTAATTGTGATAACTCCACGTTATTCCCCATAATGTAGAGAAGTAGCCATAGCATTATGAAGAACAAACATAAGCGTTTGGGTGTTTGTGAATCGAGAGCTTGTAACCAAAAACATAAAGGCAACTAACAAGAACAGTGATAAAAAAATGAAGACCCACCCCCCCCCATCTTCGAGCAAGGCACTTCGACAATATGAGTAGCAGAAATGAAAGGGTAATAAATTACTCATTTTAACCATAGCCCCTATCGGGAAGCTCTTAATAGGATTTTTATTAAAAATATGTTTTTATTTATAACAGACTTAGAGCCTCATTATGAGTTTGGCTGTCGGATAAGCCGATGGCCAAACTCGTGGGCATGAGACTGCTGTCAACCCGGCTGCCTCATCCCCCCATCATATTACAATGTTACCACTGGGCTGAGCGGCGGGAACATAGTAATACAACGTTCCCACTGGTCAGCGGGTGGAAACGGTGCTACAACATTGGCCTCAGCTCCCTTAAGAGAGCCATGGCTAATAACATAGCACAAAAGGACCCTCAGAATACACACTGTCTGCAAAGCATACAGTTCGCATTCTGAGAATGCTCGGCAGGGGGTCCATACACTGCCCACAATATGGGCCTGTGCAGTGTAAGGGCCACCCTGGGGCTCCCTGCATTTCCTTTTAGACAGCCTTTTTATCATGGTTGAGCCACTAAGAAAATGCTGGTGGAAAGAGGGCTTGTGATCAGCATGGCGGTGCTGAACTCAGCACTGCCGTAGCTGATCACTACTCCAACCTTCGTCAGCTCGTCAGCAACCATGTTACTGGTGGTGACGGCGGTCCCCTGATGATCCAACTTACAGGGTCGTAATGTGGTGGTCAGACCAACTGGAGTGTGGCCATCCAACCACCATAGCGAGGCTGGTGGTCTCAAGACCACCAGCCTCGTAATGAGGCCCAATGCATAATGTATGTTCTCTGACCCCTTAAAAAACGTGGGAATGGGCTAATCCCTGTCTGGCATATGTAACTTTCCTATAAGGCCATAGTACGTGCTGTAGCATCTGTACCCATGGCATAGAAAGTTAAATGTCACCTCTGAACTAAAGCACTTGTTGAGCCATTCACTAGTGTTACAAGAACACATGGCTACAGACCTCCTATTGAAGTCTCACTGAGGAGTTTAAACCTGCAACACGACCAGTTAAACTTCCACTTTTTATTAATGTTAGGAAGTCACTCCTATGTAGGCTTTGTAGCCTACAGGGTAGGGTGCATGGTATTTAGAAGTGAACATATAGAAAGTTAATACTACCCTATTCCTGTAGTGAAAAGAACCAAGAAGTCATGTGTAGAAAACTAGAGTGCAGATTAAAATACTAATAATGCTAACTGGGGGAAGAAGCCAGCTAGAAAAATATTTACACCAGTGTTTTTAATACTCCAATTCTATGGTGAAGTCAAATTTTTAATAACTTTTAAAGGAAAGTTATTTTTTTACAAAAAAAAAAGTTACCCTTTACCTGCCTGAGCTTTTAGGAGGCTAATTTGCATTATCTCTCCAGCTACTCACAGGCAGAGTGCAGCTTTATATGAGGTGTGAATAAGGAATGAAATTCCTCCCAGAAGTTCATAATAGGCCAGCCTGATTGGGCAGAGGTGAATCCTCGGAGCTCCAATGAATATGCAGGGTGGAGGCTAACCCGCCTCCCCTCCTGTTGATACCCCTGTGTCAACTCCTTCATCACCGATCTATCTGAAGCACAAGTAAAAGGATTCTAAGACAATTTTTAAGTATTACTTCTTTGGCTGTTGAAGAACCCTGCCTTTATTCTATCAAACTTCTGTCTCTGGGCTTGTTGTGGGAACAGTGCCTATTTTCAAATAGATTTGAGTGTCAGATGTGGGATGACACTAGAATTAACAAAGTACACTCCCCACACACAAGCGCAGCCCTCAGTGACCAAGTTTAATGAGGTTGAATACTTTCGCTATCTTGAAAATGCCCTGACACATTGCATTTTAGCTATGTTTGCAGTAAATCAAAGAGCAACTGCTGCAAAAGTAGGTAAGTAATGGCATGGAAACCTTTACACCTTTGTTCAGAGAGGAACTAGGGGTGTTTGTAGGTGTCCTCCACTCACAAACTAGTGAACTCTGCAGTGTTTTTTTGATTTACAGAAAAAAACAGAGTTACAGTGACATTTGAGGGTTACAGCAGAAAAAATATTGGGGAAAAAATATTGTGTGGACAAAATAGCGTGACAAACATTTTGTGAACATAAGCTTCTATAGGTATCAAAGTTTTATTATATAGAACTCCACATATATGTGCCTTGACAATAAATGTATCTTGAAGGTACGTAACAGTGGAGTTAAGAATAGTAAATCAATACTTAACTTTTTGCATTTACCTTCTTAATATTTTGGTCCTTGATATTTTTGAAACAATATTCTGTCCACATGATATTTGTGTTTCCAATATTTCTTTAGTAATCTCTTAGAAGTATGTGTTGAAATAACACAAGCTTTAAAGCACAAAAAAAATGGCAATCCACCAGTTATGTTTAACCGAGGTAACTATAACTTCCCCCAAGTACTTTTTATGACCTGACTTATTGGATCACTCAGGGAGAAAGTAGATTATGAATTGGGGTGGGTGGTAGCTATGGCACAGTGCAGACAGTCTTAACATAGGAAAATATGTAAAGCAGTTAGAAATACCAAAACAGTTAAAAATCCAAGAATACAACACAACATAAATCCCACTTCAATATTTTAAAAAAGAGCCTATTTCAATAAACAAAATGACACCAAAATGATACAATCCAATGAGGGAAATGGGGATATGACTTTTAAAGCTTTAAGTAACAAATAGCACAAAAAAGCTTAAAGTGCCATCTACAGGCAACTGATAACACTAGACCAGGACAAACGTAGGTTTGAAGGCAGACCCAAGTAGAGTGTAAGTTGGATACAAGGACCAAGTTGGTCCCACTAAAGACCTACCTTTGGACTCAAAACTTGGATGGAGAAGCATTGTCCTTGATGATTTGTCAGAGTGGTAAGTTGGATCCAAAGAGGTGCTGGATGTTAGTGAGTTACTGTAGAGCATTGTCTCTTGCAATTGTCAACAAAGGTGGGAAAGCTCTGAGCAGTGAGTGGGTGAAGTCAGAAGAATGTGTCCAGGAAGATCTCAATTCTGAATGGCTTCAGCTCATCATGGATCTTGGACCTCTAGGTGAGAACTTAGAAGCTTTTCAGAAAGTGAGATCTTTGTCAGTGAGACAAACAAGCAAGTTGAATCTGATTGGCGATTCATTGTCGATGGCGTGGCCTGGCAGCGGTCATGGTCTCCCATTGGTTCTCCAGAGGAAAAACTTTCTAAGTTCCAGCCTTTGCAGGATGGGCAGCAAAAGTACACTTAAACAACAGCAAAGGGTACTTGGGTCACAGCAATTAAACTTTGGATCAGAAATCACTCCAACAGAAGCCAGTAATAGAGCCCAGGGCAGGTTCAGTTGTAACTGGTTAGTTGATCTCTTCAGGAAAGTGGTCTTCTTGCAACCCTTGTGTCCCTGTAGCTGAACAAGAGGTTAGCCAACTGACCCCTGGGGCCCACTCTGTTCTGGGCCCAAGTGGGAGGAGGTCTACCCCTCAAGGTTTTCTTTCTTTAAAGATCACAACAGCAGATACAGTCCTTCTGTTTTCCACAGGTGCTACAGTGTTCTGAAGAGCATGCCCAATTGTCTCACATTTATTGCTGTCACTAGCCTATGGGTGATGGCACTCCTGCCATCTCCCTGAACTTGGGGTAACCCTACTCACTTTTGCAGCAGTTCCTGTATGCCCTACTGCAAAACAACTCATGGTGCCCCACTCTACATGAACCAGGTTGTTAGAACCTTTCCTCCCTTGTGCATAGCTCCTGTGGCCACCCTAGAGGTGCTGCCAGAGAAATTAGAAAATCTCCCTTGTGGTCGCTCAAAACTGGTTCTGGGGGCAGCTCCTCTTCTTCTTAAAGTGGTGCCTAGCTGGCTACCAGGACAATATAGAGGGGCTTGTGTAAGATACATCTGCCAGTGACAGTTTGGCATCCTTTGAAGTTAATTATGTTCCTGAGGAGCTCAGGCAAATGTGCTTCTAGATGCTTTAGGCAGGCTAAAAGCACCTTTTTAAAAGTACCTTTTTGTAAAATGTTTGTTACAAATCCCACTTTACCAATTAATTGGATTTGTAATAAGTTTTTTTTAAAGTCTAAGAAGTACTCTTATCTGGTTACTGGGCATAGATAGCATTTTTTTAATTTTAAAAATAATTCCTAATGCATTTCTATAGAACAGCCACACCAGTCACAGTGAAAATAGATTATTATCTCTTTTCACTTTAAGGATGTGTTTTACTTTGGATGTTCACTCTTACATACCATACACCGTGACTTGTGGGCACTTAAGGCTAGCTTAGGGGTAACTTATTAATATCTCACAGAAGGTTTTAATAAAAGTAAGAGCCAGGGCCCACGTGAGTAGGCCACCAGCTTGCCCCACACATTGCCCCTCTCAGCACTGCAAGTGGCAGTACCAATACAATTATTAACCACCACACTCTTTCAAGTGTGACAATTCAGCCTATTTCAAGCCCCCAAAGCCATAGGAATGGCCTGGGCAGCAGTCAATAGTCACTTTTAATGTATATTGAATTTATTTATTTATTCAGTCAAACTTGACCATAGGAATTCATACACATAAATCAATATTTACATAATATTCCAGATCACATTATATCATTAAAAAATACAATAAAATCAGTTGTAATGCAAGACAACTCCTACCAGAACCAATTTAGTGATATCACAGCAACGTTATTATTATTACATGGCCATGTATCTACAATCACCGTTCCTTTTTAAAAAAATACGATACTGCACCCTTAAGATAGTAGAGCTTCCATAACTATTATATATTAAGTTTTTATTCATACAGGCTTAGCAAAAACATGTTTAAGGTGCATGTTGTATATTCCCTTAATCAACATAAAATATTAATCAGCATTTCAGCTTTTGCGGGGCACATGATCACAAAGTTGCTCTAAAAACTTTACTAGATTTGTTAGAATAATAAATCATGCAGGTCTGTCATATTTCTCTCCTACCCTTTCTTGAAAAGGTTATGGAGTGGTACGTCAATGCCATCCTAACCAGCTTTTTAGAGTATAACTGCATCTTGGACACCTCTCAAAATGGCTTCTGATCAGCGCATAGCATGTAATCTGCTCTCCTTGCTGTCTATGAACATTTATGTAGCACTTTGAATGAAGGACAATCCTCTGCCCTAATCCTGCTCTACCTAAGCACGCCGTTTGATATGGTGTCTCACCAAATCTTACTCGCTCGCTTGCAGAATATTGAGATAGGAGGCATTGTGCGCTCTTGGTTTGCCTCTTTTTCCGATTGCTCTTTTCAGGTCATCTTTCCTCTTTACAGCTCTCAACCCCATACACTACTGTGTGGTGTCTCTCAGCATTCATCCTTAAGCCCTACCTCGTTCAATCAATCATGATTTATAAAGTGGGGACAATCACCCAACAGGGCATGCAAATGCTTGCAGGTCCCGGAGGCTTATTCAAACAGCCAGGTCTTGAGGGCCTTTCTGAATTCCAGAAATGAGGTGATGGTCCTGAGGTGCGTGGGAAGGCTGTTCAAGGTTTTTGCTGCAATGTGAGAGAAGAGCCTTCTCTACTTCTGCTTCAGTAGATGCGGAGAGTATGGGCAAGTGAAAGGGAGACAGAGTGTAGGCTTCTCAGTGGTTTGTGGAAGTTCAAACGGTGGTTAATGTACGTGGATCCTTGGTTGTGTAGAGCCTTGTGTGCTTGGGACAGAAGCTTGAATTGGTATCTCTTCTTCACTGGGAGCCAGTGGAGTGGCCTGAGGTGGGGTGTGATGTGAGTTAATTGGTGGTAGCCAGAGGATGAGTCTGGCTGCAGCATTCTGTATAGTCTGAAGTCTCTGGAGAGTTGTGTGGCCATTCCTACATAGAGGGCGTTGCCGTAGTCCAGTCAGCTGGTGATGAGGGCCCATGTCAAGGGGCTTCTTGTGTGTAGGGGTATCACAAATGGAGCATGCACAAAGTGAGGAAGCAGGTGGAGGAGACAGCATTGATCTGTGATTTTATGGTGAGCTTGTCATAAATTATGATTCTGAGGTTTCTGGTATGGTTGGCGGGACTGGGTGTGGGTCCTACGTCTGATGGTCACCAGGAATCATTCCATGTGTTGCTGCTATTGCCAAAGATCAGTACTTCCATCTTATTTGTGTTAAGCTGCAGGCAGTTCTTCTTCATCCAGTCAGTGACGCTTGTCAGGCATCTGAGGAAGCTGATTCTGGTGGTGGACGGGTCGTGGGTGAGTCAGAGAATATAAGTTGGATGTCATCTGCATAGGAAATTATGTTGAGACCAAGGGATCTGACAATGTTGGCACCGGGGTTATATATGCATTAAAGAGTGTGGGGCTGAGGGATGAGCCCTGGGTGACACCACAGGTGATCTCCTAGGGTTTTTTAATGGTTGCACTTGTCAAACTATCATCCAGGTGGTTATCTGCCAATACTTCTTTCACAAAGAAACTGCAGCTTGCCCAATACGGTGCTGCTATGCTGCTCTTCTCCCTCCCAAGATGATGTTCTGCTTCTGGTGTTCTGCACAAGTTACACTGGCTCCCTGTGGAGAAGGGTATTCATTTTAAATGTCTTTACTTTGCCCATAAGGTTCCCTATCTCAAGAGACTCCTATTTTGAGCCATCTTATCTCATTGTATAGACTTGCTTGACCCTTGTGCTCTGCCAACCTTAACCTGGCCCCAATTCCCAGAGTCAGGAGAGCCAAAACAAGGGGAGGGAGGTTGGTCCTTCTGGGCCCTGACCCCTGCTCCCTGTAATGCACTTTCTCTTTCCATCAGCAATATTCAGATCCATCTTTTTAGGAAGTCTCTCAAGATTTTTCCATCTAGTTTCTCTCCCCTTCTTGGGGTGCTAGTATCTGCAGTTTTGTGCTTTACAGGACAGGGTTGGGAAGCCCTATTGTTGAGGCAGCTATGCACTCTATAAATCCTGTAACATAAAATTACATAGACGGTATCAGGTCAGAGGGGTGGATATGGCGGCCAGCTTGAGTAGCGGATCAGGAGCTTCACCTACAGGAGCCTATGGGCACAGCAGAAAGCTTGACATAACTCCATTTCTTCCCTACTGAACGGAGTAATTTTGGCCTTACTCGTCTCTGTGGTGCTTGGGTTCCTTATTTTCTGGTGTCTCCTTTAGGGGTTGATGAGTGAGTACTCAAGGCAGCAGTGGTTTCTGGTGGCGAGCACGCTCCACAATATCAGAGCGGCTCGGCATGCCTCTGTGAACTAGGGTCAACTCTGGTAGTCAGTACAAGTTGCTGGAAACAGGAGGCAGGGGAAAGGACACTATCAAGGACACTACCTACTGAGCAAGGGCAGGACGGGTTTGGTGGTACTGCTTCAAACCAAGCGAGAGGGATACGGCTGACTAAGGCAGTAGCTGCAGAGCTTATGGAAGCTGAAAGTCGGTGGCTGGAGGGTAAGGCTACATTTGGGAGGCAGGAGGAACACGAGGAGAGTACAAGGGTTTCAATATAGCCAGACAGGCTCTGGGTGAAGAGGCATTTGACAACAGGTATAGATTAAAGTCAAAAACCTTATTACAAGGGGAGTCTGATCACTGAGCTGTTGGTATAGGCAAGGGTAGACTTCAGATTAAACGGCTACCAGGATTTAGCCCATGGCGCACTAAGAATCCTGTTAAACATCCACCAAGGAAGGACCCCATTTTAAGAAGTAGAATGAGTGATCTGGCTACCTGAAGTTCTACAGTAACGTCCTTGCTGAAGTCTTATTTTAAGACAACTGTAATGAGCAGCGTAGGGATTTCAAGGGTAGATGGGAAGGTGGTGAATCAGGATAAGAGTGAGGGGTGCAGGACTCAAGGTCAGGCAGGAGTTGAAGAAGTGGTGGAAGGTACCCCCACAATACACTCAGACTTATTAACTGCAAACAGATTTACACCATTGGAAGGATTGAGTTTAGTCCAAGGTAGGGCTATGGAACCGATGAAGTAGAGAGGTTGGAGAATTCCCTGCAACCCTTATGGAGCAGGCATCAGGTAGTGGAGGTAGCAGCTCAGCTGGTGGTCCAGGAGATGTTGAGTCAGCTGTCAGAAGATATTAAGGGACGCTTTTCAACCTCTGAAGCCTGGAGGAAAAAATGTCAAGTTTGGCTCAGCAGACTGATGCTCTAGAAAGAATGGAGCAAGAGCTAAGCTTGATTGAGAGTGGAAACTCACTGTAGGTAGCCTTCCTGAGGCATAGGGAAAGGGAGCTTAGCGAGAAGTTAGAAATAATTAGAATAAATCAAGGCAGAACATTAGGCTTTTGAATGTTAAGGAAGGTGCAGAGGGGGCTGATGTAAAGTTGTGTGTGGTGGATCTTCTGACTAAACTCTCTTCCCTCAGGTGACCTGTTCCATAGATCTAGAAACAAAGATCCAAATAGTACATTGCAACCCATTTAGAATGATTCCAGGGCGTAAGAGACCTAGGAAGATCTTGGTTAATTTTTTGTCACATATTGTGAAAGAAAAAATCCTTGGTACGACTTTGAAAAGTCTCTATGAGTCCAAGGTATTGAATTCAAAATTAAGTTTGACATCTCTCATAGCTCTGAGGATAGACAGTGGGAAACAGGAAAATGCATGGAGGACTTTCGAAGAATGGGGCAGTGGTGCAGTTAAGATTTCCAGCAACCCTAAAGGTCAAATGGGCCAATAAAATGCATAATTTCTCGGTACCAGAAGAGGTGGACAATTTTATTACTCAGAATGCATCTGGGGGCAAGTAAGAAGTAGATGCACAAGTATTACCTAGGACAAAACCAAAGTATCCTAATAGACTCCATGGTTGGGAGCTCAAATTGGCACAGAATGCCAGGAGTGAGGTGGGGGAGAGTGTTCCCTGAGGGGGAGGGGGTTGGGGGTACATGAGGTTGGGAGCATAGGAGGGAAAGAACATCCTCATATAGGTTAGTTAGGGTCACAATTGTAGGGGCAATCTAGTAAAGGATCATGGGTGAAAATGGTGAATATGTCAGGGAATCATTCCCTTTCAATTGTATGCTGGAATATAAATGGGTTGCAGGTCAGGAGAAGGCAGCACCTGTTGCTTCAATATTTGAGAAAGGGTAAGAGCCAAGCCATCCTGCTGCAAAACACCCACTTACTACGGTTAGAATGTATGAGTCTTTTCACAAAGCAAAAGTGGGTGGAAAAATGAGGGGCCACTGATCAGCAATACTGTATGAAGCAGATTGCCATACTGGCCAAGGTGAATGCTGGGGTAGAAGTGGTGAGCTTTAAGGCCGACAAAGGGGGGCACTAGATAATAGCAGATATTAAGGCCCAGCAAGGTTAGTACCATAGCTAGCTCCTGTGGCCCCAGTGCAGATGATGTTTCCACACTGAGTACCCTGCCTGCCACATTGCTTGAATTTGAAGCCCCAATTATTTTGGGTGGGACTTTAATATGCTACTGAATAACAAGCTAGATAGGTCATCTGTAGGCATGAAGATTAGTTCTCCAAAGATGAGGACCTATATTCTCTCTGTGTTATAAATTTTTAACCTCTGTGATGTGTGGCGCAGGGTAAAGGGAACATGTAGAAAGTATTCCTTCAATAATATGAAAAATGGCCATTACTCGAGAATCAACTATTTTATTTTTGTAGATAAAAATTTAGAATAAATCATGGACTTAGAATATCTCCCAATTCACATATCTGATCATGTGGCTTTAGTATTAAAATTGTGATTGTCGGCAAGCTCAATATTAAGAAGGTGGAAGTAAATAGGTTATTCCTCCAACAGGGGTTTATGCATGAGATTGAGGTAGTTTTAGGGGACTTTTTTATGGTGTAATATGGCTTCTGCCCCTATCCATCTGGTTTGGAATGCATTTAAGCCCTGGTTTGGGGGGGGGGTGGCTGAAGAGCTCCTCAATTGCTTGGAGTAGGAGAGAAAAGAGGGCAGTAACTCTGATGGAAAGAGAGATTATTATGGTGGAGACTGAACTGAAATCACCACATGTTCAGGGGGAAATCAAAAAGAGCCTGGAAGGGAAGCCGAAGGATCTGCAACCTAAGTTTAAATTGAAGTTGGAAGAGAAAGTTCAACAGCATTGGGTGGCAAGTAAGTTGAGGTAGCATGAGCAGGGTGAACCTTGTGGAAAGCTGCTTGCATGGAAGACTAGGATAGCTAGAACACGAAATTATATTAGGAAAATCCAGGATGAGGAAAGAAACAGGGTGCTAGAAGACTCAGAAGGGATTGAAAGGGCATTTTACAAGTTCTAACAAGATTTTTATTCTCAAAAAATTAAGGTAGAGCTGAATAATTTGTTACTGGATAAGGATTTACCAAGGCATTCCTCTGAACAGCAGGAACTCCTGAGTAATGAAATTACAGGGAACAACATTTTGACAGCTGTTAAAAAAATAAATGAAGAGGAGGAAAGCTGCAGGTCTGGATCGGATCCCAAACGAGTTTTACATACAGATGTCACAGGTAGTGATTTCACTTGGCTGGAACTATTCAATGCAGTTCCACTGAGAGCCTCTCCTTTACTGGAGTCATGGGATGAGGCAGTCATTACATTAATTTCAAATCCTGGTAAGAATCCCATGCAGTGCCAGTTATATTGGCCGATTTCTCTCCTGATCTGCGATTATAAAATTTTCACGAGCATCTTGACAGCTCGTTTGTGTAAGATTGTGCAGGACCTAATTAATGAAGATCAGAATTGTTTTCTACCTGGAAGGCAGATGAGAGATTTTACTCACAGCTTAATAGGTTCATTAGATCTTGCTATTCAGGGAATTGGATAACAAGGCCAGTTGTAATAGGAATAAAGCAGAATCTGGGTCATTCTAGAATCCGTTGGAATTGGGTGGATGTTTAGGATGTCTGATGATTATACCTCTTGGTCAGCTTCAGATGTATGTGGTTGGGCGGTGTCTCTGCTTTAACAGACTGAAATTAGACCCCGACACAAGCAAGATCGGTAGATGGATCCAGAGGATGCTTGTTTACTAGAGCTGATATGAGGAATAAAAAAAATAAAAAAATAACATTGGTGGCTGGCCTGCAGTCTTGTTTTGCATTGTCACATTACTGATGGCACAATATGGCTGCAGTCCACTAGTGGCTCTAAATTACAGGCCCTGGGTACAATTTACACCATGTATTGAGGAATTACAGGTATACTACATTTGGCAATCAAGATATAAACCAATTTCAACATGTTTTAGGGGTCAGAGCACACGGACTGTGGTTTGATTAGCAGAGTCCCAATCCAACGAGTAAAAACATCAGCAGCATCAGTCCAAAGAAATAGGGATGATTATGCCAAAAAGAGACATTTTCTTACATGTCCTCCCACAGAGGAAAGGTGAGTAACAACTCAGGCGTATCCTTGGCAGTTACCATCAAATCAGAAGGACCTGAAAAGGCCATCTGCATTGAAATGGTTCAACAGTTTGGAGGTCCCCCTCTCATCTATATGAGTGACCTGAGAGGCATTTGAACCTAGAAGTGAATTCCAAAACGGCTGTGGTCTCAGCTTCTTCGGTGCCCAAACCACAGCAAAGGCTTCCCTCCCAATGGCACCCTATTCCTACTCTCTGGGAGGGAATCACATGCTAATAATGGCAACTTCTAGATCCTGATTATCATGCAGCTGTGCTAACACTGCTCCCATTCCATGTTTCAAAGCATACGTTTGGATGACATCATCCTTGCTGAAATCAGGTGCCTTGAGTACAAGTACTGTACACAGCACCTTCTTCAAGGTGTCAAAGGCCTTATGATGCTCCACATGACCTTCCTGGGTTGCTTCTTTCATGTCAGCTCTCTCAGGGGGGCTACAATGATGCCACAATCCTTGATGAATCTCCTGTAATAATCTGTCAGGCCTAGAAAAGTCCTGACTTGGGTCTGGATTTTGGGAGTCACTCATGGTTGTCTGGGAGAGGCTCACTCTCCTCTTTCTACTCTTCATCAGTGACCATGGTCATGAATATTCTGTCAAAGTGGGGCTTCAGATGGTTGACATGGTTCACCATGTGGGTAGGTTAGGGTGGGGATACTAAGGTACACAAAGTAGGTGACCTCGCCGATCTAGTCCAGTGCCATGTGTACCATCAGTCCATTAAACCTGGGTCCCATGGAGCCTTAGGCTCCACAAACCACATGTTTTTACTTGGCTGGCATTCTACAAAGTCAGATTTTGCTCATGCTGGTGCTTAATAAGCTTCTGGCTTGCCTCCAAACTCTTGTTAGCCCTCTGAATGTACTCAGCCATGCAGGAAGGCAGGCCCGGCACATAGTCTACAATGCCCTGTTTGGGTTCCCTGAGAGGTTTCTCACACCATTCCCAGACAACACTTATGGGACCTCTGACAGGGTGTCTATTAGAAATTTGCTCTCTAGTTGGTATGCACCATGTCCAACTAGGGACCACAATCCTAGTCAGGGTAAGTCACAACACAATCTAACTTATCCTGTTATCACCTTCCCATAGCTTGGCACAAAAACAGGCAGGCAAAGTAGGAACAATTGCAAAAAAAAGAAAAACAAATTGACATGGTCTTTAAATGTGGGTTGGCAGTGTACGTGTAGCTATTGTATGGCACTGCACAAACATAAGTCTGATCACATCGCTGCCGCCAGTGTCACCAATTGGGTCTCTAGCTGGCAGAGGCATGCACCCTGTCCAAGTAGGGACCACAATCCTAAATTATCTTGTGCTCACCCTCTGGTAGCTTAGAAGGCAATGTGTAAAGTATTTGTGCAATAACTCATACAGTAACACAGTGAAAACACCACAATAAGTACTCCCTTCTAGTTTAGGAAAATAGATAATATTTGTCCGAATAAAAGAAAACCAAAATGACAAGAATCCAATATGCACAAGTCAAGGTATCACTTTTTAGAGGTTTAGGTATGTCTTATTCCATAGGAATCAATGGTTGTATCTTTTTAGCGCAAAGCACCTGGGATGCATGAAAAATAATGAAGCAGAGGGCCTGTGTTGGAAAACAAAGTGATGCTTCGATTTTTCTGGTGCAGAGGAGGGGATGTGTTAATTCTTTCCTCTCTGCCAAGGTGATGTGCCGATTTCCGGGTGTGCAGCCTTGGCTCCTTACTGCTGTGCAGGGATATTTTGACGCCCATGGACAATGCGTGGAAAATCCCAAATGCACTGGGAGGATGAAACACATGCTGCTTCGATTTGGTAGGCAATGCAGCAATTTTTCAGCCATGAGAAAGGCGCTGCATCGAATTTTGCAGGCGCTGCATCGATTTTCTGATGTGATGGATTTTCTCTCCCTGGGGAAGTCTTTAATGGCCAGAGACTTCTGAACAGGAGGTATGCTCAGTCCAAGCCCGTGGAGATCACTTGTAGGGAAAGGCAGAGTAATTCCAGCTGAGTCAGGGAGCATCAGACAGCAGGGAAATAAGCAGGAGAGCAGCTCTTCCAGAACAGCAGTCCAGATGATTCCTTTGGGAAGCATGGCAGTCCTTCTGACTTAGTCTGGTTGTAGCTCCAGAAGGGTCTGCTTTTAAGGGGGCAAAGACCCCACTGTGCCTTTGAAGAGGAAGAGACTTCAAAGAGTAGTTTTGAAGTACAACCCAGTCCTCTGTCAGGAGATCTGTGTGGGGGGGTATCAGTTCTTTGTGTGAGGTCAGGCCACTAGCCTTTGAAGTGTAAGGGAGAGCCTCTCCACCCTTCCTGCCCAGGAAGACCCATTAATATGCAGATACAGCTGAGTATCCTGTGTTTATGGCTGTCTGGGTGAAATGCACAAGGGAATCTGTCAACCAGCACAGACCAGATGTAGATTAGAGTCAGGCTGTATGGCACAGAGCAGTAAATGCAGAGTAATGTCTACTTTCTAAAAGTTTCATTTCTAAAATTGTAATGTTAAATCCAACTTCATAAGTAAGCAGGATTTCTCGCTACCATTCCAACCATACCAAATATGGCAATGTCACTCCTGTTAGATCAGAAATTACCACTTAAAGGATGTAAGGGAATTTCCAATGCTGACCTATTAGTAGAACAGGCATCACAATAGTGAAAATGACTTTGGGTGTTTTTCACTACTAGGACATATAAAACTTACAAGTTCATGTCCTGCCTTTTACTTACATAGCACCCTGCCACATGGGTTACTTAGGGCCTAGGGTTGACTTACATGTAACAAAAGGGGGATTTATGGCTTGGCAAGTCATTTTAAATCTCAGGTTGATGTGGCAGTGAAACTACACACACAGGTCTTGCAATGGCAGGCCTGAGACATGGTTAAGGGGCTACTTAAGTGGGTGGCACAATCAGTGCCAACTAGTAGCATTTAATTTACAGTCCCTAGGCACATATAGTGCACTTTACTAAGGACTTCTAAGTAATTTAAAAATGCTGATTGAGCCAATGTTACCATGTTTAGGGGAGAGACCACAAGCACTTTAGCACTCGTCCACAGTGGTAAAGTATGCAGATTCCTGAAAAAAGCAAAAACAAGAACATAAATATGTAGGGAGGCAGGCAGAATTGTGGGGGAAGACCACCCTAAGGCTGTCGGGTCTAACAGTGCCCATGCAACTGTTCAGAGGGGATGAAGCCAATACCCACTGTGGCACTTCCCCATTGGCAAATAAAAGGCATAGGAGTGGCACATCCCATGTCCTATGGAGTTTCTCCGGCAATCTCATATTTATACTTTTTAAGGCGTTGTTGAATCTTTTCACTAGACCATTGGTTTGAGGGTCATAAGGGAGGATGAACATGAAAGTCACCCCACACTAATCCCACATAGCCTTCAAGTACACAGATATGAAGTTTGTTCCCCCTACTTGAAATTACTTCTTTGGAGAACCCTAATCTGAGAAAGATACCAGGCTGGGCCCCGGCCACCACAGGCGCAATTACCATCCTCAGAGGTATAGCTTCAGGGTACCTAGTGGCATGATACACCAGCACCAAGATGAACCTTGTCCCTGAAGTGGTTTTAGAGTCCTTGGGGCTGACAATGTTAATCCTCACCCTTTCAAAAGGTGTCCCAGCTACAGATTGTGGAATTAAGACAGCCTTCGTTTGTCCTCCTGTCTTGCCACTGTCTGGACAAGTGGTGCAGGAGTCACAGAACTCCTTTGCCTTTTTGGACAACTGGGGCTGGTAAAGGTGGTTGACCAACCTGTTATAGGTTTCAGTCTTCCTAAATGCCCAGTCAAGGGGATACCATAGATTGGTTCAAGCAGAAAGCCCTATATAATTGGAGAACCACCAATCTCCTGGTTGTCCCAGGCTTCCCTAGCCTCACTGTATAGGACACCTTCTATCAGTAGATCCTTGTGGGTTCCACTGGTATGCCCCTGCTCCTGAACTTCGGCCTGGGGCTGAAGTCCTTCAAAGGTTAGGCATGTCCTTTACACCTGACAGAATTTTTACCTAGGGGGCCCTCCTGCCCAAGGCACCTCCGAAAGTTCTGGCAGGCCTCTCATGGTAGGCTCTTTTTCCTTTTCTGGCTCCTGATCCTCACCCCTGGGGTGATGGATTTCTTCTGGGCAATTGGAAGTCTTGAGGCTGGTTTCCCACACCTCTTGTCCTCTTGATTGTGGGAACCAGGGCCATTGTTCCAGACTACAGGTTCCCTGACAGGCTGTCTGGGTCCTGGTAGCCATATAAACACACTCCAGCAGACCCAACATTTCTGTAAGAGTCTTCCTTTCCAGCTCATGCCAAGCAGAGGTTTCAAGGTCATTTCCAAACAGACATTCCACAGGATGGCAGGGCCCAAGGCTACCTTTCAGGCCAGTAATGCCTCCCCACTCAAAGGTGACCGTTGGCATAGGATAAAAATTAACTTCATCAGCGTTAACTATCCACTGGAGAATATCTATTAGATTCTGCTCCGGGGAATCAGCTGGCCCATTCTGGCTCCCGTACCCCTCAGATCTTCTGCCTTGGTCCCACTGATGATTGCCTATTTCCTGCATTTCACCATTCTGGGAAGTAATGCAGCCAGGTCTTCAACATACACCTCCCCCACAGAGACTAAGCCAGGTTGAGTCCTTTACTTCCATTGGGCAACTTTTCACCCCAATTGCTGTACGAGCTATCCCATAGGACTGCCCATGAGTGCGGCTTTGTAGAACTAACTGAGTTGTTCATCTTATGCTCTGGCTTGTAACATTCCAGGCACACACCAGCCTTCTCAGGTTCAATAGGTTTCTTCACCTTGTACCCCACTACTAGGGTCTGGAAAAGGCAGGGAAAAACTCCTTGTTATCCTTGTTTCTCTCTTATTTCTCCTGTGGGGGACTGAACTCCATTTCTTTGAATCACCCCTGGAGATTTCTTAGACACCCTAGAGAGCACACACACATCAGCTGCCTTACCCAACTGCCTGTGGTCAGACAACTTGGAATCCACTAGGTGCTGGTGTACCTCTGAACATCAATTACTCGAGGTGTGCGCCTTCATGATCAGATTAGCCCTTCACCCAGAAATCTAGTGCCTTTGGTGAAACATATATAAAGTCATCCCAGGATTGTTGTGTGTCTGTGTTTGTCCCAGAATTTTTTCCAATGCTGTTCAGTTGTGAGACTAAACATCTGCACATAGACATCCTTCTAGTGTGTGTAGACATCAGATACCCCCCTTTCCTAGAGTCAGGAGTGTATCCTTACCCTGTGTGGATACCACCCCCCACCTCTACGGTAATGCTCCCCATTTCTGTTGACACATCCTGTATATTCTCAATGCTCCTTTATAGCAGCAAACAATTGCCCTTGAGTAAGTGAGGGGGTTGTGGCTCCCTTATAGACTCCTCAACATTGTTGCTACCAACTTCAGTGGGTATCAAGCATAGTTTTGACGTCTTTTCCTACAAGGCCAATTTATTGTAGTGCCAGTTTCTTATCTTACAGGGCTATGGCTGCCAGTTTGGACTTCAGCTCCCTTTCTGATTATCGGTCATTGAGTTCCTGCTGGCAGATGGTCAATTCAGAAAGGCTTGTGCTGGCAGAGCAAACTTCAGTTACAGCTGTGAATGGTATGCGAAGGAAACCATGTTCTCCCCTTCTCTTTCATCCTCTTGAATTGATTCTTCCTTAGAGGTAATCTGTACTTGGAGTGCTTCCTACCAAGCCCTGAGGGCCTTCTCGGAATCTGCCTCTATGGCATTATGGCCTCGCTTCAACTTTCTTTATTTGCATAGAGCCTTCATCTCCACACCTGTGGAAGCTGTTGAGGTAGCCAGATCCAACTCCACTTGTTAAAAGGTGCACAAATTGGAATACATTTTTTTTAGAAACATCAAAAAAGAACCAAAGGCCTCATGCCAATTAACAAACTAAAATATGTTTTTGCTATTTTTTTTTACTTTCAAGAAGTTTTATTTAGAGTGTAATAGTGGAGTTATTTTTATTGCTGAACACCATTGTGAGGAAGTGGATTATTAGTTGGGGTGTATGGTAGTCCACCACAATTAATATTGTCACTATTCTGCCAGGTCCAGTAAAGGTTTCAGCAATGTAAGCCTCAGCTCAGTTCCTTATAGCTATGGCACAGAGCATGCAGTCTTAACTTAGGAAAATATGTAAAACATTTAGAAGTATCAAACCAATTAAAAATCCAAAAAGATAAAACAATAAAAGCCCATTTCAATTTATAAAAATAAAGAATATTATAATTAACAAAACACATCAAAATGACAAAAATATAATAAGGGAAAATGTGGACATGTCTATTTAAAGGTTTAAGTA
Source organism: Pleurodeles waltl (assembly GCF_031143425.1). Classification (NCBI taxonomy): domain Eukaryota; kingdom Metazoa; phylum Chordata; class Amphibia; order Caudata; family Salamandridae; genus Pleurodeles; species Pleurodeles waltl. Next base: position 164,280,166 of record NC_090450.1, on the reverse strand, counting down.
AAAATGGAGCCAAACAGCTCAAAGTGACAACTATGGGCAACTGGTCGTGTTAAACCAGGACAAAAGTAAGTGTGAAGGCAGACTTGGATGTAGCTTGAGTAGGATGAAAGGAGCACGGTGGTCCTGGTCAAAGAGTTAGCTTCTGCTAGCTTTCTAGAGAAAAGTGGTTGTTGATGAATGCTGGGCAAGGTAAACTGTAAGCTGGATCCAGAGCAAGGCTTAAAGACGGCGGATCCTCGTGCAGTCTTCAACAACAGTAGGAAAGCATAGAGCAGTCTAAAGTCTGTGCCCATGAAGGCCTGGATGTCAATCAGCTCCAGCTTAGTGTCAGTCTCAGTGAAGCTCTCTTCATTTGTATTTAGCAGCTTTTCTAGAAGTCAGATCTCCTTCAGCGGGGCAGGCCAACAAGTTGGATCTGACTGTTGATTTGACGTCAACAGCTTTGGCTTGATGATGGGCCCGGTCCCCCACGACTTCTCCAGAGGAAATGTTGGCAAAAGGCTTCTAAGTCCCAAATTTTGCAGTTTGTGTAGGAGGAATCTCTAACACCAGCCAAGAGTTCAAGAACCTCAGGAACAGCAATTGGGCATCAGGATCACTCCAAGAGAACACACCGAAAAGTCCAGGGCATTTTTAGTTGCAAGTGGTCAGTTGTACTCTTCAGGAAAGTAGGCTTCTTGCTTCCTGTAGTTTAATGGGAGGTCAGTCAACTGAACCCAGGAATCCACTTTGTCCTGGGTAAAAGAGAGAAAGCAGGTCCAGCTCCTAGGGTTCTCCTCACATGTCACAATATCACATACAGTGCTTTTGTCTTCCACATGCCCAGCAGTGTTCTGAAGAGGCTGCCAAAAAGTGCTAAATTTATGCTTGGCACTAATCTGTGGATAAGGCTGACTCCTGTCCTCCCCTGGACAATAGAGTAAATGTATCCGGGGGTAATCTACCTATTTTGACCACACTTCTTGTTTGCTCTACTGCAAACAATTCCACAGTGCCCCACTCTACCTAAAATCAAGATGGCAGAACCTTTCCTCCCTTGTGCAGAACCCCTGTGCCCACTAGAGAGATGTGGCCAAGGACATGAACAAACCCTCCCTTGTGGTCGTTTAAGACCAGTTTTTGGAGCACCTCGCCTACAACTGGGAGCGGTGTCTGGCTTGCTAACACGACATTAGAGGGGCAGACCCAGATGTGACTAACATCTGCCAGTGACATGGTAGACATCTTTTGGAGTTAATTAAGATCTCTTCAGTACAGCCCAGATGGCAATGCTATTCAGGGAAGGTCAACCCCTCTCCCTTTGTCTCAGCTCTGGTAGTCACTTTATGCCTAATCAAGAAGCCATTCAGCTCCTGAGTGAAAGTTGGAAGCTCAGGCAAATGTCATTCAAGAGGCTTTCGGGAGACTAAAGGTAACTTTTAGAAACTACATTTTTAAAATATTTGTTGCAAATTCGACCTTACCATTGAGTTGGATTTGTAGTAAGTATTATAAGAAGTCCAAGAAGTAACATTTTATCTGGTCCCTAGGTATACATAACATGATTTCATTTTAAAAATAACTCCCAATGCTTTCCTATGGCACAGCCAACACTACTACTGTGAAAATAGCTTATTATGGCTCTTTACTGTAAAAACATGTTTTTCTTTAAACATTTACATGTCCGACTCTTGATGCCATGCACCTTGCCCTACAGGCACTTAAGGTTAATTTAGCTGCAACTTTTTAAAATTTAAAAAGAGGATGACAGTGTTGCCATCAATTATGTCATTTCAGATGTTACAGTGAAGTTATCAGTGATGTCATAAGATTTCATGAGTAAAGTAATATTTGTGCTCATAGCAGTGCATGGCGAGGGTGCAAATAATATTTACTTCAGGGCATGAGTTATAATTACTTGAGATAACGATAAGTGATGAATTTCACTGGTTTTGTATGCTTTAATTGATATTTTCACCTAACTATAACGTCCCTTTACCCTTTGTTTTTTTTTCCAGTGACTTTCTAAGATGTATTTTAACACAAAGTTATATAAATATATTACCATACCTGAGTATAACAACACTTGAAACTTTGTTTCAATGTACAGTAATATTTTATTACAATAGGTGAAGCCAACCACATGCAGTGCGTGACTTTTGGCCATGCACAGCGTGGCGCAGTGTGGGGATAGACGTAAAGGCTGTGCTTAGCTTGGTGCAGCATGGGGTTGGACCTGCATCTAACACCCCCCCCCCACACACAGGCAGGTAAACCGATGCCCAACCCCATGTCAAAGGGCCTTGGGCCAAGGCCATGTTTAATGTAGGGTTGGCCACAGGGCCTGGCGCCTGCTGTGGAGGGGGGGAGGGGGTTGGGCCTACCGAGTGCTTACTTGGAAGGAAGATCATGGGTTTCCTGGTGTTATGATGTTTTGAGGTTGAGTTATTATCATAGTTGTGCTGTTACTGCTGTTCTTCCACTGCACTAATTGGGAGTAGTGAATCAAAAAGAAGGTTAATAGTGTATGGATATATAATTCTGTGACAAATATATTGGTGTTGGGTTTATAAGGCAAAAGCTACACATCTTTTTAAGCAAACATATGACTGTGCTGGTGAATGTGAGGAGGACCTGTTGATGGAGGTAGCACTGGCCAGTGATCCTAGAAAGTGGTTCCCGTGAAGACTTAGTAGTCCTACAAATTAATGCAGACTCAAAGCCCATTTAAACATCAGTAAAGCCGGTTTAGACCATCCCAGTATTGGCAATGGGCAATTATGGCTGGAATCATAGAATAAGAAATCCACAAAGGCTGTGATAACAGCTGAAAAATAACAAAAACACATTTTAATATTCCATGAAATGTTGCTTCACTTGCTCCAACCTCTCCACTTGCTTGAGCCTCGAAAAGCAAGGTGCTCTCACTTGGCCCCATAAGAGCATCACTTCCTTTCTTTCACCAGAGTGAAAGGCTAATATCAGTTTCTTCCTTACTTGATCAGGCAAGAAATGTGTGGCAATGGGCGGACGGATGAATACTCACCAACTTATGTGACTGCTGGGTCAGAGGGGTGATGCAGTGATCCCTGGCAGAGGCGACATTAGGGTAAAGCTAAAGCCAAAGCACTAAGCAACGCATGCATCTCTTTGCCACAGGTGTCACAATATCACAATTAGAATCCCAGCAGAAGGCACATGTTAGGTTTGTAAATTGCACCAGGCCCAAGATATTTCCTTTTACACCCAAAATCAGTACAAGAAGAAAAACGCTTTATGGTGCCAGCAACGAAGTCTTTAGAGATCGTTCACAGAAGTAAGCAGGAGCACTAGGAAAAGAACAAACAAACCTAACTGGAAAAAAGGCCATGGAAGATGCACTTTTGGTCTGAGGACTACATTTTCTAGATATAGCCCATTGACGAAAAAGGGAGGGGGTGGGATGTAACAGGCACAAAGTGAGAGACAACAAGGAGTGTGCATTTTGCTACATAGTGTTATGTAGATAGATATTTGAGTCAGTCAACCTGCACAGTTTTTGAGTTTTAACATCTTTCAACTTTCAAAAGTATAAGTGTGTATTTGGTCACTTTTCCTCCGATGTCATGCACCTGAGGCATTTCATCTAGAACTCAAAGTTCAACCAAAGATGACAGCCCCGGTTCAGCTTCTTGTGAAGTAGCCAGAGTTCATGGCAGTAGCAAGACGGGTCGTTCCTCCTTGAGCCAAGTTCCTAGGCCCCAATCAAAGGGTGAAGGGAGGTCCAGACAAAATCGGATGATAAAGGCAACAAGGGGTGCAACAGTGTTAAAATCCTAATTTACAAACCACAGTCCAATTACACCATTTTACATTATTGCATCTACACTTATATTATTCTTCAAACCCTAAGGGGGACAATAGACCATTTATGGAAGCCTCCTAATGGGTGTGCTTGGTTGGAAGAGTGTTTCTGGTTAGGCCTATGTGCAAAGTGATTTGAAGCCATGCGTGATTACCAGAGTAGTACTCATATCATTTTTGTTTCCCTGTGCCTATTTTGTACAGTGAAATTGAAGTAGTGAGAGATTGGACTTGTAAGCTAATGGGATGCTAATGTTTGGATCGATAAATGTGTGTACGTAGTGCACCTCATGTTGCAAGTGTTTTGGTGTTGTGCGTGTATGGTTTTGCATATCAAGTTGTTGCAAATGCGCAATTGTACTTATGCATCCTGCTAGCCATTCTAACTACCCATCGATAGTCTCACCTCTCCGATGGACAGTTAATATATATCGAGCACATCCAGCCACTGCCCCACTGCCCCATTATATCAGACAATAAAATATCACGTAATCAATTATTTCATTTATGTAAGGCAATGTGGTCTGCTCACATAATCTGCCTTGGTGCATTCATGTTCAAACCAGCCTTCTGATTTGCTTGTCCTACTACTATCACAAAGCATTTTTAGTTAACACTTTTAATATAGACTGATATTTAATTAAAAAACCCTTTCATTGCTATATTATCGGCATTCTCATCCAGGCAAATTGTAGCCAGTTATTTGTTATCCTCAACCAAATTTATCATAAAACCTGCAAGGTTCACCATTTCCCATTTTATTCAAGGGATTTTGGAGCCTGTGACCTCTGTATTTCCCATTGTTTGTGTTTTTAATGCAAGCGTCCCATAGTTGTTAACCTGAAAGCTTTGGTGTAGTGGTCACTAAAAGATTTGGTTTTAAAAATGTAGATATGTTACCTCGTTTTCTGATATTAGAAAAAAATCTATAGTGGTTCCTTCCCCTCTAGAAATAAATATATTAACAAAAGGTGCTATGGGTTACAAGTTTAATTTGCAAATCTAAGACAGTATTTTAGGAGGACACGGTTGATCATGTTTCCATACCCTCATGTGTAAAATATGTTTCAACATTACCCTCGTTATTGCAAAAGCCGCATATCTCCCCACGAACGCATTTGCATAAATAGGTATTAAAGTACCCACCTCAGATTGCACAGAGGTCGAGATTTTTCCTATTGAGTCTGCTTAAGTCTCTATCTAACCTTTCTATCACAACACATCCTCCTGTGCTGAAATTATTGTCATGCAAATTCAAACACACTATTCGCACTCTTCTTTAAACCTCAGTTCAAATATATCCTGGTAAAACGAGTCACAGCCTGGTATGTATACATTCCAATAAAGTTGAGATGTAGACCACCAATCCGTCCCTTGCCATTCTTGAGTTGGGGTGTACTGCAGGAAGATGGTGTGCGAGCTACATAACTATTAAAGTGCAAGGGTTTCACCTGACATGTCTCCTGAAGACACAGAATCGATAGTTTCCTAACAAACGTCAGCCATTCTGGCTTGTCCAATTTGTGGCGCAGACCTGCTACATTCCGGGTAAAAAGGTTTGACCGGGAGTAACTGGGCTCTGAGGGCCATATTTATACTCCGTTTGCGCCGAAATTGCGTCGTTTTTTTTGACGCAAATTCGACGCAAAACTAACGCCAACTAACGCCATATTTATACTATGGCGTTAGAGGCGAATAGCGCCAAAGTTCCCGGAATGTGCGTCATTTTTTAGCGTGAACCCCTTCCTTGCGTTAATGATATGCAAGGGAGGCGTTCCCGTCTAAAAAATGACTCCCAGGCCTTTACGTGGTATTTATACTCCCGGGCAAAAGAGACGCCCGGGAGTTGGCGTGGCAAAAAACGGCGCATTTGCGCCACTTTTTAACGCCTGCTCAGGGCAGGCGTTAAGGGGCCTGTGGGCTCAAAATGAGCCCACAGGTGCCCTCCCATGCCCCCGGGGACCCCCCCTGCCACCCTTGCCCACCCCAGGAGGACCCCCAAGGATGGAGGGACCCACCCCAGGGACATTCAGGTAAGTTCAGGTAAGTATAATTTTTTATTTTTTATATTTTTTTTTGGTGGCATAGGGGGGCCTTATTTGTGCCCCCCTACATGCCACTATGCCCAATGACCATGCCCAGGGGACAGAAGTCCCCTGGGCATGGCCATTGGGCAAGGGGGCATGACTCCTATCTTTACAATGATAGGAGTCATGTTGATGGGGGATGGGCGTCGTTAAAAAATGGCGCAAGTCGGGTTAAGACGATTTTTTCGACGTAACCTGACTTGCCCCATTTTAAGACGCCCATGCGCCATTTTCCCCCTACGCCGGCGCTGTCTGGTCTACGTGGTTTTTTCCCACGCAAACCAGGCAGCGCCGGTCTGATTGCGCCGTCTAACGCCATTCCATAAATACGGCGCCCGCATGGCGCTTCAGAATGGCGTTAGACGGCGCAAAACTTTTTGACGCTAAACTGCGTTAGCGCAGTTTAGCGTCAAAAAGTATAAATATGGGCCTGAATGTGCGAATGTGACAACACGATTACCCATCGTATCCTTCTCGTAGTACCAATTAAGTGAAGTACTCACAAGTTCAGATGCCCTAACAGGGAATTTAGTGGTGATTTCACCACCAACCTTGATGGGTGGCACAGGTATGCCGCCGCCCATCAAGTCAATCATTGTAGTCCCCGTCAGATAGAGGGGAGAACTGATTTGAAATCATTAGATTACAAGAGTCGAACAGAACTCTGGGCCTTGTATTCTGCACATATGCACTCGAGGCCAAGTGTCGATAAAAAGAGGCAGGTCATTCTGTGCAGGCCGCTGTGGACCCTGGGAGATCGGTGGGTATCTGAGATTAACAATGGTGCAATGTCCCTGGGAACCAATCCAGTGCACTCGACGCACAAACAGTACTGCATGAAAATACAGACATTTGTCATCTAAATTTACATTAATCCAATGGGTGACTTTTTTTTATTTTTATTTTGCTTGGTGGTCTCAGAAACCCGGGGACCTAACTGGGGAACGTTGGCCAACACCACAACATATGGAGTGGCGGACGGTAGCAGATTGATTATCAAGAGGTGTCCTTTCTGATGTTCGCGCAGCCTAACACTGAAACAGCAGAAACGTGGGGCGTATGGTTGCCATTTCCACCAGCACCTCTCGCCTCAACTGGCCATCCTTCCCTCGGTACATTACTGAATGACCTCGACACCGCCTTGGGTTATCTGATTCAGCTTGAAACGACTAGCTGAATCAATGGCACTGACTCGGGCAGTGTCCTGGTGAATGTTGTGGCAATGCCCTGGTAAGAGTTTGTGATGTGCGTCCCATAAGCTGTCAAACATTTCTCTGTTGCATCCATCATACAGTATAATAAGATTTATAATAATACAACTATATATCGTAAAATGAAATGATGGTCGCCAGAATAGCATGTGAAGTCAACATATGTGTTCACTTTAAAAAAAAAAAAATATATATATATATATATGTCAAGTTAAAGTCAGGGCGAGCTTGTGACTTCATGTATTGTAATCAACAGAAAAGAAAAACAAATCTGGAGACAAAAGCCTTACCCACGTGCAGAATGGTGTAAAGGACACCTAGCTCGTTTTGTTCAGCATAATTTCATTTACACCACAATGTTTAATTAAGAAAATCAAAGGAATGTGTTGGAAAAATTAACAGAAACCGATGAACCTGCGTAAACGACCATACCTTTGACAACGAATTTACTATATTGTTAACAATGCGTTAAATGAAGTAAGTCACTTTCATAAAGAAAATGCTTGAGGAAATATGGACAAATATATTTTTTACGTATTTTAGACTCCTAAAGTATATTAAGAACACTTAGAAACGCGTATAGAGAATGGTTGTGTAAAAAAAACTATTCTGGCGTACGCGCTAGCCTCCTAATTATAACTGGCACCGATTTAAGTTGCAACATCTGCCTTGAATTTAATTGGGTAGGTACCTGTTAACACTGATTTATTGATGATCCTCGGAATGAAATGAGATTAATTAGAATTAAAACAATACACTGTTCTCGTGAGAACTGTGGAAATATTCTTGCGGGGCCCCCGTGCCATAAAGGAAACTTATTCAAATACAGTAACCCTCGTGTTTTATAGTTTACAGATGTTTTTGTGTTTCTGTGCTATCAGCTATTAGTTTATGCAAGCACGGTGTTTCGATAGGTTGCTGTGCAAAAGAAATACGTCCAGATTTCAAAAACATTTTCTGTGTCAGACATTTTATACAAACCGTTGTTTCAATATACAATTACTCACATTAAGGGTTCGAGTTTGTTATCGCCTTTGAAATGTTCCTTTTGCACTTGTAGAGTTTCACGCTGTGGACTGCTATTCGCTAAAAGCCTTCCTTTTGTTTCCTATAGGAATTTAAATTGTACAGTGACTCAAAGCAAACACTTTCTAACAATGACCATAATTAATGACTAAAAGGTGGCTTTATCTTAGTAAAGAGGTGACAAATACTCTTAACGACATTAAAATCTCTTATTCTATACCCGGCTTCAAGGAAAAACTATACTATACTATCACCAACTTTGACAGTAAAAGGAAAGCAAGGCTTAATAAAATGATTCATTTAGGTCTAGCGTTTAGGTTAAATAGCACACTTGGAAGAGTTTGACATCAAATGTTAATCAAGCATCAAAATGACCCATGCCCACTAGCATAGCTTGTCCTTCGGCTCTCCAATTCTATGTCAGGACTGGAGCCTCAGATTATGCTTTCTCTTTCTTTACTGACTTAAACGGCAGCCAATCAAATACAAGTAACAGAAAAAACTACACTTCCCAGGATGCCTGACATCCTGTCACATGGCCCAATCACCATCCATGTCCTCTGCCATGAGTCCCTTGACCTATGAAGTCACTTCCTCTTTCTTTGCTGCTTCGCAGCAGATAAGTACACGATTTTCATTGCTCTCGTATTTGACTGTATTTAATTCTTGTTACTAGTTGTAATTTTGTGAATTTAAGCGCCGCGATTCAGCGCACTTTTGTTGTATTGATGTAAGCGCTCTTGCGCTTTGATTGCTTGGCGTTTTGCCAATTTGAGCCACTTTTTATCGTGGAGTGGGAGTGGGAGCGGAGCTTCTCTCAGCAGTCTCCTTTCTATTTCTAACAACGCACGCGCGTGCGTGTGCGTCTTATCGAGCCAATCCTTTTCCAATTTTAGAAACGATCGGCTCGAGTGCTGCATGTTCCCTGGTGTGCCCCCATTGTGTGCCCCCTTCATTTTGTAGCACTTGCTCCCTGACGCCCAGCAGATACAACTGACTGGGTTATAAAATTCAATAAGGCTATTGCCGAGAGTGCCATTTCAGGCAGCTCCCTCCACACTTTATTTAAAGGCTCCTTTCATCCTGTGCCTGATTAGGGGTTTTTGCACTCCCCCTCTTTAATCCCTCATTTAATACTTGACATTACTATACTCCTCAAGACTTTTGTAACTTTTTACATTGGTCATGGCTCAGTGGGATGAGCAGGAAACTGAATACTATACAGAGGAGTTGGGCAATCAACTGGAAGTTGATCTGGCAGAAGCCCTTGATACCAGGGTTCAACAATCAGTAAATGATGCCCTGGTGAGAGCTCTGGTTCCTTTTCAGGACAGCTATTTGACTTCGCTCGATCACAGTGACAACAACCTCAACACGAATCTAAAAAAGTAAAGGACAAATCAAAAAATTTGGAATCCGGAGCAGAGGTTAGGGGCCTTCACGCAGACGCATTCGAAAAACTGCGTAAGAAACGCAGTGGCGAGCATAATTACAGCTCAAACAAGGAAGTTTCCTTTTCTACCTCGTCAACTGATAAAAATTCCTCCTTGGGTGACTCAGAGGATTCCGACTCTCCCTTGCCTTGTAAAAAAGCTAAAAAAGCGCCCACTCCCTGTCAGGTTCTGGACTTCGACCCTACAGAAATCATCCACCCCAAGGCCTCCAATTGGGATCCCCCTCCCGAAGTGGATCAATATGTCCAATCCAATTTGCGTAAAAGCTTCAATAAGGAAGTCAGGTCACGCCTAAAAGCAGAGTGCCCCAGACCTGACCTAGAAGGCAAGGTTGCTGATACCCCGGATATAGACCCCACCATGGTCACCTTTATGAGGAAATTTGCTAAGGACCCCAAAAAAGGTTTAGATCGATCCTGGCGTAATTGCCAAGACAAATTGTTGGATCTTTCAGGACCTTTGACCAAGATCCTTGAGATGGCGTATATAGCCAAGGAATCAGGGTCTCCGGTGGACACCGATGTTCTTATCGGTTGGGCGCAAAGATCTATTTGCCTGTTAGGAAACTCAAATTGCGCTATTTCTGCAGAACGCAGAAAATCTGTGCTGATGCGCATTGATCCTAAACTATCGGATCTCGCGACCTCGGAAGCAGCCCTTCGGCTGAAGGACTTCTCTTTGGATCATCTTTTATCAAAGACTTGGCTAAGTTCTGTTCCACCTTTTCTTCCCTTGATAAGGCCCAAATGTCCCTCAAGAAGGTGTTTAAACAAGGCCTTTTTCTCAGGGCCGGTCGTTACGCTACTACCCGAGAGGCAGAGGTGGCTGGTACGGGGAACAAGACTCCACCTTCTACCCCACACGCCCCAGGGGATGACATCCCCGTTTCCGAAGGGGCCATCGCAGAGGGCAACAAGGAGCCATACAAGACTCAAGTTTCACAGGTGAGCATTATTCATTATTCTCAGGTCAGACTTGGGGGCAGAGTAGCATCCTGCTTGACAAATTGGAAATGGATATTCGGAGACCCATGGGTTCTCCAAACGGTCGAGGGATTTCGCCTGGAGTTTATCAGTACTCCCAAGCAATTCTCCCCTCCGTTACAAATGTGTTTTTCCCTAGCAAATCAAAATTTTATAGACAAAGAAGTTCAAGCTCTCTTAGACAAAGGGGCCGTGCAATTTGCTTCTCCTCATCCTTACGGTTTCCCCAGTCCTATTTTCGTAGTAGACAAGAAAGGAGGAGGTCACCGTTTAGTCTTGAACCTAAAGGATTTCAATCATTGGATCCTATACAGACACTTCAAGATGGAGGGCATCCACATGCTAAGGGATATCCTTTTGGAAGGAGATTGGTTGGTTCGACTGGACCTAAAAGATGCCTACCTGTCGATTCCAATTTTTCCTCCCCACAGGAGATTTCTACAATTCCAGTGGAAGGGACAGTGTTTGGAGTTTCTCGCCCTCCCTTCAGTCTGTCGTCAGCCCCTTGGTGCTTCACAAAGCTTTTGAGACCGGTGATGGAATGGGTCAGGGCCAAGGGAGTCAGATTGATTATATATCTGGATGACATTCTACTGATGGCCCAATCACCGCAAGTCCTACTCTCTCACTTGGATTGGACCATCAGTCTTCTGCAGGACTTAGGTTTCCTGATCAATGTGCAGAAGTCATTGTTGAAACCTTCTCAGGAGATAGATTTCCTGGGGTTCCAGATAAATTCCACCTTATGCCAACTCCTTCTTCCCTCTCAGAAGATCCACAACATCAAGAGGGAATTGAGATCGGTTCTTTCCAGCCAGACCGTCTCATTTAGGAATATAGCCAGAATAGTGGGTCTACTAGCCTCATCTATTCAGGTGATCTTCCCTGCACCCCTACATTACCGAGCACTTCAAAGACTCAAGATCAGGCACCTACAACAGGGCCTGAGTTATTCAGAGCAAATCCCATTGACTGCCGAAGTGAGATCAGAGGTTCAGTGGTGGCTCCATCACATGGAAGCCTGGAATGGCAGGGCGATTTTCGGTTCTCACCCGGAGGTAGTGATAGAATCCGATGCCAGCAGATGGGGTGGGGGAGCTCGTTGCAACTCCCTAGTGACGGGGGCAGATGGTCAGGATGGGAACAATCCCTTCATATCAATTGCCTGGAACTTCTGGCGGGTTCCTTTGCCATAAAGAGTCTTTCCCCACAGAAAACGGATTGTTGCATACTCTTACGGATGGACAATGTCTCAGCAGTAAGATATGTCAACAAACTAGGAGGCACGAGATCCAGAATCCTAGCAGAGATTGCCAAAGACTTCTGGCACTACTGCCTATCTCAACGTCTAGTGGTCATAGCGGAATACCTTCCTGGGGACCAGAACATTATAGCAGACTAGAATTCCAGATACCTTTTGGATTCCAGCGACTGGAAATTGGATCCTCTGATTTTTTCTCAGATAGTCAGGGAATGGGGCAATTGCGAAGTGGATCTGTTTGCCTCACGACTCAATTGCCAGATTTCAAAATTCTACAGTTGGCGTCCAGACCCTTGTGCAATAAAGACAGATGCCTTTCTTCAGGATTGATCCCAGTTTCGAGGTTATGCCTTCCCCCCTTTTCTGATGATTGCCAGGGTGTTGTCTCAGGTGCGGAGACATAGGACAGAGACTGTTCTGGTAACACCTTTTTGGAGAGCACAGCCTTGGTTCCCCATTGCTCTTCATTTAACCTGTGCCTCTCCTCTTCTAATTCCGCCTCATCCAAATCTTCTTTTGAGTCCGGAGGGCCGTCAACATCCACTGGTCCTGTCAGGGAAGTTGACTCTACTAGCCTGGTTAATTTCAGGACTAGATGGAGTACCCCAGACGTTTCAAAACAAGCTGCGGAGTACATTAAGCATGCCTGGGCTGATAGTACCCATCAGAGATATGACTCAGCCTGGCACAGATGGGCTAGTTGGTGTGATGGAAGGGGTGCCAATCCAGTGGAAGCACATCTTGGTATGATTGTTAATTTTTTAGCAGAAATGGCTAGTTCTGGTTTAGCTTATCGCACAATTAATAACTTTAGATCTGCTATTTCCGCAGGACATTCTCATCTAGAAGGTAAACCTATTGGAGAACACCCGTTAATTTGCAAACTTTTAAGGGGTATACGTCTTTCTAAGCCTCCTCAAGCAAAATACTCTGTATAATGGGATGTTAACATTGTTTTAAAATTTCTGGATTCTTGGCCTACCAACAGGTATTTGTCTCGCAAGCAGCTTTCCGCCAAGCTGACCATGCTTTTATGTCTCATCTCTTGCAAAAGAGTTTCTGATGTCAGAGCTTTAGATCTAGCAGGCAGAACCTTTTCACCAGAAGGAGTCACCTTTTCCGTGACAAGAAGAACTAAAACAAATTGCAGGTCAGTATCCTATCCAGTTTATACTGAAAATTCAAAATTATGTGTAGTTCAGTGTTTAAAGGATTATGAAGTTGTCACAGAAGAATTTCGACAAGATGTTAAAGGTCAATTGTTATTTGCTTTGCAAAAACCTTTTAAACCAGTTACCTCAGCTACCTTAGCTAGATGGATGAGATGGTTGATGAGTGAAGCAGGTATTGATCCCTCTGTTTTTGGGGCCCATTCTGCTAGAGGGGCTATGGCTTTGAAATAGTTTGCCTTAGGTTCTCGACTAGAAGACATAATGAAGGCAGCAGATTGGTCTTCAGAAAATACTTTTCGTAAGTTTTATCATAAAACAGTATTGGATGTAGCTACTGTTGTGATGGAACAGCTTTAAACTAGCATAATCGGAGCCTCCGGTCCTGACATAGAATAAAAAAAATTCTAGCTATTGCGTCAAGAATTTTCAATTCTATTAAGGACACGGAGGCGAGGATTATCCCTCCCTTATATATACATTGAAGATTGAATATCAATTATTGTGCATATTTATGATATGTTGTCATTTAACCCTCCCATTTATTGTCAATGATAAAGTTTTGAGACATTTCAATTTTATAGGGATATTACCTACCTGTGTATTGTTACAGGCTCTGATCAGAAGAACTCCTGAAATTCGTATCCTCAGGGAAGTTTAGTTTGAAGGTTTTACCCGGTTGTTTCTCCGGCACTGAACTATCCAGGATTCGGTTCTTCAGTAAGGAGAAGTAGTTCATGACTCCGGTCTTCGGGATGGCGTAAGAAGTTTGTTTCAAGTTGATCTTATCTGTTCTGACCAAAGAAAGAGGAAGTGACTTCATAGATCAAGGGACTCATGGCAGAGGACATGGATCGTGATTGGGCCATGTGACAGGATGTCAGGCATCCTGGGAAGTGTAGTTTTTTCTGTTACTTGTATTTGATTGGCTGCTGTTTAAGTCAGTAAAGAAAGAGAAAGCATAATCCTCGCCTCCGTGTCCTTAATAGAATTGAAAATTCTTGACCCAATAGCTAGAATTTTTTTTACTCTGTCACAGGGTTACACTTTCAGGGTCGTAAAGCTACCGTCTAATACCACGAGCATTCATCTGCTCCTACATAGTAGCACATGTGCTTGGCCATATCTGTGCCTATTGGCGTCGTGAACAGCCCCCCCCTACACACACACACTCATGAAAACTAAGTTGGAGTTGCCACTAAGCCCTGGCCTGGTAACCTGGGCCCCTCTGAAACGTTAGTTAATTATTAGGGACCACTTCCGTCTGCAGGCTGTTGAGTCCATATTTACATGATGACATAGGACGACCTACAGCCAAGCATGTGCATCAACTCTTTATTATATAGATCTCGCTCTGTCACATTTTCAGTTCTACTTCTCCAGTAATTTGCCTCCGCCCAAGCAGCCCCTTTTGTAACCTGCATTGGAAATCTCTTTGATACTCCTGTTTCCTGCTTTTCCCCACCCCCACACAGGAAGTGGTGTCCAGTGTCCTAGCTGAACTAAAGAGGACCCTGGTCTGCAGACATGAACGCCAATTCACCAAAATGCTAGGGGTAGCGGAAGTTACATCACACGACCTTTGATCTTCAATTGTGCGCGCGGACACACATGCATTCTTATACATTTACACACACACTTCCCCACAAGCATGTACACAACATACATTTACAAGCTGTTTACTTATTTATTTTTTTATTTAAAAAAAAACTTACCTCTGCTGCAGGGAAGGCTTTATTGCAGCTAATTGTACACCATTTTGTAATACATTAACAATGAAGAATGAAACATTATTCACTATTAGTGTAAGAAAAACGGTGACTGAAAACAGAGTGGAGCCCCAACTGAGGTCCATAAGGACAAGCTGTTAATGTGTTTCTGGCACTGATTTTTCCACTTCTGAGGCCAGGGGTCATAAAGGCAAGCCAGTCCCTGGTGACCCCCTACATGGCGTCCATACCTGCAGGGTTCTAGTGTTCCTGCGCCGTGACCCAGGCAAGAGGCTTCTAAATAACTGATAGCTGAGGATTGAAAGTGAAAGCTACTAAATGAGGCAAGTACAAAGAAGGTGACAATAGAAGACAAGCATTTGTAATGCAATGGGTCACACATTTTCTCGAGTTAAAGCTATTAGCGTTGTAAACTCCTAACTAGACTTTTCTTGCTACATAAACTGAAAATGAAAAGTAAAACATAAGCGAGCTGCTGGCCACCATGCCGGTGAAGGAGACAAACAAAAGGAAACAGAAGTTCACTCGCAGTCAAACGTATTGGAAGAAGTATTGGCAAAAGTGCAATTATCCATGTAACAGGGTCGATGTCATTCAAACCGCCTGATTACTGCCCAGCGAGATCGCGCTGCATATAAAATAAAAATAAAAAGTGTTCCAGAAGCCATTTGGAAAACACGGAGCCTCGTTTGTTTTCAGTAGTTTACTGGTGCTCTCAAGGAGAGTGAAACACCGGAAAACGGCATGACATATGCATGCCTTTTACTAATGAAATCAAGCGAATTTTACAAAGGGAAACCCATGTACCAACCAAACTGATGGGCGTGACATGGGCGTGGTTAAAAGCCAACAGAGATTACAACAGGGGCCAGAGCGCTTGCGCTCTCACCACTAAAAAATATTCAACGGGAAAAAGGACAGAGGCAAATCGAAGAAGTGGTCAGGAGAGAAAAACGTAAGAAATAAAAGAAAAGAAAAGTAAGAATGATTGGTAAATAAACAGGGGAGAAAATAGGAGATAAGTGTGGTAAGTTGAAATAAAATAAGAGTGAAAGTCAGGAAGGAGGGAACAAAGGAAGTTGGAATGAAGGCTTAAATGAAGGTAGGATGGGTAAAATAAATAATGGTAGAAAGCTGAAAAGACAGATGAAATGGTGAGTGTGTGGATGACTGAAGGATGAATGAACTGAATTACACAAAACTTGATGTTAAAAAAGTGAAAGGAAAGACGAAAATATGGGTGGATAGTTGGGTTGCTAGATAGATGGAATGAACAATGAAATGTGGACGGACTCTACTAGGGAGTATGATGATTACTCACTTGCACTCTCATTCCCATTAGAAATTTGAGACAAATTTTCTGGCTGCTCCCTCGTCTGTGCACACCGCATGGGCAGGACACAGTGACAGCCGTTTTTGGGGCGTTAGACAGGAAGTGTAATGGCAGTACCCTTTAGCAGAGACAGCATCATTTAATGCCCAGGGTGACATGCCTCCAGTTTCTAGAGCATGTAACGTATAATACAGTATTCAGTAAAAAAGCTTCTACAGGGTGTTTACCCTGCCTTTAATTTGAATTCTATTTTCTTGACCAAGTCTACAGTTATGTAGAAATATACAGCTACTTTAAGTGCGGATTGTTTAGTGGCCTTACTGTAGATAATGCCAAACGAGTGCAGATAAGTCATGTCACCATTTGTGTGTTCACATATAAGCAAAGAGTATTTGAAAAGAAATATAATTGCCGATGTTTTAAATCCTGTAGAAGGACCTCAAACGTCCTCAGGGGGAAGATATGCATTGCCACAGGTTCCATGAGGGCTATGACATCTTGGAGCTCATGTTGAGCCTTCAGTCTGTGGACTAAAGCTTCTTCCCCAAACTCTAATGTGCAGCCACTGCAGTGATCATATTGAATAAAAACTGCAGGGTGTGCGGAACTCAAGCATTCACCTCTGCTGAAGTTCCTGCACCTCTCCCAATAACCCATGGCCTGCTGACCAATCCGTTACAGATGCATACGGGGTCCAACTTGATGACAGAATCAATTAATTAGTTCCACCGCTCCCAGGAGGATGGGCAGTGGATGAGGAGGCATCAGAAACCCTTTGGTGGGGGATAGTGGAAGTGTGACCTATAAATTGCAAGCCATGAAGATTGGAATCTGATATGGATTGCAATGTGAGCTGCAATTAGTGGTGGACCAGGCCGGAGTTGGAGCAGCTGCACAGAAGGTCTTCGTCTTGGGTAGATAATGCCAAACATGTCATTGGGGCCTGATAAATATGCCTTGGGCAATGTGTCTTGCGGGCCTACTATACAATCTGAGGGGGCAACTATAGTGCAGAATAGGACTTAGTTTGTTTCTAAGCCTCACTGCAGTCTGTTTGGTGATGTTTCTTTTCCGGCTTTGGTTCCAGATGGGGCATGCATGTGTGACTAAGCACTGGCAAGACTCAGTGGGTGTGTCATCAGGGAGAAGGCACTGTTGTGATCCCTCCATTCTCAGTAGGCAGTATTGAAAGGGGTCAATTATCATAAATGCAGAGACAACGATAAACATATTTTTTTGGAACTCAACATAAAGAAGCTACAATTATACCAGTTTAAGTCACACAATAGTCCTTTAAAGCTATAGAGTCCAATAAGGAAATCTCCAAACTTTGTAACAGATGACATTCTCTTTATTCAATTAACTCACAATAAAACCAGCCAACGTGTTTTGTTCACAGGAGCTTCATCAGGGCTCTCAAACTCATCAGTTCATTTACTAGTGACCCATCTAATAGTCTGTTGTTTTATTTCCTCCTCTAACACTTACAAGGTGAACTTTCTTTCTGTGTGTTGAGTCAGAATCTTCCCATTCTTGAAATAAGTCTGGGTCTAGATCAACTCATATATCTTTAACTTCTCAAGTTTCAAAAATTTAGCACATAAACCTTCCTTACCAAGACCCTTATCCTCAACTACCTTCTGTAGGCCTGGTTCAGATCCAAACTGATCCTTCGTCAACCAGGAAAATTTTTGACACTTGAGAGGTTAAAGAAACAAGAGTTGTCGAAATTGTGAAATATAGTTACATTGAAAAGTTACTTAGAGAATAAAAAGGTACCACTGGTCTAAGATTTTTAACCTTCCCCAACTTTGACGAACTAGACCCAGACTTATTGCAAGAATGGGAAGACAACCTGCATAATTCCTCCTTTATAATGAGGATTCTCATTCAACACGCAGCCTTGAAGGCGTTCCCCCGACTGTCCTAGGTATTTTTCAAGCTGGTTGCTCCTGCTGTCCTTTGCGTGTAAACATTAAAGGTAGTTTTCACGCAAATATAAGTAGTCTACTAATGTTTTAAGGGATATTTTTTACATTCATCTGCAAAATAGGAGTCTTAATTTTATCTGTACACAAACAAAAAAATTGATACTTCTAGAGAGTGTGGCCCAGTCCTCTCAAAGCTGAGGGCTACTGCAATGGGCAATAAATCAGTTTCGGTCCAGTCAGGTTTCGTTTCGGTTTTAACCGAATAACTTGTGAAACTTCGAAAGATGTCAAAATTAAGCCTTAAAAATGGTCAGCACTCATTCACTAGTACTGAGTTATGCAGACTGGTCTGGAATTAAATGCTCACTACAGGGGACAGCGTTTAAGAAAACCCACGTCACGTTTTGCATGCTTTTCACATTCGCATTTTGCAGTAGAAGCCAAAAGACTATTTCTGTAATATACAAGGTGAAAATTGCTATGTCACATTATCCCTGGCACATTTCCTATTTGCATGGATGAGTTATATATCAAGTCAGAGAAAACACAATTGGCGCTGAATATGTTAGCTTCGGGGATGGTTCAGAAATCTAATGTAGGTCCTCTTGCCACCCCCCACAGTGGGGTGTGCTTTGGTGACATATCAGACTCCCAAAACTAAGAAATGAGGTCCTGGGCGTCGATCCAGGGAGTAAGGCTGTGGAAATATAACTACAGCCACAGAAATGCCAAATTGTGCAGCATAATGCAGGACTTTTTGTGATAGTATTACTTTATAACTTTGTCATTTTTAGGGGTGAGCGCAAAAAGCTCCGTCCCGTGTTGAAATCGCTCTTTGGGCTTCTAAGCACGCCCATGTCACGTCAGTCACTTTCATTGGTTCTTGGGCTTGCCTTTTAAGATCCGCTTGCTTTCATTAGTGAAAGGCATGCAAAGGTCATGTTTTTTCCAGGGTTTAGCCCTCCTTGAGTGCCCCAATCTTGCTGGGCAGTAGTCAAGCATTTTGCATAACATCGATTCTGTTACATAGGTAATTGTACTTTTGCCGGTTACATAGATAACTGCACTTTTGCCGATAAGTTTCACTGTGAGTGAACTTATATTTCCCTTTGTGTGTCTGCGTTGCGCTGATGGCAGCCATTGGCTCGCTTATATGAAACTTTTACTTTCCATTGTACATGGCAAGAAAAGTCCAGTTATTTAATTGAAACTGTTTTACTTTTCAATTTATGTGGCAAGAAAAGTCCGGTTAGGAGTTTACAATTCTTCTAGCTCTAACTCGAGCAAACGTGAGATCCATTGCAAATGCTTGTTAAACTGGTTAACACTGTGGGTATTAGTTGCACCTAGTCAGTACCTGTTTAACACTAAAATATAGCCATAAATAAAAGAAAGGAGCCAGTTAGGCTTTGCAAAGGGCTGTCTACTGCCTGAGCAACACATTTTGCCATGCTTAGTATCCTTTCAATCATTTGAGCTAGAACTTTTTTGCTTAATCTGCAGATGGTGAATTATGTGGCAAATCTAAAATTATGTGAAAAACCAGGCCACACAATTGCAGAATTCAAGAGGCCCTTATCATCATTTGCTCTTCACTATGGAACCCATCCTCACACTCACTGAAATTGTGTAGGGTAGGGCCTAGTGTGGGAGGATTCTAATAATGCCCTCGAGAGAGACTGCTTCAACTGAAAACTGCAGAGAATGCTCCAAAGACGAAGTATCCATGTACAATGTTCTGTGCAGCAATTTGGTGTTCTCTTACTTTAATGCGGTGACCAAGGTGGATGTACAACAGATTCAGGAGAAGACTACCCCTCTCAGAGATAAGTTAGCTGTCAATAGGCTTTCAAAAAGGGGCTAACAGATTACTAAACTACAACATCATGGTGATGGGTTCAAAATTCCTGCAAGATGGTATGTGTCAATTACTTATTTTACTGCATCATGACAGATGATTTAGGTACATTTAAACAACCTTAGCTGTCTCACCAGCATCATTTTTTTTCAAATAAATATTAACAACAATTCATAAATACATATACGTGGTAAGAGTAAAAGTCTCTTTTATTTATCCGATTGACTCTTGAACATCTCTGGCCGCTTCTTGAGTGTCCACACGTTCACCACTTCAATTGGCAAATTTGCCTACTCATTTAGAGTACCCCCAATCACGCCCTCTCACTCTGGCTGCACCATCAGCCACCTTTTTTACTACAACTGGTTCGCCTAACTTGTGTCTCTCTTTTAGGAGATGCCCTGTCCTGAGGCAGAGGGGGATCCACAGTTGTTCCAACTAAACCTGGCCTAGGCTGGTCTTGATGCCCTCCAAAGACAGAGTACACCCCCAGTATTTCACCACTGACTTCAAGAATTCACATTCTTCAATTTTCAAGACATTAAAGTTTTTGCACGGTTAACAACACCTGTTCCGAAATGATCTAATTCTTACCTTTAAGCAGCGTGACTCAGCACATCTGAGAAAATGGAAACACCTTTAAACATTTGAAACTTGATTCTCTGAAAAACTGACTCTGCCAAAGCTAACCCAAAAGGTAAGGGCATTACTGGAAAGTGCCAACTGGAGAAATCAGCGCCATAAAATGTCTAAACTTAAGCTCAAGAACCACCTCCTAATAAGAAGCTAGGTCTAACTTTGTAAACCATCTGGACCCACCCATCAACAAAGAGAGGCAACTACAGAGATGATTGCCTTTCTCACAGAAATTGGGTTAATGATTGAAGGGGGTGAAGCCCTACTCAGGTGGAAACCACAATCCTTGTCAGGGTGAAGTCACAAGCAACCCCAAATTAACCTGTGCCTAACCCTCTGGTAGTTTAGCACAAAAGCAGGCAAGCTTTACTTAGAGGGAATGTGTAAAGTAATAATGCAGAACTTTAAAAATTAATAAAACGAAACACAACACAACACAAGAAAAATCCCACACCAATGTAGAAAAATAGAGTTAGAGTAAAACTTAATAAATAATTTATGACCAAATTACAAAGGTCCAATTAGTAGAACTGGAGATATGCAATTTTAAAGTTTTGAATGAAAATACAACCAAAAAGCATAAAGTGCCAACAGTGGAAATCTGGTCTAGCTGATCTCGAACAATGTCATGAGTTCAGGTGAACCACAATGTTGTGCGGTCTGGCCAAAAGGACCTAGTTAGGCCTTCTGAACAAAAGTACCTTAAATCCTGGTTGCAGAGCAATTTGAAGTCCTGCATTTAGGATGTGTTACGCAGCAGAAATTCCTAGGAGCTGAGAATCTGCGACGTGAGGTCCTGCCTCGTTGTCGATGAGGGGCTTGCTATGCGAAGTCCTGTGTAGAGGTGCATATTGCACCAGTTGGTTCTGAGGAAGCTGCGGGTCTTGGAGTGCGTCACTGTTGAGGATGCCATTGGCTAGATGGCTTGCGATGCGAAGACCTGTGTCGAGGATGCATCATACAGTGGCAGTTCTTTGAAGGCTACAGGCAGCGATGCGAAGTCCTGTGCTGGAGACAAATCACACAGTGGTCCTGATACTAGAGTTTGGTGTGGCAATGCATCATGCAGTGGCTCCGATGCAGAGTTTCTGGTTGACGATGTGTCACACTCCGGCATCGATGCATCAGTTCTGCTGAGACAACAGTTTGGGTTGGTACAACCCCTTCAGGCCCACTTCCAAGGGTCTAGGACTATGGTGGGTCCAATTGGGTGGGTGGGAGTCACAGCTAGCACAGTCCAGGTGCTAGGTAGAAGATGGAGGAAGACTGTTTTGTCTCCAAGGCTTCTGCTCAGGACTCCAGCCAACTAGCCCTTAGAGTCACTCTGGTGGTCCCGGGTTCAAGATGCAGTCGAGTCGCACTCAGGCAGAAGGGCAGCGGGGCAGCAAAGCAGGGCAACAGAGTGGCAGTCCTTCTTGCAGCAGAGCTGCACAGCAGTCTGATGAGTTTTCTGCAGGTCCCTATGTGTCAATCCTGCCAACACCTATCTTCTTTTTATCTCATTACTAGGAGCTATAAACAAAGACCAAGTGCAAACTACATCTAGTTATGTGTCCCAAGATACAGGCAGTTGACACTAAATGGTTGGGACAAGAAAATACCAGCTTTCTAAAAGTAGCGTTATCAGAATTGAGATTAAAAATCTGACTTTGCCATTAAAGAGGGCATTTAGTTACACTTCTTTAGACACCATATTGAACTGTCTACCTGCTCCCAATTGGAAGTTGCCATTTATTGAATGTAAAAAGTTAACGCAATATTATCCTATGAGAGAGGTAGGCCTTACGACAGTGAAAAACAAATTTAGGAGTTTTTCATTATTCAGACATAAAACCTAAAAGTACATGTCCCATTTAAAAAAAAAATACACTGCACCCTGTCCTCCGGGCTGTTCAGGGCGTACCCTACGGCAGCTCTATATGGATTAAAAAGGAGAGACAGACAGACAGACAGACAGACAGATAGATAGATAGATAGATAGATAGATAGATAGATAGATAGATAGATAGATAGATAGATAGATAGATAGATAGATAGATAGATAGATAGATAGAAATGGTAGATTAAAACCATGCACACAGACTGTATTGGCAGACCTGAGACATGTTTGCAGCACTACTTAAGTGGGTGGCACAACAACTGCTGCAGACCCAAGAACAGCATTTAATTTACAGGCTCTAGGTAGAGGTACCACCACTTTTCTAGGGGCTTACACGTAAATTAAATATGTCAATTGGCTGCAAGCCAATTCTTCCTTGTTCAAAGGAGAGACCACAAGCGCTTTAGCAGTGGTGCAGTGGTAAAGTGTGCAGAGTACACCAAAAATTAGATCAGCAAAAATATGATGTGTGAAGGAAATTTTTTGGGGGGAAGACCACCCTACAGATGGCAGGTAAAACACTTTTCCTCAAATTGTACAGAGACCCAGCTCAGGAGAAGCCTTTTCCTATAAATCATACTCAAACCACTAAGCAGTGCATGAACCCTCACCTGGTCCGTGCATCAGCCTTCACATGACTTGCCAAATCACATCTAGAAATAACACTTGTAGCTGGTCTTTCTTGGGTTCTATTCCGTATGAAGAACTATAATCAACTTTTCTCACATTTTTTTTTTTTTAACAAACCATTGAAATAACACTTTACTTAGAGTGGCATGTTATAACTTCTTTCTCTTAGGCAAATTATTTATTAAGTAAGTAAAATACATTTCACCCTTACGCAGTGTTTAAATAGCAGAAAATGTCTTTCTGAGATTGGGTATACGTAATTGTAATGACCCTCTTGAAACCTCCTTAAGTCCTCTATCATCATAGAAACAGTTACACGTTTCATGCATTTATATAGTTCTGGAATAAACAGTTTGCCAGTCTGAAAGATGCATTGTGGGATATGCGAACCAGTCGATAAACCCATCTTCACTTATAACTACTTATTAAGCTACTGCGTTCACGGGGGCGGAACATGTCATATAACATCACAAGGACATGGGCAGCATCTTTTGCTTCTTTGAGCCAGACAAGTGCTTCTTGTAGGTGTGATATCTGCAAACAGACGAAAGCAAATACGAGGTTCGTGTAATTTATGGGATGCATTAAAAAGAACCTCTGAGGACTATAACTGCTTTCAGGCCACAAAATACTACCTCCGTGAGAAATAATCGAACTTCTTGCAGTAGGGGCTGGATTGGAAAGTGTTTCCTCTCCTCTGGGAAAAGAACCCCACCCTGCGAGGGGACATTGCTGATCCCTTACCACTGAATATTCAGAATGCACATAGTTAGAGAATATAGGCCCTCATTACGACCCTGGCGGTATAGAACCGCCAGGGCCGCGGCACGCGGGAGCACCGCCGACAGGCTGGCGGTGGCCCGCAGGGCATTCTGACCGCGGCAGTAACGCCGCGGTCAGAACAGGAAAACTGGCGGTCTCCCGCCAGTTTCCCGTGGCCCGTTTGAATCCTCCAAGGCGGCGCAGCTTGCTGCGCCGCCGAGGGGATTCTGACAAGCCATACCGCCATCCTGTTCCTGCCGGTTCGGCCGCCAGGAATAGGATGGCGGTATGGCTTGTCGTGGGGCCCCTGGGGGCCCCTGCAGTGCCCATGCACTACAGGGGCCCCCGTAAGAGGGCCCCTCTTTGTATTTCACTGTCTGCATTGCAGACAGTGAAATACGCGACGGGTGCCACTGCACCCGTCGCACCTTCCCACTCCGCCGGCTCGATTCCGAGCCGGCGTCCTCGTGGGAAGGTTGTTTCCCGCTGGGCTGGCGGGTGGCCTTAAGGCGGCCGCCCGCCCGCCCAGCGGGAAACTCAGAATGCCGGCCGCGGTCTTCAGACCGCGGTGCGGTATTCCTGCGGCGCAACTTTGGCGGGCGGCCTCCGCCGCCCGTCAAAGTTGTAATGAGGGCCATAGTCACAAACACTGAATTGAAATTGTTAATCAAAGTGTGTGATTCATTCCACTTGTGGATTAAGGAGGCCTGAAGCTCAGTATGGATATTATTTTGCAGGTAATAGAGGGTGGCACCTAAAATTCTGAGGGGTAGTGCATGGGTGCCTTTTCTCCAAATGTCACTAAAACATGAAGATATCGGTTTTCATGGTCTATCCGATTTTGAACTTCTGAGTAGGCTCTTTCAACTCTGTTGCTCCAAATGTCAGCCTCATCTATCCTCTTCAACTGACAGCTCCTTCTCCTCAGTCAAACACCCCAAGACAGGACATTGTTAGAGCCAACACCCCACTCGTGCTGCACTGAATGCACACCTAATATTCTAGGTGATTGGCCTTTGCTGCATCAACTCATCTCAGTAGCTCCATGTCGCCTTGCTGGGATGGCTAACACAGCATCTATACCCAAAGTGGACTTACCTTCACCCTAGTATGAAACAGCATCCAGTAAGCCAATCTCACAGAAGAGCTTTAAATCCAAAAAAATACCAATGTTATAAATACAGTTGTATCAACTACTACTGATAATAGTACATTAATACCCTTGGCATATGCCAAGAAATACCATGTTTTGAATGCTTTACGTTGTACACAGTTCTGCAATGTACTGCCCCAGTTCATACAGCATTTTCGACAGATATCCATAATGTCTGTCAAAATACACAAACGGTAACGAGAGTTGTACTCTGTATTAATGCCTTTGAATATATTAATAATGTGTGTCTGTATTTGGTAGTCCGCATTGTTTCAGCAATCATTGCAATTATTGTCTCCTAGCTACTGCACAAATAGATGTATATAGAGGTGAAGAAATTACAGTTAAATTCGAATTAATATTTTTACAGATGCATTTTTTCCTAAAATGTATCAGAAGTATGTGACCAATTAATCTTCCCGCCTTGTCGAAATTAAAGTACATTTTATTGCAATGATGATCATCTCCTATAAATAGACATTCTAGGCAGTGATTTTAATTTCAGATAATTGTTTATATGTGGTGAAAGTCAGTAAGTGTTAACACCTAGAAACTGCATGTGCTAAAATAGTTCTGTTAAGGATCTAAATTAAAGAAATAATCTCTACTCATGTTAAAATCAAACTTCTAGAAATGTTCAGGAAAATATCTCTTTACACCAATAAGAAAAATAAGATTTTAAAGCAATACTCCTAAGGATTTTTTAAACAAAATTCGTGAAAACACTAGATTTTATAGTGGTACTACAAGTACATTTACGACCATATTTCAGGAATACACCAGTGAGCAGATCTGTGCATCTAACCGGCGGAAATATATCTACACAATGTAGAACCAGGAAGGAAGGAAGAATTGAAAACCATCTTCACCCGAGCAAAACCATGCACACCTGAAAGACATTAACAGTGCACGCACAAAAATGCACCACGTATCCGAGGCTCGGCATTCTTTGTCTTGTACTCCGTGACCTTGTAGTTGTGAGATGTCAGCCCAAGCCCCAGTGCCAGCATACTACACACCCACTCAAAACGAAGTGGGATTTCACTAAGGAAGAACGAGAGCTTGTAGTTAACTTAGTAGCGAGTCACTACATGGGTCGATGATGTCTGTCACTTTCTCAGTGGAGGAGAGTAGACTGCCAAGTAGCTGAAGGTCACTTACAGGGTTCATGCTCTGGTGTGGATGAACACACCACGGATTAGTGGGAAGTGGCAGGACGGGAGAAGTGTGGGTGAAGAAGTTTTCCAGCATACACGTAGTAAAATCTGTTTTGGCGGTGGACATGGATCCAGCCTTCGGCTCACTCTTGTCGATTAACATATCCTCTTCACCATGCACCCTAACCTGCCTATCAATTTAAGTGAACCCCAAAGTCAGACCATTGTCAGGCCAGATAATAACAAAATAGCTCTATTAGTTTATTTATTCACTTATTGATGCTGGCATTTTTGTATAGCACAGACAAGGTGACAAAGTGTGTTGCATCAAAAACAATAATTGAAATGGTTGTTTCACTTGATACAATGCCCCGTCACCACCTTGGATTAATAATTTCTGAAAGTTCAGGGTGTAAAATAATTGAATATTCTCAACAGAAGGTCTAATGGATGACCTGACAGTCTGATGTCTGTCATAATGTCACAAAATACAAACATCACTTATGCTACATCACTGGTAAATATATGTGCATGTCTCCTGTCGTCCATTGGACCCACCCAATTGGCTATTGCAGCCAAACAGAGAGAGTCTTCCTTTGTCAGAGCACCCAACATTCTTTCACAAAACCATAATGTCTGCCTATATCTGAAATTCTCTCAATGGCTGTGATGCATGAGAGGAATCTGTGGCTTTTTGTGTTTTGTTTGTGACTCTAACATGCTTCTACATAGTGATACCATAATGTGTTAGGATAGTTCAATACTTAGAATTTTTCTATATATACTACTATCTGGAGGAATGTATTACCTACTCTTCATTTCTAGCAAAATTACTGTCCATTTATCAATTTTTCGTCTGAAAGGACTGTTCAATTTACCACCATTTGTCACCGTTAACACACTTTGTCACACCTAACACCGTTCTCCTCAGACAAACTGTATCAGTTCTAAAGCCGTTTTTCACTACTGCAGCATCAAGGTACATATGTCCATGCTGATCTTCAAAGACAGTTATTTAGCAAATTATGTCAAGGGGTACATCCACAAAGCAAGAATGTGTGTCCGGTGAAGGTTATACACTATCACATCAAGAAAGAAAGATCCCTTAAAAAGCATTATAATGTGCGTTTGTCATTGCTGAAGTTGCATCTGCGCCTTAAAGTTAATGCAGGTGGCTTTTTGCCTCTATAAGCGTTCTAATTCCCCAGCAACAACTCTCATTTCCCTTCCCTTTAAGTACCTGGCACAAAGAACATGACAATGAAGCAATACAATTCACGAGCAGAGGACAGAACGCATCCCAGGAGAACACCCACTTCTCCTGCAAGCTGCCATCTCGGGGACGTGTATCACTACAGAGGAAGAGGAGCTTGTTTGGCACATGCAGCACGACACCTCCAGTATCATACCACTAAGCCAGTAGGTTCCTCAGTTGCTTCCCCTGTTGTGCCCTCCCATCTATGTGCAACAACACTTAGATAACATAGGCATTCTGTGGAATGTAACAATACAGCGTTCTGCAACATGGGCAGTTAAATAATGTAGAATTGTGATCGTGGCACGCTTTAGAAATAGCAAAAGGGGAATGGTATGGAAAACCACGAGAATAGTCACAAATGAAGCCAGTAAACCACTCAGACTAAGGAAACATATGCACGCATACTAAGTATTTTAAAATCACACAGATAGACGCAATTAGAATTGAGTTATAAACAGAAAACTAGCAACGAAATCAATATATGTGCAGAATAATGGTGACAGTCTTCAAGGACAGGGCCATATTAGCCGATCATCATGTAGCGTAATATCAGTAACGTACAAGACAAGAATGAGGAATGTCCCAATGGCAGCACCATTGTGCAATGACAAAAGGCTAACAAATACCATAATATGACTGTATTTCTGAAATATGCAATACAGTGATAAAAAAGTGAGCCTTGAATAAAACGGATCATTGTAGCGCAATAAATTTAGCATCATTTTTGTAACCAAATTAGTAAGCAGAAACCATGATATAACTTAATAAAATATACATGAGCAATTTTGGAGGACTTACTGAAGATATGGTACACATGCCAACAATGACTGTCAATCTTCGTAAACTATACAATAAGTACAATGCAAAAACTAAGTTATGAATATACTATTTTCGTTGATCTATTTTGTTCAATAAAATACAAAAATAAGTAAAAAGTGAAGAAAACTGGAAATAAAGCATGGTACAACATCAAATTATGGGTCGTAATTGAAAATCAAATGGTGATATACAGATTGTAGTTTTAAAATGATTTCAGTATATATTTTCAGTACATTTTTTAGATTACATTATAGAATCACAATGAAGTGTGGTAGTGCCATATTTGAAAAGTATTAGACATCCTTGATATTTTAAAACATTTTATAGATACGTCAATGCATTTTCAATAACACATTTAACATGAAGCAAAAAGTATTTTATATTGCATCTTTGTGACAAACAACTTACAGTGAACAACAGATATTCAAAATAACAGAATATCAAATAAAGTACCAAATAAGATTAGGTGAGAGATACCACTCACTTGTGACAGAAGGAACACAATGTAATAGGCTAATATTGTCAGTTATCTTGTAACTTAATGGAAAAATGAAAACTGAGAAACCACACTGAAAAAAACCAAATCATGGAAAAAACATTTAAGTAAAGACAATGTTGAGAAAATACAAATGACTTGAAAACTAGAGGAAACATTCTAAAGGAAAGATGATTGTAGGGGAAATGGAAAATTACATTAAACATGTGGAGTTTAGAACTAGTGAGATTTTTGTTGGTTTCAAGGATGGGTAATGCTTAGGGGGGGTGAGGGCATTTAGGAGTCAGGAATGGGTGGAGTTCAGGCAAAGAAAGGGATTTTTAGGGTTCAGGGATGGGTGGAGTATAGGGTTGCTTTGTTTTTTTTGTTAGAGTTCACAGGATTGGATTTTAAAGGTAGTGAGATGTTTTATGGTTCAGGGATGGGTACAGTGGAGGTGTGTTGAGCAGTGTTAGGGTTTATAAATGGGTGGAGTTATGGCTGGGGATGGTTTTTAAGGCTCACTGATGTGTAGAAGTTAGGGGTGGTGATGAATTTTTAGGGTTTCAAATTGATTGGAGTTTTCGGGTGGTGAGGGGTTTGCAGTATTCAGGGATGGGTAGAATATAGGTGTAGAAAGGGTTTTTAAGGTTCATGCATGAATAGAGTTCAGAAGTGGTGAGTGAATTTAGGCGTCATGAATGTGGGGTGTTTAAGGGCAGTTGGATTTTGTAGAGGTCAAATGGGTAGAGTTTGAGGGTGGTGAGTGTTATAAGGGACTTTGTCATTCTTCTGCACTGGAAAGGACATTGCGGGATTTCACATTATCCATTTGAACAGGAAATTACATCATTTCTCACACCTCCTGAGATCTAGTTAATGATTGCCACAGCGTAGACATGCAATAGATGCATGCAGCGGGTATGCTGCTTGCCCTCCAAAGGTGTGCCAAAGGCAAGCCCATCTGCACCCATCTGTGCCTGGACAGATCACAGGGGCAGGAACCCTGATCCTACTCCTTCCTGCCACTACTATTTCATAGCTCTCAGGCCCACAACCTCAGCCAGTTCTCCACACGCTTCAACCTTGCAGTACCACACTGTAGGAAAGTACCATCTGGCCTGGCATGTTACCCCCATATTTCACTGTATATATGTTGTTTTAGTCTATGTGTCACTGGGACACTGCCAGGCAGTATGTGCCCTGCATGTGTTCCCTGTGTGATGCCTAACTGTCTCGCTGAGGCTCTGCTAACCAGTACCTTAGTGGTTATGCTCTCTCTGCTTTCCAGATTTGTCACTAACAGGCTAGTGACTAAATTTACCAATTCACATTGGCATACTGGTACACCCATATAAATCCCTAGTATATGGTACTGATTTACCCAGGGAATTGGGGTTCTAGGAGATCCCTATGGGCTGCAGCATTTCTTTTGCCACCCATAGGGAGCTCTGACAATTCTTACACAGGCCTGCCAGTGCAGCCTAAGTGAAATAACGTCCACATTATTTCACAGCCATTTACCACTGCACTTAAGTAACTTATAAGTCACCTATATGTCTAACCTTCACCTGGTGAAGGTTGGGTGCAAAGTTACTTAGTGTGTGGGCACCCTGGCACTAGCCAAGGTGTCCCCACATCGTTCAGGGCAAATTCCCCAGACTTTGTGAGTGCTGGGACACCATTTCACGCGTGCACTACACATAGGTCGCTACCTATGTATAGCGTCACAATGGTAACTCCGAACATGGCCATGTAACATGTCTAAGATCATGGAATTGTCACCACAATGCCATTCTGGCATTGGGGGGACAATTCCATAATCCCCCGGGTCTCTAGCATAGTACCCGGGTACTGCCAAACAGCCTTTCCGGGGTCTCCACTGCAGCTGCTGCTGCTAACCCTTCAGACAGGTTTGTGCCCACCTGGGGTCCAGGCAGCCCTTGCCCAGGAAGGCATAACAAAGGACTTCCTCTGAGAGAGGGTGTATCACCCTCTCACTTTGGAAATAGGTGTGAGGGCTGGGGAGGAGTAGCCTCCCCCAGCCTCTGTAAATGCGTTGATGGGCACAGATGGTGCCCATCTCTGCATACGCCAGTCTACACCAGTTCAGGGATTCCCCAGCCCTGCTCTGGCGCGAAACTGGACAAAGGAAAGGGGAGTGACCACTCCCCTGACCTGCACCTCCCAGGGGAGGTGCCCAGAGCTCCTCCAGTGTGTCCCAGACCTCTGCCATCTTGGAAACAGAGGTGTTGGGGCACAATGGACTGCTCTGAGTGGCCAGTGCCAGCAGGTGACGTCAGAGGCTTCTTCTGATAGGCTCGTACCTCTCTTGGTAGCCAATCCTCCTTCCTAGGTAGCCAAACCTCCTTTTCTGGCTATTTAGGGTCTCTGCTTTGGAGAATTCTTTAGATAACGAATGCAAGAGCTCACCAGAGTTCCTCTGCATCTCCCTCTTTACCTTCTACCAAAGGATCGACCGCTGACTGCTCAGGACGCCTGCAAAACCGCAACAAATTAGCCAAATGAGTACCAGTAACATTGTAGCGCCTCATCCTGCTGGCTTTCTCGACTGTTTCCAGGTGGTGCTTGCTCTGGGGTTAGCCTGCCTTCACCCTGCACCAGACACTCCGAAGAAATCTCCAGTGGGTCGACGGAATCTTCCCCCCTGCTAACGCAGGCACCAAAATACTGCATCACTGGTCCTCTGGGTCCCCTCTCATCCTGACGAGCGTGGTCCCTGGAACTCAGCAACTCTGTCCAAGTGAATCCCACAGTCCAGTGACTCTTCAGTCCAAGTTTGGTGGAAGTAAGTCCTTGCCTCCCCACGCTAGACTGCATTGCTGGGTACCGTGTGATTTGCAGCTGCTCCGGCTCCTGGGCACTCTTCCAGGATTTCCTTCATGCACAGCCAAGCCTGGGTCCCTGGCCTGGGTCCCGGCACTCCTTCCTGCAGTGCAAAACCTTCTGAGTTGTCCTCCGGCGTCGTGGGACTCCCTTTTGTGACTTTGAGTGGTCTCCGGTTCACTTTCCTTCCAAGTGCCTGTTCAGGTACTTTTGCGGGTGCTGCCTGCTTCTGTGAGGGCTCCCTGAGTTGCTGGGTGCCCCCTCTGTCTCCTCCTCCAAGTGGCGACATCCTAGTGCCTCCTGGGCCACAGCAGCAGCCAAAAACCTCTACCGTGACCCTTGCAGCTAGCAAGACTTGTTTGCGGTCTTTCTGCGTGGGAATACATCTGCAAGCTTCATCGCGATGTGGGACATCCATCCTCCAAAGGGGAAGTTCCTAGTCCTCTTCTTTCTTGCAGAACTCCAAGCTTCCTCCAACTGGTGGCAGCTTCCTTGCACCCTCAGCTGGCATTTCCTGGGCTCCTGCCCACTCTCGACACTGTTGCGACTATTGGACTTGGTCCCCTTGTCTTACAGGTACTCAGGTCTGGAAATCCACTGTTGTTGCATTGCTGGTGTTTGTTCTTCCTGCAGAATCCCCCTATCATGACTTCTGTGCTCTCTCGGGGTAGTAGGTGCGCTTTACACCTACCTTTCAGGGTCTTGGGGTGGGCTATTTTTCTAACCCTCACTGTTTTCTTACAGTCCCAGCGACCCTCTACAAGCTCACATAGGTTTGGGGTCCATCTGTGGTTCGCATTCCACTTTTGGAATATATGGTTTGTGTTGCCCCTATACCTATGTGCTCCTATTGCAATCTATTGTAATTCTACACTGTTTGCTTTACTTTTCATGCTATTACTTACCTAATTTTGTTTTTTGTACATATATCTTGTGTATATAACTTATCCTCATACTGAGGGTACTCACTGAGATACTTTTGGCATATTGTCATGAAAATAAAGTACCTTTATTTTTAGCAACTCTGTGTATTGTGTTTTCTTATGACATTATGGATATGACACCAGTGGTATAGTAGGAGCTTTGCATGTCTCCTAGTTCAGTCTAAGCTGCTTTGCCATAGCTACCTTCTATCAGCCTAAGCTGCTAGAAACACCTCTTCTACACTAATAAGGGATAACTGGACCTGGCACAAGGTGTAAGTACCTCTGGTACCCACTACAAGCCAGGCCAGCCCCCTACATTAGTTGTGCAGCGGTGGGATAAGTACTTGTAACTACTTACCACTTTGTCATTGTGTACTTTTCATAAGAGAATAATATACAAAACAGTTCAGTGTATGTACACCTAACCAAAACATTTTGCTTTTCTTCTCTTAAACTTTTACAAAGTTCTGAAAATTTCTCTAAACTTCTAAAAGTTTTCTAAAAAATAGAAAAAGTTTTTCTCTGTTCTTTAAAAAGTCCTGAAACTTTGTCTTCCTTCTCACTGTCTCTAAACCTTTTGCTATCATGTCTGTAGAAGACTCTACTCTTAAAATGGTCAATACTACTTATGACAATTTGAATTACAAGAGCCTAAGGAGTCTCTGCTTAGAAAGAGGTTTAGTGATAGGAAAGAAACCTACCAAAGAATTTCTATTTAACATGGTTATTGTAAATGATGAGTCCCAAGCAGGCACATCAAATGAGAGGTTAATAGAAGGTTCCCAATCTGACTCAGGGGATCTCCTTGAGGGAGGTAGGGAGGGTTCTAAACAGGATCTGCCCTCTAGAAGGACACTCAGTTATGTTGGTAGTAATGGAGGTTCCCATCGCAGTAGGGAAGTCTTTATTTCTAGAGGCCAAGTTGCTAGGGTCCAGTCAGTTAGGGACAGATACCCCTCTGTTGTTTCAAACTTGTCTTCTTTGTCGAAGCATTCCCAACCCACCCACCCTGAGGATAACTTGTTAGAAAGGGAACTCAAAAAGTTGAGAGTTGAAGAGAACAGACTGAAGCTTAAACAGCAACAGCTGGCCTTAGATAGGGAATCCCTAGACATTGAGAAGGAGAGACAGAGGTTGGGGTTAGGACCCCAAGGTGGCAGCAGCAGTATTCCTGATAGTAATCCTGTTAGAGACCATGATTCCAGGAATCTGCACAAGATAGTCCCCCCCTTACAAGGAGGGGGATGACATCAACAAGTGGTTTGCTTCTCTTGAGAGGGCCTGTATGGTACAGGGGGTCCGTCAAAGGCAGTGGGCTGCTATATTGTGGCTATCTTTCACTGGAAAGGGTAGGGATAGGCTCCTTACTGTTAGCAAAAGTGATGCTAACAATTTTGCAGTTTTGAAGGATGCACTCTTGGATGGATTTAGCTTAACCACTGAACAATACAGGATTACATTCAGAGACACCAGAAAAGAGCCCTCACAAGACTGGACAGACTTTGTAGACTGTTCAGTGAAGGCCTTGGAGGGGTGGTTACATGGCAGTAGAGTTTCTGACTATGAAAGCCTGTATAATCTTATTCTGAGAGAGCATATTCTGAATAACTGTGTGTCTGACTTGCTACACCAATATCTAGTGGACTCAGATCTGACCTCTCCCCAAGAATTGGGAAAGAAGGCAGACAAATGGGTCAGAACAAGAGTGAACAGAAAAGTTCATTCAGGGGGTGACAAGGATGGCAAGAAGAAGAATGATAAGTCTTCTGACAAAGGTGGGGACAAAAGTAAAACTGAGTCTTCATCAGGCCCACAAAAATCCTCTGGTGGGGGTGGTGGGTCCAAATCCTCTTCCAAGAATCAACCTAAAAAGCCTTGGTGTTATTTGTGTAAAGTCAAAGGCCATTGGATAACTGATGCCAGTTGTCCAAAGAAAAACACCAAACCTCCCACTACCACAACCCCTGCTGCAAATTCTAGTGCCCCTAGTAATAGCAGTGGTGGTGGGAGCATACCTACAAATAGCCAATCGAAGGGCGTAGCTGGGCTCACTATTGGTAAGGTAGTTGGGGATGGTCTTGTTAGGGAGACCACAGAGGCTGTGTTAGTCTCTGACGGTGCCATTGATTTGGCCACCTTGGTTGCTTATCCCCTTAATATGGATAAGTACAAGCAACTTCCCCTAATAAATGGTGTTGAGGTTCAGGCCTATAGGGACACAGGTGCCAGTGTTACCATTGTGATAGAGAAACTGGTCCACCCTGAACAACACCTACTTGGTCACCAGTACCAAGTGACAGACGCTCATAACAACACTCTTAACCACCCCATGGCTGTTGTGAATCTCAACTGGGGGGGGGGGTTACTGATCCAAAGAAAGTTGTGGTTGCCTCAGATTTACCTGTAGACTGTCTACTAGGGAACGATTTAGAGACATCAGCTTGGGCAGAAGTGGAGTTGGAGGCTCATGCAGCAATGCTGGGCATTCCTGGGCATATTTTTGCTTTGACAAGGGCTCAGGCCAAAAAGCAAAAAGGACAGGGTAACTTGGATCCTGGAACAATGGACCAAGTGCTCCCTAAAGCTAGGGGTAGCAAGGGTAAATCCCTACCCACTGTCCCTCCCTCTACAGATGATTCTCCTTCTGAGGAAGAAGAATTTCCTCCCTGTGCAGAACCTTCACCAGGTGAGCTGGCAACAGACACTGCTGAGCTTTTGGGTGGAGGGGGGCCTGCCAGGGAAGAGCTGAGTGTGGCACAGCAAACCTGTCCCACATTAGAGGGTCTCAGACAGCAAGCTGTCAAGCAGCAAGATGGGGATGTCAGTGACTCACATAGAGTTTACTGGGAGGACAACCTCTTGTATACCGAGGCAAGGGACCCAAAACCTGGAGCAGCCAGGAGATTGGTCATTCCCCTGCAGTACAGAGAGTTCCTCCTAACTCTTGCACATGACATTCCTTTGGCTGGGCATTTGGGCCAGATCAAAACATGGGAAAGGCTTGTCCCCCTGTTTCACTGGCCTAGGATGTCAGAGGACACTAAAGATTTTTGCAAGTCTTGTGTGACCTGCCAAGCCAGTGGCAAGACTGGTGGCACTCCAAAGGCTTCCCTTATTCCACTACCTGTGGTTGGGGTGCCCTCTGAAAGGGTAGGGGTTGACATAGTTAGGCCCCTTGACCCTCCTACTGCTTCAGGCAATAGGTTTATCTTGGTGGTTGTAGACCATGCCACAAGATATCCTGAAGCAATTCCTCTAAGGACCACTACAGCTCCTGCAGTGGCAAAGGCCCTCCTGGGAATCTTTTCCAGGGTGGGTTTCCCTAAAGAGATTGTATCAGACAGGGGTAGCAACTTCATGTCTGCATACCTGAAAGCAATGTGGAAGGAATGTGGTGTAACCTACAAATTCACAACTCCTCATCATCCACAGACTAATGGACTGGTAGAGAGGTTTAATAAAACTCTCAAAGGTATGATAATGGGACTCCCTGAAAAACTCAGGAGGAGATGGGATGTCCTGTTACCTTGCCTCTTTTTTGCTTACAGGGAGGTACCCCAGAAAGGAGGGGGCTTCAGCCCCTTTGAATTCCTCTTTTGACACCCTGTAAGAGGTCCACTAACACTTGTGAAGGAGGGTTGGGAACAGCCTTTAAAAGCTCCCAAACAGGACATAGTGGACTATGTACTTGGCCTTAGATCCAGAATGGCTGAGTACATGAAAAAGGCCAGTAAACACTTCAGGCCAGCCAGGAGCTGCAAAAGCAATGGCATGACCAGAAGGCTGTTCTGATCCAATACCAACCAGGACAGAAGGTATGGGTATTGGAGCCTGTGGCATCAAGAGCAATCCAGGACAAATGGAGTGGACCCCATCTCATTGTTGAAAAGAAGGGTGAGGTTATGTAGGAAGTTGGCTCTGTATGGGCTATTTCAAAGTAAGGAATAGCATGCACAGAGTCCAAGGGTTCCCCTTAGAGGTAAGATAGTGGCAAAAAGAGATAATACTAATGCTCTATTTTGTGGTAGTGTGGTCGAGCAGTAGGCTTATCCAAGGAGTAGTGTTAAGCATTTGTTGTACATACACACAGGCAATAAATGAGGAACACACACTCAGAGACAAATCCAGCCAATAGGTTTTGTTATAGAAAAATATCTTTTCTTAGTTTATTTTAAGAACCACAGGTTCAAATTCTACATGTAATATCTCATTTGAAAGGTATTGCAGGTAAGTACTTTGGGAACTTTGAATCATTACATTAGCATGTATACTCTTTACATAAAACACAATAAGCTGTTTTAAAAGTGGACACAGTGCAATTTTCACAGTTCCTGGGGGAGGTAAAGTATTGTTAGGTTTCACAGGTAAGTAAGTCACTTACAGGTTTCAGTTCTTGGTCCAAGGTAGCCCACCGTTGGGGGTTCAGAGCCACCCCAAAGTCACCACACCAGCAGCTCAGGTCCGGTCAGGTGCAGAGGTCAAAGAGGTGCCCAAAACACATAGGCTATAATGGAGAGAAGGGGGTGCCCCGGTTCCAGTCTGCCAGCAGGTAAGTACCCGCGTCTTCGGAGGGCAGACCAGGGGGGTTTTGTAGGGCACCGTGGGGGACACAAGTCCAAACAAAAAGTACACCCTCAGCAGCGCGGGGGCGGCCGGGTGCAGTGTGGGAACACGCGTCGGGTTTCCAATAGTTTCCTATGGGAGATCAAGGGATCTCTTCAGCGTTGCAGGCAGGCAAGGGGGGGGCTCCTCAGGATAGCCACCACCTGGGCAAGGGAGAGGGCCGCCTGGGGGTCACTCCTGCACAGGAGTTCCGTTCCTTCAGGTGCTGGGCGCTGCGGGTGCAGGGTCTTTTCCAGCCGTCGGGAAATGGAGTTCAGGCAGTCGCGGTCAGGGGGAGCCTCGGGATTCCCTCTGCAGGCGTCGCTGTGGGGGCTCAGGGGGGACAACTTTGGTTACTCACAGTCTTGGAGTCGCCGGAGGGTCCTCCCTGAGGTGTTGGTTCTCCACCAGTCGACTCGGGGTCGCCGGGTGCAGTTTTGCAAGTCTCACGCTTCTTGCGGGGAGTTGC
The DNA here is from genome assembly GCF_031143425.1 of Pleurodeles waltl. NCBI lineage: Eukaryota > Metazoa > Chordata > Amphibia > Caudata > Salamandridae > Pleurodeles > Pleurodeles waltl. The sequence continues at coordinate 164,242,688 of NC_090450.1, read as the reverse complement.
AGGGGTCTTTAAATCTGCTCCTTGAAACAAAGTTGCAGTTCTTTTGGAGCAGTGCCGCTGTCCTCGGGAGTTTCGTGTCTTTCTTGAAGCAGGGCAGTCCTCAGAGGATTCAGAGGTCGCTGGTCCCTTGGAAAACGTCGCTGGAGCAGGTTTCTTGGGAAGGCAGGAGACAGGCCGGTAAGTCTGGGGCCAAAGCAGTTGGTGTCTTCTGTTCTTCCTCTGCAGGGGTTTTTCAGCTCAGCAGTCCTCTTCTTCTTGTGGTTTCAGGAATCTAAATTCTTAGGTTCAGGGAAGCCCTTAAATACTAAATTTAAGGGCGTGTTTAGGTCTGGTGGGTTAGTAGCCAATGGCTACTAGCCCTGAGGGTGAGTACACCCTCTTTGTGCCTCCTCCCAAGGGGAGGGGGTCACATCCCTAATCCTATTGGGGGAATCCTCCATCTGCAAGATGGAGGATTTCTAAAAGTTAGAGTCACTTAGCTCAGGACACCTTAGGGGCTGTCCTGACTGGTCAGTGACTCCTCCTTGTTTTTCTCATTATTTTCTCCGGCCTTGCCGCCAAAAGTGGGGGCCGTGGCCGGAGGGGGCGGGCAACTCCACTAGCTGGAGTGTCCTGCGGTGCTGGCACAAAGGGGTGAGCCTTTGAGGCTCACCGCCAGGTGTGACAGCTCCTGCCTGGGGGAGGTGTTAGCATCTCCACCCAGTGCAGGCTTTGTTACTGGCCTCAGAGTGACAAAGGCACTCTCCCCATGGGGCCAGCAACATGTCTTGGATGTGGCAGGCTGCTGGAACCAGCCAGCCTACACAGATAGTCGGTTAAGGTTTCAGGGGGCACCTCTAAGGTACCCTCTGTGGTGTATTTTACAATAAAATGTACACTGGCATCAGTGTGCATTTATTGTGCTGAGAAGTTTGATACCAAACTTCCCAGTTTTCACTGTAGACATTATGGTGCTGTGGAGTTCGTGTAAAACAGGCTCCCAGACCATATACTCTTATGGCTACCCTGCACTTACAATGTCTAAGGTATTGGTTAGACACTGTAGGGGCACAGTGCTCATGCACTGGTGCCCTCACCTATGGTATAGTGCACCCTACCTTAGGGCTGTAAGGCCTACTAGAGGGGTGACTTATCTATACTTGCATAGGCAGTGAGAGGCTGGCATGGCACCCTGAGGGGAGTGCCATGTCGACTTACTCGTTTTGTTCTCACCAGCACACACAAGCTGGCAAGCAGTGTGTCTGTGCTGAGTGAGGGGTCTCCAGGGTGGCATAAGACATGCTGCAGCCCTTAGAGACCTTCCTTGGCATCAGGGCCCTTGGTACCAGTGGTACCACTTACAAGGGACTTATCTGGATGCCAGGGTGTGCCAATTGTGGGATCAAAAGTACAGGTTAGGGAAAGAACACTGGTGCTGGGGCCTGGTTAGCAGGCCTCAGCACACTTTCAATTCAAAACATAGCATCAGCAAAGGCAAAAAGTCAGGGGGTAACCATGCCAAGGAGGCATTTCCTTACACAACCCCCCCCCAAACGAAAGAGGATGAGACTAACCTTTCCCAAGAGAGTCTTCATTTTCTAAGTGGAAGAACCTGGAAAGGCCATCTGCATTGGCATGGGCAGTCCCAGGTCTGTGTTCCACTATAAAGTCCATTCCCTGTAGGGAGATGGACCACCTCAACAGTTTTGGATTTTCACCTTTCATTTGCATCAGCCATCTGAGAGGTCTGTGGTCAGTTTGAACTAGGAAGTGAGTACCAAAGAGGTATGGTCTCAACTTCTTCAGGGACCAAACCACAGCAAAGGCCTCCCTCTCAATGGCTCTCCAACGCTGCTCCCTGGGGAGTAACCTCCTGCTAATGAAAGCAACAGGCTGGTCAAGGCCATCATCATTTGTTTGGGACAAAACTGCCCCTATCCCATGTTCAGAGGCATCTGTTTGCACAATGAACTGCTTGGAGTAATCTGGAGCTTTTAGAACTGGTGCTGTGCACATAGCTTGCTTCAGGGTGTCAAAGGCCTGTTGGCATTCTACAGTCCAGTTTACTTTCTTGGGCATTTTCTTGGAGGTGAGTTCTGTGAGGGCTGTCACAATGGATCCATATCCCTTCACAAACCTCCTATAGTACCCAGTCAAGCCAAGGAATGCCCTGACTTGAGTCTGGGTTTTTGGAGCTGCCCAGTCCAGAATAGTCTGGATCTTAGGCTGGAGTGGCTGAACTTGGCCTCCACCTACAAGGTGTCCCAAGTAAACCACAGTTCCCTGCCCTATCTGGCATTTGGATGCCTTGATAGGGAGGCCTGCAGACTGCAGAGCCTTCAAAACCTTCTTCAGGTGGACCAGGTGATCCTGCCAGGTGGAGCTGAAGACAGCAATATCATCAAGATAAGCTGCACTAAAGGATTCCAATCCATCAAGGACTTAATTCACCAACCTTTGGAAGGTGGCAGGGGCATTCTTTAAACCAAAGGGCATAACAGTGAACTGATAATGCCCATCAGGTGTGGAGAATGCTGTCTTTTCTTTTGCTCCAGGGGCCATTTTGATTTGCCAGTACCCTGCTGTTAAGTCAAAGGTACTTAAGAATTTGGCAGCCCCTAATTTGTCTATCAGCTCGTCAGCTCTAGGAATGGGGTGGGCATCTGTCTTGGTGACAGAATTAAGACCTCTGTAGTCCACACAAAACCTCATCTCTCTCTTTCCTTCTTTGGTGTGAGGTTTGGGGACTAAGACCACTGGGCTAGCCCAGGGGCTGTCAGAGTACTCAATTACTCCCAATACCAGCATCTTGTGGACTTCCACCTTGATGCTTTCCTTAACTTGGTCAGACTGTCTGAATATTTTGTTTTTGACAGGCATGCTGTCCCCTGTGTCCACATCATGGGTACACAGGTGTGTCTGACCAGGGGTTAGGGAAAAGAGTTCAGCAAACTGCTGCAGGACCTTCCTACAGTCAGACTGCTGTTGGCTAGAGAGGGTGTCTGAGTAGATCACTCCATCCACTGAGCCATCTTTAGGGTCTGATGAGAGGAGATCAGGGAGAGGTTCACTCACAGCTTCCTGGTCCTCATCTGTTACCATCAACAGATTTACATCAGCCCTGTCATGGAAGAGCTTAAGGCGGTTCACATGGATCACCCTCTTGGGGCTCCTGCTTGTGCCCAGGTCCACCAGGTAGGTGACCTGACTCTTCCTCTCTAGTACTGGGTAAGGGCCACTCCATTTGTCCTGAAGTGCCCTGGGAGCCACAGGCTCCAGAACCCAGACTTTCTGCCCTGGTTGAAATTCAACCAGTGCAGCCTTTTGGTCATACCACAACTTCTGGAGTTGCTGGCTGGCCTCAAGGTTTTTACTTGCCTTTTCCATGTACTCTGCCATCCTTGAGCGAAGGCCAAGTACATAGTCCACTATGTCTTGTTTAGGCTCATGAAGAGGTCTCTCCCAGCCTTGTTTAACAAGAGCAAGTGGTCCCCTTACAGGGTGGCCAAACAGAAGTTCAAAGGGTGAGAACCCTACTCCCTTCTGAGGCACCTCTCTGTAAGCGAAAAGCAGACATGGCAGGAGGACATCCCATCTCCTTTTGAGTTTTTCTGGGAGCCCCATGATCATGCCCTTTAATGTCTTGTTGAATCTCTCAACAAGGCCATTAGTTTGTGGATGATATGGTGTAGTGAACTTATAAGTCACTCCACACTCATTCCACATGTGTTTTAGGTATGCTGACATGAAGTTGGTACCTCTGTCAGACACCACCTCCTTAGGGAAACCCACTCTGGTAAAGATACCAATGAGGGCCTTGGCTACTGCAGGGGCAGTAGTCGACCTAAGGGGAATAGCTTCAGGATACCTAGTAGCATGATCCACTACTACTAGGATGTACATATTTCCTGAGGCTGTGGGAGGTTCTAGTGGACCAACCATGTCCACACCCACTCTTTCAAATGGGACCCCCACCACTGGAAGTGGAATGAGGGGGGCCTTTGGATGCCCACCTGTCTTACCACTGGCTTGACAGGTGGGGCAGGAGAGGTAAAACTCCTTAACCTTCTGGGACATATTGGGCCAGTAGAAGTGGTTGACTAACCTCTCCCACGTCTTGGTTTGTCCCAAATGCCCAGCAAGGGGAATATCATGGGCTAAGGTCAGAATAAACTCTCTGAAACCCTGAGGCACTACCACTCTCCTAGTGGCACCAGGTTTGGGATCTCTTGCCTCAGTGTACAGAAGTCCATCTTCCCAATAGACCCCATGTGTTCCATTTTTCTTGCCTTTGGACTCTTCAGCAGCTTGCTGCCTAAGGCCTTCAAGAGAGGGACAGGTTTCTTGTCCCTTACACAACTCTTCCCTTGAGGGTCCCCCTGGGCCCAAGAGCTCAACCTGATAAGGTTCCAGCTCCATAGGCTCAGTTCCCTCAGAGGGCAGAACTTCTTCCTGAGAAGAGAGGTTCTCTTTTTCTTGTTGTGTTGCAGCTGGTTTCCCAGCTGACTTTCCTTTTCTCTTGGTAGGCTGGGCCTTTCTTCCAGACTCCAGCTCTACTTTTTCACCCTGTGCCTTGCACTGTGCCCTTGTCTTGACACACACTAGTTCAGGGATACCCAGCATGGCTGCATGGGTTTTCAGTTCTACCTCAGCCCATGCTGAGGACTCCAGGTCATTTTCAAGCAAACAGTCTACTGGGATATTTGAGGAGACCACCACCTGTTTCAGGCCATCGACCCCTCCCCACTCTAAAGTTACCATAGCCATGGGATGTACTTTAGTCTGATTGTCAGCGTTGGTGACTGGATAAGTTTGTCCAGCCAGGTATTGGCCAGGGGAAACCAGTTTCTCTGTCACCATAGTGACACTGGCACCTGTATCCCTCAGGCCCTCTACACTTGTCCCATTGATTAAGAGCTGCTGCCTGTATTTTTGCATGTTAGGGGGCCAGGCAGCCAGTGTGGCTAAATCCACCCCACCCTCAGAGACTAATGTAGCTTCAGTGTGACACCTGATTTGCTCTGGGCACACTGTTGATCCCACTTGGAGACTAGCCATTCCAGTGTTAGCTGGAGTGGAGTTTGAAGTGGTATTTTTCTTGGGACAGGCCTTGTCTCCAGTTTGGTGTCCAGGCTGACTACAGCTACGACACCAGGCCTTTTTGGGATCAAAGTTTTTACCCTTGTACCCAGAATTGTTTTGTGAAGAGGCTCTGGGCCCACCCTCCTGTGCAGGTTTTTGGGGGCCTGTAGAAGACTCTTTACTATTTTTGTTTTTGGCTGTCTCACCACCCTTCCCCTGGGGAGGTTTTGTGACCCCTTTCTTTTGGTCACCCCCTGTGGAAGTTTTGGACACCCTAGTCTTGACCCAATGGTCCGCCTTCTTTCCCAATTCTTGGGGAGAAATTGGTCCTAGGTCTACCAGATGCTGATGCAGTTTATCATTGAAACAATTACTTAATAGGTGTTCTTTCACAAATAAATTGTACAGCCCATCATAATTACTTACACCACTGCCTTAAATCCAACCATCTAGTGTTTTTACTGAGTAGTCTACAAAGTCAACCCAGGTCTGGCTCGAGGATTTTTGAGCCCCCCTGAATCTAATCCTATACTCCTCAGTGGAGAATCCAAAGCCCTCAATCAGGGTACCCTTCATGAGGTCATAAGATTCTGCATCTTTTCCAGAGAGTGTGAGGAGTCTATCCCTACACTTTCCTGTGAACATTTCCCAAAGGAGAGCACCCCAGTGAGATTTGTTCACTTTTCTGGTCACACAAGCCCTCTCAAAAGCTGTGAACCATTTGGTGATGTCATCACCATCTTCATATTTAGTTACAATCCCTTTAGGGATTTTCAACATTTCAGGAGAATCTCTGACCCTATGTATGTTGCTGCCACCATTGATAGGTCCTAGGCCCATCTCTTGTCTTTCCCTTTCTATGGCTAGGATCTGTTTTTCCAAAGCCAATCTTTTGGCCATCCTGGCTAACTGGATGTCCTCTTCACTGGAGTTATCCTCAGTGATTTCAGAGGTGTTGGTCCCTCCTGTGAGGGAACCAGCATCTCTGACTATTATTTTTGGAGTCAGGGCTTGAGAGGCCCTGTCCTCCCTAGATAGGACTGGTAGGGGGGAATCACCCTCCAAGTCACTATACTCATCCTCTGAGTTGCCATCCTCAGAGGGGTTGGCTCTTTCAAACTCCGCCAACAGCTCCTGGAGCTGTAGTTTGGAAGGTCTGGAGCCCATTGCTATTTTCTTTAGTTTACAGAGTGACCTTAGCTCTCTCATCTGTAGATGGAGGTAAGGTGTGGTGTCGAGTTCCACCACATTCACCTCTGTATTAGACATTATGCTTCTAAAAGTTGGAATACTTTTTAAGAAACTAAAACTAGTTCTAGAATCTAATTCAAACTTTTACCAAACTTTTAAACTCTAAAAGGAAATGCTAACAGGGACTAACACAAGGCCCTAGCAGGACTTTTAAGAATTTAGAAAAATTTCAAATTGCAAAAATCAATTTCTAATGACAATTTTTGGAATTTGTCGTGTGATCAGGTATTGGCTGAGTAGTCCAGTAAATGCAAAGTCTTGTACCCCACCGCTGATCCACCAATGTAGGAAGTTGGCTCTGTATGGGCTATTTCAAAGTAAGGAATAGCATGCACAGAGTCCAAGGGTTCCCCTTAGAGGTAAGATAGTGGCAAAAAGAGATAATACTAATGCTCTATTTTGTGGTAGTGTGGTCGAGCAGTAGGCTTATCCAAGGAGTAGTGTTAAGCATTTGTTGTACATACACACAGGCAATAAATGAGGAACACACACTCAGAGACAAATCCAGCCAATAGGTTTTGTTATAGAAAAACATCTTTTCTTAGTATATTTTAAGAACCACAGGTTCAAATTCTACATGTAATATCTCATTTGAAAGGTATTGCAGGTAAGTACTTTAGGAACTTTGAATCATTACATTAGCATGTATACTTTTTACATAAAACACAATAAGCTGTTTTAAAAGTGGACACAGTGCAATTTTCACAGTTCCTGGGGGAGGTAAAGTATTGTTAGGTTTCACAGGTAAGTAAGTCACTTACAGGTTTCAGTTCTTGGTCCAAGGTAGCCCACCGTTGGGGGTTCAGAGCCACCCCAAAGTCACCACACCAGCAGCTCAGGGCCGGTCAGGTGCAGAGGTCAAAGAGGTGCCCAAAACACATAGGCTATAATGGAGAGAAGGGGGTGCCCCGGTTCCAGTCTGCCAGCAGGTAAGTACCCGCGTCTTCGGAGGGCAGACCAGGGGGGTTTTGTAGGGCACCGTGGGGGACACAAGTCCAAACAAAAAGTACACCCTCAGCAGCGCGGGGGCGGCCGGGTGCAGTGTGGGAACACGCGTCGGGGGTTAGCAGGCCTCAGAGGATTCAGAGGTCGCTGGTCCCTTGGAAAACGTCGCTGGAGCAGGTTTCTTGGGAAGGCAGGAGACAGGCCGGTAAGTCTGGGGCCAAAGCAGTTGGTGTCTTCTGTTGTTCCTCTGCAGGGGTTTTTCAGCTCAGCAGTCCTCTTCTTCTTGTAGTTTCAGGAGTCTAAATTCTTAGGTTCAGGGAAGCCCTTAAATACTAAATTTAAGGGTGTGTTTAGGTCTGGGGGGTTAGTAGCCAATGGCTACTAGCCCTGAGGGTGAGTACACCCTCTTTGTGCCTCCTCCCAAGGGGAGGGGGTCACATCCCTAATCCTATTGGGGGAATCCTCCATCTGCAAGATGGAGGATTTCTAAAAGTTAGAGTCACTTCAGCTCAGGACACCTTAGGGGCTGTCCTGACTGGTCAGTGACTCCTCCTTGTTTTTCTCATTATTTTCTCCGGCCTTGTCGCCAAAAGTGGGGGCCGTGGCCGGAGGGGGAGGGCAACTCCACTAGCTGGAGTGTCCTGCGGTGCTGGCACAAAGGGGTGAGCCTTTGAGGCTCACCGCCAGGTGTGACAGCTCCTGCCTGGGGGAGGTGTTAGCATCTCCACCCAGTGCAGGCTTTGTTACTGGCCTCAGAGTGACAAAGGCACTCTCCCCATGGGGCCAGCAACATGTCTCGGAGGTGGCAGGCTGCTGGAACCAGTCAGCCTACACAGATAGTCGGTTAAGGTTTCAGGGGGCACCTCTAAGGTGCCCTCTGTGGTGTATTTTACAATAAAATGTACACTGGCATCAGTGTGCATTTATTGTGCTGAGAAGTTTGATACCAAACTTCCCAGTTTTCAGTGTAGCCATTATGGTGCTGTGGAGTTCGTGTAAAACAGGCTCCCAGACCATATACTCTTATGGCTACCCTGCACTTACAATGTCTAAGGTATTGCTTAGACACTGTAGGGGCACAGTGCTCATGCACTGGTGCCCTCACCTATGGTATAGTGCACCCTGCCTTAGGGCTGTAAGGCCTACTAGAGGGGTGACTTATCTATACTTGCATAGGCAGTGAGAGGCTGGCATGGCACCCTGAGGGGAGTGCCATGTCGACTTACTCGTTTTGTTCTCACCAGCACACACAAGCTGGCAAGCAGTGTGTCTGTGCTGAGTGAGGGGTCTCCAGGGTGGCATAAGACATGCTGCAGCCCTTAGAGACCTTCCTTGGCATCAGGGCCCTTGGTACCAGTGGTACCACTTACAAGGGACTTATCTGGATGCCAGGGTGTGCCAATTGTGGGATCAAAAGTACAGGTTAGGGAAAGAACACTGGTGCTGGGGCCTGGTTAGCAGGCCTCAGCACACTTTCAATTCAAAACATAGCATCAGCAAAGGCAAAAAGTCGGGGGGTAACCATGCCAAGGAGGCATTTCCTTACAGGTTACCTATCTGGTAGACCTGGGCACTGCCAGGAGTCCCCTTAGGGTGATTCATGTCAAGCGCCTAAAACCCTACTATGACAGGGCTGATCTCACCCTGCTCATGGCAACAGATGAGGGACAGGAAAAAGAGAGTGACCCTCTCCCTGATCTTTTTTCCACCACTGAAAATGATGCTTTAGTGGAGGGAGTAGTTTTGGCAGATTGTCTGACTGCAGAACAAAAAGACAACTGCATTAATCTCCTTGAACAAGTTTTTGAACTCTTCTCAATTGTGCCAGGTACCACATCCTGGTGTGAACACACAATTGATACTGGAGACAGCTTGCCTGTCAAAAGTAACATCTATAGGCAGCCTGACCATGTCAGGGACTGCATAAAACAAGAGGTTCAGAAAATGCTTGATCTAGGAGTGGTTGAACCTTCTGAAAGCCCATGGGGGAGTCCTGTGGTGCTTGTACCAAAGCCTCACTCAAAAGATGGAAAAAGGGAGATGAGGTTTTGTGTAGACTACAGAGGTCTCAATTAGGTAACAAAAACTGATGCTCACCCTATACCCAGGGCAGATGAGCTCATTGATACACTGGCATCTACCAAGTATCTTAGCACCTTTGATTTGACTGCAGGGTATTGGCAGATCAAATTGGGTGAGGATGCTAAACCTAAAACTGCATTTTCAACTATAGGAGGGCACTACCAATTTACAGTGATGCCCTTTGGTTTGAAAAATGCACCTGCCCTTTTCAGAGGTTGGTGAACACAGTCCTGCAAGGGTTGGAGGCTTTTAGTGCAGCATATCTAGATGATATAGCTATCTTTAGCTCCACCTGGGATGAGCACCTGGTCCACCTTTAGAAAGTTTGGATGCCCTGCAAAAGGCAGGCCTCACTATCAAGGCCTCAATGTGCCAGATAGGACAGGGAAAGGTGGTTTATCTGGGACACCTGGTAGGTGGAGAACAGATTGCACCACTGCAGGGGAAAATCCAGACAATCATGTATTGGGTTCCCCCTACAACACAGACCCAGGTGAGACCCTTCTTAGGCCTCACAGGGTATTACAGGAGATTCATTAAAAACTATGGCTCCATAGCAGTCCCTCTTAATTATCTCACTAGTAAGAAGATGCATAAAAAGGTATTGTGGACAGCTAGCTGTCAGAAAGCTTTTGAGGAGCTCAAACAGGCCATGTGCTCTGCACCTGTCCTAAAAAGCCCTTGTTGCTCCAAGAAATTCATTGTTCAAACTGATGCATCTGAATTAGGGGTGGGGCAGTCTTATCACAACTGAATTCTGAGGGCCAGGATCAACCAATTACTTTTATCAGCAGAAGGTTGACCCCTAGAGAAAAGCGTTGGTCTGCCATAGAGAGGGAGGCCTTTGCTGTGGTCTGGGCACTGAAAAAGTTGAGGCCATACTTGTTTGGCACTGATTTTACTGTTCAGACAGACCACAAACCTCTACTTTGGCTAAAACAAATGAAAGGTAAAAATCCTAAATTGTTGAGGTGGTCCATATCTCGACAGGGAACGGACTATACAGTGAAACATAGACCTGAGAGTACCCACTCCAATGCAGATGGACTCTCCAGATATTTCCACTTAGACAATGAAGACTCATCAGGTCATGGCTAGTCTTATTGTCCTTTGTTTGGGGGGGTTGTGTAGGAAAGTACCATCTTGCCTGGCATGTTACCCCCATATTTCACTGTATATATGTTGTTTTAGTCTATGTGTCACTGGGACCCTGCCAGGCAGGGCCCCAGTACTCATAAGTATGTGCCCTGTATGTGTTCACTGTGTGATGCTTAACTGTCTCACTGAGGCTCTGCTAACCAGAACCTCAGTGGTTATGCTCTCTCTGCTTTCCAAATTTGTCAGTAACAGGCTAGTGACTAAATTTACCAATTCACATTGGCATACTGGTACACCCATATAATTTCCTAGTATATGGTACTGAGGTACCCAGGGTATTGGGGTTCCAGGAGATCCCTATGGGCTGCAGTATTTCATTTGCCACCCATAGGGAGCTCTGACAATTCTTACACATGCCTGCCAGTGCAGCCTGAGTGAAATGACGTCCACGTTATTTCACAGCCATTTACCACTGCACTTAAGTAACTTATAAGTCACCTATATGTCTAATCTTCACTTGGTGAAGGTTGGGTGCAAAGTTACTTAGTGTGTGGGCACCCTGGCACTAGCCAAGGTGTCCTCACATCGTTCAGGGCTAATTCCCCAGACTTTGTGAGTGCGGGGACACCATTACATGCGTGCACTATGCATCGGTCACTACCTATGTATAGCGTCACAATGGTAACTCCGAACATGGCCATGTAACATGTCTAAGATCATGGAATTGTCCCCCCACTGCCATTCTGGCATTGGGGGGACAATTACATGATCCCCGGGTCTCTAGTATAGTACCCGGGTACTGCCAACTGCCTTTCCGGGGTCTCCACTGCAGCTGCTGCCAACCCCTCAGACAGGTTTCTGCCCTCCTGGGGTCCAGGCAGCCCTGGCACAGGAAGGCAGAACAAAGGACTTCCACTGAGAGAGGGTGTAACAACCTCTCCCTTTGGAAATAGGTGTGAGGGCTGGGGAGGAGTAGCCTCCCCCAGCCTCTGGAAATGCTTTGATGGGCACAGATGGTGCCCATCTCTGCATAAGCCAGTCTACACCGGTTCAGTGATCCCACAGCCCTGCTCTGGTACAAAATTGGACAAAGGAAAGGGGAGGGACCACTCCCCTGACTTACACCTCCCAGGAGAGGTGCCCAGAGCTCTTCCAGTGTGTCCCAGACCTCTGCCATCTTGGAAACAGAGGTGTTGGGGGAGCACTGGACTGCTCTGAGTGGCCAGTGCCAGCAGGTGACGTCAGAGGCTCCTTCTGATGGGCTCTTACCTCTCTTGGTAGCCAATCCTCCTTCCTAGGTAGCCAAACCTCCTTTTCTGGCTATTTAGGGTCTCTGCTTTGGGGAATTCTTTAGATAATGAATGCAAGAGCTCACCATTGTTCCTCTGCATCTCCCTCTTCACCTTCTACCAAAGGATCGACCGCTGACTGCTCAGGACGCCTGCAAAACCGCAACAAAATAGCCAAACGACAACCAGCAACATTGTAGCGCCTCATCCTGCTGTCTTTCTCAACTGTTTCTAGGTGGTGCATGCTCTGGGGGTAGCCTGCCTTCACCCTGCACCAGAATCTCCAAAGAAATCCCCCGTGGGTCAACGGAATCTTCCCCCAGCTAACGCAGGCACCAAAATACTGCATCACTGGTCCTCTGGGTCCCCTCTCATCCTGACGAGCGTGGTCCCTGGAACTCACCAACTCTGCCCAAGTGACTCCCACAGTCCAGTGACTCTTCAGTCCAAGTTTGGTGGAGGTAAGTCCTTGCCTCCCCACGCTAGACTGCATTGCTGGGTACCACGTGATTTGCAGCTGCTCCGGCTCCTGTGCACTCTTCCAGGATTTCTTTCATGCACAGCAAAGCCTGGGTCCCTGGCACTCCTTCCTGCAGTGTACAACCTTCTGAGTTGTCCTCTGGCGTCGTGGGACTCCCTTTTGTGACTTCGCGTGGACTCCAGTTCACTTTCCTTCCAAGTGCCTGTTCAGGTACTTTTGCGGGTGCTGCCTGCTTCTGTGAGGGCTCCCTGAGTTGCTGGGCGCCCCTCTGTCTCCTCCTCCATGTGGCGACATCCTGGTCCCTCCTGGGCCACAGCAGCACCCAAAGACCTCTACCTTGATCCTTGCAGCTAGCAAGGCTTGTTTGCGGTCTTTCTGCGTGGGAATACATCTGCAAGCTTCATCGCGATGTGGGACATCCATCCTCCAAAGGAGAAGTTCCTAGTCCTCTTCTTTCTTGCAGAACTCCAAGCTTCCTCCAACTGGTGGCAGCTTCCTTGCACCCTCAGCTGGCATTTCCTGGGCTCCTGCCCACTCTCAACACTGTCACGACTATTGTCCCAGCGACCCCCTACAAGCTCACATAGGTTTGGGGTCCATTTGTGGTTCGCATTCCACTTTTGGAGTACATGGTTTGTATTGCCCCTATACCTATGTGCTCCTATTGCAATCTATTGTAATTCTACACTGTTTGCATTACTTTTCATGCTATTACTTACCTAATTTTCGTTTGTGTACATATATCTTGTGTATATAACTTATCCTCATACTGAGGGTACTCACTGAGATACTTTTGGCATATTGTCATAAAAATAAAGTACCTTTATTTTTAGTAACTCTGTGTATTGTGTTTTCTTATGATATTGTGCATATGACACCAGTGGGATAGTAGGAGCTTTGCATGTCTCCTAGTTCAGCCTAAGCTGCTTTGCCATAGCTACCTTCTATCAGCCTAAGCTGCTAGAAACACCTTTTCTACATTAATAAGGGATAAATGGACCTGGCACAAGGTGTAAGTACCTCTGGTACCCACTACAAGCCAGGACAGCCTCCTACACACACAACACCATGTGAGCATTTTCCTGTGCTTCCTGCAAATTTTCATGCACTTATCCGCACCCAACACTCACTGCACCAACAGCACCCTAAACCCCACACTGACACTCTCATTAGCCCTGCAACCACCCACGCAACAATCCACACTCACATGCATGCTTCTCACCACCCGCTCACTCAAACAAGCAACAGAGATCTGGGCTCTGCTGCATGACAATGCCCTGACCTACCTTTTCCTCATAGCACATGGCTGAACCCTACATCAGCACCTAACATTGCCATAGCCATCCACCTGGCTACAAGATTACCAGGAAAGACAGACTTTACAAGGTTGGGGGCAGAATTGCCATAATTCATAGCTCTTGCCCCTGAGGTCATTCCACGTATTCCTGATGTCCTCCTTTGGGTGAAAGCCTACAGCATTGACTGTTGACTATCCTATTCCACATATACATTGTCCTACTGAGAGGAGTATGCTGGACTTGTGCTCCAAACAATTGTGGCCCTACTATGATTTCATCCACCATGGCTCTTAAATCATCTTTTGAAAAACAGGGATTTTATTTCTTAAACATGCAATGGTGGAAAAAAGAATAACGGGTGACAGTAATTTACTAAACCGGGGGAAGTGAAAAAGGGTGTGTCTGGACAAAAGTGTTTGCAGAGTATTGTATGGGATGATAAAAAATAGTTTTGCCTAGTGTCTGTACTGTGTCGAAAAAAGGCACTCTGGCTTCTGTGTGTTGCTATGTGAATGCAAAGTGGTCTGTGAAGAGGTAGGTTTTATAGTGTCCTTGTCCAGTGTGACAATGTGTGTCAGCTGTGTTTTCAAATTCATCCAATGTGCAGTTGTGTATTACTTTGCTGACTGCGGACAGCCATGGATCGGACCGCCATTGGCGCACCACCTTGGGGATCCGCTATGGCGACTGTGTGCTTGTAATATGGTCAGTGGTTGGTCACGGTACTGATAACGCTGGAGGTCGGACCACTTATTTCCAGGCCTCTGCGCCACTGCCGGTCTGCCTTTTTTGGTTGGTGGTCGGCAGTCCTGGCTGTATAACTCGTAATAGGGTGGTCAGAAAGACCCCCAAGATGGCGGACTTTTTTGAACCGCCAACATTGCGTTCCGACCACCAAACTTGTAATGATGCCCTAAATCTAGTCAGATTTTTCAAGAAAGGTTTCTCTAAGCTGTGAAAATTGTGAATAATATTTAATATTACTCCTCTATAGAAAATATTTCTGTTTACATTGAGTGCACCTTATGAAGAGAATCAAATTCCAACATGTCCCGATCTATTACATCATACTGGCCCATCAAGCTGAAATTTAACTTTTACAAAGTCACGGCCTCCTTTTTTATATAAAATACACAATTACTTTGGTGTGAAATCAAACTCAATTTAAGTTTTTGTGTTACAAAATGTTCAAGGTAACTTGCTTCCTTTTAAACTGCTTTATGCGGCTTTTAGGAGATTTTAATTTGTGATTAATTTTGCCTATATGTTACAAGCAACATTGATATGGTAGTCCGTGGAAGATAGGATAAGAGGGAGAAGTTATACATTCACAAATCTGGTAATTGTTTATTGTGTTAAAGTGAATATAATTTACAGCTAGGTTTTACTTGAAACATAAGAAAATAAAAAAGGGTTCTCTGTGTGCTCATTTGTCATCATTTAGCTGTAACCTAATTAGCCAAGTGCATATTTAATAGGATAAATAGCAAATCAAACACCAACTACATGGTTTAAGCACAATACACTTACCACTTTTTTATTCACATCACAAGAAAGTGAAGGTTCACAAAAAGCTTTTAGTGCTCATGAGTGATGTGGTGGTGCACAGATGAGAAAACAGTAAGATTATGTGGATATGCAAATACAACATTACACTGATATATGTAAAGTAATGGAAAAAACGGAAACTGACAAATCACATTGGCAGAAACCAAATAATAGAAAAACAGTTTTAAGTCAAGTTGATTTTAAGAAAATATAAAAAAAAATTGAAAATTAAAGTATTAGAAATTGGGTTGTTAGTTGATTGGGGTGTTAACCTTAGTCAAGCAGCAACCACAATTTTAGTCAGGTTAAGTGTCCGGTAAACCCTAAATCAGCCTTTCCTCACCCTCTCGTAGCTTGGGACAGAGCAGTTAGGCTTAACTTGGAGGTAGTGTGTTAGGTGTTTGTGCAGCACTTCAGACAGTAAAACAATGAAAGCACCACACAAAAAGATTCCACACTAGGGAAACATATAGCAACATTTAATAAACAAAACAAGACCAAAAAGACCAAAATCCAAAGAGTAGAACTTGAATTATTAATTTTGTCTTTCACAATTCTCACAAGGTATAAGGAAAGGTGGTGGGGAGCATAAGGCACAATATGCAAAATAATCATAGAGTATGAAGTGCATAGTACAAAATGAAGTATACCACTAGATACAGAGGGCCACATTTACAAGGCCCTTGTTGCAGGGAGGGGTGCAGCAAGTGCTGCCCTGCTCCACTGGGAAAGGGCAGAAATGCACTGTATCTGCAAGATACGGTGCATTTCTATACTCTCCACTTCGCAGGCGCACAAATTGCTGCCGAGCGCCAACGCAGGTACCCTTGCACCATGGTGTAAGGATGCCTACATTGAAGGATGATTGTTTTTGTGCAGGAAGGGACACCTTCCTGCACAAAAACAATCATAAGAAGGTTTGTCCTTTTTTTAGGTGTACTGCAGAATGCAGCACACATAGAAAGAGGAAAAAACGTGAGTGGAGCAAAAGATATTTCTCCCCTTTGCATCATTCTTATGCCACCCCTGATGTAGCGTAGGAATCTAAAGCATTTGCAGACTTGTAACTGTGGGAGTGTGTCAGATTCCTTTGGGTTACATGGTTGTTGCATGGGAAAACCTCAAGAAACACCCATGGAACACCCCTTTCACTCAGTGTTATGCATGAAAGGGGTCCATATTTACAAGACCATGAAAAGCACCACAAGGTTGCTTTGCGTGGCCTTGTAAATATGGGATGGCACATTGTGCCACAGGAGTGTAAACAAATAATTACCCTTAGGTGGCACAGTGTGCCTCTAAGGTCTTGTAAACAAGGCCCATATTATGTGGTGGCCCCACAATGCAAGGGCCCTCGATGGACAGGTGGGGCAGTACTAAGAATGAGGCATGGGTCGTCATCTGCGCACAGGCTGACCAACAAAGTTGTGAAAGCAATCAAAAAGGAAAAGAAAAGGAAAGGACCAAGGATGCCATGAAATGGATAGAGGAAAAAACAAACAGAGGGCCCATACCCACACCCATGCCAAGGGTGTTGTGAAATGGATCGGAGAATAGGGAAGAAGTGTTAATAGGAGGGAAGCAAAGAAGGAAATGAGAGAAAGGAAAAAGTAGATGTGGAAAGAGAAAGAGGGGAGAGAGGAAAGTGTAGTGCGCATTCTCATGGGTCATGACTTGACAGGATCCCAAGGGCAATAACTGCTCAACATCCATGGCATCCCCAGTTGGGAGCTAGCGGAAAGGTGCCCAGGTGATGAAGAACTTCCCTGTCTTATCCTATAGATTTTAGCGAAGCCTCTTGTGGAAAGCTGTCTGGTACATCGTCGAGAGCCATTCATCATGGGAGAGGGCAAAGGGGAGCACCAGTGACCAAGAATGAGGAATTTTGCTGTGGTGAGTACTATATGAAATAAACGTCTGTGGAGGCAGGAAAGGTCCAGGGAGTCTGCGAGGTCATGTAGAAGGATCAGGGGATGAGACAGGAGGGGTCACAATTAGTAGAGTCTCGCTCAGTGTAGTGCCAAGCCCCTTCCAAAAGGTTGTATCAAGGGGCCATCACAAAAGCCATGTATCAGGTCACAACAGTCATGGGTGGAGTGCCTGCAATTTGCATGAGGTAGCATGCCTACTCCCTGCAATCTTACAGGAGTTGAGTGGCAGTCATACAATGACTTTAAGAGACAGAACTTAAATTATGCCTCCCATGTTCTACGATCCAGTGCCTATAGAGGGTCCTACCAATCCTCTTTCATATTCAGACGGAAGTCTGGTTTGCCATTTGTCAAATTTAGGAGTGGCAGGGAGAAGAGATGGCGGCTCCAGATGCTGTTTAAGGCAGGCATCCTGCTGCAAAAGCTACCCCACACCCAGAGGTAGGAAACTACAGTGGAGGGCCAGAGGACTCAGGGCTGTATGCCCAAGTGACCATTGAGCCAATGCCATAGTTGCAAATACTGCCAAGACTGGTGGCAGTGGAGACCAAATTCTTCATGGAACGCTGTGAAAGATTTAAAGGCGCACTGTTCAAGAGGTTGTTGGAGGCGGTGGATGTATGCAAAACACCACACCTCCTAGCTCAACATTTCGCCACCTATGTAGAGGCCAGAGCTGCTTCATAATGGTGCATGTTTGTGAAGAAGAGAATCCAACCTGCATGATTTGATTATCGCTTGCAGCATTGGAATGGTGGGGCCTGGCGTAATTGCACCACTCCTATAGAGGAGATGCAGACCGTGAAGGCAGCCCAGGAAGGTGTGCTCGACCAGCACGCACAGCAGCAGATCTGGGCCCCAGGGGGCATATAAGCAAGTTGCACCAAGTGTAGGGCCAGAGCATAGTACTCAACTGAGGGGAGGACCAGACCAGAAGCTTGCTACTGACTAACTGGAGATGGGAAGACCCCCAGATGAAAGATCATATGCTCTGGTCCATGGAGACTAGTAGCCAGAAAGGGACCAGTAGGGGTAACGTGCCTAGGACATAGGTGTATTGTGGCAATGTCACCATCCTAACTGCCTGTACCCTGCCCCATAAGGAGAGTCCAAGGTGGGCCCACTTCTTGAAGTCCAATTTCAAGCACACCAGCAGGTGATCGAGGTTCTCCACCACCATGTGATCCAGCTCTCAGTTTCTATAGACCCCCAGGTACTTAAGGCACAAGGACTTCCATTAGAAGAGATACACAGACACTGCTGCAGTGGTGGTGGTTACCCATGACATGGGTAACAGCTCACTTTTATCCCAGTTGATCCGGTATCCCAAGAGTGCCGCAAAACCAGAGGGGGTTCCAGAAGGGCATGGAGGTAGCGAGGGAGGTCCTAGAGGGTAATCAAGATGTCATCACAGTAAAGATAGACATTGGACGTCCAACCCAAGATGAGAATACTAGTGAGGTGCAGAGATTGGCAGAGAGAGGCTGCGAGGGGTTCTAGGGTAAGAACAAACAGCAAGTGTGGCAGACAGCCCTGTTGGGGCCCCCATTGTACTGGGGATGGGACCAAGAGAAAGCCCCCACAGTTAACTTAGGCAGTAAGCGAGTTGTAGAGCCATCAAACTTTGGCTCCAGACCAAACTTTTGGAGGTTTGCAAATAGGTATCCCCACTCAGTCCGTTCAGGCACCTTCTTGTGTCCAGGTACAAGGTGAGGGCATCTTCCTGCAAGTCCCCGGCTGGACACAGGGCATGAGCAAGTGTATGAAGGTGATTACTGGAGGAGGTGCTAGGAATGAACCATACCTGCGTATGATGGATCACTGACCGAATCACCACTGAAAAGTGAGCCGCAAGGACCCCAGCAAGAATCTTTATGTTCCCGTTAAGCAGGGAGATGGGTCTGTAATTCTCGAAGAGCAGGGGATCTTTCTCTGGCTTAAGGAGGACCGCTATTACTGTCCTATTGGAGATGGAGCCAAGGGAATCTGATTGGTCAGCTTCACCGAAGGCCTTGTAGAGGGTGTTCACCACATCCTTACCCACCCACTTGTAAAACTCTGCGAGAAAGCCATCTTCCTCAGGGGCCTTGTGGTATAGGAGCCTAGAGAATGCCTGTGTAATCTCAGACTTGTTAATTATCCCCTTTAGTAAATCCCTTATCTGACTCACTAAGGCTGGAGAGGCACAACTAATTATTAAAGGCCTCCAGGCGGGCAGGGTTGTCTGCCACCTCTGGGTTGTATAGGGTCTAGTAGAAGTCTGGGAACACATTGACAATGTCTTGTGGGCAAGTGAGCATACTGCTATTCATGGATTTAATAACCAGGATAGCAAGTGTCGCCTCCTGTTGTCACAGCTGGGTTGCCAGCAGAATTCCAGCCCTATTGCCTTGTTAATAACCATTTTAAGCCATTTGAGTGCATACTTGGCTTTAGAGGTGCACAGAGCATTGAGTGCCAGACGGGCCTTCCCCAAATGGTGATGGAGAGGGGAGGAGGGGTTATCAGTGTAGAGGCACATGGGGCACATGGGGGATGCAATCTTGTCCTCTAGGGCCTTTTGCTGTATTACCCTCTGGGCATTGGCAAGAGCTGCATCCCTCATTAAACGGCCACAGATAGTGGCTTTGGTAACCACCCATTGGACCCAATTGTCAGGCTCTTACCTTTTGCGGGAGTGAAATGGGCCCAAAAAACATTCCCTGCAACCCTGACAGACCATGAATTTGATTAAGTCTGACTCACTGGAAAAAAGAGACGAGGGCTGGGTAATGTGAACTCCAGATTGTCACCTGACAACTTTGGATTCTTGCCTTCTCAGGGTCTAATTTCCCTTCCTCCTAGTAGTGAGCAGGGTATGTGTCAGGTTGTTTTCGGAGTTTGCTATATCTATGTTTTAACAGTATGAAATATCAACAATTCTGGGTCCTAAATCACAATTATTTTCCAGAACGTAGAAGGTTAATATTCTTATACATTGTATTTTACCACATAGTTCATTCTTAGTCTTTCCCTGTTACATAATCAAATATATATATATATATATATATATATATATATATATATATATATATATATATATATATATATACACACATATGTGATTTGCCTCAGTGTTCAATGCTCAAATAATGATTAAATATTCTGGTCTTTTTCAGGATTTCTGCACTCAGTTGCTCCAATTAAGCTCTTCAAAGTCCTCAATACTTTCCATTGTTCGAGCTATGTATCCATTCAAACTTCAGACCAGTATAAATACACAATATGGAATGGTGCACCCCACATACAATAAAGACATACTCAAAAACAGAGTTTGTTTAATTACAGATCATAGACCCCCTTAATCACAAATGTATTGAAGCAACCATGATCACCTAAACAATAACGTATATTATAGGCATAGTCCACACTCCCAACCCAAAAGGGGATCTGAATGTCGGAAAAAACAATTTATGTTACATCTTTTTTATACGATGGGCCTGATTCACAAGTGCCCCCCACACTATCACAAACAAATTAATAACTAGAATGAATGACAAATAATTCATAACCAAGGCCTCCCAAATCATGATAATTGAGTCCTATTCTCCTTATAAACAACAGCAGGGTGAGGATAAACACACACACCAACATCATAAATAGTCACCCATCATTCTTCTCATCCATTATGAATCCATAATATACCTTTTGATATGAATACATGTGGTTCTTTCACAATTGAATAAATATTTAATTTTGTCACACTATATGTAAAAATGGGATTCTTTCCCCACACCAGACACTTGTAATA
Source organism: Pleurodeles waltl (assembly GCF_031143425.1). NCBI lineage: Eukaryota > Metazoa > Chordata > Amphibia > Caudata > Salamandridae > Pleurodeles > Pleurodeles waltl. The sequence continues at coordinate 164,221,914 of NC_090450.1, read as the reverse complement.
GCCAAGACACCATATTTATTAAACCCTCCATCTTAATCTCAAATATCGCATCAAATGTGCCCCTATCGAATGCCACCACCGGAGCCCACGTCCAAGTTAGCAGACTATGGGGGTCATTCTAACCCTGGCGGTCCAAGACCGCCAGGGCTAAAATGACGGGGGCACCGCCAACAGGCTGGCGGTGCCCCACTGGGCATTCTGACCGCGGCGGTTTGACCGCGGTCAGAAGTGGAAAACCGGCGGTCTCCCGCAGGTTTTCCGCTGCCCATTTGAATCCTCCATGGTGGCGCAGCTCGCTGCGCCGCCATGGGGATTCTGACAGCCCATACCGCCATCCTGTTCCTGGCGGTTCGCCCACCAGGAACAGGATAGCGGTATGGGTTGTCGTTGGGCCCCTGGGGGCCCCTGCAGTGCCCATGCCAATGGCATGGGCACTGCAGGGGCCCCCGTAAGAGGGCCAAACAAAGAATTTCACTGTCTGCATTGCAGACAGTGAAATTCGCGACGGTGCCACTGCACCCGTCGCACCTTCCCACTCCGCCGGCTCCATTCGGAGCCGGCGTCCTCGTGGGAAGGTAGTTTTGCACTGGGCTGGCGGGCGGCCTTTTGGCGGTCGCCCGCCAGCCCAGTGCAAAACCCAGAATACCCTCAGCGGTCTTCCGACCGCGGAGCGGTATTTTGGAGGGGGAAGTCTGGCGGTCGGCCTCCGCCGCCCGCCAGACTTAGAATCACCCCCTATATTATATATGTACATGCCATATCTCATACCTAAGTTCTCATGCCTTATAATCACACACACCACCATAACTTCTCGCACCACTAGCTAACATAATCTTACGTATAATGTCCTCCACATCCACATATTGCTTTTCCATTTATTAATAAAGCAATCATTGGCATCCTTATTTGCAAAGTCAGTGTTGCGCCGTTCCGTAAGAAGCTCCCCGCACAATGACCTATTCCCCACGGCCAGGTCACTGTAACTCACATTACCATCATCATGCAAACAGTCAAATCTGCATCCACAAATCAAATCCAAATTATGGATAACACATTACTGCTTATTGGGGGATCAAAAGTTACCCCACTCATTTTTTAAAGAGAACATCTCTAACATGTTATTTGATAACAGAACACACCATCAAACTGCATTGCCAGGTAAGCACTATGCCCCACCATCATCCTTTCCATCTCCCACACTTCTAAGTGAAAGGAGGCAGTGCTCCAACTTGTCATAATCCTTAAATATAAAGGGGCATATTTATACTCCGTTTGCGCCGAATTTGCGTCGTTTTTTTAAACGCAAATTCAACGCAAAACTAACTCCATATTTATACTTTGGCGTTAGACGCGTCTAGCGCCAAAGTTCATGGAGTTAGCGTAATTTTTTTGCGTGAACACCTTCCTTGCGTTAATGATATGCAAGGTAGGCGTTCCCGTCTTAAAAAATGACTCCGATGCATATGCGTAGTATTTATACTCCCGGGCAAAAATGACGCCCGGGAGTGGGCGGGTCTAAAAAACCCGCATTAGCGCCGGATTTTAGCGCCTGGGTCAGGGCAGGCGTTAAGGGACCTGTGGGCTCAGAAAGAGCCCAGAGGTGCCCTCCCCTGCCCCCAGGGACACCCCCTGCCACCCTTGCCCACCCCAGGAGGACACCCAAGGATGGAGGGACCCACCCCAGGGGCATTAAGGTAAGTTCAGGTAAGTATTTTTTTTTTTTTTTTGTGGCATAGGGGGGCCTGATTTGTGCCCCCCTACATGCCACTATGCCCAATGACCATGCCCAGGGGACAGAAGTCCCCTGGGCATGGCCATTGGGCAAGGGGACATGACTCCTGTCTTTGCTAAGACAGGAGTCATTTCAATGGGGGTTGGGCGTCGTACAAATATGGCGCAAATCGGGTTGAGGCGATTTTTTTGCCTCAGCCTGACTTGCACCATTTGTGGACGCCCATACGCCATTTTCCCCCTACGCCGGCGCTGCCTGGTGTACGTTGTTTTTTTTAACGCACACCAGACAGCGCCGGCGGCTAACGCCGGCTAACGTCATTGAATAAATACGGCGCCCGCATGGCGCTTCAGAATGGCGTTAGCCGGCGTTAATTTTTTTGGCGCAAAACTGCGTTAGCGCAGTTTTGCGTCAAAAAGTATAAATATGGCCCAAAATATCACTACACCGTCCCTTCTAAAGCCTTCCGCCAGCAGTTAAGCATTGACAGGCACTATCGTACTGCATTCTCAGAGTTCACAGCAGAAGCACCTTCCCCCACCATCAGTCTCTCCATCCTTCTGCCATCATACCTTAAACCTACCAAACCATCATGTTTAATGGGGAAAATGGCATACTCCACATGTTACAATCCCCACGCCCCCAGCTGTTCTTCTAAACACCCACAGCCACTTCACAAGCAAAACACTGCCCTCTCGTATTCACTCACCAGGATCCGTGTCCCTGGCCTGTGATCCGGCCTCCACCCTCACTGCAGATTCAAATAAAATCATGTATATAAAAATAAAAATAAATTAAAAAGAAAAAATGCCAGCAGGCTGATTGCTCTCTTAAATGCAGCCTCTCTCATCAAGGGTGAGAAAAACACTTGTGTTTGGCCGGTAGGGTCTGCTGCAGTGCCACAAAATCCTAGCTATTACTTCAAACTGCATAGTGGATTTTGCGCAAGAGGCCAATGGATCAGCACGACAAAGGCTTGAGGGGATTTCAATAATGAGTAATGTGTCATCAACAATAATTGTTATATTCAAAGATCTGGGCCTCAAACAATAATCACACCAGTTTATTAAGAAGAATTATACATTTATTTCCCTAAATTAACAATGCTAATGTCACAAAAATAACTCTCAAACATAAATGATAAGCATATAGAATCAATAGTGGCTGATTAGAATGTCTTATATATCTGAGATTAATCAAAGCAATCAAGTAAATAATCTCAAGTATCATATCACTGCTTGATAACACTAGAATTGGCAACAAGGGTAAAGTATAAATTAGTACAAACAATCAAAGAATGTCAACACGAATCATGAGCATGTGAAGGTCGATTCTCTCACTAACCACAAATTAGCATCAACATGTTGGACTTCATGTAAAAGAATTTAGAAACACAAATTTAGAAAAATCACTCTAGCTCGGGTTATTATAAAAAATCATTATTATCATTATTTTTATTATGCAGCAATTAAACTATAAGTTGCAGCTGGTACCTGCAAAGCAAAAGAGACACATATATCAATGCAATTTCATACATTACCCACAGAACAACAACATGCAGTCTAATTCAGCAAGGGGACACCATCAGGATCGGGGCTACATCGACTGTTAAACCCACATCGCTAATATGACTCCAACCACCAAAGGATAGCGGAATCTAGTTCTCTTCTCTCTCCTACACTACTTCAACAACAGAAACAACCCAACAACGACAACAACCCTTGAACAGATGACAGATCGTTAAATTGAATTTCGAAAAGTCTATGATTGGTCAGTACATGGGGTGGTTTACGATTCAACCAATAGTTATTTTATTTGATAACCTAAAATACAATGATGTCGACAATAACCAGGGCACATTCATAACAGTAACTTTTCCTCTTCCATCTCGTCTGTGACTCCATTGTTCCATGCCATCTTAACTTCTCTTCTCAAGAAGAAACTTTCCAGCTCGTAACATTTACTTCCATCCTTGAGGAAGAAACCAAGTATTAGTGACAATTTCAAACAATAGAACATTCAACTCGTGTAATGACTTAATAAATCTGACCTTGTAAGACATAATGCAGCAATCCGCCAGGGGTAGCTATTTCCACATTTATAAGCTTATAAACACACTGGGGGTCATTACGACCCTGGCGGCCGGCGGTATGTTGGCAGTAACACCGCCAACAGGCTGGCGGTGTTCCGCCAGCAATTATGACTGTGGCGGAAAAGCCACGGCCATACCGCCGGCCCCTCCACTTTGCCGCCTGGCGGTCATAATCCCCAGGGCAGCGGTGCATGCACTGCTGCCCTGGGGATTATGAGTCCCCGACCGCCGGCCTGTCCATGGCGGTACACACCGCCATGGAAAGGCCGGTGGTAAGGGGACTTGGAGTGCCCCTGGGGGCCCCTGCACTGCCCATGCACTTGGTATGGGCAGTGCAGGGGCCCCAGGCATAGCCCCGTCGCGCATTTCACTGCCCGAATTTCAGGCAGTGAAATGTGCGACGGGTGCTACTGCACCCGCTGCACATCAGCATTGCCACCGGCTCTATTACGCCCAGCGGAAATGTCATAATAGGGAGACAGAAATACCACCGGCAATGGCGGTATTCTGTCTCCCGCTGCCTCGGCGGTCTTTTGAAAAGACCGCTGAGGTCGTAATGACCCCCACTGTTTTATGTAAGCATTGAGCAATGGAAAATAACTACAACTTTAGCTAGAGTTTTGCTTAGCCGGAGGACAAAAATGAATTATGGCGACCATTTACAAAAGTCACCCGTTTTCACATGTTAATTCACCAATGATTAATACATTAGAAATCATTAAAAAAAAAAAAAAAAAAATCTGCACTCCTTCAATCCCTCCTCTGATGACTATTTATGTAATCACACAAATTCATAATAAATGTATTTATTACATTTCAAAATTCAAAACCTGGTCTCATTTACTTTTGCATTATTTTTCTTTTCCCTTTATTTTCCTCATAAAATGTAGTCATTTTTATATTGAACCTTTTCCAATTCTTCTTGTCTTCTCTTTTTCAACCATTTCATCAATTTATAAATACCCCAGATTCCAATTAAGCAAAACACCATTATCAACACCCATTTTATTATTTTCAATATAATCCCTTTCCCCACGTTGCCAAACCAATTTCCCACAGCTGCAATTCCTTTGCCAGCTTTCTCCCAAATTGTAGTTTCAGTTAGTTCTTTTAAATCTTCTTTGCTATTTGTTATGTGTTTAATCAAATTTCTAGCTTCTCCTGATTTGTCAGGGATGTAAGTACAGCAATGACCCTATTTCGCCAAAAGAATGCCTAACGCAAGGCAGTTCTGAAGTGCCATAGCTCTTGTAGCAGCCAACTCAGTATCTAGAAGAATGATAGCTCCAGAATAACTTGTCAACATTTTATCTACTATCGTAGACAACTTCTGTATATTAATAGAATTCAGAACAACTCCCACTGAAGGAATTATAGCTCCAAAAATGTCTCCCACAATGAAAGAAATTGATTCTCGCTGTGTCTCGTTTGAATTCTCGTCATCTCAGGAAATTTACTCAAGTCTTCCAGCTGATACATTTTTGGAAAGACTATTCCAAAATAGCATGTGCCATACTATCCTCTAGGAAGACGGTAATATGTATTTCTTCCACAAATATAGTAAATACCAGGCACTGGTGGATCCTGTCCATTCATCATAAAATCCCATTTACTCCAAAACATAAACACATATCTACATTCATTCGTTCCCACAAACACTCTATCATCTTTACTTCATGGCCTGTATATAGAAAGCTTTCCCACATGTTCAGCATCCAATGTTAATTTTCCTTGTTTAGTGATGTCAGTGTAAGCATAATCAATCTCAGGTCCACGACTAATTATTCTCACATTTATCCTTGCGTTTATTTCTCCCCTTCTATCTTCTGTATTATCTAAGAATTTATTTTCTACAGGTGTAAATAAACATGTCAAATTGTTACGATGAGCAAATGCAGTGCCAAAGGTTAAAGTAGGCTTAAAGAAATCTCTCATAATAACTATGTTATTATCCTTAGCTATTCTATTCAAATAACCAATGACAGGTACAAACGAAAATACCATGTCATACTTTGAATAGAAATACTGGATATATTCTTGGTTATAAAAGCGCGTTAGTAAAGACTACAGCTTATAGCATATGTGACAGGCAAACTATGGTAAGTAGTTACTTCTTCCAATGAAATCTGAATCTGCGTACAAACATAACAATCTTTTGTGTCCATCACCTCAACATACTCATGCAATAAGCAATACAAAACATTAGAGGAAAGCTCTTTCCCTTCGTGTAAGTATTTGACATCTATTCTAAACTTAGCTTTCGTTAGTGGTGTAGTAGTTGTATCCAAATAATTATCAATCCCTGCAGTATGGTTGGCTACATTTGTCTCATAAACAATCACACCTACAAATAACAATAAACACATTAACACACTCACTACTTTAAGACCAATACCTAAAATTTAGCAACGGTTTATTCCACTGCTTTGGTTACTGAAGTTTCCCATGGCCTCCAAAAATTCAGGAAAGAAAAAAAAAATGGTTAATTCACTCAGGACAGTCTTTTTGTCAAAACCGATATAGCAGCTTGTCAAGTCTCAATATCAATTTGTCTATTTCAGTTATTAACGTCTCTTTTAAGCATGACTTTCAGATAATTTTCAATTTTTCCCAAATAGTTTCTCATATTCTTCACGTGTCAGAATATACATTTTCAGAGTCTCTGTCAAAACAATAACTCAAATATTCTTCTTGCCAATCATTTGTGGTTACATCTACCCATTCCAGACCAGAATATCGCTTATTTGTAACTCTTTTTCTTTCTTGGTCTTTTACTACTTTCACCTTCTTCTCCATTACTGTTTTCTCCTTCATTCAATTCTTTTTCCCCCTGAATTGGTGGTACCACATTTATTCTTCCTCCTTTTGAACTTTTCTCTGGACAATTGTCTCCTTTTAAATTCTTCTTTGTCAACAACTTCCTCAAGATTGGATTTCCACTTGAGCTTGAACCTCTTTCTTCTGACTTTCCCACAACTGGTTTAGGAAGAGTACAATCCACTTGGGCAGGATTATCCTTAATTCCTTTCCCAATGGGATCAGTCCTTTGTTTGGTTTGGTATGTCAAATCACGTGCTGCCGAGGTCACCCTCCTCTGAGCAGATCTTCTCTCAGCTTATTGTCTCTGATCACTCACTTCTGGACACCCTCCTCTGATCAGAATTTCTCTCAACTGATATTTCTCTTTCTTCTTGAACTGACTCCTCTTCTACTCTATTGTAGAACTGTTCAACCTCTTCTGAACCTTGTTCTTTCTTATCTGTGATAGGAGCAGGTACATCTCGAACATTCTCAGGATCCAGCTCTTCACTTTCTAGCCCTTTACCTGGAATGTCGTTAGCTGTTGGTAGCCTCAATAGCTCCTCTTCTTGTTCTGTTGGGTTATTCACTTTTCTCATGTGGCTGGCATGCACCCAGTTCGGCAAACCTGCACACTTCACAGTTGTTGTTGTCACGAGAATGACTTGGTAGGGCCCCTTCCACCGTGGCTCTAGACACAACTTTCTTACATGCTTCCGTATGATAACCAAATCACCAGCTCTCAAGTTGTGGCCTTGACCTTGTGTTTGTTGCTTCCACCTGACGAGAAAAAGATCGAATCACATCAGCTAGGTTTTTTTCAATAATCTAGCACCATGTCATCAGTAATATTTACAAGTGCATTTTCAGGTATCGCTGGCAATCTCATAGCTCTCCCCATTAAAATTTTGTGAGGGGACAAACCAGTTTTCTTGTCAAGAGGGCTTCTCGTTGACATTAGAACTAATGGTAAAGCATTGGGCCACTTTAAGTTCATTGACACACACACTTTTGCCAATCGAGACTTTAAAGTTCCATTCATCTGCTCTACAAGTCCTGAGGCTTCTGGGCAGTAACTACAATGTAGTTTCTGCCGAATGTTTAAAGCTGAAAAAAGTAATTTTTATCACTTTGTTGTTCAAGTGACTCCCTCTATGTGATTCCAAAGAGACCAGGAAACCAAAACATGGAATCAACTCTCTCAAAAGTAACTTAGCTACTGTAAGGCTATCATTTCTCATTGTTGGATATGCCTCATTCCAGTGACTAAAAATGCACACAATCACCAACACGTATTTCAAACCAGCACATGCAGGCATCTCAATAAAATCCATTTGCATTCCTGCCATGCCTATGTGTCCCATGTTGACAACTGTTCCTTTGCCTACATTCATCTGTTGGCAGACAATGCATTTATGGCAAACCAGTTCAGCAACTTGCCTACATTTTGGATTATACCAGAACTGTTTGAAACACATGATCATCACATCTCCTCCTATGTGTGCTTGACCATGGTAATATCTAGCCATTTGTGTCAACAAATTGTTTGGCAAAACCACTTTCCCTTCTGTTGTCACCCAAGTGTCATCCTCTCTATAAATGCAATTATGTTTCACCCATTCTCTATGCTCTTCTTCTGAAACATTGTTCTGTGTAGCCTTCAGCTCATCTAAGGTCTCAACAATCTGCATTGTGAAATTCTTATAAACTTCATCATTTTCAGACATTAATTGCAAATTCCCTTTAAATAAGATACCATTTAAGGCTCAACATTTTGCAACTTGGTCTGCATCAGCATTTCCCAAAGTTACATAAACTTGTCCTCTCTGATGTCCACTGCATTTAACCACTGCAATTTCCTCAGGTTTCTGTACAGCCTGTAGTAATTCATGTATTCTTTCACCATTTCTTACAGGTGAACCTGATGACGTTAGGAAACCTCTCTGTGACAAATTTGCCCCAAATCATGTACAATGCCGAATCCATATTGGCTGTCAGTATAGAATGTTACTTTCATCTGATCTGATAATTGACATGCTATATTAAGAGCCAGCAATTCTGCAACTTGAGCAGAAAACACTCCTTTAAGCCATGAAGCTTCTAGTATGCCAGTAATTGTGCACACTGCATAACCTGCTCTCAATATACCTCTGTTATCCCTTAGACAGGAACCATCAACAAAGATAATTTGATAATTGTATTCTAGACAAGTGTCTTTAGTATCATCTCTGGGTTTTGTACACAATTCTGTCACTTCCAAACAATCATGTTCAGTGTTGTCTATTTTATCTGAATCATTTCTTTCTTCTGGTAACAACATTGCCGGGTTAAGGACTGTACACCTCTTGATTGTCACATTTGGTGCCCCAAGAATCACTGGGGGTCATTCTGACCCTGGCGGCCGGTGACCGCCAGGGTCACCGACCACGGGAGAACCGCCAACAGGCTGGCGGTGCTCCCGAGGGCATTCTGACCGCGGCGGTTCAGCCGCGGTCAGAAAGGGTAAACCCGCGGTCTCCCGCCGGTTTACCGCTGCCCCATTGAATCCTCCATGGCGGCGGAGCGCGCTCCGCCGCCATGGGGATTCAGACACCCCCTACCGCCATCCTGTTCATGGCGGGAAACCCGCCATGAACAGGATGGCGGTAGGGGGTGCCGCGGGGCCCCTGGGGGCCCCTGCAGTGCCCATGCCAATGGCATGGGCACTGCAGGGGCCCCCGTAAGAGGGCCCCGCAAAGTATTTCAGTGTCTGCTTTGCAGACACTGAAATACGCGACGGGTGCAACTGCACCCGTCGCACCCCTGCAACTACGCCGGCTCAATTCTGAGCCGGCGTCCTCGTTGCAGGGGCATTTCTGCTGGGCCGGCGGGCGCTCTTTCGGAGAGCGCCCGCCAGCCCAGCGGAAATGTTTAAATGGCCGCCGCGGTCTTTTGACCGCGGTGCGGTCATTTCACGGCGGTACCTTGGCGGACGGCCTCCGCCGTCCGCCAAGGTTAAAATCACCCCCACTGTCTTATAAATTGTCAATCTTGCATTGGTCGAGTATTGTGTCTTTGATCGTGTCAATAGAATTTCTATTGAATGAGGTACCATTCCTGTCAGAGGATAACCCATCACAACATTTTCACTTTTAGTTATACTCTGCTCAACTGCTGCAACTGCTTGTAAGCATATTGGTGAGGCTGCTGCAATGGGATCCAAAGTAGTTGAAAAATATGCTACTGGCCGATTGACACCACCCTGTGTCTGTGTCAAGATAGACAAAGAACATCCATCACTTTCATGACAAAACAACAGGAAAGTTTTTGTGTAATCAGGCATACCTAAAGCTGGAGCTTGACACTAACTTTCTCTCAACTCAGTAAATGCTCTGATGCATTCTTCATCCATCATTATGGGGTCTGAAACACTTATGTGTAAGTCTTTGCAAAGGTTCAGAAATAGCTGAAAAATTTGGAATCCACTGACGGCAATATCCTACCATTCCCAAAAACTTCCTCATCTCCTTTTGCAAACTTGGTATTTTAATTCTCATAATTGTCGCTACTCTTTCTTTCAAAATTCTCCTGGATCCTTTTTCAATCAAATGACCCAATTATTTCACCTCTCGCTGACAATACCTCAACTTTGTAGGAGATACTTTATGACCATTGTTTCCCAAAAAGTTCAACAATGCAATAGTATCCTCCTTACAGCCTTCTTTTGTCTTTGATGCAATTAATAGATCATCAATGTATTGCACCAATGTTGATTGGTAATGCACTACCAATGACTCCAGGTTCTTTTTTTAAATTTGATTGAAAATTGATGGTGACTCTGAAAACCCCTGAGGAATTCTGCATCAGCAATAGACTCGGGTCAGGAATTTGAACCAAAAGAGATATCTACTGTCCTCATGAAAAGGCACAGAGAAAAATGCTTGACACAAATCTATCACTGTGAACCACTCAGCATCACATGGAATCTGAAACATTATCACAGCTGGATTTAGCACAACAGGACAACATTACACCACAATATAATTTATTTTTGTCAAATCCTGGATAAGATTAATTTTTCCACTTGGCTTTTTCAAACCCATTATTGGTGAATTACACGGGCTACTCATCACTTCTTTCAAAACTCCCTGTTCCAGAAACTGTTCTATTAAAGGTCTTATCCCTTCCATTGCCTCATTTGTCATCGGATATTGTGCACTTTGTGGAAACACCACATTTTCCTTCACTGCCACTCTGACTCCTTCAGCTCCTTTAATCAAACCAGTGTCTTTTCCTGACAAGTCCCAAACTTTTGACTTGACCCTTTCCTGCAAGTCAACTGGAAGATCTTTTATTTCAAAAACTGGAAAAAATCAATTAAGTCAACTGAATTATTGTCTTCATTTGTCTGCTCATTTTCAATTGTCTGATCATCAAAATGAATCAGAGGAAACTCTCTGGATACTCATTCTTTTTCGACAGTAATCGTTGAATCCTCTCCATCACTGTTTGTCTCAATCTCAATCCCTTTAGTTGAACATGAAATTGAACAATTTATCCTACACAGTAAGTCTCATCCCAGTAATTACACTAGAATAGAATCACAAATGACAAAGCTATGAAAATCTCTAAAATTGCCAACCTTCACAAGAACTGGTTCTGTAAGAGTGTCAGTCAGATGTTTGTTTGCACCTCTTACTATCTGAACTGTCTTCTGTGAAATCGGTATGTCTGGAACCTCTAAAGTTCTTACTGTTGAGTGTGTTGCTCCTGTGTTGACCAGAACATTAACTTCATGACCATGTACTTCACCCTTCACATAAGGACTCCTCTAATCCACCTCTAATGATGCCGTCATCACATACTCCTCCTCATCTGAACTATCCAACAGCCATCATTCTCACTGTGTAAAGGAAATTGGTCAACTGTTTTTTCACTTTTGTTCGTTTTCTGATTTGTGACCTCTTGCAAAAGCATTACCTGTTGTTGATCCATAGGACTCTGTATCATTTGAACCTGCCTCAGCAAGTGCATTTGCTGTACAGGCACCATCTGCATTTGTTGTACTTGTGGTATTTGTACTTGTTGTACCTGTGGTTGTGTATTCGGTATCTGCTGCATTGGTTATAAAAGCCGAAAACCTTGTATGGTATTTATATTATTCTGATCATTCTGTTTTTGACCTCCCATTCTAGGTCCTCTCAGGCTCTGATGTGAATTGAGACCGTTTGCCTGTTGCACACCACCACCTTGATTCAACATTGGACACTATCTTTTCCAACATCCAATTACCACACAATTATGACAAGGTAACACTTTTCTCCTTTGCTGCTCATCTTGCATCTCCACTGAACTTAAATACACATTTCTATTGACCACCGGAAGCATCATTCCACCTCAACCTTGACTCTGAAACATATCCTTCCCTTGAAGTAGTTGCTGGAAATGTCCCTGTAATCCTGTCTGTGAAGCCTTAATCTGCATCACCATTGCTTTCTCTTTCAACTTTTTCTGCTTCAACTCGATCTCATCACTACAGTATTTTGCATACTGTAACACTTCATCAATCTGTTTGGCTTGCCAGCAGATTAAATGATCCTTAATTATTTGATTAATTTATGGTTTTAATCCTTCAACAAACCTAAACACCAAATGATTCATGCTCTCTTTCTCAATTGTTTAAACACCACTGAATTGTTTAAAAGTTTTCAACAACCTTTCATAGGATGCATGAACTGATTTCTTCCCTTCCTGTGCTGTTCAATCTATGCATTGCCAATCAACGTATTTCAGCGAAACTCGTTTTCAGAAACTCAATAACTTTTTAGTAATATTTCATTACTTCTCGAGATGGTGCACCTGTTTTCAAATCCCTTTGCGGCTCACTTGTCGGGCGAATCTACACTTACTTTGCATTCAATCCACAAATCTGCCGGAACAACAATATCAAAAAGTGTATTCAGGTCTTCCCACAGACATTTTGCAAGCTTCACAAATTTATCTGTCTGCTGGTACCACTCTATTGGCTTTTCTCTCAACCTTGTGTAATCATTCATGAACCTTCAAAAATGACCTCTGTTCTAAGGCACATGTGCAAAATTTCCTCCTGGCGTTTCTTTCATTGGCAACATTTTCACCAAGTCTCCTGCCTGTGTCATGTCATCTTTCTTTAGTCTTTCTCTTTTCTTGACCTATCTGCCATCCCATTTGTCTAATGCTCTCCAAACCTGCACTCTTTCAAGTAATTCCCTAAGATGTGTTTTCATCCCTGCAGACCTCATGTGTATAATGTCTTCCTCATCCATGTTTAATCTGTAACTTCTTTTCAGGCTCTTCATTTTCGTTAAATCAATGTCATACTCATCTGCTATTTCCTGTCACTACCGGTGTACTTTCTCTGCTCCCTATGTAATTATTTTGCCCAAATGTCTTATTTGAGCTTCAGTATATGACTCAAGTCTATTCACACCCATAGTTCCTTGAAGAAGTTAATTTCCTTCCATTGATAACCTTACTTGGCTTATTGTATCTTCTTCTCTGTTTTTCTTCTCTAAGGTCTTTGAATTACCTAAATCTTCTAACCACTTTGTTATTTCTTGTGCAGATAAACCTTTCAAAGAAACCTCATTAGACTGTGGACCCAAATCTCGTTCTTGGGCTGTGCTCGCACATTGTTGTGGAGAAATCAATCTCTTCCCCTGATTACTGTAAGATCTGATCCTAGAATTATTGACAGGAGACAAATTTATTAAGGAATTAGTCTTATTCAGGGTCTGTCCTTGTCTAGGAGTTGATTTTTCCAAAACTCCACTCAGAACCTGAATCAAAAAATTCACTCCACTATTGTTTGCCTGGGCATATAGTGGGGTTAGCGGACCCATCATAATAAGTATAGAAATTCCATCAGGACCAACAAAAGATCCAATCTTCTGTGTTTGCCCTGTTCTCATACTCTGCATTTGTGGAATCTGTATCAGAACAGGCTCTCTTTGAATCATACTCAGCCCTTGCTGACCTAGAGACAACACTAAATTAGTAGTCGTCCTTATGACCTGAGCCTCCGGATGTATTTCAGGAATGTTTATCTCCATCTGCTGTTTGTTGTTCAGTGAATCATTAAAACTACTCTGCGTCTGAACTCGTTCATTGTTCAGGGTATCCCGTGATAACTCTGATGCGGATGGTGCAGTAGGAATTGTATTACTAATCCCACTTCCACTTGTTCCACTCTCGCTTGTACTCTGCTCTCTCTGACCTGTGTTTGGTGGTGGATAGATCTCCAAAATCTCAGAAACTATTTATTCTTCACCTAACTCATTGTCATTATTAAACATGACTTGTTTTAAGTCTTTTAACTTCTGTTTCTTAGTTACCGAAGAACTCTTTTTCTTTTTCTTCCCATCTTTCGACTCATCCTCGTCCTCTTTTGTCCTTGCAGGAAATAATCTAATTCCCTGTAGAGTTGCCACTCTCCACCTTTTCTGCTCTTCATCCCATCTAGCTTCTGCTAGTGTCTTTTTTACTCTCCTCATTCTTTTCTCAAATTTCAATGCTTGTTGCTACCAGCTCTCAAATTGCTAAGTCTTCATACTGTGCTGGCCTCGGAGGAGGTTTTAAACTGTGAATTTTCTGCCTTAAATTCTCCAAAATTCTCAAATGAAATATTTCACTCTCTGAAAAGGCTAAACAATCTTCTTTCCTTGTAATCTTGACCCAATGTTTCAAACAAAGGCAGGCTCCCACGCCCTTCTCCTCAAACCATACACAATGTATGCCAGAGTATTTTCTGGAGGACAAATATTTCCTTCAAGCACCGGAATATATTCATCACCTCTCAGCGCACCTCTCAAAACCTTGACAAACTTCATTTTCAATTGAATTTTATTCAAAACCGATATCCACAACAAACATTATTATTCATGAACAAAGTTAAACTAAGCAAAACATGATGAAATCTGTTCAAAAACAACAAATCAGGAAAAGTGACTACAATCCCACAACTCTCTTTGACCCTCTCACCTTCCAATCGCATTACGTTATTATCGGACTGATTGACGAATCCGTGCGTGACCCTTCTCACTAATCAAATAATCCCAGCGTGGCACCACTTACGTCACACTAACGCACACACCCCTTCTCAGCGCCATTGCTCAGACGCTGACAAAGTCTTTCAGTCTGACTTCTTCACAACTCATGCATCAAATAAACGCAATATTAATTCACGAGCAAAACTTCAAACAAAATAAGAAAACAAATGTGCCCATTTAATACAGGTAGGGTAATACAATCGCTTCAGTAGCCTTCCAAAGGAACCTTCGGCTTCCGCTTACTCTTTTTCACAGTTCACATCATCCGCGAGCAAATTTCGACCTGCAAATTTTATTTCTCAACTGGTCATTGGACTGTTGTCCTAGTGTACTTAGTACTCACCAAATCTCCCTATAATTTCAATCACATCAATTATCTCACAACCTCGATTTACCTATCACACCGGATCGGTCTACTAAATGTACAAATTACAACATATACCAAGTGTCTCACTACACTTGTCAACATAGTCCGGAGTCTTAGACCTCTCTCCTTAGGTCCGTCATCAACAACCACGTGGATAATTTTTCCTGCATTAAGCGCCACACTCAAATGAAGAACGCTGCTTCCTTGCTCTCATACCTATTGGAGTACGCCCACTCCTTCTAAACTCTACTGGAGTATACCCACTCCTTTTAAACTCATATACACCTCAATCATCTGCAAATTAGCTTAAGCTGTGCAAGCGTAAATCACCTCACTCAACTCAACCAAACACCGCTAGAAACATACCCTTCAACCTAGAGGTTCTCCAAGAACTGGGGAAAGTCACTTAAGGTAACTAGAAACTCATTTTTATCAGACCCGTATCACATTTCAGAAACAAATTACAAATCTATTTCTTTTCGAATACATTTTCACAAGTTACATTATTCTCATTATGACATCATCAGCGATGACGTAACCATAATCTGCTACGACAAAACTGCTGCAGAGCCACAAAATCCTAGCTATTACTTCAAACTGAATAGTGGATTTTTCACTAGAGGCCAATGGATCAACACGGCAAAGGCTTGAGAGGATGTCAATAACGAGTAATGTGTCATCAACAATAATCATTATATTCAAAGATCTGGCCCTCCAACAATAATCACACCAGTTTATTAAGAAGAATTATGAATGTATTTCCCTAAACTAACAATGCTAATGTCACGAAAATAACTCTCAAACATAAATGATAAGCATATAGAATCAATAGTGGCTGATTAGAATGTCTTATATATTTGAGTTTAATCAAAGCAATCAAGCAAATAAACTCAAGTATCATAACACTGATTTAGAACATTAGAATTGGCAACAAAGGTAAATTATACATTAGTACAAACAATCAAAGAATGTCAACACGAATCATGAGCATGTGAAGGTAGATTCCCTCACTAACCACAAATTAGCCTCAACATGTTGGACTTCATGTAAAAGAATTTAGAAACACAAATTTAGAAAAATCACTCTAGCTCGGGTTATTATAAAAAATCATTATTATCATTATTATTATTATGCAGCAATTAAACTATAAGTTGCAGCTGGTACCTGCAAAGCAAAACAGACACATACATCAATGCAATTTCATACATTACCCATAGAACAACAACATGCAGTCTAATTCAGCAAGGGGAGACCATCAGGATCGGGCCTACATCGACTCTTAAGCCCACATCGCTAATATGTCTTGAACCACCAAAGGATAGCGGAATCTCGTTCTCTTCTCTCTCCTACACTACTCCAACAACACCAACAACCCAACAACGACAACAACCCTCGAAAAGATGACAGATCATTAAATTGAATTTAGAAAAGTCTATGATTGGTCAGTACATGGGTGGTTTACAATTCAACCAATAGTTATTTTATTTGATAACCTAAAATACGATGACGTTGACAATAACCAGGGCTCATTCATAACAGTAACTTTTCCTCTTCTGTCTCGTCTGTGACTCCATCATTCCATCTCATCTAAACTTCTCTTCTCAGGAAGAAGCATTCCAGCTCGCAACATTTACTTCCATCCTCGAGAAGGAAACCACGTATTAGTGACAATTTCAAACAATAGAACATTCAACTGTAATGACTTAACAAATCTGACCTTTTAAGACATAATGCAACAACCCGCTAAAGGTAGCTATCTACACATTTATATGCTATTAAACACACTCTTTTATCTAAGCATTGAGCAACGGAAAATAACTACAACTTTAGCTAGAGTCTTGCTCAGCCAGAGAACAAAAATGAATTATGTCGACCATTTACAAAAGACACCCGTTTTCACATGGTAATTCACCAATGATTAATACATTAGAAATCATTAAGAAAATATTTGAAAATTCGCACCCCTGCAGGTCCAACCCAAAAGTGCCACTCCACACGATGCAATTATATATTTAGTAAATGACACAAAGCCACACCACTACCAAAATATAAGGGCAAGGAATCCATATTAGGATTGCATCCCAATCAAATATTTCTGAATAATCCACTATGCTGTTTGCATCCAGCATAATCAGCAAACAGAATCCAATGTTAAAGTATGTTCAATAACTACAAATGCTCTGCAGTCGCACTCCATTTCCCACAATGCACCTCACATATAATTTGTGTGTCTTCCACCCTAAGCATGCTCCACTCCATTCTTCAAGTGTGTTCAATAACAGAATATACTCCAATCGCACTCCCTTTTCCCAGTGTGAACCTCATATGTAGTTTGTAAAATATGCCTTCCACCCAATTCAACTATAAACCAGTTGAAACTCAGAAAATCATTTGTCAAGTATGTTAAACAGTAAAAACGCACTGCAGTTGCAATCCATCCCCCAGAGTGTGCTTCACCTGTAGGTTGTGAATGTACTGTCAACCAGGAACAAACTCCACTCCATTCGTCAAGTGTGTTCAATAACAGAACACTCTCCAATTGCACCCCATTTTCCAGAGTGCACCTCTCATGCAGTCTGTTAACAAACCATCCACCCAGAACATCTACGATAAGCCAGTTTAAACGGAGAGAGTCTCAATTACATTTATTCCATAACATTGTCCTATGCATATGAACGTGAAAAGTCAATACATCCCGTGATTGACAAAAAATAATCAATCAGGAACACTTTATTGTGCATTCTGAATTAATTCCAAAATACCCAGGTTCCTTGAACACCATAAACACAGTTACTCTGAGCATTCTCCATGACAGGCTTCCCCCGAATCTACAAATAGAAAAATCAACTCAAAGGTCACCCCAAGATCCTCAAGCAACATTCTCTGTGTGCAATGTGGCATGCAAGTTGCTGTGTGCTAGCTTCCAATGTACAATTAGCCAGCTTCTCTACAACATGTCTCTTCAATGTATGTTTCAGAATGCAGGTTTCACATTGCATGCAAGTCATTATACATAAATCTAAGTCCATTTGGTCACAGTCGATAAACTGACTTTCAATATGTAATTTGTCAACCACTTCAACTCATTTCCTCATAATCCATACAACAGTCCAAACCCTCCACCCCCTCATAATTTCACCATCAAAGTAGATAAATGTATCCCAGAAAATAATGGGACTCAATGTCAGTATTGTGGCCCTGCTGTATGGCCCTCAGGCGACAAATCCATTTTGCTTCCCTTTGCCTGAGGGTCAATTCTCTGTCACCCTTCACAACTGAATGCAACATAATCAATCCCATGAAATCAAAAACCATAGTCATTGGGGTGCACTGTCCTGTAATGCTCTGTCATAGGGTATTTATCATCCCCATTTTTAAGCACTTTATGGTGTTCCTGAATTCATAGATTCAAGCTACGTATTGTACTTTCAATATAAATCATCACATGTGGTATTACAATTGATAAAATGTTAGATGTTATACACTTGTGACATATTATACTTGAACTCCTTAATCCTCTTCCTTCCATGTGAGCACATGTTACATTTATTACAAGTATAAAACCCCAGTGGTTTCTCAGCTAACCATGTCAAGTTAGTTTGTGAATCAGTCACATAACTAGGACATAAACGATCCCTCAATCTACGTCCTCTCTTACATACCACTTTTGAGTTTGTACTGATAACATCCCGTATATTGGGAATATCTAATATCGGGTGCCAATGTTTTTTAAGGATCTTAAATACATGGCCACCATGTACAATGAATCTGGTGATGAAGGCTAAATCCTCCTGTTTCCTTCTCAAATATCTATCTCTTGCCTTTAGAGTCTTATTTCTGGGTATACCACTCGAATTCTCCTCTCCACTACCATGAGCGGTTCGGGGTCATAGCCCCTATCCATAAATAACACTGCTTCATTAGTATTTATGCAGAAGTTCCCATCTGCACAACAGTTAGGTCTTACTCAAATCATCTCTCCAAATTGAAATTTTTTAATTAGGGATCGTGAATGGGCACTTGTGGCATGCAGAATGCAATTGCACACTGTATCCTTGAGGAACATTGTGTTCTGAAAGACCCCATCTTTGATGTAAACCTGTAAGTCCAAAAAATCTGTCTTATCCTTATGACAGCACATAGTTAGTCTCACATTATAGGGGTTGTTACTTAGATAATGAAAATAGTCCTGTAATGACTCAACCAAATAATGATTCAATATTCTGGTCTTTTTTCAAGATTTCTGCAAACAATTGCTCCAATCAAGCTCTTCAAAGTCCTCAGTTCATGCCATTGTTTGAGCTACATATCCAGTCAAACTTCAGATAAGTCATTAATTGCGTAACAAATTGCTTACTGTGTGATCAATGAGGTGTACAGATTGCGACTTACTTGTTGTCCTTACTATTGCAGGAAGACAAGATCCACCACGAAGAGGCGAAGAATCTGACAATCCTTACGCCCAGGATGTACCCACGACAACTCTAGGAAGAAGGAGCTGAGCCACTGGACTGAAGAGAGCAGAATGGATGCCGAAGATGGATGCTGACAGCAGCAGTAAGTAGAAGAACACAAGCGTGTGATCAGGTAAGCACGATTCCAGGAACTTGGGACCAGCAGGAATGCCGTAGAGCGTACAGAACAACGAGCAGTCATTTGGGTGCAGCACGCAGCCTTAAAGGTTATGCACTCCACCCCTTAAAGGAGCTGCTTCAATCAGGATGCCACACCAACCTGGCACCCACCAGTGTACGCCCCCAAGGTTCTCCCCACAGGTTTAGGTTTGCCTGGTAAAGCCAATAAAACATCCATACAAGGCGGGGGTGTACATGGCATGCTGTTGGACCTTGCCCTTTTGGCAGGGTCATTCCTAAACTTTTTGCCTTCCTCCTCCTGTTGTTCTGACCCTCTTTTTGTTGGCTCTGGTACTCTGGGCACTTTATCACTGGTGAACAGTGATAAAGTGCATGTGCTCGCACCTGTAAATTTGGTATAATTGGCTTACAACTGAATGGCACATTTAATTTACCTGTAAGTCCCTTTATAGTGGTATCCCTTATACTTAGGGTCTGTAAATTAAATGCTACTAGGTGCAGCTTGTTCCACCCACAGAAGTAGCCTTTCAAACCTGTCTAAGGCCAGCCACTGCAGAGCCTGCATAGGCAGTTTACTGCCACATTGTCTTGGCATCTAAATGCACTTGCCAGGCTTGGAACTCCCCTGTTGTTCAGTGGCACGGAGAGGCTCAGAGGGCCCCCCCCACTGGAAATGACAGCCTGTGTACTTGTGCTGTGGAAATGGCCAGGACATTACTGCAGCCCCAAAGACTTATTAGGTCCTCAGCATTTCTACCATTTCCTATACCCTTCATGTTTGCACTGCTTTTTCCCTGACCTTATGTGCATTTCACTGCACTCTTATCCTGCTGGGAAAGTGAGTATATGATGTGACCTGTTTATGCATGGGGAGGGTAATGCTTTAGGACATGGCAGTATGGGAATATTTATTTTTATGGACCTGCGGATCACTTGGATGTGTTTATGCCCTCAGTACTTATGTCATGTGTCATGCCCTGATATGTGATGTCATTTGCCTGGTTGGAACCACAAATATATTTCAGAGATCACATTGCAGGCACTGGAAGGGTGTTTTGGTCATGACATAGGCAATAGAGAAATGTATTCTTTCTTTATTCGCATCCCATGATGATTGTTTAACAAGTGCATGTTTGGCACAATAGTACGGATTCATGTTGTTACGGTCTATGTTTTTCAGCAATACAGTTTATTTTTGTATAGCTTATTGTGAAGTCTCTTTTGTGGTGTGTTTATTGTGTCACTGGGTTGTGCGTGTTGTGGAAATGCTTTGCACATTGCCTCCGGGATAAGGCCGACTGCTATGGCCAAAGCTACCAAGGGGGTGAGCAGGAGTTATCTTAGGTGTGTAGCTCTGTTGTCTTGACTAGAGTGGTGTTTACTGCCTGGCTTAGGTGCCAATCCTAGCCAACCAGGAACCCCATTTCTAACAATAACCTTTCCAGTGAACTGGATAATACAATCTGTGGTGTATTCTTTTTGAGTCCAATAGTGTCCCAACCTCAAATTCAGGTTTGTTATCCACAATAATGGCTAAGGGTTTTTGTGGGAGCACAGTTTTAGGAGTAACAGGTTTCAACAAGAACACATGACACAATGGGTTTACTCACAGCTGTGGAGGGAGCTCCAGTTTCATGGCTACATCATTGGTTTTCTTGACAAATAGATGTAGGCCCATATATCTGGGCTGGAATTTCAGTGGGCCCGTCAAATTGAGGTTTCGTGTGGAAAGTCAACTAAAACTCCAACCTGATAAACAGAGCTTTGCCTATGTGTACACCAGCAGTTCATTTATACTCAAGTTTTGCCTGCTCTAAACTGCTGCGTGCTGCTTGCTGAATTGTACTTATCTGTTGATATAATCCTAAAGTGCAAGGACCTCTATAGTTGGGGACGACTGTAACCTGAGGAAACGAGGATGCAGACCATAATTATACTGGAATGGGGTGACAATGGTAAAGCTACATTTTGCACTGGTATATGTAAACTCTGCAGCCCACAGAAACTTGTCACAGCCTGCCATATCATTTAACACTTGACACCGAATATATTGTTCTAGGCACTGATTCTCTCTCTGTTTGACCGTCTGTTTGGGGGTGGTAGATAGTAGATAAATGAATCTCTATCTGCAACACCTTACACAATGCTCTCCAAAGTTTTGAGACAAACAGGAGACCCCGATTGGACACAACTATTGCTGGCAACCCATGCAAACATACAATAGACTGCAAAAATGTGTCTGCAAGTGTTTCAGAACTAGGCAACCCTGGAAATGGCATGAAGTGAGCCATTTTAGTAGACATTTCGACTGAAACCAATATCGTTGTATACCCCGATCTGTCTTTGGTATATCTGTTATGAAATCCCTGGAGACCATATACCAAGGGTGTGGAGGAGTGGGCAATGGATGTGTTGCTGGCCTGGTTTGTTTTGGGTACCTATGGTACTTACACCTTACATCAGGTCCACTTATCCCTAATTAGTGAAATGTAGGAAGTGTCTAGAATCCAGGCTCTCTGGAGGTAGCTGTGGATGAGCAGCCAAGGCTGATCTGGGAGACATGCAAGGCTCATGCAGTACCACTGTAGTCACACAGTACTTACACACATGAAAGAAAACACTCAGGCCCTCATCATGACATTGGCGGTAAATCCCGCTTACCGCCACAGTGACAAGCACCAATATACTGCAGTGGTGGCGAATATCCATTCAACATATTATGACACACACACACACCAAATACTAAACCACACAACATTGGTCAATACCAAAAACACACACCTGACACTCATACACACACCACACACACCCACAGCACTAGAAAACACACCCACACACATTAACCACAACCCCTTACAAATCAAAACAATTGCCACCATACTGACACCAAGACCACTGGGCCAACTGGACACACACACCCTATACACCCATATATCCCTCCGCACCCCACGTCACACACCCCACAACATTACTCAACACCCTCACACCAACACACACCACAGAACACCCATGTCCCCACTAAGGCACCCCTGTTTCACTGATGAGGAGTTAAGGGTCATGGTGGAGGAAATTGTCAGGGTAGAGCCACAGCTGTTTGGAGCACAGTTACAGCAGATATCCATTGCCAGGAAGATGGAGCTATGGCGGAGAATCATGGACAGGGTGAACGCCGTGGGACAGCATCCAAGAAGAGGTAGAACGACATAAGGGGGAAGGTACGATCCGTGGCATCAAGGTACTAGCTCGCCATACAGAGGACTGGTGGTGGACCCCCACCTCCTCCCCCACAGCTCAAAGCATGGGAGGAGCAAGTCTTGGCAATCCTGCATCCTGAGGGACTCACTAGAGTAGCCGGAGGACTGGACACTGGTGAGTCAATATTTACTACTTATCAACCCCCCATACCTACATGCCATCTCTCACCCTCACTCCCATCACTCCACTCCATCCCACACACTGCACCTACACACCTGACTAACCCCAATGCCAAGCCCTGCATGCTATACCAATGCCTGGAGAGTCCTCCCAGCCCTGCATGGACACCCATCACCAAAGCATACACAGCATAGGGGAACTAACAATCCCACAATATATCAACATACACAATCAAAGGTGGCAGGGCAACAGCAATGATAGAGAGGAAGCTAGGGCTGTAAAATATGTTACAGGCATGAAGCATAATACATCACTTACATCCATGCAGGTGCCCCAGCCAATGTCAGCGGAGAGGTGGTGCCACGACTATCCAGTCCCCCCAACAGAAGATGCCCCCAGTGATGCCGGTAAATCTGGACTTCTAGATCTGGATCAACAACCTGGCCCATCAGGGACCACTGGACAGGCGGTCACACCAGCCCACTCCTAGTCCACCACAGAGCCTCCTCCATGAGTATCCAACAACACAGCACCCACCCAGCATCCCTACACCTCCGTCCCCAGGACACATAAATCAGCAATGTGCCCACCTGTCCAGGGACCCCAGTCCACACCTCGCCCCCAAGACAATAGGGATCTGGGGTCAGTGGCAGTGGGCACACCGTTCAGGGGCAGGGGCACAGGGGAACAGGGACACTGAGAGGACCACTGTGTGCCAGGGGGAAGACAGGCCCAGGGAACCAACTCTCCAGGAGGCACTCACCAAGATCCCGGGGGCCTTCCAACAATTCCAGGTCACGATGGGCCAGATCCTTCACAACATGCAGGAGAACAAGCGGCTGCAGGAGGAACAGCATCAGGAGATCAGGGAGGTCTTGCCCTCAACACCACCATGGTCTCCATAGCAGGGGAGCTGGCAGACATAGGCCACATCATGAGGGAATCAACAGCACAGCAGCGGGCCCCTACCACTAGCCAGTCTACTGACCAGCCCTCCTCTTCTGCTGCAGCTAATGAGCAGGAGGCCCAGCCACAGGACCTACAGGCCACCAGCACCCCTCCCCCTGCAGAAAGTGAACCACCACATAAACGTTCCCTGCGACCCAGACAGAAACCAGAGGCACTTGCCAAGACCAAGACCACTGCCAGGAAATGAGACTCTCCTGATTGTCTCCCATGTGTCCCACCCTGTCTCCTTGTCCACTTTGAACTGCCTTTTCTCTCCTTCCTATGGCCCCTTGGACACTGGACTTGTGCTACAAACAGACTGGAACAATACCCTGGACTTTCCTCTATCATCACCCCATTCCATTGCAATTTTCCCTCAATTTTATAGCACTACAATAAACACCCTTGAACACAACTTGACTGATAGTATTTTATGTGTTGAAAATGTGCATTTAGGGGAACAGTCACATCTGCTGCAAATGATATGGACATTGTGATAGCATACAATTAATGACCTGTAACTGTCTGTTGTAATCACATCAGGACACTGTTGTCATATCACCAACATCTGTAAAATTACAAGCCATAGGTGACAATAAGTTGAGATGCAAAGTAAGTGAATGCCATCATGCTACAGTCATACAGATGAAATTAATAATCAGAGCATTGATCAATTCCACTGTCTCACCTGTGCGTCATTGGATGTATTGACGTATAACTGATGTCCCGTTGTCAACATCCTCATCCTCTGCCTCCTCATCCTCATTGTCCTCAGGGTCCACTGCTGCCACAGGGGCATCTCCAGTCTCCTCCTCCAGCGGAGAAGTCACATGTCATCTGAGGTCCAGGTTTTGCAACATGCAGCATGCCACTACTATCTGGCAGAACTTCCCGGGTGAGTAGCACAGAGATCCACCTGTCAGATGGAGGCACCTGAACCTGGTGTTCAAGAGGCCGAAGGTCCTTTCGATTATTCTTCTGGTTTGCCCATATGCCTCATTATAGCGGTTCTCAGCCCCTGATCTGGCATTCCTCACAGGGGTCGGGAGCCATGATGGGTTTGGGTATCCAGAGTCACCTGTAAGTATTGAGGGACAAACATTAGCCTTACACAATGCTATGGGCATAACACCTGAAGGTACACAGTGACTTACAGTAGGTGGGGACTCTGGCTCACCTGTTAGCCACACCCTGTGCCTCTGTAGTTGAGCCATCACATTTGGAATGCTGCTATTTCTCAGGACAAAGGCGTCATGCACCAACCCAGGATACTTGGCAGTGACGTGGGAGATGTACTGGTCCACCAGGCACACCATTTGCACATTCATTGAGTGGAAACTCTTCCAATTCCTGAACACCTGTTCATTCTGGCAGGGAGGAACAAACGCAATATGTGTACAGTCAATCGCCCCAATAATATTGGGGATATGCCCCAATGCATAGAATCCTGCCTTCACAGTGGCCAAATCTTCCACCTGGGGGAAAGCAACGTAGATGCCCATGTGTTTCACCAAGGCAAACAATACCCTTGCCAGCACGATTGAGAACATTGGATGTGACATTCCTACTGCAAAGCCCACTGTCACTTGGAAAGAACCAGTTGCCAGGAAATTGAACACTGATAGCACTTGCACAAGAGGGGGGATCCCAGTGGGATGACGGATAGCTGATATCATGTCAGGATCCAATTGGGCACACAGCTCTGTGATTGTGGCCCTGTCCAGTCTATAGGTGAGTATAATATGCCTCTCCTCCAGTATAGCCAAGTCCACAAGGGGTCTGTACACGGGGGTTGTCTCCTCCTCCTATTCATCTGCAGCTGGAGGTATCTAAGGGACACAAGAGTAAGTAAGTTGTCACAATTTGAACAATGGAACCACCACCTCAGTGTACATACAGCATCAATGTGGTGGGACAGTGGGAATGACAATGTATGTGCAATTCTAGGCAATGACACAGTTATGGACAATCTGATCGTTGACCACCACCATGAAATGGTGACCGCCTGTCCTGTATCTAGGGACAAATGGAAGTGAGGTAACTCCGCCGATGTTGGGCATTGTGGCAGAAGGCGGTCTTGCATCGCCGTGCAATTCCTCATTGGCTAATATGGGGCTCTATGGTATACAGTGACCAATGGGGATCAGCGCCAGTGGTGATGGTGTACACCATGTGGACGTGACCGCTATTTTCTATCTAAATCCTCACTTGATTCCTGACTTTCCACAGGACAACACCTACACAGCTTGTGCTGCTGTGTCCTGTGTCTGGAACCTACCATGGCCTGTGTGACCGGGAAAAGGGCCCCTGCCTTCACTTCGATGGAGTTGGAGCAAATGGTGAATGGGGTCCTACCCCAGTATGGACTGCTGAATGGGCCTCCAGACCAACAGGTGAGTACACCTTGGGCAAGATGCATGTGGGAAGGATGCATGGAGGTGTGTGTGCAAGCATCATGCCATCAAGGGGGGAATGTCTGGTGGTAGTGTAAATGGTGGGCGCCGGGCGATGTGTGTGCCAATGGAGATGGAAACGGGATTGGTGGGCCCTATGTGTGACAGGCTGGATTGTATGTGTAATGGTATCCTTCCATCTGTATGACCTCTGCAGGTCAGTGGCCATCAAAAGAAGGGATTGTGGCATGCCATTGCCAAGGCCCAGCTGGGAATGGCCTCCCAACAAGGAAGGGGTGCCATCGGAACCTGACCCCTTCTGATGGCCCGCACACTGCCAGTGGCCTACCCAGATCTGGATGGGCACTTGAGGGCATCAGAGCAGCCACAAGGGGTGAGTGCAGTGGGCGTTACAACAATAATTGGTAGGTGGCATGGGATCCAGGTAGTGGGTGTGAGTTAGTAGGTGCCCCTTAATGCCAGGTCAGACAATGCAGTGTGATCCAGCTCAAGGGTAATGGGTGTATAGAAAATCCAGGTAAATTAACTAGGTTACATTCCATGTCAGACAGGGATTAGTGGATCCCAGGAAGAGTGCAGTTGACGGTGATTGGCCTTCATCTTGCTGTGGCATCTAGCCAATGGAGTGCCAGTGCAATTGATAGTTCTCAATCCTGATCCCTGTGTGTGATGGTACTGTGTATGCCAACTGTGGTGTTGGTGCTGTAACTGACCCAGTGCTTCCTTTCTCTCCCTCCCTTTCTCCTTCTGTCATCCTGTTCATGTGTGCATTAGCATCTTGTGGAGGACAGTTGGAGCTGCATCCCACAGGACCCAGGAGGCAGAGCCCACCGATGCCGAGGGAGCCAGTGAGACAGAGGGCGAGGGGACCACCCCGGCGGAGACATGAGGTGACAACACAGACTCTGATTCCTCCTCGGATGGGAGCTCCCTGGTGGTGGCGGACACCTCTGTGACCACCCCAGCTGCAGGTACAGCCGCCAGCACCGCCCTACCAGTAGCCCCTCAGCGAGTTGCCCGTGCCCACTCACCCAGGAGGTAGGGAATCTCTTTCGCCTCAGGCACCTTAGGCCCTGCTCCACTTAGCCCTGTTGCCCTGAGTGAGGAGGCTATTGACCTCCTGAGATCCGTCTCTGTAGGGCAGTCAACCATTGGGAATGCCATCCAGGGGCTGGCATCCCAGTTGCAACAACGGAGGGAATCCATGGTAGATTGGCGGCCCAAAGGAGATAGATTTAGGCTCTGGCCTCCTCTCTGATGGCAGCCATTGTCCCTGTTCCTACCAGCCCTCCTCCAACTACCACTTCCCAGTCCCAGTCTCCTGAACCCCAACCCATGCCATGCACGCATACAGACAAGCATGCACACAAGACATTAGACAAGAGTGTCACAGTCAAACACAGTCACTGCACTTCAGTTCACAGCACTCACACACACTCACACTAACAACAGACAGTTGCACACACAACCACATCCACTGCCTCCACTGTCTCTGCCTCCTCCTCCTCCACCTCCCTCACAGTCACGTCCACACTCACACCTGCATGCACTGCTTCAACATCCACCACCAGCATCACCACACCAAGCAGCACACACACCTCACTAGCAGACACCTCCACAATATCCATCCATGTGTCCCTTGTGTCCTCTCTCACCCTGTCTGTCTCCCCCTCCTAAAGGACACAAATGCAAGCAATCAGACACCCAATAGCCATCCATCTCAAATCAGCACACTACCCATGCACCTGCACCCAAGTCCAGCAGATGTATACCTCCAACAACCACTCCCTCAACCTCCACTCCCATCCCTCCTCCCTCATCCTCTCCCACCATCCCTAAGAAGCTTTTCACTGCCCAACTTGACCTCTCCCCCCCTTGTCCTGCCCATAAGAGCAGGGTCCCAACGACCCAGCCCAGCACCTCAGCCAAACAGTCCACGGGGACAGTGGAGGCACCTCCTAGTCATGGAGGCAAGGCAGTGAAGGTTCCCACTCCACCAGCCAGGAAGCATCCCACTCCACCAGTCAGGAAAGGGAAAAAGCCCTCACCTCCAACCAGGAAAGGGAAGAAGCCCTCACCTCAAGCTGAGACACAGCAGACCTCACCCCCAGCAGAGGCTGTCCAGGAGGCACCTTCCCCCGCTTGGACACAGCAGACCTCACCTCCAGCATAGGTTGGCAGGGTATCAACACCACCACCACCAGTGGGCACTGGGCCCTCATCCGCTGCTGAGACACAGCAGCCCTTGCCTCCAGCAGAGGCTGATGAGGAGGCACCTTCCCCAGCTGAGACACAGCAGCCCTCATCTCCTGCAGAGGCTGCCCAGGAAGCACCTTCCCCAGCTTGGACACAGCAGCCCTCAGATCCAGCAGAGGTTGGCAGGGTATCAACACCACCACCACCAGTGGTCATGGAGCCCTCACCTCCAGCTGAGACAATGCAGCCCTGACCTCCAGCAGAGGTCATGTAGGCCACCCTCCAGGGACTGCTGTACAAGGAACACCCTCCAGAACCAGTGTGCAAGTTCCCCACCTGAGAGACTGTGACCTTGCACTCCCCAGTAATGAGTAATGGGCATGGAGCCCCCTCCAGAATCAGTGGGCAAATACCTCACCTGAGAGACTGTGACCTTGCACTCCCCAGCAATGAGTAATGGGCATGGAGCCCCCACAAACCAGTGGACAAATACCTCACCCTACAGACTGTGACCTTGCACTCCCCAGCAATGAGTAATGGGCATGGAGCCCCCTCCAGAACCAGTGGAAATATAACCCAACCGAGAGACTGTGACTTTGCACTCCCCAGAAATTAGTAAGGGGCATGGAGCCCCCTCCAGAACCAGTGGACAAGTTCCCCCCCTGAGAGACTGTGACCCTGCAGTACCCAGCAATGATTAATGGGCATGGAGCTCCCTCCAGAACCAGTGGGCAAATACCCCACCTGAGAGACTGTGACCTTGCACTCCCCAGCAATGAGTAATGGGCCTGGAGCCCCCTCCAGAACCAGTGGGTAAGTTCCTCAACTGAGAGATTGTGACCTTGCACTCCCCAGCAAAGGATAATGGGCATGGAGCCCCCTCAAGAAAAAGTGGGGAAGTTCCTATCCTCAGCTGAGGTGCCCCCACCCCTTACCCCCTGAGTTGCCTGCCCACTTCCAAAATGATGCCCCTGCACAGTTCTGTGCACATGTGTTCAGGAAACAAGTTGGGCCTTGGACTGTGCCCTGTGGCCATTGACCCTCCGGTAGGTCGCTTCTCCGCCGCTGCAGCTCCACCTGCCCAGGCCCCAGCCATGCCTTGCTAGGGTGTTCAGGTATTTCAGGTATTTCAGGTTCTTCTCTTGACCTTCGACTGTTTCTTGCCATTTCACTTTTGCTCTTTGCTTTCCACTGTTTCCTGCCATTTCTCTTTTGCTCTTTGCTTTCCACTGTTTCCTGCCATTTCTCTTTTGCTCTTTGCTTTCCACTGTTTCTTTTTCTTTTGCTGTGCGCTTTCCTGCTTTTTCCCGCTTTTTCCCACTTTTCCCGCTTTTCCTGCTTTTCCCGCCGCTGCCACCCGTGCGGCCCCACCCCCCCACCCCCGCTACCATTCGCTGTCCTCCCTCCCGCCTCCCGCCTCCCAGCTGACCCCTCCTCCCCCCTTCCCTCTTATGGCGGCCGCTGCGTGGCAGAGACAGCGACCCTTGACCCTCGGGTAGGTCGCTTCCCCGCCGCTGCATCTCCGCCTGCCCAAGCCCCTGCCACGCCTTGCTAGGGTGTTCAGGTATTTTAGGTATTTCATGTTCTTCTCTTGACCTTCGACTGTTTCTTGCCATTTCTCTTTTGCTCTTTGCTTTCCACTGTTTCCTGCCATTTTTCTTTTGCTCTTTGCTTTCCACTGTTTACTCCCATTTCTCTTTTGCTCTTTGCTTTCCACTGTTTCTTTTTCTTTTGCTGTGCGCTTTCCCACTTTTTCCCGCTTTTCCCGCCGCTGCGACCCGTGCGGCCCCGCCCCTGCTCCCATTCGAAGTCCTCCCTCCCGCCTCCCAGCTGACCCCTCCTCCCCCCTTCCCTCTTATGGCGCCCGCTGCGCGGCAAAGACAGCGACCCTTGAACCTAGGGTAGGTCGCTTCCCCGCCGCTGCAGCTCCGCCTGCCCAGGCCGCTGCCATGCCTTGCTAGGGTGTTTAGGTATTTCAGGTTCTTCTCTTGACCTTCAACTGTTTCTTGCCATTTCTCTTTTCCTCTTTTCTTTCCACTGATTCCTGCCATTTCTCTTTTGCTCTTTGCTTTCCACTGTTTCCTGCCATTTCTCTTTTGCTCTTTGCTTTCCATTGTTTCCTGCCATTTCTCTTTTGCTCTTTGCTTTCCACTGTTTCTTTTTCTTTTGCTGTGCGTTTTCCCGCTTTTTCCCTCTTTTCCTGCCGCTGCCACCCGTGCGGCCCGTCCGTCCTGCTCCCATTCGCTGTCCTCCCTCCCGCCTCCCAGCTGACCCCTCCTTCCCCCCCTTCCCTCTTATGGCGGCCGCTGCGCGGAAGAGACAGCGACCCTTGAGTCTAGGGTAGGTCGCTTCCCGCAGCTGCAGCTCCGCCTGCCCAGGCCCCTGCCACGCCTTGCTAGGGTGTTCAGGTATTTCAGGTATTTCAGGTTCTTCTCTTGACCTTCGACTGTTTCTTGCCATTTCTCTTTTGCTCTTTTCTTTCCACTGTTTCCTGCCATTTCTCTTTTGCTCTTTGCTTTCCACTGTTTCCTGCCATTTCTCTTTTGCTCTTTGCTTTCCACTGTTTCCTGCCATTTCTCTTTTGCTCTTTGCTTTCCACTGTTTCTTTTTCTTTTGCTGACCCCTCCTCCCCCCCTTCCCTCTTAAGGCGGCCGCTGCGCGGCCGCGCAGCTGGCGCACCGAAGGCAAGCCCTTCTGCGCCCGTCTGCGCGTGGACTGCGCCCAGCGCCAGAACCCCTGGCCTCCACCGTGCTCAAAACACCCAACTAAGATACGACGCCGCCTCCCTCAACGCCCTCAACCCCGGACGAACAGCCACCTGCTACCAAGCCAGCCCTAAACGTACTCATGGACCCTTTACCTGTCAAGCCTGCAAGTACACATTCCACCGAGCCTGCAGACATCCCACCGGCCCTCGTACCAACAACCAACTCAGGTGCATCCTCCTCAACACACGCTCCGTGCACAAGCACACCATCGTACTATGGGACCTCCTGGACACAACAGCACCAGACGTCGCCTTCATCACAGAAACCTGGATGAACGCCTCCTCGGCTCCTGACATAGCCATAGCCATCCCCGACGGCTACAAGATCGCCCGGAAGTACCGCATCAACAACCAGTGGAGGAATCGCCATCATCTACAGGAACTCCATCAACATCACGACCACCACCGAAGACACCCCCCTCGCCGCTGAACACGTACACTTCCAGATCCATACTGACCACTGAACCACCCTCAGAGGAACTCTCGTCTACAGGCCCCCGGGCCCACGCCCCCAATTCAGCAAAACAGATTTCATCAGCCCGCACACCCTAGCCTCACCAGACTACATCCTCCTCGGGGACCTGAACTTCCACCTGGAGAACGACGACAACAACACCGCCACCCTACTCGCCAACCTCGCCAACCTCGGACTCAAGCAACTGGTGAACACCCCCACCCACACCGCTGGCCAACCGCTTGACCCCATCTTCTCCGCCAGCAACCACATATCCTTCAGCCACTCTTCTGAACTACACTGGACCAACCACAGATGCATCCACTTCACCTTCAAATGAGAGACCCACCACCATCGCACACAACAAATCCCCCGCAGACACTGGAGCAAAATCTCCACAGAGCAGCTCCTCTCAACACTGAACCAAAACCCTCCAGCCATCACCACTGACGCCATCAACGCAGCCCTCAGCCTCACACAGTGGATCACCAACTGTGCTGAAAACCTCGCTCCACTTAAAAGCCACCCAAGCGGGACCAGCATCAGGAAACCCCCGTGGTTCACGGACGCCCTCAAAGAATCCAAGAAATCCTGCCGTACCCTCGAAATAACCTGGCACAGAGAACGCACCACAGAAAACATGTCAGCCCTCAAGATCGCCACCTGTGAACACCACCAGCTGATCCGCTCCACCAAAAGGACATCATTCAAAGAGCGACTAGACAACAACACCCACAACAGCAAAGAACTCTTCAACATCGTCAAAGAGCTCTCCAACCCCAGCGCCAGCTCCAACGTCATCATGCCCTCACAAGAACTCTGCAACTCCCTTGCTTCGTTCTTCCACCGAAAGATCGCAGACCTACACAACAGCTTCGGACCCCAGACCCCACCGCCCACCACCAAACCAACAGCCCCCACCACTACACTCAACGCCTGGACCCCCATCAGCTCTGAGGAGACCAGAATCACCATGAACACCATCCACTCCGGCTCCCCCTCAGACCCGTGCCCCCTTCACATCTTCAATAAAGCCGACTCCATCATCGCCCTCTATCTCCGGAGCACCATCAACAGCTCGTTCTCATCTGCCACCTTCCCAGAGAGCTGGAAACATGCGGAAGTCAACGCCCTCCTGAAAAAACCCATGGCTGACCCCAATGACCTGAAGAACTTCCGCCCCATCTCTCTTCTCCCCTTCCCGGCCAAGGTCATCGAGAAGACCGTCAACAAGCAGCTGACCAATTTTCTTGAAGCTAACAACTCGCTCGACCCTTCCCAATCCGGATTTCGGGCCAACCCCAGCACAGAAACCGCCCTCATCGCAGTCACCGACGACATCAGAACTCTGATGGACAACGGAGAAACAACCGCCCTCATCCTCCTGGACCTCTCGGCTGCCTTCAACACCGTGTGCCATCGCACCCTAATAACCCGCCTCCGCTCCACTGGAATCCTAGGACAGGCCCTTGACTGGATCATCTCGTTCCTCTCCGACAGAACCCAAAGAGTCTACCTCCCGCCCTTCTGCTTAGAACCCACTGAGATCATCTGCGGCGTACCCCAAGGTTCCTCGCTCAGCCCAACCCTCTTCAATATCTACATGAGCCCCGTCGCCGACATCGCACGCAAACACAACATCACCATCATCTCCTACGCCGACGACACCCAGCTGATACTCTCCCTCACCAAAGACCCAACCAACGCCAAAACCAACCTACAGGAAGGAATGAAAGACGTCACGGAATGGATGAAGCTCAGCCGCCTAAAGCTGAACTCAGACAAGACGGAGGTCCTCATCCTCGGACAATCCCCTTCCGTCTGGGACGACTCCTGGTGGCCCCCGGCTCTGGGCACTGCACCAACCCCCTCAGACCACGCATGCAACCTCGGATTCATCCTGGACCCCCTCCTCACTATGACCAAGCAAGTCAATGCCGTCTCATCATCATGCTTCAACACGCTACGCATGCTCCGAAAAATCTTCCGATGGTTCCCCACCGAAACCAGAAAGACAGTTACCCATGCCCTCGTAACAAGCCGTCTGGACTACGGAAACACCCTATACGCAGGGACCACCGCAAAGCTACAGAAACGTCTTCAACGCATACAGAACGCCACCGCACGCCTCATCCTCGACATCCCTCACCGCAGCCACATACCCACCCATCTGAAACACCTGCACTGGCTCCCCGTCAACAAGAGGATCACCTTCAGGCTCCTCACCCATGCACACAAAGCTCTCCACAACATGGGCCCCGAATACCTCAACAGCCGCCTCTCGTTCTACACGCCCACCCGTCAGCTTTGCTCAGCCAGCCTCGCCCTCGCCCTCGCCACCATCCCACGTATCCGCAGAACCACCACAGGAGGAAAATCCTTCACCTACCTGGCAGCCAAAGCATGGAACTCCCTCCCCACACACCTAAGAACTACCCAGGACCATCTCGCCTTCAGGAAACGCCTCAAGACATGGCTTTTCGAGCGGCAGTAACCCACCCCACCTCCCCAGCGCCTTGAGACCCTCTCGGGTAAGTAGCTCACTCTATAAATGCATTGATTGATTGAATGATTGATTGTGAGCCCTTTGTACTTTGGAATGGGCATTGGCCCTTTATGGACAATTGTACATATCTCTTTGTTATGCTATTGGTTCATATGGTGGCAGTTCCATTCAATACATTCTCAGTACTGCCTTACTGTAGTCCTTGCATTATTAGAACGTGTGTCCAGTGCCATTGTTTTCCGTCTGCAGCTGGTTGTGTGTATGGTGTGTGTGTGAATGGTGTGTATTGCGCGTGTGTGTCACTCTCCTTTTCCTCCCTCCCTCCCTTGTGTGCTAGGTGGCTGTACTCACCGTCATCATCTTCGTCGGTGTTGGTGTTCCAGGTGGAGCATGGCATAGAAGAGTATTGGGAAGACTTGAAGTTCCGGTTCCATGGCAGCATTGATCTTCTCTGGGTTTCTGTTGGTGAGTCTTTGGTCTTCTGTGATGCGTTTCCGTCAGGCTTTTAATGGCATTGGTACTGCCCTGGAAATCGTGGCAGATTGCAGTGTCATGATATGGTGGGCGGTACCTTGTCTTCCGACTGGCTGTTGGTGGCTACCGCTGTGGTGCGTGGTGTTAACGCCCTGGTGGACACTGTGGTACATTGGCTGTCTATGGGAGTTCTCACCGCTATGGTCTTAATTTGGCAGTAATTACCTCCAGCCTGTTGGCGGTATTACCGGCACTTTAACAGTCATCGCCAATGTCATCATGACCAACTCAGTATTACAAAAATAACAGTACTTTTTTAAACATACCATAGAGACCATACTCCCTTAGGAGTCAAGCAACACACAAATTATATATACTAGTATGTAGAAATAAGCATAAAACAGTTAGAAAACGGTGCAATTAGTGAAAATCACAATAGTTAGAAATGGGCCTTGGGGAAACACAGACCATATACTAAGAAAGTGGAATGGAAAAGTCGGTCTCCCACCTAGGCAAGTGTAGTGTGCAGAGGGAAGCTGGGAGTACTAGAAAACCCCAAAGGTAAGTACTAGAACTCACCCCAGTGCCCAGGAAAGTAGGAGTAAACCACAGTAAATTTCCCATAACACACACAGAAACGAAAAGAAGGATTATGCAAGAACCAAAAGAGACTGCAAGGCACCAACAGTGGATTCCTGGACTGGAGGACATGTGGAAGAAGGGGACCAAGTCCAAGAAGCACATAAGAGTCCAGGAATAACAGGAGCCCCTACTAACCCGGATGAAGGTGCAAAAGAAAAACAACTGGTGAAGGAGATCAGTCAGTATTGCACCAAAGGAGACGAAGTCGGGTTCCTGGTTGGTGCAAGTGATGACCCAAGCTGGATGGAAGATTGCAGTCTGGTTTGCGTCGCTGGAGTCCACCAACAAGCCTTGGTAAATGCAAAGCTCGCGGTTAGCAGAAAATGATGCTGACTGGGACCAGGAAGGACCAGGCGGACTCTACCCAGGAAGGGGAGTTGAGGGGCTCTCAGCAACTCAGGGAGCCCACAGAAGACCAGGAAGTATGTACAGGAGTCCCACAGCACAGGGACAAAGATGCAATAGGAGGCCCATGCAGCACTATGACAAAGGCTCCCACACCGCTGGAGAACCACTCAAGAAGCTATGCTTCGCAGGATAGAGTGCTTAGAGCCGGAGCTACAAGTTGCATGAAGAACTTTGTGGAAGGATGCCAACAAGCCTTGGCAGCTGCAAAACATGTGGTGCACGGAGGTACTATCTTGCGTGAGGAGGCAAGCTCTTACCTCCACCAAAGGTGAACAGCTGGACGTTAGGACCGTCGGGACAACTTCAGTCCACTACCCGTGATGCAGGATCAACACAGCTCAGCAGGAAAGGGGATCCACGCAGCCAGTCATCATTGCAGTCGGTGCCTGCTGAAGCAGGGGAGTGACTCCTTCAACCCAAGGGAGATTCCTTCACTCTTCTGGTGCAGGCTGAAGACAGGCTATCCTCAGAGGATGCACAACCAGGAAACAGTTGCATTTGCTGGCAGGAGCTGAAGATACAATGTTGCAGAATGCGTCTTGCCTCTTTGTTGCAGTTTGTAGAGTTCCTGGAGGGTCCTGGTGCAGTTTCTTCGGTGAGAAGTTGAAGTGGAGGATGCTGAGGATTCCTGCTGGAGTCTTGCAATCCAGATCTGAAGAACCGCCCAAAGGAGATATTCTAAATAGCACTGAAAGAGTGATTGGTCACCTCAGATGCTTCCAGAGTTCCCTGCCAACCTCAAATCCAAGATTGCCAAACCCATGGACCCGCTGGAGGAGCTATGAGCACCACCCCTGGGGTGGTGATGGACAGGGGAGTGGTCATTCCCTTTTCCTTTGTCTAGTTTCATGCCAGAGCAGGTCCCTGAACCGATGTAGACTAGTTTATGCAAGAAGGGCACCAAATGTGCCCTTCAAAGCATTTCCAGTGGCTTGGGGAGGCCACCCCTCCCAATCCTGAAACACCTATTTCCAAAGGGAGAGGGTGTATCACCCCTCTCCCAAAGGACATTTTTTGTTCTGCCTTCCTGGGCTTGAGCTTCTGAAGCAAGAGGAGGGCTGAAACCTGTCGGTGACGTGGCCGCAGCTGGGGCTGCCTGGAAACCTTCAGAAGGCTGTGATGGCAGTACTGGGGGTCCTCTAAGGAGCCCAGAGTGCTTGGGATCATACAACCAATGCTTGCAAAAATCCATAAAGCAGCCAGTGCATGGTGTGTGTCTTTGTTTTGAGCACACATGGTACACCTACACACAAAAGTGGCCATTATGAAGTTGGCGGTCTTAACTGAAGGCAGCCCTGGTGACGGACGCCAACAGACCGCCACAGAGGCTATAATCCGCCTACCAGATAATGACACAAAACTGACAGAAAACTGCTACAAACACAAATCTGCCAGACCCAACAAAGGTGAAAAACTGTTAGATCCACCACCTTTACCACTACGCCAGCAAAACACTGCCTTCCAAATTATGACCCACGAATCACCACAGCGGACTTTCAGCTGCGGGCAACCATTGGCGGTGCACACCACTGCGGCAGAATTGGGCACCCAAAAGCACATCAAGCCAACATTGGCCAGAACAAAAAACCCACGCCTGA
This sequence comes from Pleurodeles waltl, assembly GCF_031143425.1. Taxonomy (NCBI): domain Eukaryota; kingdom Metazoa; phylum Chordata; class Amphibia; order Caudata; family Salamandridae; genus Pleurodeles; species Pleurodeles waltl. The sequence continues at coordinate 164,184,481 of NC_090450.1, read as the reverse complement.
CACAAATACACCCACCCACCAACAGCACTATAAAACACACACCCATATAACCCAAAGTCCTTGCAAACACGAAAAGACTACTACACCATGCAAGGCCAAACCCTTAGAGAACTGCTCACACACACCACAACCACCTATTCATCCATCACACATCACACACCACAACACTGAATACCCTCTGCACAACACATACAACACACAACAGGCATTTCCCCAAAAAAGCTCCCCCGTTTCACAGATAAGTAGTTGCGGGTGGTGGTGGAGGAAATTGTCAGGGTAGAGACACAGCTGTTTGGTGTGCAGGTTTTGCAGATCTCCTTTGCCAGGAAGATGAAGCTATGGTTGAGGATCGTGGACAGGGTGAACTCCATGGGACAATATCCACGCACAAGGGACAGCATCCAAAAGAGGTGGAATGACCTACAGGGGTACGTGCGTTCCATTGCTTCAGGCACCAGGTCGCCATCATGAAGACTGGCGGTTGACCCACACCTCCACCCCCACAGTTGACAGCATGGGAGGAACAAGTCCTGGCAATTATGCATCCTGAGGGCCTAACTGGAGTCACTTGATGGCTGGACACTGGTAAGCCACCATCACTACCTTACCTCCACTGATAAATGCATGGCATCTCACCCCCTCACCCTGACTCCCTACACCCTACTCCATCCCACACAGTGCACCACCCCAATTACCTCACCTAAATGTGTACCCCTGCATGCCCTACCCACTGAAAGCAAACCCCTCCCATCCCTGCATGCACACCCACCAGCAATGCATGGACAGCATGTAGAACTACCAATCCCACAATCCATCACCATTCACAACCAAAGATGGGAGGACAACACCAAACCCATGGAGAAAGGTAGAAATGCGCAATATGTGACAGACAATGAGTCTGACATCTCCACATGTACCCCAGCCAATGTCAGCGGCGAGCAGGAGCCACAGCAAACCAGTCCTCCACCAGATGATGCCCTCAGTGATGATAGCAACTCTGGAAGTCCCGGGCTGGATGAACTCCCTGGCCCATCTGGGACCACTGGTCCATCGGGTACCTCATCCCACACCCAGTCCACCACAGGCCCACCACCCTCCGACACCACCACCACAGCAGCCACTCAACGTACCCAGACCCCTGTCCCCAGGACATGTAGATTAATAGTGTGCCCACCAGTACAGAGACCTGAGTCAACATCACAGGCGAGACAATGAAGGTCCGGGTGTAAGTGGGAGTGGGCACAGGGGGCCAGGGACAGTGGGAGGTCAGCTGTGTGCCAGGGGGAGTCCAGAGTCAAGTAACCGACTGCCCAGGAGACACTCACACATGTCCTGGGGGCGCACCAAAAATCCCAAGACAGGATGGGCCAGGTGACCACCATCATGCAGGAGAACCAGCGGCTGCAGGGGTTTCACCACCAGGAGGTCATGCAGCAGTTGCAGGGTCTAAAAGCCAACATGGCCTCCATTGTAGGATGCTGGGTGACATGGCCAACACCAGCGGCCCTCTTCCTCTAGCCACTCCTCTCAACAGCCATCAACATCTGTTGCAGCTAGTGGACAGGAGGACCTGCCACAAGACCCGCAGGCCACTAGCACCCCTACCCCTGCAGAAGGTGAACCACCCCACAAACGTTCCCTGTGACTCAGACAGACACCAGAGGCTGTTTCCAAGACCAAGACCACCACCAGGAAATGAGCCCCTCCAGAATGTTCCCCTTTTGTTCCACTGAGTCACCTTGTACACTTTGGACTGCCATTGCTCCTCTTCATATGGCCCCTTGGACACTGGACCTGTGCTACAAATAAACTGGGCCACTATGCTGAACTTTTCCCCAACCATCAAGCCACTCTATTGCACCATCCCATCATTTATGTCACCTCAATAAACACCCTTGAACACCACTGGAGTATTAGTGCTTTGTCAGACAGAAATGTGCAATGTATTGAACAGTATTATCCTGTGCAAATGTCCTGTAGTGTGTTAATTCATCCAACAGATGTGTTTTAGCAGTCTGTAGTCATCACATCAACACACAGTTGTAACCACACCAACATCTGCAAAAAGGGAAGGCATAAGTAACAGTCAATTGGAATGCAAAGATAGTGATTGGCACAACAAAGTTGGCACACATCACTCAACTAAAATAGAGACACAAACAGATCAACAGTCTTACCTGAGTGTCATTGGAAGTACTGCAGTATGATATGTGTCCTGTTGTCCCCATCCTCCTCCTCTTCCTTCTCCTCACTGTCCTCAGTGTCCACTGCTGCCCCAGATGCATTATCACTCCTCTCCTCCTGCAGGTACGGCACATGGCATCTGAGTGTCAAATTGTGCAGCACGAGGCAGACCACCACAATCTGGTAGACCTTCTTAGGGGCGTAGCGTGGAGATCCACCTCTGAAACAGATGCACCGGAACCTAGCTTTCAGTAGGCGAAATGTGCGTTCTACAACCGGCCTGGTTCGGCCATGTCCTTCATTGTACCAATTCTCACCCCCTGTTCGTGGATTTCTAACAGGGGTCAATAGCCAGGACAGGTTTGGGTAGCCGGAGTCACATGGAAGAAGTAAGGGACACACATTAGCCTTGTACAATGGCAAGGAATACAACTCCAGTAGTCATACACTGACATACATTGTGTGGAAAATCGTGCTCACCTATGAGCCACCCTCTGTGCCTCTGTAGTCATGCCTTCATCTGTGGGACACAGCTATTCCTCAATACATAAGTATCATGCACAGATCCTGGAAACTTGGCAGTGACATGAGAGATGTATTGATCTGCAAGACACACCATCTGGACATTTAGAGAGTGGTAACTCTTCCCATTCCTGTAGACCTGCTCATTTGCCCCAGGAGGGACCAAGGCAATATGGGTCCTTTCAATGGCCCCAATCACACGTGGTATGTATCCCATGGCGTAGAATCCAGGCTCACAGTGGGTAAATCTTCAACCTGTGGGAATGAGATGTAGCTGCTCATGTGTTTGAGCAAGGCAGCTAAAACCCTTCCAAGCATAATCGAGAACATTGACTGTGACATTCCTGCAGCCACGCCCACTGCCACCTGGAAAGAACCACTTGCCATGAAATGGAGCATTGAGAGTACCTACACAACAGGGGGAATTGCTGTAGTGCTACAGATAGCAGGAATTAAATCAGGCTCCAATTGTGCACACAGCTCTGTGATTGTGGCCCTGTCCAGACGATAGGTGAGTATAATGTGCCGGTCCTCCAGTGTAGCCAAGTCCAGAAGGGGTCTGTACACGGGTGCTTGCCTCCTCCTCCTATTCCTCCACAGTGGTTGTTATCTGAGTGTGCCAAAAATTAAACATGTTTCACTACAGGAAGTATGGACACACAGCATCATAGTACACAGTGCATGTATGCATGTGACAGAAATTGTATAGGTATGTACAATCTTTACCATTGATGCACATATATTGGTCCCACATGAGTACTACATTAGGAAATGGCAACAGCCTGTCCTGCATGCAGGAACAGGAAGAAGTGACCACACTCCACCTGCGTTTTACGTCATGGCGGAAGGCGGTCTGCACCGCCGTGTAGCTCCTCAATCGCTAACATGAAGCTCTATGGGGTACAAAAACCAATGACTATCAATGCTGGCGGTGATGGTGTTCATCGCCTCGGACGTGACTGCCATTTTCTATGACCCACTTTACTTGATTCCTGACTATCCCCAGGTCAACATCTCCACTGTGTGTGCTGCTCTGACCTGTGTCTGGAACATGCGATGACCAATGCCACAGGGGAAAAGGCTCCACTTTGGAGGAGCTGGAGAAGCTTGTGGATGGGATCCACCCCTGTATGGGCAGTTGTATGTGCCTTCAGACCAACATGTGAGTACATCTTGGCTACGTCGTGTGCTGTCAGTGGGTCATTTTGGGGGGGTTTGGTAGCATGCAATGTGAATGCAGAGGTAGGAGTCATGTGTGTGATTCATGTGGGTCATATGCAGAATGTATGCCAACTGTGTGACAGAATGGATTGTTGTGTTCATGGTGTCCTTCTGTTTGTGTCTCCATCAAAAGAAAGGGTTGTGGTGTGTCATCGCCAAGGACGTGGGGACCCTGGGGGTCCTCCATAGCCAGTAGAGCACACACTGCAGGAAACGGTGGGACAACCTGAGACACTGGGCCCTGAAGACCACGGAGGCCCAGCTTGGGACTGCCTCCCATTGAGGGAAGGGTGCCCGTCGGAGCCTGACCCCCCTAATGGCCCACATACTGGTGGTGGCCAATCCGGAGTTGGATAGGTGCTTGAGGGCAGCACAGCAACCACAAGGGGGTGAGTACAGAGTATCTATTGTTTGTGCACTGGCATGGGGTTTGAGTTTGCCCCAAAATTCCGGTTTAGCTTTTCCTATGTGGTCCTGCTTAGCTATGTAGGGTGGAATGTATATTTGGTATCAGTAAGTAGCTAGCATACCATGGCAGACAGGGCATAGTGAGTCCCTGTAGGTGTACAGATGGTAGTGTTTGTCGTCTTTACTGCTGTTATACCCAGGTAGTGGTTTGTAATTCTAGTCGATGCTGCTCTGTGTTGGTCCCAGTGAGTGATTGTGATGTGTATGCCATGTGTGGTATTGTTATTGCTGTGATTGACCTTGTGCTCCCTTTCTTTCTCCCCCACCCTCTTTCCTTTTGTCATCCTGTCCTTGTGTGCATTAGTATCATCTTGCAGATGCAGAAATGCAATGCCTTCCTGTAGGGCATTCACAGTGGCTTGGCTACCCTACAGTGATCGTTTCAGTCTCTGTCCTACTCTCTGATGGCTGCCCGTGTCCATGGTCCTTCTGTCCCCCTCAAACTACCTGTTCCCATTCCCAAAGCCCTATCCCAACACATCCCCCGCACTCAATCTGACAAGCATGCACCCAAGTCAACAGACAGTACTTGCGCAGACAAACACAGGCACCACAATTCAGTCCGCAAGCACACACACAGCCAAAACACATGCACATACATCAACAGACACTGCCTCCACTGTCTCCCCCTCCTCATTCTCCCTCACAGTCACATCATCACCCACACCAGCATGCACTGCATCCTCAGTCCCAGATCCTGACACCTGTACTGCCTTGCCCACAGTCACCAAAACAGCAGACACGCAGACATGAACCCCACACACCACATGCACAGTCACCACCACCAGCATCACAACCTCATGCAGCACACCCATCTCACATGCAGACACCACAACAACATACATACGCATGTCCTGTTTATCCTCTCCCATCCTGTCTGCCCCCTCCAATTACACATAAAGACTCCCACCCAGGCACACAACAGCCATCCACCTAACACACGCACACTGTCCATGCACCTGTACCCAAGTCCAGCACATATACTCCTCCTACAAGCACTCCCTCTACCTCCACTCCCAATTCTCCTCCCACAACCTGACCCCTTGGTCCCAAGAAGCTTTTCCTTTCCTGCCTTGACCTCTTCCCTCCAGCTCCTGCCCATAAGAGGAATATCCTTCCCCCCATCCCAGTACCTCTACCTCCAGTTCGTCTCCTCTTTCTCCTCCTAAGACTTCAACTGACACTAAGGGGCACAAGAGTGGTACTCCGCCCCCCGCACCAAGCCCGCTCCTCCATCCCCTAAACAGAATGGAAAAGAGCTGCCCCCTCCAAAACCCATGCTCAAGGACCCCCCTTCCAAAAAGAACCCCCACACCACCCCCACCATCTCCTGATGTGCCTGCCTATTTACAACTTGATGTCCCTGCCCAGTTGAGTGACTGGGCTGTCAAGAGTCACGTTGGGCCTTGGACATTGTCCTGTGGCTTATGGCTACCATTAGACTGGCCAATGGCCATTTGTATATTGTTGCCTCAATTATTATGGGCGCAGGTCCAATGAAATACAGAGGTTGGACCTGAGGTATGTGTCCTGGCTTTCTTTACTTCTGGCTTCTGTTGGTGTTGGAGTCTTCTCCAGATTGTTCTGGGTGTGTGGTGTGTGTTGTGGGTGTCACTCTCCTCTCCCTCCCTTGTGTGCTAGGCGGCGGTACTCACCGTCATCATCTTTGTTGGTGTTGGTGCTCCTGGACTGCCATCATGTGGTACAGCATCGGCATGACTTCCAGTTCAGGTTCCATGGTGGCCGCAGACTCCTCTGTGTCCCCGGAGATGAGAGTCTCCTTTTATATGCTGTGTTTCTGCCAGGCATTTGGTGCCGGTGGTCCCGCCCCGGAAATCTAGGTGGTCTGCTATTTCATAATATGGTGGGCGGGACGTTGTCTTCCACCTGCCTGAAGAGGGCTACCTCAATGGTCCATGGATGGACCGCACTGTAGGTTGGGGTGGTACATTGGCTGTCTATAGAAGGGATCACCACCATGGTTATAATTTGGCGGTCTTTACTGCCAGCCGGGCAGAGATACTTCCACCATCGTCGGTGTAGAGTTCAGCTGACCGCCAAGGTCATAATGAGGACCAGAGTTGTGTCAGATACAGGTGTGGGCTGCCAGAAATGGTGGCAGACTAACTCAATGGTCTTTTTCTCCCTTGGATGACCTGCTAGTAACTGTGTATGACACCAGGGCAATGACTGTTGTTGTAAATCTGTTGTGGCTACAAATAAGCCATTCTGTATATAGTACACATCAGTAATTAACTTGCTGTCTTGCCCTAGTATCAAACCCTCCGCTTCTCTGGAACGCTGTGCTTCAACTATCTCATTCACAAAGGTATTTTCTGACACTGTGGCTCCTAAGAAACAGTCTGGGGACATTATCGAAAGGAGTTATGTTTTGTGCTCTTCAACTCCATGTCCTATGCATGACAAGGCATCAGCCTTCCCATATTGTCTGCCAGATTGAAACTGTGTTACAAAATCATAAGCACTAAACAAAGTCAATCTTAACTGTCTCATGGAAAGTGCTCTGGCTGCTTTGAGAAATTTTAAGTTCCTCTGATTTGTAATTACTGAGACTGTATGTAGAGCACCAATTAAATAATGTTGCCATTCCTCAAATGCCTTTTAATGGCAAATAGTTATTTGTCTCCTACTGAATAATTAACTTCTGCTGGATTCAGTTTATAAGAATATTAAGCTTCAGGTTGAAGCTGGCCAGTTTCTTTGTTTCCCTGGGACAATACTACCCCGACTGCAACATGAAATGTGGCTGCCTCCACTATGAATGGTTGGGAAGTGTTGGGTGTTGCAAAATGGGTCTGTAACAAAAGCCTCTTTTTACTGTTGAAATGCTCACTCCGCTGCCTCGGTTCATTGAAATTCCTTCAATTTATTTTGCAACTGAGTTATAGGGGTCACCACCGAAGAGAAATGATCTATAAACCAGCAGTCAAATTTGGCCTAGAAATCTTTGGACATCCTTTACATTTTTTGGAAACTGCCAATGTAAAATAGCCTTAACCTTTAGAGTATCCATACTAATTCCTTGTGAAAACAGAATATATCCCAAAAAGGAAATCTTAGGTGCATGAAACTCACATTTCTCTAGTTTGCCATTGAGTTTCTTCTCCCATAGTCTCTGTAGGACACCTCTTACTTATTTCTGATGCTCTGTTATTGAAGGGTAGTAGTTAGCATCAATATAGACCGCTAAAAATACATCCAGGAAATCCCTCAAGACTTCATTTATGATGTACTGAAAAGCTGCAGGGGCATAACACAGCCCAAAAGGCATTACCCAATACTCATATAAGGCAAACATGATTCAGAAGGCAGTCTTTCACTCACCTCCCTTCTTCACTCACACCAGATCTAATTTGGTGAACATGAGTGCATCCTTTACTCGATCCAGTAAGCTAGAGATAAGAATTAAAGGGTAGAGGTTCTTAACAGTGACATCATTAAGGGCTCTGTAGTCTATGTAGGTGTGCAACTCTTCCCCTTTCTTCAGTACAAAAAATAAAGGGGAAGAGGCTGGGGAGTGGGATGGCCTGTTAAACCCTATCCGTAGCATTCCATCTAGGTATTCTCTAGGATGTTTTCTTTTTCAATTAGAAATTAAATCAATCTAACATTCATATGAGGGTGAAGAGTAGTAGCCTTCTGTTTAAAAACATCAGCTAAATCCAGATAGCTTAGAAGGATCAGAGGACCAACTGCCTCAAGGAATATTGCTGGGTTCTTTTCTTGACATACAATATAGACCTCTTTTGCGCAACGTTCCTTACAAACGCAAAAGGTAACAGTATGACTCTTCCAGTGTTTGGATTGTGAGCCTCTAACCATGGTTTTCCCAGGATAGCCTGGAAGTGCGTGGCTTGAATGAAATCAAACTGTATGGACTCCATGCAGTTATCCTGTGTGGTCAGTCTAATTTCAGTGGTACTGTGTGTTATGGGAACAGATTTTAACGCACTACCATCAATGGTCTTGACTATGTCTACCTGATTTTTTTGTTCCCATGGAATACCTTAGAGAGAAGCAAAGACTCGATCCATAAAGTTTCCGGCAGCCCTAGAATTTACAAGTAACTGGAAATCTACTGAGCCCCCATTCCAGGTTAAATGTGCAGTCAGAAACAGATGATGGTAATGTTGCATACAACTCTCCTCCACGGGTTGTGGGTACCTTAGTCTTCTGATTTCACCTTTTTCTTGGGTTTCATAAGACAATCACCTAACAAAAATTGCCTTTGTTGCACATTATAGACAAAATTTCAAAGCCCTACGTCTTTGTCAGTTGTCTTCACTCAGTGGTCCTCTAAGGCTCCCTATTTGCATGGGCTCAGGTTCTTCAGTTGTTTCTTGTTCTGGTCCTTTTTTTCTCTGTAAACCACCAACTTAGTCTAAGATCGTCCTTTCTCTCATCAACATTCTGTCAGATGATGGTCTAATTTCACTACTAGGTCTATCAAATCACTACAATTTTCTGGGGGGGTCAACTACTTGAGCCAGTAGATATTTCCATTCATCCTGTAATCCCCAATGAAACAAGAAACTTATTTTACTCTCAAACCAGCCAGATTCCGACACTAATCTTTTTTATTTTTGCTGTAGGTGACATTACATTTGCATAAATCAAAGCTTGTTTCCAATTTTATCTTGACATACAAGTTCTATAAAATAGTTCAATATGCAACAATTCTTTCAGGTACACATATCCCAACAGCATTTGGGTGAATAAGGAGAGGGCCTTGCATCTCGACCTCTCCTTCCCCATTCCTATAATCCTTCTCATGATCGCTCATCTTCCCCCATATAACTTGGTATCTCCGCAGAGCTCCAACCCTTTGCACATACAGTTTTTCCTTCACCCATGTTGCCTCCATCTTTGCCTCCCAGGCCGCATAAGTAGGGGGTATTTGCGATTTCCATGCCTGAAGAATTAACAATTTGGCTCTCAATGTAGCCACAAATACGATTTGCTTAGAATAAAAAGACCAACCTGCATGTTGCGAAATGCCACATAGTGCCACCAATGGGTTAGGGACTAATTCGTACAATATCATGACACTAATCCTTTGAAAAATCTTCTCCCAATACACTGTCAGATGCTTACATGAAAAACTCATATGGAGCCAATCCTCCTGAGTCATTTGGTAGCACGGACACAAGCCTGATACCTCTGGTTACATTTCCCTTATTCTAGCGGGGGTATAATAAAGCAGCCATTTAGAATAGAATGCAATTTCTTTTTAATTGGCCCCCCTAAATGCTTTTTGTGACAAATCATTATTCTTTCTCCATTGTTGTGACCCCATTTTACACCCTGTAAGGTTTTCTGCTATAACCAAAAATTGGGAAATTGTCTTAGTTGAATACCCGTCCTGGAGCGGTTTATACCAATTGTCAATGCTCATTCGATTCCCATAGAAAGCCTGAAAGATAGCTCGATTAGGGCCATCCACTACTTTTTTCCATTGTTTGCATGAAGTGTTGAATTTAGCAATAAGAAAACGTAAGGCTTTCTGAAATGGCATTTTTTTCCACTACACACTGAACCCATGTCTTGATATGATCGTTTATTAGAAAATCTGCAAGACTCTTAGGGCCAGATGTAGCAATTTCCGATTTAGCGATTCGGAAATTGCGAGTCGGTGTGACACTGGTGGTAACTGCGAATTGCTTTGCGACCGCGTTCGCGTTCACAAAGCAATTTAGCATTGCAGTGCGAGTCGCAAATAGGAAGAGAACACCCCTTCCTATTTGCGAGTCGCATTCTCATTTTGCGAGTCCGTACCGACTCGAAAAATGGGAATGAGCATCGCAATGCGCGTTTTGCATGGCGAAACTGCGATTTTTGCAGTTTGAGCCATGCAAAACGCTACCTACATCTGGCCCTAAATCCCTGCCTCTTCCCACTTCTGAACATATCTTTCATTGAGTTCTAATCCTACCATTCATGCATCCCGAAGTCTGACTGATGGATGAAACTTACACATTTGGTATTTGGCTTGTATCAGTAATATACTAATCTGGATCAATGCCAGTAATTTACACCTTACCCGCTTCAGGAGGCGGCGGAGTTTAAGAAATCACAAGAGCTGCGTACCCGTGTTCGCCAGCATCTGATTAAAATAGAAGTTGGCATTTGGTGTTAATGCAGCTCTAGAAACCCAATCTAATACAGAAGCTGCTTAGTAAGTTTGCACATTGGGGAGTGCCAGCCCCCCATCTTCCACTGTAAGAGTTACCTTATCTAGCTGTAAGCGAGGTTTCTTATGGTTCCACATGAATTGTCTAATCAGTGAATCCAGCTCTCGTAAAGTCTTTTTAGAGACTCTCAAAACTATACTAGAAAAAAACTAATAATAGTAAGGGGAGGATCATCATTTTCCCCAGTGCTGCCCTCCCTATAATCATCATAGTAGATTCCTGCCATTGCAGGAGTAAGCCTTGAATCTTTTTAAGGACAGTTATATAATTCAACTGAAACACATCAGCCAAATTATCAGACACATATATGCCAAGATACCTAATAGGGGTAGAAGATAAAGATAGCACCCAAATATCCTTGGGTAAAACTGATGAATCTGCATTGTATAATAGAGCTTCTGATTTGGATTGATTGATTTTGAATCCACCCAAGTACGAAAAAGCTTCAATCTTAGAGAAAATTCTATTGGTGGTGTGCAAATCTGCACAAAGATAGAGAATCATATCATCAGCAAATAATTTCTACTTGGGTGCTTGAGGAAACGGCAAATGTGTATATTGATCCTGCTGGATTGCTGCTGCCAATGGCTCAATAAAAAGCACAAACAGCACCAGAGACAGAGGACAGCCCTGCTGCGTGCTCCATGATATATGTACTAGCCCTGCTACTTGTGCGTTTATTGAAACCTGGGCTTGGGCCCCTGAGTATAACCTTCGTAAAGTCTGAGTAAACTTCCCAGGGAAGCCGAACTTACTTAAAACCATAAACAATGCTTCCCATTGGACTCGGTCAAATGCCTTCTCGGCGACTAGTTCAAATGCCTTCTCGGCATCCAGCATTATGATTGCCACTGGATGGTGAATATGGGAGAAATAATCAATTGCCTGGACCAGGAAATTATATTAGTGGACAGCAGCCCACCAGGTAGGAACCCACAATGATCCTCATATATCAGTCCTTGTGCCACCTGAGCCGTACGAACTGAGAGAATCTTATTGAATAATTTATAGTCCTGATTCAGAAGGCTGATCAGGCGATATGAGCCCGAATTTTCCAGTGGTTTATCCTTTTTTACAAAGCTAACCGCTACAGCCCTAGAGAATGAGGTAGGGACCTCTGCTTCTTCTAATATTTCATTAAATAACTTAACTAGTATTTTAGCTATTTGGCCCTCTTTTACTTTATAAACTTCCACAGGGAGACCATCTTCTCTGGGGATTTTCCATTAGGGGCTCCCCATACTGCCTCTTCTACTTCAGCGAGAGTGATAGGGGACGTTAGTATATTCTGTGCTTCTTGATCTAAGCCTGGCAGCACCACTGAATCTAATTACTGATTGATTTGTAATGAATTTGCTTGCATTGTCTCAGTGTATAGCTTTCAATAATGCAAGAGGAATATTCTTTCTATCTTTTTGGGCTGACTAACCATTATACCCTGCTCTTCATCTAAGATGGCTTTTATCAAATTAGAATTCAATTTTTTTTAACAGACCGGGCCAAGAGTCAACCTACATGCTCACTCTCTTCCTACTGCCTCTGAAAGCTTGAGTGTCTATTAAGTATCTCCTGTGACACATAGAAGTCCCTTAATCTGGCCTGAGCTCTTTCCAGTATGGATTCCTTCTCTGGGTCAGGTAGTGATTGGTTTCTTTTTGAAGCCTGCTCTAGCTCCCATTGGAGTAGATTACTTGTCTCGCGAGCTGGCTTATAGTGGGTACCTTGTGGTACTTACACCTTGTGCCAGGTCCAGTTATCCCTTATTAGTAGATTAGTATTGTTCTAGCAGCTTAGGCTGATAGAGGTAGCTATAGCAGAGCAGCTTAGGCTGAACTAGGAGACATGCAAAACTCCTACTATACCACTTTTATCAAGTAGCACTATATCATAAGAAACACAATGGGGGTTATTACAAATTTGGAGGAGGTGTTAATCCGTCCCAAAAGTGACAGTGAAGTAACGGATATACCACCAGCCGTATTACGAGTTCCATAGGATATAATGGACTCGTAATACGGCTGGTGGTATATCCGTTACTTTACCGTCACTTTTGGGACGGATTAACACCTCCTCCAAAGTTGTAATAACCCCCAATAATCAGAGTTACTAAAAATAAAGGCACTTTATTTTAGTGACAATATGCCAAAAGTATCTCAGAGGATATATTCCCTTAGGAGGTAAGTAAAATACACAAAATATACACACAAACCAAAATCAGGTAAGTGAAACACTTAGAAAAGTGGTGCAAACACTGAAGAACACAATAGAATGCAATAGGAGACAATAGTCCTAGGGGCAACACAAAAGTGGAATGCGAACCACAAATGGACCCCAGACCTAGTGTAGTGTGTAGAAGGTTGCTGGGAGTGTAAGAAAACACTAAGGGTGTCCAAGATACCCCACCCCAAGACCCTGGAAAGTGGGAGTGAAGTTACCCTACTACCCCAGAAAGACAGTAAAGTCGAGATAGGGAATTCTGCAAAGACAACAACTGACTGCACAGCACTGAAGATGGATTCCTGGACCCGAGGACCTGCAAAGAAAGGGGACCAAGTACAAGAGTCACGCAAGTGTCAAGTGGGGGCAGGAGCCCACTAAACCCCGGATGAAGGTGCAAAAGGGCTGCCTCTGGGTGGAAGAAGCTGAAGATTCTCCAACAACAGAAGGTGCCAGGAACGTCTCCTTTGGTCACAAGATGTCCCACGTGTTGGAGGATGCAGAGTTGTTTCCATGCAGGAAGACGGCAAACAAGCCTTGCTAGCTGCAAGGGTCATGGTTGAAGATTATTCGTGCTGCCAGGTCCCATAAAGGACCAGGAGGTCACCCCTTGGAGGAGGAGACAGAGGGGGCGCTCAGCAACAGAGAAAGCCCATGCAGGAGTAGGCAGCACCCACAGAAGCACTTGAACAGGCATTCAAGAAATCTGAGCACGCCAGTCGTCTCAACACAACAAAAGAGGGTCCCATGAAGCCGGAGGTCAACTCAGCGAGTTGGGCAATGCAGGACAGAGTGCAGGGGACCTGGGCTGTGCTGTGCACGAAGGAAGTCTTGCAACAGTGCACAGAAGCCCTAGCAGCTGCAGATCACACAGTACACAGGATTACTGTCTGGCGTGGGGAGGCAAGGACTTACCTCCACCAAATTTAGACAGAAGGACCACTGGACTGTCCGGGTCACTTGGATCCAGCTCCTGTGTTCCAGGGACCATGCTCGTCAAGATGAGAGGGGACTCAGCGGACGGTGATGCAGAAGTTTGGTGCCTGCGTTAGTAGGGGGAAGATTCCGTCGACTTCCAGTGCAGGGTGAAGGCAGACAGCCCCCAGAGCATGCACCACCAGGAAACAGTCAAGAAAGCCGGCAGGATTAGGTGCTACAATGTTGCTGGTAGTCTTCTTGCTACTTTGTTGCAGTTTTGCAGGCGTCCTGGAGTAGTCAGCGGTATATCCTTGGCAGAAGTCAAAGAGAGAAGTGCAGAGGAACTCTTGCATTTGTTATCTGAAGAGGAACCCGCATGAGAGACCCTAAATAGCCCTTAGAGGAGGATCGGCTACCTAACCAGGCGCCTATCAGGAGGGGTCTCTGACATCACCTGCTGGCACTGGCCACTCAGGGGTCTCCATTGTGCCCTCACACCTCTGCATTCAAAATGGCAGAGGTCTGGGACACACTGGAGGAGCTCTGAGCACCACCCCTGGGGTGGTGATGGACTGGGGAGTGGTCACTCCCCTTTCCTTTGTCCAGTTTTGCACCAGAGCAGGGGCTGGGGGATCCCTGAACCGCTGTAGACTGTTTTATGCAAGGAGGGCACCATCTGTGCCCTTCAAAGCATTTCCAGAGGCCAGGAGAGGCTGCTCCTCTCAGGCCCTTAACGCCTATTTCCAAAGGGAGAGGGTGTAACACCCTCTCTCAGAGGAAATCCTTTGTTCTGCCTTCCTGGGACTGGGATGCCCATGCCCCAGAGAGGCAGAAACCTGTCTGAGGGTTGGCAGCAGCAGTAGCTGCAGAGAAAACCTCAGAGAGCTAGTTTGGCAGTACTAGGGGTCCATGCTGGAGCCCCGAGGATGCATCGGATTGGCACCCCAATAACATATTTGGCTGGGGGAGGCAATACCATGATCTTAGACATGTTACGGGGCCATGTTCAGAGTTACAATTGTGAAGCTACACATAGGTATTGACCTATATGTAGTTCACGCGTTTAATGGTGTCCCCGCACTCACAAAGTCTGGGAAAATTGCCCTGAACAATGTGGGGGCACCTTGGCTAGTGTTAGGGTGCCCTCACACTTAGTAACTTTGCACCTAACCTTCACTAAGTGAGGGTTAGACATATAGGCGACTTATAAGTTGCTTAAGTGCAGTGTAAAATGGCTGTGAAATAACGTGGGGCGTTATTTCACTCAGGCTGCAGTGGCAGTCCTGTGTAAGAATTGTCTGACCTTCCTATGGGTGGCAAAAGAAATGCTGCAGCCCATAGGCATCTCCTGGAACCCCAATAGCCTGGGTACCTAGGTACCATATACTAGGGAATTATAAGGGTGTTCCATTGTGCCTATCAGGATTGGTGTAAATGGTCACTAGCCTGCAGTGACAATTTAAAAAGCAGAGAGAGCATAAACACTGAGGTTCTGTTTAGCAGAGCCTCAGTGTTACAGCTAGGCACCACACTGGGAACACATATAGGCCACAAACTATGAACACTGGGGTCCTGGCTAGCAGGATCCCAGTGACACAGGCAAAAACAAACATACACACAAGTAAAAATGGTGGTAACATGACAGGCAAGATGGTACTTTCCTACACTGTCTTCCCCAGATAGGCCCTAAAGGAGATTGCCTCCCCTCATAAATAAGCTTTGATGGCTCCCCAGATATTAAAGAGAGAGGATGCCTTGAGAGGTGCTACCCAGCCCTCCTTTGTCAAGAGAGATTTGTCCAAGCTCCATTGTGGACTACTCAGTTGAGTTCCTAATTCCTTAATACTAACCCAAGGAACAGTGTGGCCGGAAAAAGGATTAGTAAGCATCCATTGTAGCTGTGACTACTATCCATCTTGCCTGTGGATCTCTGAATACTCCCTTTACCATCCCTGGATACTTTCTAGAAATCAAAATCGCCACACCCGTAATGCATCATTAGCCGACGCAAAGAACAAATGGGCAATAAACCAAGGGAGTTTAGGTAACATAGCGTTAACCTTCAAATGGGTTTCCTGCAGAAGAAAAACTTGCACTTGAGATGTTTCAAGCCAATTAAGTATTGCTTGAAGTTTAATGTTGTTATTAGCCCCATTTAAATTACATGAAGCTATTTTTACCTTGTACCCACTCATTCCTTAATTTTACACCCAGCCATCTCATGGTCAATCACTCTTCCTCTACATTTTTTTAAACATTTTTGTCCTGTATCCTATCCTTTTATAAGGGATGTAGTTGCCTGACCTCCACCTGCATTTTTTCCCCTAACTCCACCCTATGCTCCCCCCAAGAATGCTCTATCTCCCAGCAACCGGTGTAGTTAATTACATTCCACCTGCGTTGTCTCTCCTGTCTCCACCTGGTGCTTCCCTCCCCTATCCTTCGACAAGGGACTTACCCATGCCGGCCCCACCCTCCCATCAATCCATAGTGACCCGCCACATCCTCCTGAAACCCACCCTACACTCCCTAACTCCCCCAACCCAAAGATTGAGTGCATTGGTGTGGCACTCTAGGGGCTAAACCTTCAGAGGTGGCAGTGTTATATTGACTACCCATCTGAACCACACAGTTACTCATGGCCACTATGATTGTTTCCTTAATGTATCCCAAAAATCTGCCTGATGCACATTTTAAAAAATATACCCCTGACCCTTGTGAAACACCTTGAGTTTGGCCAACTGCACAATGCCTTCTGGGGCCCCCAATTTCTTGAAGTCATCAATCAATCCTACAAATTCACATAGTCGCCGCGCAGCTGAGATCGTCATATCAGAAAAGACCCGGAAGCTAAAACTGTAATTGAAATTACATTTTTTAACTCTTATGGGCTTGGATGGAATTTGCTCCTTGTTCCTATAGTCGCCAAAATTGACCAATATAGTACATGGATATTTGAAATTTGCGAAATGTTTTGCCGGGTCTCGATGAGCCCACATGATGGAAAGATCATCTTTAAACCCGGCCTTCTTAGGAAGGATACATTTATATATTAGGTCTGAAATTACTTTGGTCAGAGATGATGCTGTCTCTGTCTCTTCCAGGACTCCTATAAAGCTTAGGTTAGATAATCAACATCTATTTTCCTGTTCCTCGAGTTTAAGCTGAAGTTCCTCAAGTTCAACTTGAATTTGCAAACTTTCTGATATATGTTGATTTTTTGCATCCTGAAGATCTGACACCGTTTGTTCCACATCAGAGACCTTTGAAGAAAGGAGAGTTAAATTTGCATTTAACTTCTTCAGCTGCTCATGGTTTTCCTTACAAGCCTCCTCCTGCAAGACTTTCATTACGCATAGTTCTTCCAAAATTTGACCCAGCATGGCCTCCACTACAGATGTGCTCTTTGATTCTTTTGTTAGATCCGAAGTGGGAAGAAAAGCAAGAAACGCCTGAGTGGGTTGTACTAAAAGATACCAAAACATGCGAAGTTGGGGATGGACCACTTGACATAGAGTCAAGAAGCATATCAGAAGTTGTTGGTCCACCTTGCATACTCCCTTTAATCATATCTGTCGTGCTTTCCTTACATGCCCCTTTGTCTTTGTCACTTAATACTGTCTTTGTGCTTGAGCTACTGGATGAAAATAAAGGATAGGTAGGTCTGTCCTTGTATTCCCCCTCGTTTACAATTAATTCAGATAGTGGATTAGTTCCCATCCTTGCATTTGAGGGGCTCGCTTGATTTCTGACATTCCGCGAGCTATCGCAGCTCCAACCAACCGGTGCCACAATGGCACTGATAGGCCTAGAGGGCTGCTTTGCCTCTGATTTATGGCACGTTGGGGGGCTGGCCGATGGGGGGGTGGTCAAGGGAGTAATCATCGTTCCTTGTGACCCTGTGGGGACTCCAGGGATACTCTTCAAATACTCTTGCATGCTGGTGCCCTGTCTTTGATTTCTCGTAACGACGGTTACGTTTTTAGATTTGTCTAGGGCTTTCCCTGGCATACGTGATTTAAAAGCTGATTCCCATCCATATGTTTAATTATGGAAATAATGTCCTGCACCCCGCCTCTTCCTAATAAAGAAATAGGGAAAAGAGGGGTCTTTACTCTCCCCCTCTGTCCCCCTCAGCCCTGGTGCTCCAGGAAGTTGTAATGCGAAGACCGGGGATAGTAAAAAGCTGAAAGCTGCTTCCAGATGTCTTGGGTGCCTGTCACCACACCTCTAGCATGGTCTGAAGCCAAAATCATAGCTTCCTGTTGGCATGTAAATGTTAAACTTCCCGGAGGAAACGCACTCAGCCCACCCCCATTGCACAGTCAAGCGGAGTCAGGCATATATCAATTCCTACCCCAACTTCACAAAGTTAGTCGCTCTGTTAAATACTATTTAGCTTGAATCCTCCATTTCTTCTTTGCCCCAGTCTTTTTAGCCATCTAGCTAACTGTGGCGGTGCCCCGACTCTAGCCAAACAATGTGCTCCTGACTGGAGTGGGCTCCGGATAGTCTTCACGACTCCTGAATTCTTGCTCCGGCTCCAAACCAAAAAAAATTCAAGTCCTGGTGTAGGAAAGTACCATCTTTCTTGGCATGTTACCCCCATTTTTACCTGTATGTCAGTATGCTTTTGCCTGTCTCACTGGGATCCTGCTGGTCAGGACCGCCGGTGCTCATAGTTTATGGCCTAATGTGTGTGTCTGTATAGTGCGTAACTGTGTCACTGAGGCTCTGCTAATCAGAACATCAGTGCTTATGCTCTCTCTGCTTTTAAATTTGTCACTATAGGCCAGTGACTTCATTTACCAATTTTAATTGGCACACTGGACCCCCCTTATAAGTCCCTAGTACATGGAACCTAGGTTCCCAGGGCATTGTGGTTCCAGGAGATCCTTATGGGCTGTAGCCTTTCTTTTGCTACCCATAAGGAGCTCAGCCAAACCCTTTCACAGGACTGACACTACAACCTGCGTGAAATAACACGCACATTATTTCACAGCCATTTTCACTGCACTTAAGCAACTTGTAAGTCACCTATTTGTCTAACTTTCGCTTGCTGAAGGTTAGGTGCAAAGTTACTAAGTGTGAGGGCACCCTTGCTTTGCAAGGTGTGGGGGCACTCTGGAGGGCTCTGAGTGGCCAGTGCCAGCAGGTGACATCAGAGACCCCTCCTGATAGGTCCTTACCTAATAAGGTTGCCAACCTCCCTCTCAGGTCTATTTAGGGTCTCTCCTGTGGGTTCTCTTCAGATTCTACTTGCAAGTTTCCAGCAGGAATCCTCTGCAACTACTACTTCATCCTCTGACCCCGGATCAACCGCAGCCTGCTCCGGGAACCGCTGTAACAGCAACAAAGTATCCACAAGGGATACTTTTCTTCTGCAACTTCAGCTCCAGCCGGCAACTGCAACAGTTTCCACGGTGTGCACGCTATGAGGACTCCCTGTCTTCACCCTGCACCAGAAGGACCGAAGAAATCTCCCATGGGGTAATGGAGTCACTCCCCTGCTCACGCAGGCACCTTCTAAGTCGACGACCGGTCCTCTTAGACTCCTCTCACAGCGACAAGCATGCTCCTTGGAACACAGAGGGTGGACCTCATTGACACAGACTGTCCAGAGGTCCTGCTGTCGCAATTTGGATGAGGTAAGACCTTGCCTTCCACCAGAATGACAGTAGCCCTGTGCACTGTCTCTTCTTCACCTCCTGAGGCCTCTGTGCACTATTTTGCAAAATTCATTCATGCACAGCCTGGCCCAGGTCCCCAGCACTCTATCCTGCGACGTTCAACTCCCTGAGTTGATCTCCGGCGGTGTGGGACCTTGTTTTATAGTGCTGCACGAATTGCATTGTGCACCTCCTTTGTCCGTGTGTCCTAGGACACCCGTGGGTGCTATCTGGTGCTCTGAGGGCTCTCTGAAGTGCTGAGAGCCCCCCCCCTCTTCCTCCTCATATAGAGTTGAGGCCCCCAGGTCCTTCCTGGGTCCAGATAACACCCAGTTGATGCAAAACGCAACTTTGCAGGAACCAAGGCTTGTTGGAGGAATCAAGCACCAAAACTCACCTGCATCCATCTTCACGACGTGGGACATCCTTTGCATCATGCAGGAACCCACTGGCATCTTCCTAGGGTGCATTTCTGCTTTCTTTGCCCAACCTGGGACTCTTCTTTTGCACCCTCTTCTGGGTTGGCAGGGGCTCCTGTCCTTCCTGGAACTTCTTTCGACTTCTGGACTTGATCTCCTTCTTTTGCAGGTCTTCAGGTCCAGGAATCCACTATTTGTTGTTTGCAGACTTGGTTGGTTCTTGCAATAATTCCAATCACAAGGTGTAGTGTGTCCTAAGGAAACTTGCAGTACTTTATTCATGCTTTTCTGGGCTCTGAGGTGGGGTCATTTACTTACATTTACTGTATTCTTACTCTCCCAGCGATTCTGCACACACTACACTTGTCTAGAGGGGAATTTGTGATTCGCATTCCACTTCTTAGTATGTGGTTTGTGTTGCCCCAAACATATCTTCTCCCATTGCATTCTATAGCATTTCCTATTGTTTGCTTTATCCCATGTCTAAATACTTGCCTTATTTTGTTGTCTAGAGTATATATTGTGTATAATACTTACCTCCAGAAGGCGTATTGCCTCTAAGATATTTTTGGTACTGTGTCACCCAAATAAACTACCTTTATTTTTGGTATCACTGAATATTGTCTTTGCTTGTGTATAAGAACTGTGTAACTATAAGTGGTATTGCATGAGCTTTGCACATCTCCTAGTTCAGCCTAAGCTGCTCTGCTATATCTACCTCTATCAGCCTAAGTTGCTAGAACACTAATACATTTCACTAATAAGGGATAACTGGACCTGGTATAAGGTGTAAGTACCCAAAGGTACCCACTACAATCCAGGCCAGCCTCCTACACCTGGATCCTGTACGCTGGGCGCTGCTGCTTTCCAGCGGTACTGTGCGGTCAGGTTCTTTTTAATCCGAGCGTCGCTGTGGGTTCATTGCTGTGGGTTCCCTGCTGTTTTCAATGTGTCTTACGATGCCATGCAGAGCTCCGCCGCCCTGCCGTCCCGCCGCCTCCGGAAGCTCAACCTCGGTCCCGGAGCATGACGGGAGCTCCCCTCTGCCACTAATCTATTGAATGTAGTTATGTATGTCAGGAGAACCTTGTTTCCCTGAACCAAATTCAACAAGTCTATGCCCACAGACTGTATAAATGTGTGGCAATCAAAGAGCCTTTTTAACTCCACCATAAAGGCAGAATAATTATATAGCAATGGATTGCCTCTCTCAACTAAGGGTATTGACCATTTAGCAGCTCTACCTTCCAAATAAAACACTATAAAAGCAACCTCACATTGGTCATCAGGGAAACAGGCAGACTTACACTTAAAGGTCAATTGACACTGACTAATGAAAGTTGCCAACTTGGTAAGGTCACAGAAAAAGCGTTCAGGAGGGACCAAGTAAATAGTAGGCAGAGTAGAGACCTGGATTATAGGGGTTCGGATTCCTGAACTAGGGTAGGCTGTACTTACTATTGCAGGAAGACAAGCACACAGCAAAGAGGCAAAAAATCCTACAAACCTGACGTCCAGGCTGTACCTGCGATGAATCCAGGGAGAATGAGCTGTGCTCCGAGATTGCGGATCACAGATGACGGGCACAAGAGATAGATGATGACAGGAGTGGTAAGTAGCAAAACATAGGGACATGATCAAATAAGCAGGATTCCAGGAGCTTGGGACCAGTAGGAATGCGGCAGGTGTACAGAATGATGAGCAGTCATTTGGGTGCAGCACGCAGCCTCAAAGTTACGCACTCCACCCCTTAAAGGCACCATTACAATTGGGATGCTGCCCCCACGTGCGTCCGACAATGATGGGAAGTGACAGACCCCCTATTCTGTTCCAGATAAGTGGCAACATGTGATCATAACTAAAATTTGCTCTGGGAGCAGGGTAGCGTGAGATGTTTAAACACCACAGTTTACTGTGAGGAGAGGAAAGCCCCAAATCCAGGAAAAACAAGGTTGGGAATAATGAGAAAGTGCATCCTCCTGTACCTGAGGGTCTGGGGAAAGGGAAATCACAGGCTGGGAGACCAGGAAGTAGTCCAATGGGATTGGGTGCCATACACCAACCATAAAAGTGTACTCCGGAGTCTCTGGGTGTGAGAGTTGCCAGAGGTCCCCAAGGCCTTGGCCAGAGGTAATGTCTTCTATGGGGGCCAGATCCAGTTTGCTACCTATGTCCAGGGGGCCTGTGGGATCAAGTACTTTGAATAGGGCTGGGTTCCAGTCCTGTCCTATGAGATAGTGAGAGGCCCAAATTTCTGTGTGGAGCCAGTTGAGCTGAAGAAAAAAATTGGTGCTTGGATCCCGTTTGTGCATACACCAAGCCAACAATTTGGGAGTCATTTTGACCCTGGCAGTTGGTAAACAGGCAGGCAGTGAAGACCGCCACATCTCTGACATGGCGGTCCACAGAAGACCTCAGGAGGTATTAGGAGCCGGCCTTCCAACATGGTTTCCACGGCGGTAGCACCCCCACGAAAACCATGGCGGAAGGGCTACCAGTGACAGGGAATTCCTTCCCTGTCACCGGTAGACGGTCCCCCCTAGCAATCACTAGACCCCTCCTCCAGCCATAGCACCCCCCTCCCCACACCCCCCCTACTGACATAGCTCCCGCAACCCCCTCCCCGCACACATGCACACAGACACCCACACGCACCATGCATACACCCATTCACCTACATGCATGCATTCACAACAACATCCAGACATGCATTCACAACTCCAAACATACACGCGTTCACAACTTCACTCATACAAGCATTAATGCACGCATACTCACATGCATACTCACAGGCATACACACTGACTTACAGCCACGCATGCACGCTGACTTACAGACACACATATCATCACATACACATTCATGCACACAAGCAGACACCACACACACACACACACAACACCCCCCTCACCTGTCAGACAATCACCTTACATGGCCCAGGGAGAAGGTTGCCATCAGGGAACAGGACGGGACGCTTTCACCGCCGGCAGCACCCCCCAGCAGGACAATGCCAGCCCATGTTATGGCCTTTAATATGGCGGACGGTGTCCTACTGGCTGGGCCAGCGGCGGAACCACCAGATCGCCTCTGCCCGCTAGCAAAACTGCTGCCAGATTTCCTCCCAAAGTGTGGTGGAAATCTGGCAGTACCCGTGATATAACGGGCAGGAGAGCACCAGCATTGGCGGTCTCGTGGTGGCTGTGGCTTTGATGGTCTTCATGGAAGACAGCCAAAGTCATAATGAGGGGCGTAATGTCTTCCCACCAAGATGGAGATTAAAGAAGGCATAGCGATCATCTGGGTCCATCCACGTCTTAAGGATGGTGAAAGGCAGGGGTCTGCCCAAAAGAATTGCACCATCTCATTTCCGAGGCTGTCTGAGGCCATAGGCCAATGTTGCCACACAGCTTCTGTGGACCACCCATCCTACCCAATCACAGCATAATTGTTCGGTTTCCATATGGTAGAGGTGGGTGACCTGCAATAGGGCCATATCAACACGTTTGGACCATTGATAGGACAGCACTGTCTTGCATTTTATAAAGTGTGTCAGGCTATTATATTCCAGGAGATGGGGGTAGAAAGAAGGAACAGAGGAAATCAGGGGTAGGAAGACAGGAAAGAAAGTAAGGAGGGAATGGAGGAAGGAAAAAGAAAGAGGAAAAAAGGAAGGGAGAACCCTCAGGTGCAAGGGGGCCAGGAAACCCAAAATAAGAGTCAGTGCTAAGCGCAAAACGGAGAAAAAGGGAAAAGGAAATAAACAAAACCGCCAGGGTGGAGGGCAGAGGAAGCACCGCCAACAGGCTGGCGGTGCTTCCAGGGCCATTCTACCGCCGCGGTCAGAAAAGGGGAACCGCGGTTTCCCGCCGGTTTACCCCTGGCCCAGGGAATCCTACATGGCGGCGCTGCTTGCAGCGCCACCATGGGGATTCCGACCCCCTTCCCGCTATCCTGTTCCTGGCGGTTTTTACCGCCAGGAACAGGATGGCGGAAACGGGTGTCGTGGGGCCCCTGGGGGCCCATGCACTGCCCATGCCACTGGCATGGGCAGTGCAGGGGCCCCCTAACAGGGCCCCATAAAGATTTTCAGTGTCTGCTTTGCAGACACTGAAAATCACGACGGGTGCCACTTCACCCGTCGCACCCCTGCAAATCCGCCGGCTCCATTCGGAGCCGGCTTCCTCTTTGCAGGGGCTTTCCCGCTGGGCCGGCGGGCGATCTTTTGGAGATCGCCCGCCGGCCCAGCGGGAAAGTTGTAATGACCCCGCGGTCATTTGACCGCGGTGTGGTCTTGGGGCGGTTTCCGCCCGGTGGGCGGTGCCCGCCGCCCGCCGGGGTCGGAATGACCCCCATAATCCGGTAAGGAACCAAGGATAGGAGCCTCGGTGGAAGATGGCAACTGTGTACAGTGGATCTAAGCCTGGGATCCCAAGTGCACCGGAGGTCCCACAGGGAAGGGCAGGGAGAAGAAGGGATAATGAACCAGGCTAGTGGCAGAGCTGTAGGGCCAAAAAAAAAGGTGCAGAGAACCAACAATACCAAAGGCCCTCCCAGGAGGGGGGGGAGGAAGAGAAGAAGAAGAGAACATGGGCAGTTTGCAGTGGTGAAGAGTGGGCAGGGGAAGGAGAAGGATATGGGGGGAAGTGTGGACTTTAAGGAATGGGGGAAGCTATGGGGAGGGCTCTGATTCGAGACTCACAAGGCAATACTAGGGGCAAAGTGGGGTGCAACCACATCAGTAATTGATACAGCAATGATTGAAATGACAACAATCTGCTCAGCAAGGCGGAACATGGCAAAACATAGCATAGCATAGCAATGCTTAGAAAATCACTGCAAAATGCAACTGAACATGAATAGGCATTAGATATTACAGCATGCATGCAAATCAGGAGAGATGCATGCAGACAGTAATGGTATACTCAGCCGTCTATCCTGAGGATGACGTATGTCTCATCGGGCAGTGGCAGGGACATGAGTGCAACAATCACGGTAAGGAAAGATGAGTCTTAATCCTCAGGCCGATTGGGTTTCAACACAGAGCTGGATTTGGCACTGCCTCGCTCCTGGGTAAGAGCAGCCACTGCTTTGAGGGCCATGTCCCTGCCATCCTGGGACTGGGCCAGGCAGTTTTCACTGGAGCCCCAGTGACTGATATAAGTGGTGGTGGGGAATCTCCCTGAAGAGCAGGATCCAGCAGTTGAGACCAAGGGCACGAACTCCATCTCTTGGTTGGAGAGTCCAATCAAGGAAGGAGCACACTTCCGCAGTGTCAAAAAAGTTCTTCAACCTGCTACCCTTCATGTTCCACATGTAGGCTGATTCTAAAAGTCCAAACTTGATGTCCACTTTCCACAGTTGGGGCAGCAAGACCAGGAAGGCTTTCCTGTTATTGTTGGTCACCGAATAGAAGTCGGCCACTATGAGGATCTCATGTCCCTCATAGGCATACTGGCCATTTGAGCGGGCTGTGGTCAGGAGATGTCGTACCTGCTAATGGCAAAGGAAGCAGGCAATGAGAGGAAGCGCCCTCTCCGATGTGGCCAAGTGGTGTGGACCTACACAGTGGTTACACTGTACCTCCAGAGGAGAACAAAAGGTCATCCCGATAAGCGGCAGAGAAGGTCCCTGAGGAAGCCCTTGACATCTAAGCCCTCAGTGTGTTTTGGGCATCCAAAAAATCAGACATTGCCCCTGCAGCTCCTATCTTCCAGGTCCATGAGTTTATTCCTCAGATGCCAGAGTTCTTGGTCCCTATCTGGGATGCTGTTGAGATGCTCTTCTACAGCCAAGAGACAGTGCTCCACTCCCTCCACCCTGTCCGGAAAACCTTCAATGTTGGCCCACATGGACTTTGTCTCATTGGTGAGGTCCACTATCTTGGACTCCATACCTCATAAGCAGTGACTGACCTCAGTGATCTCCTGCAAGATACGGTCCATTGTAGTGTCCGGTTTTGGGCATGGGGCAGCTACAGCATCCAAGGTGGTAGACATCGCCGAGGGTGCTGCCATGGGGCGAGGATAGGAATTTATCTCCCTGAAGAACAGCTGACATGAGGATTTGCTGGAGGATTTGTATGAGGGCATCACCAAGGTATAAGGAGAAGAGAGAAGTCAGGACATCTGGCATGGCTGTGCAGGATATATCTACCCAGTAAGCAGCTCCTTTTGGCCATCAGGAGAGGCAGGGGAGGAGGAAAGCATCCTTTGGTGCAGCTGAGCCAAGGGAGGAGCATCGCTCAGTGAGGATAGGCTGCATGTGGCGTGATAGAGTGGTCCGTAGTAATAATTTACCTGTATTCGGACGCTCTTTAGGCCGATGAATCTTTTGACTAAGTGGGACTCTCCGTACCCTATATCGATCAATTGCATCAAATCAATAATCAATAACGAACATAAGCAATACCATGATCAACATAACACTTAACAATTAATCCAGAATACATTTCGGCGAACCCTGACCTTTCAGTCAGGAATGACCACACCAGTTTATTCAAAGTTAGTGAATTTTATTTCCCTATATTAACAAAGCTAGCACGATATAGATGTGTCTCAACACCAAATGATAAACATAAATGAACATTAATAGCTGTCCACAGCGGCGAAACAAGTGCAATCTATGTAGCATTTGAATAACAAGGCATTCGATAATAGCAATGCAAATCACTAAAACTATAATCTGTAACGAACTAATTGCATACATTTAGTCAGCATAACAAGATCTCAAATTGCATCGTGCGACATAAGGAATCCTCGTCTAACCTCAAATTAGCATCGGCATGTGGGACTTCATGCAAAAACAATTTAGCAACATTAATTTAGAAAACTCCTAACTAGGGCTCTTATCAAAATCAGCAGTTGGTTACCTAAAAGAAACACAAGGCAATTGTACAATTTCCTTGGAAAGCATACATTATCCTTGGATGGGTACGCAAGTTGCAACATTTTATACCAATTAACTCACTTTCAGAGCTTCCATTGTCCGCACCTGCAGATCGACCTTGGAGTAAAGAGAAAATATGCCAGGCTGGCACGAAACCTTAAGATAAGCATGTGAACGATCTCAGTGGAAAAGTACAGCTTCAAGCAGAAATACACGTTTCATAGCACATTGGAAAAATACGAGCATCTAAACCATGAGACCAGGCAACTAGGCCGAAGCCTACACTAAAGTAATGCTAAGCTAAAACATTTCAAACAAGCAAATCATAGCACACGTTTACGATTATGTCGGATTAGTGCAATTCTAATACACCACGTTATATAAAGCACGCTTATAAATGTTGGCAAACTACTCTGAGGGCACATTTTGTCCCCGTACAATCTTTATTAGTTCGGTTAAAGTCACACATGATTATTTCACACTACGTTTATGCGTTGATAAATGTAAAACCTTCATTTTCTGCTTCATCAATCCCTCCTCTGATGACTACTTGTCATCACACCAAATCATGCCCACAAATTTTATTCCATTAAAATTCTGTCAGTTCTC
This sequence comes from Pleurodeles waltl, assembly GCF_031143425.1. Classification (NCBI taxonomy): domain Eukaryota; kingdom Metazoa; phylum Chordata; class Amphibia; order Caudata; family Salamandridae; genus Pleurodeles; species Pleurodeles waltl. The sequence goes on along the minus strand of NC_090450.1, from coordinate 164,157,157 downwards.
TTTTCCTTTTAGTTCCCCTAGTTTTCGCTTTGTATTCTTCTGCCATTCTTTTCATAGTTTTCTCTTCCTTCCTTCTTCTAATTCTTTCCATAATCATTATTATTCCCCTTTTTATTCCCCAAATTCCAAATATGCAAATCATTACTATTAATATTCCTTCTATTATTTTCAGTAATATTCCATTCCAAATTCCCCCAATCCAATGTCCCACTGAAGCAAGTCCTTTTCCAACCTTCTCCCACACTCCTGGTTCTTTCAGTTCCTTCAAATCTGCACTCTCTTTTGTTAGATTAGCAAGCATAGTTTTAATCTTCACACTATTGTCAGGAATATACGTACAACAGTGTTGTGCACCAAGCATTTTGCAAACGCCGCCATCCTTTGCTAAAAGAATGTCTAAAGCAAGCCTATTTTGAAGAGTCATAGCTCTTTCCGCTGCAAGTTCAGCATCTATCAGGATTATAGCACCTGAAAACTTTGTCAACATGTTATCCACTATAGTAGACAACTTTCTTATTTTGATGGAATTCAACACAACTCCCAACGAAGGAATCATGGCTCCAAATATATCTCCAACCACAGCAGCTGCGGTCTCTCTTTTCTGGATACGATGGGATCCAGATGTCTTTGGAATCTTCGATAGGTCATCCAGTTGATAAACCTTTGGGAACACTATACCCAAATAACATCTCCCCCACCATCCCTTTGGAAGACGATAATAGGCATTATACCCACAAATGTAATATACACCTGGAATGACAGGGTCAAGTGCGTTCATCATGAATGTCCATTTGGCCTTAAAAATAAACGTATGTTTACACTCACTCGCTCCTACAAAAATATTGTCATAATAGGATTCACCTCGATATATAGAAAATTTCCCTACATGCCAAGCATCTAAAGCTATTCTCCCTTGTGTCTTTATTGCGGCAAAATCATAATTATCTACTGAAGTCCTCTTATGTAGCTCTTTTTCTAATTTCGCATTCATTTGTGCTCTTCTATCATCTGTGCGATCTAAAAAGCTTATTTCTATTGCAGAGAGCGAGCAGGTAAGGTTTTCCCTATGAGCGTGAGCCGTTTAAAAAGGTTGCATTGGCTCGAAAAATTCCCTCATTATTTTAGCATCCCAATCTTTAGCAATCTGGCTTAGCTGCGCTATTATAGGAACATATGCAAAGGTAACATCATAATTTGAGTAAAAATACTGTATGTTAGTTTGACCATAAAACCTAGACATTACTATACTACATGTAATCCCGTATGTAAGAGGCATGTGGTGATAGGTCACCCCTTCCTTTACTGATGTCGGTATCTGTGTACACACATAACAATCTTTCGCGTCCATAGTCTCAACATATTCTGTTAGCAAGCGATAGAAAACATTATACGAAAGCTCTTTCTTATCATGCAAGAGCCTCTCATCTAATTCTTATCTTTTCAACGCGGTTAGTTCAGTGACAGTAACAGGAGCAAAAGTAGAAGCATCAATTTTCTCATTCTCACCCTTTCCATGCATTCCAAGCACAATTGCCATTATTATTAGTACACATGCAATTACCAAGCCTACACACACATATTTACAATATTTCTTTCTACCGTTTTGCGTCATGATCTATATAGAATCAGAGAGCTGGAAGCACCTGTAAAAGAAACTATTTAGCAATTCAGTTACAAAGCTGAGCGAGCGCAATGTTCACACCGTCTTCTTCAAGAGGCCAGTCACTTATCGGTTAGCAGCTTTTGTCTCAATTCGGCAATAACTCAGTCTCAATCCTGCAATAACTCGAAATTATTATTATTTTTTTTTTTCTCTCTTCAGTTAGCACGTTGTCAAATCGTGTTTAAGAGTCAATCAGGGTTTCAAAAGTCTTATCAGGTTAGCAAATGTCTCATCCGGTTTAGCAATGTCTCAGCTGGTTGTTTCGTATCACGTTAGATTGTAGCGAGCAATGTCATTTATCACCCTTTCAATCAACAGAGTCCATAAAACTTTTCTTTTCTATTGGTATCTCTTCTTCTTCGTTCTCGAGGCTAAGAGATACAAATTCGTCAGTCCAATCGTCATTGACTACATATGCCCATTCAGGACCGGAATATCTCCTGTTTGGTATCCTTTTCCTTTTCAATTTTGCTTCTCTTTTTGATTCTGCCTCACTGGTACTTTCCTCTTTGGCCAAGTCTTTTCCTTCACTTGAGGATGGTACCACGACAGTCGCTTCCTTTCTTTTCTCTTTCACTTTTGGCCTTTCTCCGTCGTTCAAACTTTCTTTAGTCCTTTCTTTTATTGGTGATATACTTAGTCTCCTCTTTGCACCGTGTCCATTTGATGGACCTGCGATCTTTTCTGTGGAAGCTTGAACTGTTTAGTTCTGTTCTGCCTTGTCCCCTCCTTCTGGGGAATCAATCACGTTCTCTTTTTCTTTCTCTGTATCGTCTGCTTCTGGGAAAGCCCTCCTCTGATCAGGCTCTCCTGCTTTTTCACCTTTTTCGAGCCCTTCGTCACCGTTACTTTCGTCAGGCTCTGTATCACTTTCAGCTGCTTCAGGTTCCTTGTCACCTTCAGCTGCTTCAGGCTCTTTGCTACCCTCAGCTGCTTCAGGTTCTTGGTCACCTTCAGCTGCTTCGTCGCTGTCTGAACTTTCTCCTTGGTCTTCCCCAAGTGAGTTAGTCTCTTCGTCCTCAGAGAATATTTCTCTCTCTCCCGTTTCTGCCTGTTCGCTTTCAGTTCGGTTTTGCTCTGTCTCAGCACTCAACACTGTTTTGTCAGGCACTGGTAATTTCAGCGCTTCGACTTCCTCATCTGTGGGACACAACACCTTCTTTGTGTGACTGGCGTGAATCCAGTTGGGAACCCCCGCACACTTCACAGCGGTAGTTGTCGTCAGGATCACTTGGAAAGGGCCTTTCCAACGGGGTTCCAAACACGACTTTCTCACGTGCATCTTTACCACGACCCAGTCACCTGCTTTCAGTGCGTGTCCTGGACCTTGAATCGGTGGCAAGGTGGTTGCTTCCACCTGGTGAGAAAAAGAGCGAACCACGTCAGCCAGACCCTTGCAGTAGTCTAACACCATATCATCTGTAATATTCAAAAGCGCGTTTGCGGGAACTGCAGGAAGTCTCATAGCCCTGCCCATGAGAATTTCGTGCGGAGACAATCCAGTCTTTCTATCAGGGGTGTTTCTCATTGACATTAGCACCAAGGGCAATGCGTCAGGCCATTTCAAATTTGTCGATGCACATATTTTCGCCATTCTTGATTTCAGTGTACCATTCATCTGCTCCACCAATCCTGATGCTTCAGGGCGATAGCTACAATGCAGTTTTTGCTCAATGTTCAGCGCTTCGCAAAGTAACTTTATCACCTCGTTATTGAAGTGACTTCCCCTATCTGATTCTAAAGAGATCGGGAATCCGAAACGTGGTATCAACTCTCTCAACAATAGCTTTGTAACTGTAAGGCTGTCATTTCTACGTGTGGGGTATGCCTCAATCCAGTGACTAAAAATGCACACAATCACCAACACATACTTTAGACCTCCATGCACAGGCATTTCAATTAAGTCAATTTGCATTCGACTAAATGGTCCACTGGCCCTGCCAATGTGGCTCGCGCTCACAACTGTTCCCTTTCCTGGGTTCATCTGCTGGCAAATGACACATCGATGGCAAACTGCTTCTGCAGCTTGACGAAATCTGGGGTTAAACCAATCAGTTTTAAACAATCGTATCATGGCATCTCTCCCTAGGTGAGCTTGCCCATGATAGAACCGCGCAAGCTGTGATAAGAGACTATTTGGCAAGACAAATTTTCCCTCATTTGAAACCCATAACTCATCTGGTCTTTTTATACATTGTGATTTAATCCAGGAATCTCTTTCATCCTCCCTGACGTTATTCTGTAATGCTTTTAGATCATCTATTGTATCTACGACCTTCAAGGCAAATGCTTCAGCTGGTTCGAGTTCTGGTTCACTTATCGAATTCCATTCATCCCTTAGTAATATACAGTTCAAGGCACAAAATCTTGCGACTTGATCCGCATATGCATTTCCCAGAGAAACATAGTCTTGTCCTTTCGTATGAGCACTACACTTTACCACTGCAACTTCGGCTGGCATTTGAATGGCGTGTAACAATTCCCTTATTCTTTCTCCATTTTTCACTGGGGATCCTGAAGAAGTCAGGAAACCTCTCTGTGACCATAGTTGTCCAAAGTCATGCACAATCCCAAACCCGTACTGACTATCAGTGTAAGTGGTGACTTTCATCATTGCAGACAATTGACATGCTCTTGTAAGGGCTACAAGTTCTGCTACTTGTGCAGAATAGACTCCTTGAAGCCATCCCGCTTCCAGAACACCTGTTACAGTGCATACAGCATATCCTGCTTTCAAAATTCCCATCCCATCTCTTAAACATGAACCATCAACGAAAACAATTTGGTCATTTTCATCAAGCTTAGTATCCGTAATATCAGGTCGAGGTTTTGTGCAAAATTCAGTCACCTGAAGGCAGTCATGCTCGACGTCTTCAGCGTTCTCAATTTCAGCATTTTCACCAGGAAGCAAGGTTGCTGGATTCAACGTAGTGCACCTTTTCAGCTGCACATTCGGTGAGCCCAGAATTATCGTTTCATACCTTGTGAGTCTTGCTCCAGTCATGTGTTGCGTTCGGGAGCCGGTCAAAAGTATCTCAACTGAGTGAGGGACCATGACTGTTACTGGGTGTCCCATCACTATTCCTTCACTCTGAGTGAGGCTGATACCAACTGCTGCTACGGCGCGCAAACACCCTGGAAGTGCTGCTGCGACCGGATCCAAAGTAGCTGAAAAATACGCTACTGGTCTGTTTATGCCACCATGGGCTTGGGTCAAGACAGACAAAGAACATGCATCACGTTCATGACAAAACAATGTGAAAGGCTTTGTGTAATCAGGCATACCTAAAGCTGGAGTCCTGCACATGCATTCTTTCAATTCAACAAAAGCATCCATTTCATCTCCTTTCAGCTCAATTTGATCCAAGGCATCCTTCTGGGTCAATTTCAGTAAAGGCTTTGCTAGAGTCGAGAAGTTGGGAATCCACTGGCGACAATAACCCACCATTCCCAAAAACTTCCTCACCTCCCTCCTTGTCTTTGGTGGACTCATTTGAAGTACACTCGTTATTCTTTCCTTCATTATTCTCCGTGACCCTTTCTCTATCTGGTGACCCAAGTATTTCACTTTCTGCTGACAGAACTGCAATTTGGAAGGAGACACCTTATGTCCATTCCTTCCCAAATGGTTCAACAGAGCAATGGTATCGGCTGTGCAGCCACTTTCTGTCTTTGATGCAACCAGTAAGTCATCAATGTACTGTACTAGAGTTGACTCGAATGGCAATTCTAATGCTTCCAAGTCTTTCTTTAGAATCTGATTGAAGATTGACGGTGACTCAGAAAACCCTTGAGGAATTCGACACCAACTGTACACTCTGTCTAAGAATTTGAAACAAAAGAGAAATTGACTGTCCTCATGAAGAGGCACCGAGAAGAACGCTTGTGACAAGTCGATGACTGAGAACCACTCGGCATCGCAAGGGATCTGGAACATTATCACAGCTGGATTTGGTACCACAGGGCAACACTTGACTATGATGTCATTTATTTTCCTCAAGTCCTGCACGAGTCGGACCTTTCCACTCGGCTTTATTAGTCCCATGATTGGTGAATTACATGGACTGCTTAATACTTCTTTCAGTACTCCCTGTTTTACAAATTCGTCAATAAGTTGGGCAACTTTCATGAGGGTGTCTTGTGCCATGTGGTATTGTGGGGTCTGGGGAAAGATTGCATTGGGCTTTACAGTCACTTTCACTGGTTCCACTCCTTTCATCAATCCCACCTCTTTCCCTGTCATATCCCACACTTCCTTTCCGACTGTTTCCCGTAATTCAGCTGGAATGTCTTCTTCAGTTATCATCGGGAAAAGACAAATCAGAGGATAATCTTCATCGACAGTTTCCATCTCATCCCCCTCTACACTGTCCTCTTCTTCCCCATCACTGCTCGTCTGAATTTTGATTCCCTCGTTCGAGCACGTAATCGAACAACCCAATTTACACAATAGATCTCTCCCTAACAGTGCTATCGGGCTTGAGTCACATACCACAAATTTGTGTAACCCTTGATAGTTACCAATGCTGACTGGTACCGGATCTGTAATCGGGTTTGTCAGGTGCCTGTTTGCTACTCCCACCACTTGAACTGTACTCCCCGAGAGTGGCAAATTTGGTACTTCACTGCTCTTAACAGTTGAACGTGTGGCTCCCGTGTCAACCAAGAATGAGACACGATGACCCATTACTCTTCCCTCCACGTACGGACCCTTTTGATCAACTTCCAAGGATGCTGCAAGCACACAATCTCCTTCTTCTTCTGAACTTTCACTCTCCCATACATTGTTTAGTCCACTCTCACTGTGTAATGGGAACTGTTGTACGGTGCCATTTGTACTCATTACCTGACCCGAGACCTGTGGAGGAACCATCACTTGCTGCTGACTCATTGGTGCCAAAGGTATTTGCATTTGCTGATTAGGTACCATGGGTAACTGCTGTTGCATTGGCTGCATTTGCGTCATCTGCATACGAGGCATCTGCATCTGCTAGGCTGCATAGGTTGTAATCCCTGCAACTGATTTACGGTCTGAAAATTTGGGTTTGGACCTCTCATTTTCGGTCCCCTCATTGTCTGAAATGCATTGACATCATTGTTTTGCTGACCAACACCTGCACCTTCCTGCACCACCATCGGGCACTCGCGTTTCCAATGACCGACGATTCCGCACACGTGACACGGCATCACCTTCTTCATTGCCTGTACACCAGTCACAACAGTATTCAAATCCGGACCATTATTCGCAAAACCTCCTCTGCCTCTGCCTCTTGCCTGTGGCTGAAACGCCATGTTTCCCTGTAACTGCGGCTGCGGTTGCGGTACCTGCTGTTGGAACCCTTGCAACCCTTGCAGACCTTGCAAACCTGTCTGAGCTGCCTTAAGTTGCATCATCATCACCTTCTCTTTCAACCTTTTCTGTTTCACCTCAATTTCGTCGCTGCAGTATTTCGCATAATTCAATACTTCGTCAATCGGTTTCGACTGCCAGCAAATCAAATGCAACTTTATCATCTGACTTATCTCTGGCCTCAGCCCTTCCACAAATCTAAACACAAAATGAAGCATGTCCTTCGCCTCTATTGTTTACGTGCCACTGTAGTTCTTGAACGCCTTCAACAACCTCTCATAGTAACTATGAATCGATTCTTTAGCCTCTTGGGCAGTTCGATCAATCTTCTGCCAATCCACATTTTTCGCGGCAACCTTCGTCTTTAAATGCTCAATCACCTTATAGTACAAGCTCATCACCATAGGCGATGGTGCACCCGTCTCCCTGTCTCTTTCTGGTTCACTTGTCGGCCAACCTACAGCTGTTTTGCAATCCTTCCACAAATCTGCTGGTACCACAATCTCAAAGAGAGTGTTCAGGTCTTCCCAGAGACATTTTGCAAGCTTCACAAACCTATCAGTCTGTTGATACCATTCAATCGGCTTCTCTCTCAGTTTGGGAAAATCGTCCGTAAAAGACTGAATGTCGCTTCTGTGCCATGGTACATGTATTAATTTTCCCCCTGCTGTTTCCCTCATTGGTAACATGGTTACTGCCTCGCTACTCTGTGGTCTTTTCTCATTATGCTCTGTAGCACTGTCCCTCCTCTTTTCCTTTCTCTTTACCCACCTGCTTTCCCACTTGTCTAAGCACCTCCACACTTGTGCACTCTGTAGCAGTTCTCTAAGGTGCGCCTTCATGCCTGCTGACCTCATATGTTCAAAATCTGTGGTCCCAAAATCCAACCTGTAGCTTCTGCTCAAGTGTTTTGTCTTGTCTATGTCAACCCCGTTTTTGTCGGCTATTTCCTGCAAGCTCTTATGTACCTTGTTCACTTCCTTCGTAATCCTGGGACATAGATACCTCAGTTCTTCTTCCGAGTAGGACTCTAACCTATTCACACCCATAGTCCCTTCCACCAATTCTTGTGCTTCCATGTTCAGCCTCATCCTATTCATATAATCTTCTCCCTTCCCACTGGCTGAGCTTTGTGTGGAATTCAAACTGTTGAACCACTGTGTCAACTGTTGCGCATTCAACCCCATAAGTGTAGCATTTACATCGACTGCCATTGATGGTTGCGGCAACTTTTCAGTGTTCGATGTTAGAGGTATTATCAGTGGGGGACTCGACCTCACCAGTGTTGACTGAGCACATATGGGGCTAAACTCCATCAAGGATCCAGATCCAGTTGGCTGAGCCGCTATCGGAGTTATCCCTGGAGTGTTTTCTATGCACCTCCTTTCAGTCCCATTCTGCAGCATTGATCCTTGACTGCTCATACCTAAGTTAGGCTGACTATACAAAGGTACTGGTGGACCTACAGTAATGGGTAGTGATATCGCATCTGGGTTTTGTCCATTTCCCATGTTCTGAGGCACGTTCATTCCCACACTATGGGTCATCATTGCCGGCATGCCCATCTGACTCCCCGTCATTTGAGCATGTGCTGTTCCCCCCTGCATCTGCTTTTGAGGCATCAAAAACTGAGTTGATTCTGCTTGCGCCATTGTTGGGTTGTAACCATTCTGTCCTCCCATTGCGGCTGGGTCTAAAATCATTCCCGTACTATTGTCGCTGCTGTAGTACCTTGGGACCTGCGACTGATAATTTTCTGCTGGTTTCAACATGGGCACAACTGGATATATTCTCCTAACCTGCGGTATCTGCGGGGTGAACGGTAGACTCGGGTCCTTAGATCCCGATGATGCTCCTGAACTCTGGGTTTCACTGTTCTGTATCGGTGCCGGAGGGGCAGAACTGGTACTTGGACCTTGTCCATTCTCCGCATAAGGTGGTGGACGGTCGTTCAGCAATTGCATTATTAACTCCTCATCCTCTAACTCCTCTTCTCTTCTCAACTTTTCCTCGTCCTCTCTATCCTTGGAACACTTCCTGTCTGTCTTACAGGTAGCTTTCTTACCTGTCTCCTCTTCTTCCTTAGTAATTGCGGGAAACAATTTTATCCCCTGCAATACATCTGACCTCCACACCTTCTGTGCATTATCCCACCTAGCGTCCGCTAGTGTCTTTTCTACCTTTCTCATTCTGGTCTCAAACTTCTTTTGCTGTTGCTGTCTAGCCATTAGTTCCCAAATTGCTAGAGCCTCAAACTGTGCTGGCCTTGGAGGTACCTTCATGTCGTACATCGTGAATCTCAAATTCTCTAGGATCCTTATATTGAATGTCCCATGTATCGGGAACGCTACGCTCCCATGTTTCTCTGTCAGTTTGTGCCATTGCTTTAGCCAAAGACACGGAGCTACCCCCTTTTCCTCCATTACAATGTAAGCTGGTGTGCCCTCGGGCGGCGTCTCCTCTCCTACGCTCGCTTTAATGTAAGACTCCCCCTTCATCGCACTCCTAAATGCTTTAAAGAATTTCATTTTCTCGTCTTATTATTTCACAAAGTTTGTAATCAATAGGTGACTTTAATTCCCGGAATACTCTTCGCTTGCCTTTCCCCTTCCAATCGAGCCCCACGGACTGCGTCCAATCCGTGCGCGACCCTTCTCTACAACCAACCTATCCCAGCGCGGCTCCTAGTGACGTCACACTCACACACACTGCGGCTGACAAAGCCTCGCGGCTAGTCCTCCTTCACTCAGATCCTCTCGTAACAACCTTTGCATGTATCGCGAGCTACCAAAAAAATAAAACAGATCTGTCGGTTTACTACAGGAAGGGTAACACAATCGCTTCAGGACCTTAGGGATTTTTCACTAGCCTCGGCAGTTATTCCATCTTTCTCGGTCCCCACGTTCGCAAGCAAATCTGACCCGCAGACCTACTCTCAACTTGTCAATGATCTATTCTAGTGCACTTAGAATTTTGTCAAAGCCCGAAGTCGAAGTTCCTTTCACTCCCTAACACACGTACCGACTCGTTGACCACGCCCGATCAACCTACTAAACCGCCCAGACCACCACATAAAACAACATACTCCGGAGTCTCTTGACCTCGCAGGGCCCGTCTCAACAACAACAACCACGTGGACCTTTTTATGCACGAAGCGCCACACGCACATGAAGTTCGACGACTTCCCTACTCACACACTCGGAGTCGCACCTCCGCTATTTCTATGAAGTTCGATGACTTCCCTACTTCTACACTCGGAGTCGCACCTCCGCTATCCTCTAAAAAGAAAAAAAAAAAAATCCTCGCAACCTTCTCACACAATCTGCGGCAATAAGCTGTGCAAGCGCAAAACCCTAACTTCACCCATACCATCACTAGTACCGCCAACGCCGATTCCACACCTCCATTCTCTCCATTCGCAAGCTCCGAGATCCCGGGAAAGTCGCGGTGGACCTAGCCCATCATGATTCTGTCGATCTGTTTTACCCAAGAAATATCTAATTCAACTTCTCGAGCGGGGTCTCAAAATGCGTACTCGTTAATCCAACACCATGTACTTTAAGAGTACAGGGTCCCAAAAGACGAAACCGTCCTCTGCTACCATCTACTGATAGAGCGGTCCGTAGTAATAATTTACCTGTATTCGGACGCTCTTTAGGCCGATGAATCTTTTGACTAAGTGGGACTCTCCGTACCCTATATCGATCAATTGCATCAAATCAATAATCAATAACGAACATAAGCAATACCATGATCAACATAACACTTAACAATTAATCCAGAATACATTTCGGCGAACCCTGACCTTTCAGTCAGGAATGACCACACCAGTTTATTCAAAGTTAGTGAATTTTATTTCCCTATATTAACAAAGCTAGCACGATATAGATGTGTCTCAACACCAAATGATAAACATAAATGAACATTAATAGCTGTCCACAGCGGCGAAACAAGTGCAATCTATGTAGCATTTGAATAACAAGGCATTCGATAATAGCAATGCAAATCACTAAAACTATAATCTGTAACGAACTAATTGCATACATTTAGTCAGCATAACAAGATCTCAAATTGCATTGTGCGACATAAGGAATCCTCGTCTAACCTCAAATTAGCATCGGCATGTGGGACTTCATGCAAAAACAATTTAGCAACATTAATTTAGAAAACTCCTAACTAGGGCTCTTATCAAAATCAGCAGTTGGTTACCTAAAAGAAACACAATGCAATTGTACAATTTCCTTTCATATTTACCAATTACGATCAGCATTCAAGGAAGTCTTCATCTCACAGGTACCGTTTCTCGATCAGCATGGGACGGGGCAAAGGGGCAGGGGTGGACGGGGCAATTGCCTCACGGCAGCAAGGTAAAACTACTACTTCATGCAAGGGATCAAAGTTGAAGTCTCTAGGGCCAGGTTCGTTAAAGTCTCCTTCTCTCGATTAGAGAAAGCATCAAAGTCTCTCAAAATGGCGTTGCAGCAAAGTGGGCCATAATAGCTGCAATGTCCTGCAAAATGACGAATGGTTAATGGCTGTAATGTCCGTAATGGATGCAAAAGGCAAATGGCTACCTTCTTCTCGTGCACCTGGTTTAAATAGACAACAGTTAAAATCCAGTAGGGTCTTCCATTGGAGGGTTCATAGGTTAGTTTCAAATTGTCCAATCAAAAACGACAGTTCTCAAGCTTTTACTTAAGCATACATTATCCTTGGAGATGGGTACGCAAGTTGCAACATTTTATACCAATTAACTCACTTTCAGAGCTTCCATTGTCCGCACCTGCAGATTGACCTTGGAGTAAAGAGAAAATATGCCAGGCTGGCACGAAACCTTAAGATAAGAATGTGAACGATCTCAGTGGAAAAGTACAGCTTCAAGCAGAAATACACGTTTCATAGCACATTGGAAAAATACGAGCATCTAAACCGTGAGACCAGGCAACTAGGCCGAAGCCTACACTAAAGTAATGCTAAGCTAAAACATTTCAAACAAGCAAATCATAGCACACGTTTACGATTATGTCGGATTAGTGCAATTCTAATACACCACGTTATATAAAGCACGCTTATAAATGTTGGCAAACTACTCTGAGGGCACATTTTGTCCCCGTACAATCTTTATTAGTTCGGTTAAAGTCACACATGATTATTTCACACTACGTTTATGCGTTAATAAATGTAAAACCTTCATTTTCTGCTTCATCAGGCGCAAACAATGCCCATTGGGCAATGTATCCAAGGAGGGCTATTTAAATCCTACAGTGTGCTCCAGTTCTGTCCATGCCCACTCCAAGGGGGGTGGTTCTGCCCCATTCGGGCTGCCCATCGGCAGAGACAAGAATTGGGGGGCAAAGTGCAGAAGATTTCAAGTGCCGTCAGGATCAGCCACAGGTCCTATGAATCACATGCTCGGGTTGGTGGGAAGAGATAAGGAGGACAAGCGGTAGTGTGCATGAATGGACTGCATGCCACACTCTCGTGAGATGGCCCCACTGTCCAGGTCCATGAGAGGGGGGAGCCAAGATAATTGGTGCCGCATCCGATGAGTAGAGAGAAGAGGATGGTGGGGGAGTACAGCAACGCACACCCTGGTGAAGCCAGTTCCTACCGTTCGAGTGCTACTCCTCGCAGATTATTGATGGACCTCAATAGCTGTTCTATCCTGAGGTGCCCATGACCTCATAAGCCCCAAGCAACAATCTAGTTGGCCAGGAGTATCAACATCGTCAACAGCCTGGGCCAAGGAGAAAGGAGACCACAGCTGCGGTGGGGGGGCAAGCCACTTTGGACCCCACCAGTGTTGAACCGGAGTTAAGAGCATGAGTGGGTGGCCAATAACCCCACAGATGACCCCAGTTGATAATGGGGGGTGTAGACTGACAGTTCCTCTTCTCTCAGATAGGTCAGTGAGGCAGATGAGACTGTTGTGAGCCCATGGGCACGGACCCAGAGCCACTGTGAGCTGGCGGCCTATCAGAGCAGTATTTAGGGCCATATTGTGTCCCCTGAACAAAAATAGCCTTAATCCTTGTTACGTCAAAGCCGAAGATGCGGGGTGCAGCAAATTCAAATCACTGGTGTCGATCCCCACAGCAGAGGAGATGTTTCTATTTTCCCCATGCAGTAGAGGAAATGCCTTGATTTTCTCCACACAGCAGTGACAATGCTTTGGTTTGGGTTCGGAGGCAATGTGCCAGTTCTGTTCTGGCAATATCGGTGATGTGCCCGTTCCAATTCACGCAACAAGAGCGATGCGCTGGATCCGATCCACATGATGGTGGTATTGCATCAGGTTGACAGGGAAAGCATTGATTCTGCTGGAGCAAGCACCTTAGGCTTCACTTCCAAGGGTTCAGGACTGGGATAGCACCGCTTGGCAGGCAGATTCCAGGTGCAGAAGAAGGTCACATGGCAGAGTCCTGTTGCAGAAGTAGGCCAGTTGGAAGTTTTTTATGTCCCTGAGATTTCAGATCAGGAGGCCAGTCGGCCTGCCCTTAGAGCCACTTTGGGTTCAAGTGATGCGGGTCCGGTCCTTCTCACCCAGGAAGGATACAGCAGGCAGCAGGGAAGCACAGCAATGCAGAAGTCCAGCAAAGTAGCAGTCCAGCCGACTGGCAGTCCTTTAGCATCACAGAAGTCCTTCTACCTGGCAGAGCAGTGACATGTCTAGAAGTACACTAAGGGGGTCATTCCAACCTTGGCGGTAAAAGCCGCTTACTGCTGTCAGAAGACCGCCAACATACCGCTGCGGCCGTGGTAAACCGCCACGGTCATTCTGACCCACAACAGGCAAACCGCCAAAATACAGACATCCACAAAATTCCACCACACCAAAGGCCAGTGAGAAACTGGCGATGACCAAACCTCCACCGTCACGCCAACAGAAATACACCCACACTATCACGACCCACGAATCCACGCGGCGGTCTTTCAACCGCGGTAATCCATTGGCGGTACACACCGCCGCGCTCAAAATACACACACACTTACAAAACACATCCACATTGGACATTTCGAAAAACACACACCTGATTCACATACACACACCACTCCCACACACCCAATACAATATAAAACACACACCCACATCACCCACAAACCCCCACTCCTACATATTCGGGACCACGCACTGAGAAAAAGAGAACTGAGCACCCAGACGCGCATTGTACTTTCACCCAGCAATATTTCCACGTACTTCACACAACACACCGATACACATCACCACACAATCCACCCCACACATCAGCCACACCACCCCATGGCACTGCAAAGACACCCCAGGTTCTCCGAGGATGAACTCAGGGTCATTATGGAGGAAATCGTACGGGTAGAGCCACAGCTCTTCGGGACACAGGTGCAGAACACCACCATTGCCAGGAAGATGGAGCTATGGAGCAGAATAGTCGATAGGGTCAACGCTGTGGGACAGCACCCAAGAAATAGGGACAACATCAGGAAGCGGTGGAACGACCTACGGGGGAAGGCGCGTTCAATGGTATCCAGGCATAACATCGCAGTGCAGCGGACTGGCGGCGGACCCCCACCTCCTCCCCCAGAATTTACAACATGGGAGGAGCAAGTCTTGGTGATCCTGCATCCTGAGGGCCTCGCAGGAGTATCTGGAGGAATGGACTCTGATAAGTATCATCTTCACCACTTCATCCCCCCCGCCCCACCAGCATGCCAACTCATACCCCCACCCTCACCCTTCCCCCATCACATCCTGCTCCTTGCAAATGTCTCACCATCACAGCCCACCCATCCCAACACCAAGCCCTGCATGCGACCACAAAGCATGGACACCCATCACCAAAGCATGCGCACTGCACATACCCATCCCCCACCAAATCACCGTCACAAAAGCCCCCACACAGGAATGCCAGCACTGGGGTACAAGGGCACCCACCCATTACACGCTATGGCACACACAAATGCAATTACCATACTTTCATACCCCTGCAGGACCCGAACGCCACATCACCTCGCAGGAGGGTCCACAAATGTCCACTCCACCCCCAGAAGAGGCCCACAGAGAGGACAGCAGCTCTGTCGACCTGGATCTAGATGACCAGCCCGGCCCATCTGGGACCTCGGGACAGTCGGTTCCCCTCAGACAGCCACAGGCCACAGCAGACCTTCCCCCCTCTGGGAACACCAGCACAGCACCCACCCAGCGGGCCCATACCTCAGTCCCTAGGACACGTCAATCAGCGGTGTGTCCACCACTACAGGGAACCCAGGTTAACCCCCCACCCCAACAACAACAGGGACCTGGGGGCAGTGGTAGTGGGCACACGGTCCAGGGGACAGAGGCCCAGGGAAACAGGGGAACTGGGAGGGCTGCTGTGCGACAGAGGGGGGACAGGCCCAGGGAACCCACTCTCCACAAGGCCCTCTCCTCCATCATGGGAGCATACCACCACTCCCAGGAGACGATGGCTACGGTCCTGGCCAGGTTTCAGGAGATCCAGCTTCTGCAGGAGGAACAGTATTTGGGGTTCAGGGAGGAACTACGAAACATCAGTTCCGCCCTGGCCACCATTGTAGGGGCTCTGAATCAGGTAGTCACCACATTGCGGGACACTGTGGCAGGACAAAGGGCCCCTGACACTAGCATGGACCAAGAACTGCCTACCACCTCTGCCGGCGCTAGTGGACAGGAGGCCCCGCCACAGGACCAACAGGCCACCAGCACCCCACCCCCTGCAGAAGGAGAACCACCCCGCAAGCGGGCCCTGAGATCCAGGAAGAAGACAGAGTAAGATGCCAAGACCCCCGCCAGGAAAGGATACCTTCCTGATTGTCATCCCACTGTCCCACACTGACACCCTGTCCATTCTTATACTGCCCATGCTCCACTTTCCACAGGCATTTGGACATTGCACCTGTGATACTAATAGTCTGGACTCTGCCATGGACAATCCTCCACAATCACCCCTCACTGATTTGCAACCACCCACCAATATAGAGCACTGAAATAAACACAGTTATTGCACAAAACAATCAGGAGTCTGGCTGTGATTTTGAACTAATGTATTAGACATTACCGTCCCAAAATGCATATTTACATTGTGATGCCAACATACCACTGTCACACAGCTGTAGTCCATGGGAAGCAAAGCAGATGTCACGCAGTATGGCCCACATTTCTGAAATTGGAAGGGAAAGTCACAACTCAGTTACCATACACAGGGGGAAAAGGTCAGACAGTAGAGAGGTAGTAGGGCTTAAGCATATGTAATATGACGGGTTAGAATCTTACCTGTGTGTCATTGAAAATACTGCTGTATTACTGTGTTCCTGTTGTCTATGTCGTCCTCTTCGGATTCCTCATCTTCACTCTCCACAGGCTCCACAGCTGCTACAACACCACCATCTGGACCATCCTCCTGCAGAAAAGGCACCTGGCGTCGCAAAGCCAGGTTGTGAAGCATACAGCAGGCCACGATGATCTGGCACACCTTCTTTGGTGAGTACAATAGGGATCCACCTGTCATATGGAGGCACCTGAACCTGGCCTTCAGGAGGCCGAAGGTCCGCTCGATCACCCTCCTAGTTCTCCCATGGGCCTCATTGTAGCGTTTCTCTGCCCTTGTCCTGGGATTCCTCACTGGGGTCAGTAGCCATGACAGTTTGGGGTAACCAGAGTCACCAGTTAGCCACACACGGTGCCTCTGGAGTTGACCCATCACGTAAGGGATGCTGCTATTCCGCATGATGTATGCATCATGCACAGAGCCAGGGAACTTGGCATTCACATGGGAGATGTACTGGTCTGCCAAACACACCATCTGTACATTCATCGAATGATAACTCTTTCTGTTTCTGTACACTTGTTCACTCCTGCTGGGGGGACTAAAGCCACATGGGTCCCATCAATGGCACCTATGATGTTGGGGATATGTCCAAGGGCATAGAAATCACCCTTTACTGTAGGCAAATCCCCCACCTCAGGGAAAACGATGTAGCTCCGCATGTGTTTCAGAAGGGCAGACAACACTCTGGACAACACCTTGGAAAACATAGGCTGGGACATCCCTGATGATATGGCCACTCTTGTTTGAAATGACCCACTTGCAAAGAAATGGAGTGCTGACAGCACCTGCACTAGAGGGGGGGATCCCTGTGGGTTGGCGGATGGGTGACATCAGGTCTGGCTCTAGCTGGGCACACAGTTCATGGATAGTGGCTCGGTCAAGCCTGTATGTCAGTGTGACATGTCTTTCCTCCATTGTCGACAGGTCCACCAGCGGTCTGTACACGGGAAGATTCCTCCATCTCCTCGCATGTCCCAGCGGACGGTGCCTATGAAGGACAACAGCGAGCACAGAGTCAATCAGCCCACAGGTATGTAACCACAGTTTGCACAAAACACAATTCCCAATGCATTGAATGGTTTGTATGAGTGTTGAGGCAAGGCCTAGGTATGTATGACGCAGTTAAAACAAAGCCATGTGGGCCCTTGAAATGGCAGCTGCCTGACCTGTGAAGTGTGACAATGGGATGTGAGGTCAATGCGCTGGAGTGGCACACCGTGGTGGTAGGCGGTCGAAGACCGCGCCGCAAAGCAGCATTGGTTAACATTGAACCCTATGGGTCTCAGGAGCCAATGACGATGTGCGCTGGCGGTCGCGGTACGCACTGCCGCGGTACGCACCGCCGCGGTACGCACCGCCGCAGGCGTGACCGCCATTTTCTATCTGCTTAATCACTTGATACCTGATCTTCGACAGGAGAGGACCTACACTGCAAGTGCTGCTATGACCTCGGTCTGGAAGCGACCATGGCTCATGCGACTGGGGAAAGGGACCCTGCCTTCACTGCTCAGGAATTGGAGAAACTCGTGGATGGGGTCCTCCCCCAGTATGCGCTACTCTACGGTCCTCCAGACCAACAGGTAAGTACACTGGGACCATGCTTTGTGGCGAATGCCTGTGTTGAGTCGGGTGGACGATAGATGGTTGGGAGGGGAGCAATTGAGGCATGCATCAAACGACGGATGACAGGCTGTGCCACATGGCAAGGGTAGGGATGGGGGGCCACTCACATAGAGGGTGCAGAAGGTGATGACTCTTTTTCTCCCCCTGTACATTTCACATAGGTCAGCGCCCACCTGAAGATAGACATTTGGCGTGCCATCGCCAAGGACGTCCGTGCACTGGGGGTCCACCACAGACAGGGCACCAAATGCCGGAAGAGATGGGAGGACATCCGACGCTGGAGCAGGAAGACGGCGGAGGCTCAGCTGGGGATGGCCTCCCAACGTGGGAGGGGTGCCAGTCGGACTTTGACCCCCCTGATGTCCCGGATCCTGGCGGTGGCCTACCCCGATTTGGATGGGCGCGTGAGGACATCACAGCAGACACAAGGGGGTGAGTACACTCTCATTCTGCTGACTTTGCGTGCAGTGGAGGGGTCTGGGTGGGGGAGGAGGGCTGTGGGTATCCCTAGGCCAGGGCGATCTCTGTAGGCGAGGCCCCTCCGTAAGGTGCCAAGTACAGTTATCCATGGCCCTGTGTCATCTATGTGTGCAGTTGCCGTCCATAGGCTTGTAGGCCATGTCCCACGGATTGAGTAGTGGACCCCAAGTGCGCGGCATAGTGCAGGAGGCTTCTGTGTCTGTCCTCTCCGCCAACGGTGTCGCCAATGCATGCACTCAACATGTCTTTATTTTCCCCCCCCCCCTTTTTTTGTGGTCTTCCTGTTCATGTGTGGATTAGCATCATCAGGAGGAGGAGAAGTGGCATCGGAGCACGAGGGAGCTGCATCCCACATGGCCCTGGAGGGCCATGCAACGGATTCCGAATACACCAGTGGGATGGAGGGCGAAGGGAGCTCCACAGAGGGGACTCGTGCAGACATTAGTGACACAGACTCGTCCTCTGAAGGGAGCTCCCTTGTGGTGGCGGCAACATCCGTGCCCCCCTCAACAACAGGTACAGCCGCCACCTAGCGCACCAGCACCGCCCTCCCAGCAGCCCCTCAGCGTTTGCCCAATGCCCGCTCACCCAGGAAGGTGGGCATCTCCTTCGCCCCAGGCACCTCAGGCCCTGCCCCAGTCACCCCTGCTGCCCTCAGTGAGGAGATCATTGACCTCCTGAGGACGCTCACTGTTGGGCAGTCTACCATTTTGAATGCCATCCAGGGTGTCGAAAGAGAGGTGCACCAGAGTAATGCATACCTGGAGGGCATTCATTCTGGTCAGGCTGCCCTTCAGCGATCGTTCAACACTCTGGCCTCAGCACTGATGGCAGCAATTGTCCCTGTCTCTAGCCTCCCCCCTCCAACTGCCTCCACCCATACCCTATCACCTGTACCTCTGCCTATCCCAGACACACCATCAGACCAGCCTGCACACACCTCAACACCCAAGGGAAGCTCATCCAGACATTAGCACCACACATCACACAAGCATTCACACAAGCAACATCCACATACAGACATACCAATACCCACTGCCTCCACTGTGTCCCCCTCCTCCTCGTCTCCCTCCTCCCTCCCTGTCTCGTCTCCACTCACACTTGCATGCACAACATCTTCAGCCACTACGTCCATCACCAGCACACACACCAGAACACCCTGCACATGTGCAGTCACCACCCCCCACTACAATTTACACATCCCCTGTGTCCTCTCCCAGTGTGTCTGTCTCCCCCTCTTCCAAGATACACAAACGCAGGCAGCCACCCACCCAACAGCCATCCACCTCACGACAGCCTCCAGCCCAAGCACCTGCACCCAAAGGCACCAGACTTAAGACTCCTACAACCACAACCTCTTCCTCCACTCCAATACCCAAAACACCTACCTGTCCCACTGCTCCTAAAAAGCTTTTCCTGTCCAAACTGGACCTCTTTCCTACAACTCCCTCCCCATCCATCTCATAGGACTCCAGTCAGCACCTCAGCCAACACAAAACCGGGCCCTGTGATGACAGTCTGCCATGGACTGTGGAGTCCCCCACCCTCAAGGGCAGCCAGTTCAGTACGGAGCCAGGGCACGGGCAGCCCACCCCCGGAAAAAACACCCGAAGATAGTCAGCGGCCAGCGCGAGAGGGTGAAAACCCCAGGCACTAAAATCCCTACCATAGCTCCGGCACGAATTTTGGAGACAGGTGGCACACCGCCCAAGGTGGGGAAGGGCCACAGGCGAACAGGGAAGGCTGGGAAGGGCAGCACGCCCGAGGAGACCGCCATCAGCCCAGCTGGCCAGGAGGGTCCCGCCAGCCCCATCCCAGGTGGGCTGGAGGACACCAACAGGCCCGGTACTGCAGACCAGGAAGGCCCCGCCAGCCACCCGACAGATGGGCAGGAACGCCCCGCCAGCCACAGGACAGGTGGCAAATGACCTGCACGCCATGGCTGGATCCGCTGAACTGGGCCCTTTCACTCAAGCACCGCTGAACTGGGCCCTTCATCTCAAGCACCGCTGAACTGGGCACTGCCGTCTCAAGCACCGCTGAACTGGGCCCTTCATCTCAAGCACCGCTGAACTGGGCACCGCCGTCTCAAGCACCGCTGAACTGGGCCCCGCCATCTCAAGCACCACTGAACTGGGCCCTTCATCTCAAGCACCGCTGAACTGGGCACCGCCGTCTCAAGCACCATTGAACTGGGCACCGCCGTCTCAAGCACCGCTGAACTGGGCCCTTCATCTCAAGCACAGCTGAACTGGGCACCGCCGTCTCAAGCACCGCTGAACTGGGCACCGCCGTCTCAAGTACCGCTGAACTGGGCCCCGCCGTCTCAAGCACCGATGAACTGGGCCCGCCGTCTCAAGCACCGCCGTCTCAAGCACCGCTGAACTGGGCACCGCCGCCTCAAGCACCGCTGACCTGGGCCCTTCATCTCAAGCACCGCTGAACTGGGCACCGCTGTCTCAAGCACCGCTGAACTGGGCACTGCCGTCTCAAGCACCACTGAACTGGGCCCCGCCGTCTCAAGCACCGCTGAACTGGGCACCGCCGTCTCAAGCACCGCTGACCTGGGCCCTTCATCTCAAGCACCTCTGAACTGGGCCCCGCCGTCTCAAGCACCACTGAACTGGGCACCGCCGTCTCAAGCACCGCTGAACTGGGCACCGCCGTCTCAAGCACCGCTGAACTGGGCACTGCCGTCTCAAGCACCGCTGACCTGGGCCCTTCATCTCAGGCACAGCTGAACTGGGCTCCGCCATCTCAAGCACCGCTGAACTGGGCACCGCCGTCTCAACAACTGCTGACCTGGGCCCTTCATCTCAAGCACCACTGAACTGGCCACCGCTGTCTCAAGCACCGCTGAACTGGACACCGACATCTCAAGCACCGCTGAACTGGGCCCCGCCGTCTCAAGCACCGCTGAACTGGGCACCGCCGTCTCAAGCACCTCTGACCTGTGCCCTTCATCTCAAGCACCGCTGAACTGGGCACCGCTGTCTCAAGCACCGCTGGCCCATTAGCGGCAGGGGCAGGCCCGCATCTGTGTCGGGCAGGGCTGCACGAAGCACTCTGGGCACCAGCCCCCTCCAGGACCAGTGGAGACTGTCATCCACTTGAGAGACTGTGGCTTTGCACTCCCCAGGATGTAACAGTGGGCACCCCACCCACTGTAAAGACTTGAGAGACTGTGGCTTTGCACTCCCCAGGATTGAACAGTGGGCAACCCACCCACTGTAAAGACTTGAGAGACTGTGGCTTTGCACTCCCCAGGATTGAACAGTGGGCAACCCACCCACTGTAGAGACTTGAGAGACTGTGGCTTTGCACTCCCCAGGATTGAACAGTGGCCATGGAGGCCCCTCGTGGATCTGGCGTCGTGCACTCATCTGGCTGAGGTGCCCCCCCTTCCCCCTGAGGTGCCTGTAGTTTTCCTATCTGATGCCCCTGCAGTGTTCTCTCCGTTGGAGTCAGGTATCCTGTGTGGGCTTTGCCCTTGTGACTTGGGCCCAGTGGTCCACGGACAATGCCTGCTACAATGCTCGGACTTGTACATATATGTAAATAGTTGTTTTTGTAGTGTAGATATATATATATATATATAATTCAGCCAATAATACAATATATTCCAATGTTTAGAATCATTTCCTTTTGTCTTCGCATTCTTCCGGAGGGTTTGGGGGGGTTAACTGTGATGTATTACTGTGCATTGATATGTGTGTTGTAGTGGGTGAGGGTGGGGGTGGGTGTGTCGCGTATGTGTGTGCCCGTAATATTTTCTCCTCCCCCCTCCCCTGTGTCGTAGGTGTAGTACTCACCGTTGTCTTCTGCGCCGGCGTTCGTGCTCCTGATGTGGAGTTTGGGTTCCATGCTGTCCAGATTCCTCGTGTGGTGTATGGAGGTGAGCGTTTTCCGTTTGAAATGGCTGTTTCCGCCGTGTTTTTATCGATGGGGCTACCGCCCCGGAAAAGGTGGCGGATTGGTGTGTTGGGATACAGTGGGCGGTACATTCACTCCAGCCTGTCTGTTGGCGGTGACCGCCGCGCTGTTTGTTTGTCCCGCCGTGGCGGGCGGTGTGTTGATGTGGCGGTCTCTGTTGGCAGTTTCCGCCAGGGTCGGAATTCTATTTTTTTTCCCGCCAGCCTGTTGGCGGTTTAGCCGCAGGTTTAACACCGACCGCCAGGGTTGGAATGACCCCCTAAGTTGGTTGGTGTCAGAGGTCCAGCACTTGTGCCCAGTTGGGCCTTTGAAGTGTGGGAGACTTCCTTCAAAGACTTGACTTTGAAGTACACAGATATCCTGCCTTCCTGTTTTGACTCCAGACTCACCTCAGGGGGTTATGCAGCCCTTTGTGTGGGGACAGGATGCAGCCTATTCAGGTGCAAGTGCGGCTGTGGCCAGCTCCTACCATCGAGGCCCCTCAAGTCTCAGCTAAGCTCCCAGGGTGTGTGTCTGTCTAGGGGGAATACACAAAGTCCAGCTGTCACCCACCTCAGATAATTGATCAGAGACAGGCAGTAGGCACCAAACTGCTAAAGTATGAAAAAACCCACTTTTTAAAAGTGGCAATTTCAGAATTATAATTTAAAATTTGACTTCACCATAAATTGTGATTTTGAATTGTGATTCCAGAGACACCAATCTTGAAAAACGTATCTCTTCTAGATTGTGAATTACACTTATGAGAAGTAATAAGGAAATCCCAATGCTATTGTATGAAAAGGAATTGCTGTAGTGAAAAACAGCTTTTGGAGTTATTCGCTACCAGGACATGTAAAACTTAAAAGTGCATGTCCTGTCTTTTGCATACATTGCACCCTGCCTTCTGAGTAGTCTTGGGTCTATCTTAGTGGTGACATATGTATAAAAAGGAAAGGTTTGGGCCTTGAAAAGGGGTAATTATTTGGCCAGGTGGAAATGGCAGGGTGAACTGCAGTTACTGTATCTGCAATGTCAGGCCTGAGACATGGTGAAAAGGCTACTTAAGTGGGTGGCACAATCAGTGCTGAAGGCCCACAACTAGCATTTAATTTACAGGCCCTAAGTACATGTGGTAACACTTTATTAGGGACCTACAAGTAAATTAAATAGTAGTGAGAGATTTTTTGTTTCCGTGATGGGTAATGTTTATGGGTGATGAGAGGATTTTTGGGGTCAGGGATTGGTGGAGATTAAGGGGCTGTTTATGAGATTGGTGGTCCAAGGACCACTATGTTGGCGGCAGCGGTCAGACTGCCAACAGGCTGGCGGAGCAGACCACAGTATTATGAGTTTGGCGGTTGAGCAAATAGAACACCGCAAGCAGTCTGCTGCCAGGCAGCGCAGACCGCCGCGTCCCCTGAAAGCATAAACAGGCCAGCAGAGACCATATTTCCTCCAGACCTATTAGGAGTTTGTACATCACTAATGTGACTGTGGCTGTCCACCCACAAAGCAGCAGAAGGGGGAAACAGGCAGTATAAAGGGAGAAACTCACCTACAGACAGTCATACACATCTCGAGCTCTCATGTAACCATTCTCAAATGTCATGCAGTTAGCCCTGTTTGCCAAAAGACAACGCATTCAACATCGACGTGGACAACATCAACCGTAAGTAAGAACACCTAACTGTATGATTGATATTACAAAAAAATGGTACTGCTAGCAAACACATAATAGGGGGGTGGCATGCCGCGGACAGCAGCTACACCTAACATTCAACACACACACCCACATACTGCAACACAGACACCCACACAGTCACAACATGCACACTTCAGCGAGTACACACAAACTGCACGCCAATACTACACATGTATGCACGGCTACACAGCACAGGTACAGGAACACAGAAGGCCACACAACATTCACAGACCCAGCAAGCACAAAACAACTACTGCACACTCTGGGCCTCATTCTCACCCTGGCGGTAATTACCTCCAGGGCGGAGGTCGGCGGTAGCACCGCCAACAGGCTGGCGGTGCTCCGCCGGGCATTCTGACCGCGGCGGTACAGCCGTGGCCAGAAGCGGAAAGCCGGCGGGCTACCGCCGACTTTCCGCTGCCCGTCTGAATCCTCCATGGCGGCGGAGCGCGCTCCGCCGCCATGGGGATTCAGACACCCCCTACCGCCATCCTGTTCATGGCGGCTCTCCCGCCATGAACAGGATGGCGGTAGGGGGTGCCGCGGGGCCCCTGGGGGCCCCTGCCGTGCCCATGCCAATGGCATGGGCACGGCAGGGGCCCCCGTAAGAGGGCCCCAAAAAGTATTTCAGTGTCTGCCCAGCAGACACTGAAATACGCGACGGGTGCAACTGCACCCGTCGCACCTTCCCACTCCGCCGGCTCAATTCTGAGCCGGCATCCTAGTGGGAAGGTTGATTTGCCCTGGGCTGGCGGGCGGCCGCCCGCCAGCCCAGGGCAAATGTCAGAATCACCGCTGCGGTCTTTCGACCGCGGTGCGGTGTTCTGACGGCGGTACCTTGGCGGACGGCGGTCAGAATGACCGCCTCTGTGTCTTATTTTATCCAATCAAGCATTTGGGAGAGCCCAGCATCTAGAGACTACTGATGTCCCGATCCCCCGTTTGAATCTCAGGCAAACCCGTGTCAGTTGGCCAAAAGTTAAATCAAATCCATTCCTGATTAAGGAAATGTATTCTTCCTTTTTACAGCTGTTCTCTAGTTTTGATGATCAAGAGGTTGACGGTATCCCAATCCTGATTATCCATGTTGAATTGACAAATATCCCACAGAAGATTTTTTATAAAGAAATCACTTCTAGGTATACTTCTGATATCACTCACTCTAGAGAATGGTTCAACCAAGATTGTGACCATGAGAGGCTCAATCTTAAATTGGCCAGGGGCATCAAGGGGGCAGGCCAGTACCTCAGGGATTATCTGGGGGGGGGTGGAAGGGAGGTTGGTTTTGCCTTGGGGGGCTTGGATTTGTGCTTGGGAGGGGGAGTTTCTGGGGAGGGGTGGACTTCTTCTTGGTGCAGGTGGAGACATGGGTGTGTTCAAGGGGCAGGGAAGGCCTTCGAGGTGGAAGGGAGGGACTTTGTGAGGGAAACAATCCTTTTGGGGGTGGCACAGGGAGCACAGGGGTAAGGTCAAGCCCATGAAGGAAATCCTTTTTAGATGCACCTGGACGGTCTTTAGAAGGGAGTTGGGATTTGAAGGTTGAGGGACTGGTTGTCTGACGTGTCGGTGTGGATGTCTTGGGTGCATGTTTGTGGGAGGTATGCTTGTACATGGTGGGTCTCTGTTGGGTGGATGCGTGAGGACATTTATGTGTTTTGGGCTGAGGGAGTGATGGTGCAGGCAGATGCTGTGGTGGGTATGTGGATGTCTATTGGGGTAGTGACTGCAGGTATGGTGGATATGCTGCATGTAGGTGTGTATGTGATTGTGGTGTTTGCAGTTGTGGGTATTGGGTCTGATGGGCTGGTATCTGCAGGTAGGATGGGTGTGGTGGCTGTATCAGTGGCTGTTGTGGTGGTGTCTGTAGGTTTGCAAAATGTTGGGTGTGTGATGCTGGGGGTGGGAGGGTGTCAGAGCAAATCATGACTGTTGCTTTGTTTGAAGGTGGATGTTGTCTGTAGGCCAGTGTGTCTTGTGGTGCTTATGTTTGTGTGCACTACCCTTGTCTGTTGAGGTGGATGCATGCAAGTCTGTCTGAGTGCTTTGGGTGGGTTGGGCAAGGGGGGATTTTGACTGGGAAGAGGAAGGTGGGGGGGCGGAAGAAAAGGGATGACTGGCTGCAGTCAGTGTGAAGGTCAGAGTCTGAAAAGATCTCTGTGGGCCAGCCATTGCACAGTGAATGATGTCCAGGAACACATTGCTCTGTTGGATTTGGGTTACCAGTCCCTGGATGTCATTCATGAAGGTGGACTGACCCACGGAGATCGACCTCAGGAGGTCAATAGCTTCCTCATTCAGGGCAGCAGGGGTAACAGGGGATAGGGCAGAGGAGCTTCTGGCAATTGAGACACCCACCCTCTTGGCTGTTGCAGCACAGCTTACTGGGTAGGGAACAACAGGGAGGGAGGTGATAGATCAGGGGGTGGCAGACAAAGATGGTAGTTTGGTGGTCCTGATGGGTCCGACAACACTAGGGAGCGGCCACTGGAAGAGGAATCCAAAGATGATGGAACATGTTTGGTCTCCCCAGTGGCACTCCCCTCGCCTTCCAGGCCACGGGGTACCTCTGTATTGGTGGTGTCTTGACCCGAGGTCCCATGCCCAGATGCTTCCCCACTCGGTGACGCCCCATCTTCTTTGCCTGCCGGTGCTGATGCTGCCAAATGAAAGTGAAGTAAAGTGATGACATGGAAATGAACACACTACAATCACAACTTTGAGGAACACAACATACCATCATGTCAAATGGCCCCCAAATGAAGTGCCCGTAAGGTGGCATCATGATGTGCCAATACAAAACCATGCACGCCGTCTGGAATCACAAAGGTAACACAAAAGCAAAACTTGGTCTCAGACAACTACAATAGCATGGATGATGTGTAGCCATGACATTAACCATACCACAACTAGTCGTCCACTCCACACCAAACCTGTTCACTTACAACACACCCCAGTGAACCAGTAGCCAACAAATGGATCTCTCAAGTAGTGGTATGTTGTGTATGGTTAATCTAATGCTGGGCTCGTGGGGTGATGAGTGGAATGCGGGGCTCGTGGGTAGAATGCAGGGAGTGGAATGTGGGCCTCGTAGGGCAGAATGCGGGACATACTGGGAGAAAGAAGGCGGTTGGAGAGGTGCCGGCTACACACTATTGAGGTGGCTCTGTACTCGTCTGGAAATAAACATGAAACTTGCTCCTACCTTGTGTGACAGCATCTTTGAGACCACAACATAATTCTGGCGACGAGCGGTGTCCTTGGAGCCACCTCTGAACCTACGCAAAGTGTTTGTGCACTTTCCGGAAGCGGACGCGGCACCATCAACGGATGTTTCATCTCCCCTGAAGGTGAGACCTGTTCCGACGGCGCATTTCTACTTGTGTGCCTTCCGGAGATAATCTTTGTGTGCAGCCTCCTCTGAAGACGGACTGCGCGTGGCTCTCACGTGCGGCTCTCGCCCATCGCGTGTTCCGCGCTGAAGCCGCATTACGTCATCCTTCAAGCGCGAGCAGGGTGTGCACGCGCATTCTCGGCCCTCGATCTCCACAGCTGGTACGCTAGCAACCAGCGCTTACCATAGCAACCTGTACTAGGAAAAGAGACTACGACGGTGAAACACACGTTTTGTCACGACTCACGTGCTGCTTACGCCTGGAATCCGCAGATCGAGTGGCGTGGGTCTTGAAGGTTCGGCTTTGGCCCAGAAAGGGGCGACTCTTTCTAGTAGCCACGGTGCTGTAGGCAATGGAAACGCCAAGAACAGACCGTGCCCTTTAGAAATAGCGCCAGAAGGAAAAAAAACCTAAAAAGGGGAAAAAACCTCCAAACAGTAGATTCCTGAAACAAGAACAAAAACCAGGAATCAAAAAGAAACAAAAATGCAGGTAAACACGAAATTTGACAAGATTCAGAACTGAAGGCAAAGAATCAGGAGCGAAGACACAATCAGAGCAGATAGTGTTGCAGCGCAAGGAAAGGAAGAAAACAGAGCCCTTAAATACCAAGAAACAGGAAATGACCAACAGGAAGTAAAAGGACACCATCTTAGATAGGGAAAAGTACATAGAACAGAATAGAGTAGGAACCATAGAGAATAGGGAACAAGGAATGCTGGGAAGAAAAAGGTAACATGGGAAGGGGAAAAGACATAAAGAAAGTACAATAAAATGCCCCAAAGAAGAAAAGAAGAAAAGAAGAAAAAAGAACAGGTAAGGAGGGGTCAGGGGGTACCAGGGATGCAAGAAAAAGCAGAGCGAGGCCCCAAGTAAAATCTGGGGCCTCGCGAGGTGCACAGAAGGCTCGGGGCGCGCCGTGTCCTAAGGACGCGCTGTGCGGCGTGAGCTGAATGCTCGGCTCGCGCCGCGTGGTGCGGCGCGACAGTAGGTCCCCCCCCGAAGGCCCAGGTTTGAAGGGAAACAAACGATGAAAACGAGAAATCAGAAGAGGTGCGTGAACAGAAGATGCATCTTCCCAAGAGCATTCACTAAGAGGATATCCCTTCCAGTGAATCAAATACTGAAGACGTCTGTGAAAAAGGCGAGAGTCACAAATTTCCTGAACCTCATATTCAGGTACATCATTCACCAACACAGGAGGAGGACAAGGAAACTGACGAGAGAAAGGGTCAGGTACATAAGGTTTGAGCTGGGACACATGAAAGACCGGATGAATCTTCCAAGTATAAGGCAAGCGAAGACGGACAGTGACAGGATTGATCAACTGAAGAATACGGAAAGGCCCATAATAGCGAGGTGTGAACTTATTAAGAGAAAGGCATGAGGACAAGAATTTGGAGGAAAGCCAGACTTTATCTTGAGGGTGATAATCTGGAGTGGGTCCACGTTTCTTATCTGCGACCTTCTTCATATATCTCTTGGTGTTCAATAAATTAGATCTAATTAGCCTATGGATTTGAAGGAGACGTTTGGAAAAAGATGTAATCGCAGGCAGAGGAGAGGTAGATTGAGGAGAAGTAGGAAAAGAGGTAGGATGATAGCCATAAGAACAGAAAAAAGGAGTGACCTTGGAGGCACTTTGGACAGTATTGTTGTAGGAAAATTCAGCAATAGGGAGATAAGTGTTCCAGTTGCTTTGGGTAGAATTACAAAAACAGCGAAGGTATTGTTCTAATCCTTGGTTCAGACGCTCGGTTTGTCCATTGGTCTGAGGATGGAAACCGGATGATAGTGCTATATTGATATTTAGTGTCTTGCAAAAACATTTCCAAAACCGGGAAATATACTGAGGTCCTCTGTCAGATACAATGGTATGTGGAAGTCAATGGAGACGGAAAATATGGTTGATAAATATCTGGCTCAATTCTTGGGATGTAGGTAACTTTTTTAGGGCAGTGAAGTGAGACATTTTAGTAAAGGAATCAACAGTGACCATGAGAACCTGGTTTCCAGCTGATGGTGGAAGTGAACACATGAAGTCAGTCGAAATAGTATGCCATGGAGCTGGTGGAACAGGCAAAGGCTGTAGTAATCCTGCAGGTCTGGTACGGGGAATCTTGACTTGAGCACACATGGGACAAGCCTGAACGTATCTTTCAACATCTGACTTCCAGGTAGGCCACCAGAAAGATCGCGAGAGAGGTTCTTGTGTGGCCTTGATGCCCCTATGACCAGCAACCGGCGAATCATGGCACATCTGTAAAGCCTTGTCTCGAACTCTGTTAGTAGGGAGGAATAACAGATTCGGATGATAATAGTATCCTTCCTTCTTGCATAAAAAGGTTCTTAGTTTCTCTACTTCGCTGTTAGACAGGCTGGAGTACTCCAGTTGTACCTCCTCCAGAAAAGATTGAGCAACTCCAATGATCTTACTAGGTTCCAGAAGATACTGAGATGGGGAAAGAGTACAATCTGGATAATGGCGAGACAGAGCATCAGCCAGAATGTTTTGGGATCCAGGAATATAGGTGATGTAAAAATCATACTGACTGAAGAAAAAGGCCCAACGGGCCTGGCGACTATTCTGGCATACAAAATTACGTAGACATTGTAGATTACGGTGGTCTGTTCTCACCTCAAAAGGCTCCTTGGAACCCATCAGAAACTGTCTCCATTCTAGGCAGGCTGTTTTCAGAGCTAATAACTCCCTTTCTAGTACTGAGTAATGTTGTTCTGCTGTAGAGAGTATATGGGACAGATAGAAAACAGGATGTTCAAGACCATCATCTTCTTGTTGTTGGAGTAAGACAGCTCCAATAGCTCTTTCGGAAGCATCAGTAACTACAATAAACTGTTTGTTGGTATCTGGACGTCTTAAGATGGGGGCTTGAGTGAAAGCCTTCTTTAAATCTTGAAAAGCTGTTTCAGCCGCCTTAGTCCAGACAAAACCCTTCTTTAAATTTTCCTTCTTTAAAGTATGAGTTATATGGCTGGTCTGTTTAGCAAAGTCTAGAATGAACTGCCGATAAAAATTTGCTAATCCTAGGAAACATTGTGTTTCTTTAATAGAAGAGGGAGAAGGCCAATCGAGAATTGCTTGTACTTTTTCTTGGTCCATAGCTATGCCGGTGGGACTTAAATGATAACCCAGATATTTGACTTCCGTCTTATCGAACTCACATTTTTCAGGTTTACAGGATAGTTGATGTGCCTGGAGTCTTTGAAGGACTTGTTTCACATGGGAAGAATGGAGTTCGGGATGTCTGGAATAAATAAGGATATCGTCTAAGTAGATTACAACTGTCTGGTTCAAGAGATCAGAAAATATTGAGTCCATAAATCTTTGAAATATTGCGGGGGCTTTCGTAAGACCAAAAGGCATGACCTTGTACTCAAAATTACCAAATGGTGTCCTGAATGCTGTTTTCCACTCGTCTCCTTCCTTAATACGTAAGAGGTGGTAGGCTCCCCGAAGATCCAATTTGGTAAAACGTTGAGCCCCTCTGACTGCCTCTAGAATATTCTTGATGAGGGGCAAAGGATAACGATCCTTTATAGTTATTTATTCAGGCCTCGAAAATCCAGGCAAGGACGAAGATCTTTAGTCTTCTTGGGTACAAAAAAGAGAGGAGCCCCTGCCGGAGAAGACGATGGAACAATAAGACCACTCTGTACATTTTCCTCCAGATACTCCTTTAGAACTTCCTTTTCAGGTTCTGTGAGAGAATACATCCTCCCAAAGGGAACGACAGTTCCAGGTTCCAAGGGAATAGCATAATCGTACTCTTGATGTGGAGGTAATACAGGTCTGGATGGTTTTTGGAACACATCTTGAAACTCTAAATAGTGTTCAGGGACTCCTTGGACCGTATTGATGGAATATTCCGTAGTACTTTTAATAGGTGTTAATCTGTTCGGTGACCAATATTTGTCGGAAGCAAAACAGTTCTCATGGCAAAACTGTGAGGACAAGGAAATAGTCCAGGTTACCCAGTTCACATACGGATTATGTCTTGTAAACCACGGAATTCCAAGAATGATGGTATGGTTGGGAGATGTAATGAGATCAAAGGAGATGTGTTCTTGATGATTACCAAACTGTAAATTTAACATCAAGGTCGTAGTATCGACTGGACCAGAGGATATCAAGGATCCATCCACTGTGTGCACTTGTTCAGGAATGTCTATGGGTTGTGTTGGAATCTGTTGATTAGTGTCCCAAGTCTTATCCATGTAAATACCACTAGCACCACAATCTAGTAATGCCATAGTCCTTTCTTGACGGCCATCAGGTAGTTGTAATATGACAGGTAACATGAACAAGTATGTCGTATTGTCATTAAATGAACTGATGGAAGGTATAGCCAATGATCCCGTCCCCTCCCTTCTTACAGAGGACGGGAAGTGGCGTTTCCCGAGGGTCTTGGTGGACGTACAGGGCAGGTACGAAGCATGTGACCAGCGGAACCACAGTATAGGCACAATCCTTTCTTACGTCTGTCTTCCCGCTCACTAGCGGAGAGCGGCCCTCGAGTAGTATCCACTTGCATGGGTTCCCCCTCTATGTCTCTAGCATGAGGACGAGATTCCTCAGAACGAGGCAGATACACCCGTGAAGTGCTTGGCTTGGAAGACCCTCTACTCCTTCTCTTCTCCATTCGTCGCTCTTGAAGACGATACTCGATGGAAAGTGCTTGATCCATCAGGCCACGAAGATCTTCAACTCTGGTGGAATTTACTAATTCATCTTTTATTTCTTCTTTAAGTCCTCTGCGAAACAAAGTCACCAGGGTACGCTCCACCCAGGTGGTCTCTGCCGCTAGTTGACGAAAATGTGTAATATATTGAAGGACATCTTGGGAGCCTTGCTGGATGTCACATAAGGCTTCTTCCGCTGAGGCCTCCAATCCTGGACGACTAAACATTTGTTTGAAGCGAGTCACGAAAGCAGAGTAGTCTGACAATACCGGATCGTTGGATGACACCATCGGGGTTGCCCAGGCCAAGGCAGGACCGGATAATGCACTGATAAGATATCCCACCTTTGTCCTGTCATAGGAGAATTGTTAGGTCGGAAGGCGAAGTACACCGTTAATGCATCAAGGAATTCACGCAGTTTAGTTGGTTCACCAGAGAAACGAGGAGTAGAAGCGGAGATAGTCGGAACATCGCCACTGCGGAAGGCCAAAGCCTGTCGTAATACAGCATTCTCATTGCGTAGTTGTTGCAATTCCTGAGCTTGTTGCTGAATAGTATTCAGAAGAGATTGATCAGGATCTGCAGCAGCCGCCACTGTATCGTCCATGGTGTCAGAAGACGTCGGGATGGTTTGGCGCTGCAATCTATCACGACTCACGTGCTGCTTACGCCTGGAATCCGCAGATCGAGTGGCGTGGGTCTTGAAGGTTCGGCTTTGGCCCAGAAAGGGGCGACTCTTTCTAGTAGCCACAGTGCTGTAGGCAATGGAAACGCCAAGAACAGACCGTGCCCTTTAGAAATAGCGCCAGAGGGAAAAAAAAACTAAAAAGGGGAAAAAACCTCCAAACAGTAGATTCCTGAAACAAGAACAAAAACCAGGAATCAAAAAGAAACAAAAATGCAGGTAAACACAAAATTTGACAAGATTCAGAACTGAAGGCAAAGAATCAGGAGCGAAGACACAATCAGAGCAGATAGTGTTGCAGCGCAAGGAAAGGAAGAAAACAGAGCCCTTAAATACCAAGAAACAGGAAATGACCAACAGGAAGTAAAAGGACACCATCTTAGATAGGGAAAAGTACATAGAACAGAATAGAGTAGGAACCATAGAGAATAGGGAACAAGGAATGCTGGGAAGAAAAAGGTAACATGGGAAGGGGGAAAAGACATAAAGAAAGTACAATAAAATGCCGCAAAGAAGAAAAGAAGAAATGAAGAAAAAAGAACAGGTAAGGAGGGGTCAGGGGGTACCAGGGACGCAAGAAAAAGCAGAGCGAGGCCCCAAGCAAAATCTTGGCTTCGGCTTATCACCAGGTTGTCCTTGAAGAGGACTCTAGACATTTAACAGCTTTCAACACACCATTTGATACTTTCCAATTTCGTAGGATGCCTTTCGGTCTTGCTTCGGCTGCCTCAGTTTTCCAACGTATCATGTCACAATTGCTGAAAGATGTTGAAGGTGTCCTGGTGTTTCAGGATGATGTATTGATTTTTGCCAAACAGTTACTAGAACACAATACAGTGCTTAAGATAGTATTACAGACTTTTGAGGAAAAATGGGGTGGTTGTTAAAGAGGACAAGTGTGAATTTTGGAGAAAAGAAGTTGAATTTTTGGGACCCGTCGTTTCGTCGGAGGGAGTCAAACCGAGACCTGGGTTGGTGGATGCCGTTCGCCATTGTCTTCCTCCTAAGAATAAGGATGAGCTGCGTTCTTTTGTAGGATTGTGTGAATTTTACTCTAGGTTTATTCCAAATTACGCCTCCAAGATTAAATGTTTGTCTAATATGTTGAAGAAGAGTGTTGAATTCACATGGGACAAGGATTGTCAGGACACGTTTGAGTTGGTAAAATCCGAAATGACTGACGCCAAAGCACTACGTTGATACGATCCTGCATTAACGTGTAAGATTATGGTTGATGCTAGCAAGTATGGATTGGGTGCGGTTCTAGTCCAGGACACTGAGCAAGGTGAAGTCACAATCAGCTATACCTCTAGAGTATTGAGGGAAGCTGAAGTGAATTATTCTGTAATAGAGAAAGAGATGTTGGCTTGTGTCTGGGCAAGCGAAACATTTAGGAGTTATATATGGGGCAGATGGTTTGTCACTGTGACAGATCATAAACCGCTACTTTATATTCTCAGTGGGGATAAAACCAACTATACTACCCCACATATTGCCTGTCTCACCACTAAATTATTGCAATATAATATGGAAGTTACGTTTTTGCCGGGGAAGCTCAATGTGAGAGCGGATTTTCTTTCTAGACTACCTATGGAAGGGCTGGATGATTTTGACTCTGAGGATGATAGAGAGTATTGTTTTATTGCAACTGGGGATCTTCCAATGTTCAAAGCCTATAACGAAACTGATTGGGAGGTGGCCTTTTTAAAGGATCCCATTTTGGCCCATTTCAGAGAATTTGTAATCAATGGGTGGCCAAGAGAAAAGAATGTTCCCTTAACGTTACAACCATTTTGTAAAGTTGCGAGCGAGATCTCGATAGAAGATCAGAGACTGTTGAGGGGTGAGAGGTGTATTCCTCCGCATGATTTACGTTCTGGTCTGATAAATTTAGCACATGAAGGACACTTTGGAGCGACTATGACAAAAAGGAGGTTAAGGGAGAGTTATTGGTGGCCATCTATGGACAAAGAGGTTGATCTTGTGGTCAAGGGGTGTGTTGTCTGCAATTCGGTGGAGAAGGGATTGAAAGTATGTATTCCACCTTTGCATCCTATTGAGATTCCTGTAAGACCATGGTCTAAGCTGGGGATAGACATGATTGGACCATTTAATTTTC
Organism: Pleurodeles waltl; assembly: GCF_031143425.1. Classification (NCBI taxonomy): domain Eukaryota; kingdom Metazoa; phylum Chordata; class Amphibia; order Caudata; family Salamandridae; genus Pleurodeles; species Pleurodeles waltl. Next base: position 164,122,207 of record NC_090450.1, on the reverse strand, counting down.
TCCCTCACAATTTACAATATGCATTTGTTCTCACGGATTATCACAGTAGATGGCCTGAGGTTCATTTTTACGCTGTTCCATCAGCGTCCAATGCTGTTAATTTCCTTAAAGAAGTCTTTATGCGAGAGGGCTTTCCGGAAACCATTATTTCAGACAATGGGGTACAATTTGTTAATTCAGAAATGGAGGACTTTTTAAAACATTCTGATATTAGGCACTCGAAAAGTTCACTATATCACCCCCAGACTAATGGTTTGGTCGAAAGAATGAATAGGGTTGTTGAGGATTGCATAAAATGGGCTAGACATAATATTTATGGCATCCTTGAAGCAGTGAGCACCATGTTGTGGGTTTATTGTTCCACACCCCATTCATTAACCAATGTGTGACCTTTTGAAGCTTTAAGGGGTCATAAACCAACCACCGTTCTCTTCCCTTCATGGTTAGCAAGTTCATTGAAAAGCAAAGGACTGTGTGGAAGGAAAAGGGTAGTCGAGTGGGAAAAGGTTAGGTCAGGACAAGAACGCATGAAAAGAAGATATGATACAATCAAAGCAATCAAGTTATGTATGGTTTGCCCTGGAGATTTGGTGTGAATAAAAAAAAGTGTGTCTGTTAAAAAAGGGGATGTTAATTTTGGAAAGCCTGTCAGGGTGAAAAAGGTTTGTGGGAGTGCTATTATGGTTGAAGATGGTCGTTGGTAGAACGTATCCAAAGTGGTAAAGCTATCTGAGGATTCTGCGCTGAGGGCTTGTGATGACAGTGACTGTTGCAAGAATGGAAATCATATGATACGTGTTCAAGATTCGCATAACTTAAACACACAAAGGTCTGCCTTAGATTGTATGTAAAGATTTCCATGCAGATCTTCCCGTGAAAGATTTTTGCCATGGAAACTAAGACCTGATCAATAATGTCTTTCAGTTTTAGGACTTCTTTTTTTCTTTTCTTTAGAGTTCTCATTAATTTCTTTGTTGTATTTACTGTTTTGTTTGTTTTATTCTCTAGGTAAAAAAAAAAAAAAAGGAGAAAGATGGTATGTTGCGTAGTGTTAATCAAATGCTGGGCTCGTGGGGTGATGAGTGGAATGCGGGGCTCATGGGTAGAATGCGAGGAGTGGAATGCGGGCCTCATGGGGCAGAATGCTGGATGTACTGGGAGAGAGAAGGCAGTTGGAGAGGTGCAGGCTACACGCTATTGAGGTGGCTCTGGACTCGTCTTGAAATAAACATGAAACTTGCTCCTACCTTGTGTGACAGCGTGTTTGAGACCACAACACCTTCCAATTACAGACACAAACCTAGGCACACATACAACTTGCACTGATGTCATCTAACAACAATAACAGATGTTGCTAAGGAAATGCAGACAACACAGGTACAAACATGCTCTACCTGGATTAGGAGACATGGAAACATCCATGTCACTATGGGCAGATCACAACAATGTACTGCCCTACACCTGATACCTGCCCAAAATGAGTGTAGGAGGTAGTAGCAACGTCACTCAGATGTGTCCCACATGTGATGTTGCAAGGAACAACAATGAAGTCAGGTCCTAAACGTCATGGAGAGATGTCTCCTGAATACATACAAGAATGGTTCTGTAAGGTACAGGATAGCCCCCACCAATGTCTCACACACATATCCATGTTTACTTCTGAGTGTGTTTGTAGTAGACAACGGTACCACGAATAAAGGAGGGACACAAACCTTGCAACCACTTACTGAAGGACACCAAATTGTTTTACAATGAGAAACTACTTCACAACTCACATATCAGACGTGGCAAGTTTGGTATCTGTCTGTGGATGAATCCTTAAGCCCAAGCACATGTGATGCAAATATAACTACAAGTCAATCCATGATGCATCCCAAAAGGCAGTGCGCAATTTCCAATCAACACACAGTTGCTGCGCATCTACAACTAACATTCCATAACAAGGCTACAAATGGTCATGAAGTGGATCTACAGCACCCTGGCCCTACTTGTCATGTCCATCATGGCTACTGCAGTTACACATGACTAATGAAATACTATGAGGCATGAATTTATCTGTCAGACAACATATGATGATTACACAGTCCTGTCCGGGGCAGCACAGTAAATGGACAACCATTGCAGATGTACCTTTACTGCAATAGGACCATGGACATATATATAAGAGATTCCAAACACCATCCAATCTGCATGGCTGGCACATGCCTACATCTAATGCATAGTCATGTATCCTAGTGGGAATGGAGCACATGCAGACACATAGGCAACTGGAATATTGGCTACATTGATGACACATCACCCATGATAATGCACATTCCTCACTTACCAAGGAAAAGTAGTATGTTACAGCTGCCAAGATTTTGCCATGTAGGCCATGCCACTTGTATGATGAACACCCATGCATAACTGACTGCTGTGAGGAACCAGCACCCAACATACAATAGAAAAAGCTTGCACATGGTTTGCAGATGTCAACCTACACATGTCCCCAGAGACATGGGAGTGGACAGTGAGCCACATCCTGTCATATTTTTGGTCTGTGACATTTTGAAAAAGAGATCTATTGGTGGGAACTTACACCCCCAGAGTAGGTAAAGCAGATGATTTGTACACTAAACATAGTCATATGTGCTCTTTGCAGTGCAGTTAGACTGAGGGTGCCCCACAGTTTATTCCCAGCTCCAAAAGGATGAGCACACCAGTTGGAGACACATGGCCCATCCACACCAGTTTGACCCTGATGATCTGTGACACACCCCACATTGTCAAGGGGAGCAGTCTGTCCCTCTCTCAATCACCTGACAAAGGGTCATGAATGAATTTGCATTGTACTCACCCCCTTGTGGCTTCTGTGCTGCCCTCAAATGCCCACTCAACTCTGAGTTGGCCACCGCCAAAATGCAGGCCATTAGGGGAGTTATGATGTCCTCGTTAAGTGGACAGCCCCAGCTGGGCCTCTGCAGTCTTCTGAACCCAGTGTCTCAGGTACTCCCACCTCTTCCGACAGTGGGCGCTCCACCAGCTGTGGACGCCCAGGGCCCGCACCTTCTTGGCAAAGACTCTCCAAATCCCCTTCTTCTGATGGACATTGACCTGCATGGATGCAACTGACAAGACCACATGCTATGTCAGCAAGTCCAATACAAAATGGCTGAGTAACATACATGTCAGTGCACCAAGCTAATAACATCCTGTCTTGACCATCCTGTTCACCTGTGGTATATAGCAGTCATTGGACCCAGGGACATGACTGCAAACACTTCACAATAGGGTGTCCTAACACACCCCAGCTCAGGCCCTGCATTGACCAGGTAGGCCAACTATGACTTTTGTGGGACATGAGCTAGCCACATGACATTGACCAGGAACACAATGGAACACACCACACAAAGTGGCAAGTGATAGGTAAACCATCCAGGGAAGAACATACACAAATATCCACTAACTATGAATGTCACCCACTGCACACAGTCCCTACAGGTCACAACCAGTCTAAAGACTAACCCATTGTGCTTGGAAAACAATGAAGGGAGTGACATGTTAAGCATACAAAGAGTCAAGCCTGTCCATGTGTGGACATTTGCAGATAAGGATGGAGGCATCTGCTACCTACTTTAGGAGGTGGATGTTTGTTTGTCACATCAACATAACAATGCACACTTCCACACATATGTGTTCACAAAACCTAGAGTCCCTTAAATGAAACCTGGCCATGCATTGTACATGTCCATCTCCATGCCCAACGCACAGAGCCCAATATCATGGCAAATCAATTAACAACACACTGTTTGTAGATGTGCAATGTCCAAAGTGCAAGGAGCATGCACAGGACACATCAGAGCTGGATGAAAGAGACAACAGGGCTGTGGGATCAAGTGACCTGTCAAGGCTATGTGACACACATTTTCAGAGTTGAAAAGAGCACATCATTCACAGACCAACAGCCTGCCCCCAATGCAATTCCTATATTAATCAGTGGACAGAGGCTGAGTAAGCTGCATATTTGCAATGAGGTGTGATTTAGCAACATTACATGCTGTGCAGGGGTACAGGGTGTGGGACCAGTGTCACACTTGCATTCCAAAAGGGAATCAATACCAGACCAGATTTTGACTTTTGCTGTGAGAAACAATATACAGGCCCGGTCTCTGCAGGCTGAGCAGACAGACTTACACAAAAACACATATCTGACAAATCACATGCATCACGTTACTTCTTGTAGCCTACAGCCAATTGCTATTGTATGTCTATGTGCAGAGCCGGGGGCACTGTGAGTCATTGCCTGGCTGCAAAAGAAAAGTCCAACAAGCTCAGATGTGGCAAGAGATCGCTGTGGAAACACAGGAACAGCTCAAATAGTGATTAACCGACACATACAACATACATTCACACCTCCTGCTGTCATGAAATCACATGTGACCACACATGAAACACATTTTATGGCATGAGTTGCCTAAGGATGTTTGTCATGACACCTCACCTAGTTATGTGCATCCAATACAATACGGGTAAGGAAACACCCAAAACAGATGTATGATGGAACCATGCATGCGCCAACCTGCATGCCTGAACAAAGCAGTCGGAAAAATGACTGTTTTGCTTCCATGAATGCCTTTACCACGTATGCCTTTACAACGATTTTTTACCCCACCCACCCTGAGCTCTAAAACCAAACCTCAATCCCCACCCACCCTAAAAACAATGGACCCCCACCCCAAAAATAAAACTTCCCCATACCTAAAAACAAAATTACCCCGATCCTCCCACCCCACCCCTAAAATCCCAACTCCCACCCACCTTAAAAACAAAATCAACCCGATCCTCCCACCCCACCCCTAAAAACACACCCCACACACCCTAAATACAAAAATTACCCTGACCCCACCCCTGCCCTAAAAACAAAACTACCTCGACCCCCATCCTCTCTTAAAAAAATAACCCGACCACCCCACCCCTAAAAACTACCCCACCCCGAAAAATGATCCCAACCCTCCCCAAGCCCAACTCACCTGACCGTGTCCTACCCCAACACCCCAAACCCCGGCCCTAAAAACAAAATTACTCCAACCCCCACCCCTAAAACCTGATAAATACAAAATTACTCCAACCACCGAGCCCTTCCCCTGAAAACCAACCCCCACCTGTCCTAAGTACAAAATTACCCCGCTCCCCTGCCCCGCCCCCAGAAACAAAATTACCCGACACCCCTACCCCCACCCTAAAAACAAAACTACCCACAAAACTAACCCCTAGGCCCACTTACCTGACCGCGTCCTCTCCCGATGATGACTCCCTTTATCTCTGCCTTAACCACACATGTGCGTTGTTCGGCACATGCATGGTTAAAGCAGAGAAAAAGGGAGTCATTGTTAACGCAAGCGTGGGTCCGCTTGCGTTAACAACGTTGTTGTGGTTCCGGTGTCATTGCTCCGGAAGTTTTCCCACTCAAAACACACTTACCACATTGTGTCAGGTCTCCAAATTTGTCACTTGACATAAATACATGCTCATGGACTCAACAATTATTGCACACTATCAGCCCCTACAGGGCTTTGAGGACACAATCTGACAAACTGGACCTAAGCCTAGCTAAGATAAGTAAAGGTACAAGTAAAAGTAAAGAAAATTGGGCACATGGGGCACTTACCTGCTCCTCTGGTGCACCATAGAACTGTCCATACCGGGGGTAGGACATCATCTACCAGATTCTCAAGTTCTTCTGGCTCCCAGCAGCTCAGGTAGTGGAGGCCCTGCTGGCACCAGTGTCAGGAGTCAAGTGAGGGATTCAGCAGAAGATGATGGCCATGTACACGACCTTCACAACCGGCAGGCATTCCAGGATTAGCGGCATTGACTCACAGTCAGAGTTGCAAGATAGATGCACATATTGTTGCTGTCCAGAAAGAGGATGTGTATACATGTGTTGAAAAGCAAGGGGGTAACGTGTTGCAAAAATGTTAATATGTTAGACTTCATGAGTTCTGTGTATTATGTTTTCAGTGACTCACATAACATGTCACAGTTTGTATTTGAGATGTATTATGTAATATGCAATGTACACAATGAAAAATGGACACAACTTTCTTTTTTCCCACATAGTTACCCTGGGAGGAGAAGAATCAGACAACCTCCTGTGTACTGTCCACTAGCAGACTTGCAGGCCATGGAGGACAGACAAGTCATCCAGATTTATCACCTGGATAGGCAGACAATTGTGGATCTTTTCTTATTTTAATTTCTTTTTTATTTATTTCCTTTTTTTATTTTTATTTTTTTAGTCCTCATTCATTTAACCAGGGACAATATGTCTTCTCGGAGACCTCAACCAGGGGGTCATATAGGACTTATCAGATCCCCCCATAGGAGGATCCTACCAGGATTGGTCCTAATCTCTGATAAGTACAGGCTTAGTAGCCTACCTCCAGAGCATTTATAAAACCAACAATTAGTGTAGTCATAGGACAAACTATTTATTGCCTTTCTAGCCATTTTTTAAGTGGGGCCCAGAATTTATATTTCTTATTCACCTTCTCATTCACCTTTACAGCAAATGTTACGTTATAAATAAGCGAATCTTTCCACTCCAAAAAAGTCGGGGGGAAAGCACTAATCCATTTCTTACATATCTCTCTCCTGGCCAGTAGCATCATATAGAAAAGCTGTCTCTATTTAACTTAATTGAATCCAGGAGACATCCAAAAATAACTACAAGGGGACTTACCTGACAATCTATAGATAGGATTTAATTGACTGTTTCACCAACCTCTTTCCAAAACAGGCTGAGCTGTGGGCACTCCCAAAATATATGTAGATCATCCGCGGAATCCAGGTCACATTTTTTACAACTAACCATATTACCTTGCTTCAGTTTAGATAACTTCTCCGTGGTCCAAAAGGCCCTGTGAATTGAAAACAAATTATTTCTTCTTAAACGGGTGAGTATAAACATAGTATACAACAAAGTAGTAGATACTTCCCATAATTCTCCTATCTATGATCCTGACAAGTAGTCTCCCCAAATTTCTTATGGCATGGTGAATTCTCCTTCTGTAACTTCCATCATCATCCAATACCATCTCTACACTTCTTTTTTCAAAGGGAGATTCTGATGTAGCAGTTCTCCCACCTCGTTTCAGCCAACAACCTTCTCTTTAACACTCTTCACCCAGCTCATCATCTGAAGATATTTGAATTTAGAGAGCTTCCTGTCTGTCTCCATGCTAAGGTCCTCATACGGAATCAAGTCCCCAATATTGCACAGTTGTCCCCATTGCAAAAACCCTGCCTCATTCAAAGGCACAGCTGAAGTGTCTTTGGTCCATTCTGGCGAGCCTGGAGATTCCCAAAGGGGCACGTACTTACTGTAGTAAGGTAAATTGGTGGCCCTCCTTATCACAAACCACAGTTTTACCGAGTCCTGCATAATCTTAAATCTCACCTTCTTGAAGTATTTAGGATCTCCGAATTTGTATAAGAAACCTGCCTGTATTCCATGACTAAATTCTAAAATTACTTTCAAATTCTGCCACAGCTCTGAAACCCCTGACTCATTCAATACCCCTCTCATATTTTTAACAAAGAACGCCCAAGCATAATATTGAAGATCGGGCAACGCTAATCCTCCTTTCTTCTTCTTCCTTCTCAATTTCTTCCATGCAATACGTGCTTCCTTGGAGGCCCATATAAAGCTGCTAATTTTGCCCATGAGCTACTGAGCCATTCTTTATTATACATCAAAGGCACCACATTAAGAATAAATAACAGTTTGGGTAATATCATAATCTGAAACAGATTAACCCTCCCTATGATAGTAAGGGGTAAATTGTCTCAAGTCTTCATTAGCCTGCAGGAATCCCTCATAACCCTCATTACATTTATTTCTGCTATTTTATTTATATCTTGTGTTATAGTAATCCCCAGGTACTTCATCTCTTTCTTAATTATGACTACCTCCACATACATATTCCAAGCCATGACCTTGGTTTTTCCATTGCTAACCCCATACCCAGCAATTTCCCCAAATTCCGCTGTCCTTTTTTTGTAGTGCTGGTAATGCTTGCTTTAGGTTTGCTGTGAACACCATCAAGTCGTCTGCATACAAAGCGAACTTCCTGCACCAATCCCCACAACTAAACGGGGCTATCCTTTGTCTAATTTTGCAGGCCAGGGGCTATATATAGAGGTTAAACAGGAGTGAAGATAATGGGCACCCCTGCCTTGTTCCCCTTCTAATTTTAAAAGGGAAGGTTAAGGTACTATTAAGTAGAGCTCTTGCATCTGAGTTTTGGTATATCTTCTGCAATGCCCTTATAAATTTCCTCCCCAAATTAAAGACTTCGCAGAGGGTACTCAAATATATCTAGTTAACCCTGGCAAATGCCTTTGTGGTGTCTATCATCACTAAAGCAAGAGGTTCCTTACATGAATTACTTAGATATATTGAACCTATCTCACTCTGTATTAATTCATGCAAATATCTACTTTTAGAAACCCTTTGTGATCTTCATGTATCAGCCTCCCTAAAACTCCACCTAATCTGTCTGCAAGATTTTTGCAAAGATTTTACAGTTGCAATTTAACAGAGAGATCGGCCAATGTGAGTCACAGCACTTAGGGTCTTTCCCTGGCTTTAGGATTAATGTACTGATAGCTTTGTTCCAAGAGGGTGGAAACATACTGCCGTCTTCTAGGACATTGTTGCACAGTCCCACTAAGACATTAATTATGCTATCTCCTAAAACTCTGCATATTTGAAAAGGTAACCCATCCGGGCCTGGCGCTTTCCCTAACTTCCCAGATTGTATACCCCACTCCACATCAGCCTGTCCTATCTGTTCATTGAGGACTTTATGTCCTCCTCACTCAAAGAAGGTAGACCAAGATCCTTTAGCTATGTTTTAACTGTCCCTGAGGGTACCTCTAAGTTCTTTGTGTAAAGTTCTTTAAAATAATTCCAGAAGGACTCCCTAATCTCCTCATTACTCCTGCTAGAATTCCCAGATTCCTTACTGCATATTTCTGTCACCTTATTCCTGACCAGATCTGTCCTTAACTTCCAGGCCAACAATTTCCCCCAATTTTCTTCATACTCAAAATAGACCACCCTATTTGCTTCGGAATCTCTTCTTGACTCTCTTGTCTGTCACCCCTGCAAGCTCATACCATAGATCTTGGTGTAGCTTGCGTAATTTTTCCTCTCATCATGATCCAAATATGTCAGGTGTTGCTCCACTTGTTGGATACCTTATTCCAACCGACTGATCTCTTCTTTATAGGCCTTCCTTTTGATGGAGGCTGCCCTCACCATTCTACCTCTCAAAAAAGCCTTAATGGCATCCCATACCATAGCTGGTGATGCTGACCCTGCATTGAGGTTACAATATTCCTAACATCTACTCTCAATTCTGCTGCAATATCCTCATCCAGTAGTAAAGTTCTATCTAGAGTCCACCTACTCTGGGCTACCTTCCCCCTTAATCGAATATTCAGAGTAACTGCTGAATGCTCAGATAAGTGAGCCACAACATTTGCTATCTCCTCAACACACTCCCTCAGGCCCCGTGTACTTAAAGGGAATCAATCCTAGATTGATGTCTATATTTTTTGTCTATATATTTATGTATATCCGCATTTCATCCCCATCCTATCTCTCCATATATTGTAAAGTCCCAACTGAGACACCTTAGCTAACACTTGCAATCACATTTTTCCATTGGTATTCAATCTGCTGCCTGAAGAGCTGTCTAGTTCGTAAATCAGCACTACATTGAAATCCGTCTTCCATATTATAGGATCGTGAAATTGTAACAAGTGCTGGAATAAATGTGCTGGAATAAATGTTCTGTTATGTATGATAAGTTGCTTATATAGCATATGGCTACCCGAAGGCCTCCCAGTGCTGAAAGTCAATCTCTGCAACAATGTTTGAGAAGCCGGCCCTAGAACAGCCAAGTTTTGAGTGTTTTCCGGAAGTTAAGTTTATGGCTAGTTAGCCGAAGGATGCAGGGAAGGGAATTCCACAATTTAGCTCCAAGGTATGCCATCATGGTGCCTCCCCATTTGGAGTTTTTTACTCTATGTACAATAGCCAACATCGCTGACAAGGACCTAGGATCTCTGCCAGGTATATAAAAAGATGTGAGGGTCTTTAAAAGAGGAGGACCTCTATTGTGTAGTGACCTATGGATACAGCACAGTGCTTTGAACTCCATGAGCTGTTCCACTGGGAGCCAGTGAAGTGAAGAAAGGGTGGATTTAGCAGAAGCATGCCTAGGTATCTCAAAGAGAAGATGGACAGTGGCGTTTTGAACGACTTGTAACTTCCTTTTAACATATTTGGGAGAATCAAGAAATAATCTACTGCCATAGTCCAGTCGAGAAATAATGAGCACCTGGATGATAAGTCTTTTTGCCAAGAACGGGAGATTTGCAAAGACCTTCCTTAAAAGCCTCATTAATCTGAAGCAAGTAGCAGAGATTTTGTTGGCTTGATGTTCCAAAGTAAGTCGGGAATCTAGCCAAACTCCTAGGCTTTTAATATAATTCTTAGAAGGAGGCAGCTCCCCCAAGGAATTAGGCAGCAAGGGATTCTTGCCCTGACCGGCACAATGTCCAAGTATCGTTACTTCTGTTTTGTCTCCATTTAATTGGAACATGCTTTCAGTCATCCATCTTGACACTGCCTGTAAACAAAGGAAAAATGAGAGTTCATCGATACCTGAATTAGTAGAAAACAAAACCACTAGTTGGGTGTCATCTGCATAAGAAACTAGTGAAAGCTGAAATGGCTCCACTATTCTAGCCGGGGGGTCATATAGATATTGAATAAAGTAGGACTAAGAGAAGAGCCTTGTGGCACACTACAGTTACATTCAATCCGTCTGGAAAGGTAAGAACGGTCAAGGACCTGGAATGATTTCCCCCTCAGAAAAGATGAAAGCCAACTTAGTGCCTCTCCCTCGTTTCCAATCTCCTTCATGCACCCCAGATCCATACGATTCCTGGCCTCTTCCATGACGGCAATCAAAGTGGATTAAGTGCTGTGAAGGGGTCTAAAGCCCATCTGGGTAGGATAAAGGATATTATTCTCCTCAAGAAATGTCGAGAGTTGAGCATTAATATATTTGTCTAATATTTTAGAGGGGGGTGGCAGCAGCGAGATGGGTCTGTAATTTGTTTAGCACTGTTGCATCCAGGTTAGTTTTTTTCAGCAGGGTCTGACTATGGCATGTTTCCATTGATCTGGAATGATGCTCCTAGATAATGAGGAATTTAACAGTTCTGTCAGGACTGGGACAATGACTGATCCCCCAAGGGAGGAGCCGGGTACAAAGGGGATCCTGACTTGAGAGTTGAAAGGAGGGAGGCGACCTGATCCTGTGAGAGAGAACATTTTTTGATAGTGGCAGCACAATTGTCGCAGTGATCCACCGCAACTTCTGAGTGGAGCCTACTATTCAGAAAAGTTTAATAAATATCAACAATTTTTGCTGAAAGAACATTGCCAGATTGTTACTGTGATTTTGAGATGCTTCAATTAATTCACAATCAGAGGGTGATTGTAAAACTTCTTTGAGTAACTGAAAATTTTATTTGGGAGAGTTGGAAGATTGTTCAATTCTAGCGGCATTATAGGTACTTTGCACTGATATAATTTCAGCGTGATAAAATCTAATAGGCTTTTGTATTCTTCCTTTAGTGCAGGGTCATAAGATTTTCTCCATCTTCTTTCCAGACATCTACATTTCTTTTTTGAGAATTTGTAGATGAGGAGTAAACCACAGGGCACCAGCTTTCCAACGTTTCCCAGTTTTCGTACTGTAGGGGAGAAAGGTGTCTAAACAATCGATGATCCATTCATTTAATTAATCTATCCCTATGTCATTCCTCTCAAAGAGGATAGATTTATGACTTTTCAAGGTACTGATCCAACTGCTAGCGTTAAGTTTGTGCCAGCGCCGAAAGGGTTGAACTACTGAGTGAGACAGTCTGCATGTGGTGGGAATGGACAGATTAAGAGAGATTAAAAAGTGATCTGACCAGGCCAAAGGGAGAGGAGGCATGGAGACTAAACCTGCTAAATAGCTAAAAACTAAGTCAATGGTGTGTCAATGGCTTCATATCAGCAAGAAGGATTTTCGCCGCCAAATTATCTAAGTTATCTACATGGATGTTAAAATCACCTAAAATAGTAAAATTGGGTCCTTTAGTTCAGCGAGCTGATCCGAGAGGGAATGGAAAAAGTTATCCGAAGGACCAGGAGGACGATAAATTAAGACTCCAGAGAATGTAAATTGTGGATTTAAAGACATCGAAAAAACATACTTTCACAGTCAGTTAGCTGAAGAGGCCGGGAGGTAATCTTAATTACTTCCTTGTAAATAATAGCGATTCCACCCCCCTTTGAGGTGGGTCTTTCTAACCTCATTATTAGATATCCTTGAGGTAACACCAAGGTTATATCAGGTGTAGACCCTTCATGTAGCCATGTCTCAGTCAAGAGCAAGGCTGTTGGGGTAACCTCACTTAGGAGAAGATTAATGATGAGTTTATGAGCTGACAGCGAATGATAATTTACAAGCAGAAAAACGCTATGTGGATCTGCCTTGGATAATAGGCCCACCGTCACTCCATGCTGGGGGGACCAATGGCAGGAAGGACAAAACCATTTATTATTACTAAGTTCTGGACAGGACTGACATTCTTCAGACACAAATGCAAAGCCTGAGAAGAATAAAAAAAAACTTTCTCCTGACGGGAGTAGGGATTCTGGCCCCTGGGTCCGTTCTGGCATGGACAGGCGCACATAGGCTTGTCTTAGACGCACTTTCATCGCGCCAGCAGCACGCCCACTGTGTGCGTCCGCTGTGTGACCGCAGCATCACGCTCCTTATGTGGAGCTCAGTGTAGAAAGGGCGGCAACTAGGTCGCTAATCCTTCAAAATGGCGTCTGGCAAATGTGCTCTGAGTAGGGGTGGAAAATGTCGACCGCACGGCAGGCAATTGTTAAGACGGCATCCATGGACACCGTTGAAGTCAAAGGAGCAGATGGAAAGTGAGTGAGTGAAGGGCAGCACACAAATAAAGAGACAAAGTACAAAATCAAAACTTGTTATACTGACCGGGCCAATGAACACAGGCCTAAGGTCAGTGAGCAAACTCCTGCAAGACACAGGAGAAACAGGTTTCATATAAGCCCCTAAAATATTTCCCAACATTGTCTAATTTTAAAAAGAGATAAAATCAATCAAAGGAGGTGTGTCATCCTTGTAAGGCCCCTAGTAGTCCTCCAAGGTAAACGCAGAGTCAAATGCCACCTACCTACCTTATCCACAAACCCTGTCTGAAAATAAATATTAGGATGGTTTTTAACTAAGATAGCTACCCCTTTACTACCCCCAGCATGGGTAGTGCTTATACCCTGCTGTAGCCACCTACTTGTGTGTACAGATGTGTTTCTTGCAGAACTAACACATTAGCCTGGGTGTCTCTCAAGTATTGCAACAACCTTCTTTGTCTATTCCTTACCCCTAGACCATTGATGTTCTAAGATAGGCGCCTCAAGTCATTTACCTTCATCATCAGTACACTACCCTTGAAACCCAACTCAGGTAACCCCCCTGCAAACACCCCTTTCTCCATTAAATAAGGATGCTTTTTTGTTTTTTCTCCACATGCTCCCCATTCAGTGATCGCCCCTCCCTCCCTCCCCTTCCCCCTCTCAACTCTGCCCAACCTCTGGGAGAACACACCCTACCTCCTATCTCTTAGCAATACCACCTCAGGAAATTCCCACTAGGCCCAGGCTTACAGGTTACCAAAAAATCCGACTTTATCCATGTTGGCTGCCCTTTTCTAACACTTTGATCAGATCATCTACTTCTCTACAATCTCTGAAGTAATACATTTGGTTGTTTGCCATTACTTTCAAGGAAACCATGAATTTCAGTTGAGCCCGAGCTCCCAACCCCTTCAATACATCAATTTGTTTTCCCAACTCCCATTGCTTATTTAATGTCGTGCTTGACAAATCTGATCTGATCTCAAAACGAGTTCCCGCCACCTCTAATATCTATTTTTTCAAAGCAGCTGCTAAAATACGCTCCTTGATTGCATACGTATGGAAGCAGACCAAGATTTTCCTGGGCTTACCTCTATTGGGGGGGGGGGTTCTAAGCAGGTCCTGAAGCACCCTTTGAATATCCCTTGCAATGACTTCTTCTGTGTCTTCAAGCTTCACAGCTTGTTTAATCAGGCAGACTACAAATCCTTTCAGGCCACTGCCTTCTGCACCCTCTGGGACCTTGGGAAGTCTCAAGTTGTTTCTTCTCTGATTGTTCTCCAGAGATTCAAGTTTAGATCGAATACTTTCCTCATCAGCTTTCAGACTCTGAATTTCCTCCCTATTTTTTTCCACCACAATCTTCAGGTACCCTACCTCTTCCTGAAGGGCAGCAGCCCTCCCTGTCAAGTCATCAATCTTCTTTTTCAAGAACCTCATATAGACCTATTATCTCCTTCTGATTAATGGTTGAGGTCTCAAAACCACCCCTGACCACCAAAGATAGGGCTCTTAACATTGTTGCTATGGATTGAGTGAGAGGCTCTTCTACTGAACCCCACTCCTGCCCTTTCTCACCTCCTGATGGCCATAGTGAAGGGGACTCACCCAAAGGGATTGTGGACCAAGGCAATTGATCCTCCTGCTGCTGGGTGCCCCCATACGTCCTCAATACCTCATCCATCCTAGGTCCCTGAGGATCTCTGTTCAACGCCCCATATGCAGAATCGACTGCAAGACCTTGAGAAGAGCGTCTGTTACCTTCCATTTTATCCAAGTCCACCTCCCTAAGACTTGAAATCTATTGGGACTGCATTCGATATGAGCGACTTGATCTACTCCGGAGTTCCTACATCCGCTCGAGGTAACTTTTCTCATATGAACATCTTGTTGTGCAGACTCCCTCTCTTCCTTGTCCAAGGAGCTAAGCAAAACTGTTTTTAGGAAGGGTGTTATCCTAGTTCTCTTATTCAATGACCTCCCAGCTTGCAGGTTAGGTGTAATCTTATCTTTACTTCTAGCAAGACTACTGGTTTGTTCTCCTGGCCAGCCAGAGTTAATTGTTTTACGAGGGACCTCACCCCCAACAAAAGCTAGTTTTCCTTTTGCCCCAATAATCTTCCTGCCGCTTCTTAAAAAGTAAGCTGGGTCGGACTTATTTGCCCCTGCTGCCTCTCCTTCACTTTTATCAACAGTCGCTTCAGGGGCCATGCATAACACGTTTCTTTCCCCCTATTAATTTATTGAGGCCCCCAGGTAGGGCTGTATCAAACATGGAGGGGCGTGAATGACCTTGTTTGCCCAGTGCAAAATTAGTTGGCAGTAGTAATCGAGTCGTAGCACCATTCCCTGTTTGCTCTCTGCCGCATGTGCTGCACCTGCCTCCTCTGCCCCGGAAGGAAATCCTCACGGCCGCCTCCCTGCTACATCGGATGCCGCTTGATACCGGGGTGTGGGTGTGACGTGCTCAGACTCCCTTCCTCGTTGAATCCCCTCCACCGCGGTTCACCCCATGCTCCTCAATCCGCCGAAAAATGTTGTACACCGGTAAGCCCTGCTTCCACTGTGTTACCCAAACAAAGTAAATATGCCACTACATAGCATCCTGTCTGGTGCTACTCAGCTCGTGTTCAAACATGCAGCCATGCTGGGCCTAGTAGAGTGTTCTCACGGCCTGCTACCTAGCTGACTGCCATGTTCTTCTGTCTTTTTCCTGCCTAATTGTCAATCTTTGTTGTCAGTTGGAGCCAAATCTGATACAAGCCACCGTCATCCAAATAGCATACCACCCATTGCACAAATGTTGTCAGAGTTGCACCTTCTGGCCACAGGGTCCTTCCAAAATACAGTGGCCCTAACTGCTGGGATGTCCCAGCCTCTGTTCAGTCTGGTCTTGAAGGATGTTCTCTCAGCAATGTTGAAAAACCTGGACATCTATATTTGTTTCCTTGATGTGAGGATTTTGCACATGTGAAGTTAGAGGTCTATGGTTTGGCACACATGCCACATGTGTGGGAGACATTGATGGTAACCATGTAGCCTTGGTTCCACTGCATGGCAATGGACAGGTCTATTGTAACAGGAAGAATACCATTCCATCAATGTCTAATTAGTTTGTCTGGCAGACCTCTCCATTTCCGAAGTCTGTGCCCAGTACCCAGGTTCAGTCCTTGAGGCCTTCATCATGTGGAACAGTGTAATTCCACAGCTGATGACATGACTGTACCCTGGGAGGGTCTGGCTAGATGGTAAGTTACATATGTCATATGTTTGTGTGCTATGTCTTCTGCTAGTGAGATGATGTTTTGGACTCATTGTTTCACACATGTCACATTCTCTTACAAGGGACTCTGCACATCCAAACCATTTCTGGTTGTTGACACAGGTGAGGAACCTGGAAGAACACTGCAAGTGACGGAGCGGGCTTTTGTGTTCCTGAAGGAAAGATTCTGGGCCATTAAAAAGACTGGTGGAGCCCTCCTCTACTCACCTGTGAAAGCGTGCAAGATTGTGGCCTGCTTCATACTCCAAAACCTTGCCCTGAAGAGAAACATCACATACATCCCTGATGAGGGGTAGCTAGCAGTACTACCGGGTGAGCCTCCTGAAATGCCAAATGAGGATGACAATGACGAGGATGAAGGTGGAGACATATGGGCACATCTCATCAATCAGTACTTCACTTCAGAGTAAGTTTGTGATCATACTGCATTATACAGCCCTGGTTTGCTGACTACAACAGGTTTGAAAATATGACTCTCCTGAGGATCTCCTTTGTTGGAACTGTCACATTGCATTGTCAGTGAAACAACTGAAGTTTTAAATGATGTTTGTGTCTTATGTATGCCTTTACCTGCCTAAATTCCTTGCATGCAACTTATTCCTTCCAGGTCTCCTCACCATGCCATCCTCATGTGGGCATTTCAGGCAGGTGATTGTTGCTGATCTGACAGGTAAAGTGGACATGGGTTGATCTAGGTACTGTTTGTTGCAGATTTTGGGTGTATGAGTTCTATGGCCAGGCTTCCTGGACAGTGGAAGGGCAGGAATCTGAGCTACAAAATAGACCTGTTTGCCGTGGCGTCTTGGTCCAATAGTCTCATGTATGTAATCATGTGGCCTTGTAACATGTTATCCTGTGCAATCCATTTCTTCTACAATCACATTGTGATGACATTGATCCTATATGACCTGTTAGTGGCTGTCAACGTGTTTCCTCATTGCAGGCCAGTGTGCCAGTGCCACAACACTGAAACTGGTATGTGGCATTCCACCAGGTACTTGCTCATTGTTATGGGAAGGGCCTGGACCCTAGCTCTGTTGTACTGCCCTCTGTCTGAGCAATGGTGTATGTTAAGTTGGCACGCCTGGTTTTGGTATGGGGTAAGGGTCAAGCTGGAGAGAACATCCCATACTCTCTTTGCCTAATCTATGGGACTAGGTCTTACAGGCCCTCTCAGGTGTGGTGTGGTGCACGTTAGTAACAGGATATCTGGCCTGACTCCACATGGCTGGGATGTTCTTGGCTATGACTGTGCAGGCATTCGTAACTCCTTATGTGCAATACAGAACAATAAAATGTTTGATGTGATCACACAACTGTGACACTATGTTGTTACCCACCCTCAGCATGACACTACCCAAGACATCTCCCTCCATCCATTGTCTCCTAATGTCTAAAGCATGTATGTTACATGTGATTGGCATTCAACATTCCATACAGATAAAAGAGAAGTAGTAGGCAGTTATTTAGTGATGGGCGCATTTATTTACACTTGAACAGAAATGAATAGTGATACTGGATCAAAAACAATACTTCAGGTGAAGAGATAAGTCGTGGTGGATACCACAACATTTGGAGTCCAGAGTCTAGTGTCCTACTAGCATGGTACATGGAAAGTGGTTAAAGAACAGTCAACAGAGTGACTCTGTGGCACAAAAAGAAGTGACATCAGGAAGTGATCGCTTGCTTGCAGTGGTTGGTGTCTTTCCACCTGCACCTCCTGGATGCTTGCCCTGACATTCCAGCTTTTGGGTGGGCTCAGTAACTACAGAGGCAGGGGAGTCTGAGGAGGTTTCTTCCCCTGCAGAGCCTCCCTTCCAGAGGCTGGCATCAATGAAGGGCCTGGTGTGGATGCGTCACAGGAAGGGGTGTGATGTTGCCTCTCCCTGCTCACGGTACTGTTCATTACCCTCAGCACCCATGTTAGTGAGGCCATGTTGGACATGTGGGCCTGTGGCTCTACTCTGATGATTTCATCCACCATGACTTAACTCGTCCTCTGTGAAACAGGAATGATTCTTTGGTGACATGGTGGTGGAAATGATCCTGAAAAATAGGTTTACTGGTTAGGTGCTGTGTAATGAGGAGGAGTGGGGATTAAATGGAGTGTAGAGGTGCAAATATGTGTGGTGTGAGTGTGTTGAGGATGTGGGACATGTGCTTAGTGCAAGTTAGAGGGATGCCCATTCTATGGTTAGTAAAGTGTTTGGGTAGTGCTCTGGCTTGTGTTCAGTATGGAGATGCAAAGATTGTGGTGTGTGAAGGGGTTTGTTTTTAGTGTGGTTTGTGGGTGTCGAATGTTTGAATGTGTGTCAGCTGTGTTGTTTTCAAATGCAGTCAATGTGGTGTTGTGTATTACTGTGATGACCGCCGACCTCTGCAGTTCACACCACCATTGAAAGACTGCCATGGCAGGAATGCCATCATAATTTTCGACTTGTAATATGGTTGGTTGATGAGCTGGCGGTGCCAGTGGTCGACCTGCCTATTTCCCGCCCTTCAGAGTCCTGGCAGGGTCAGATTTTGGCTGCCTTTTTACAGGCCTGCCTGTGCAACTAGTAATACGGTGGTCTGTGTGACCACCAACATAGCAGTCTTTTGGTGGCTGCTAACATGGAGGTCTGGAGATCCAACTGCCAAACTCATAGTGAGGCCCTAAGTGTTGAAAGGGTTTTTTGGGGTTTAGAGATGAGTGGATTTAAGACGTGGTGAGTTTTTTTTGGTGATCTAGAATGGGTGGAGTTTAGGGGTGGTGAGTATAACGATGGTGAGGGTTTTTTACGGTTCATTGATGGATAGATTTAGGGGTGGCAAAGGGGTTTTAGTGATCAGTAATGGGTGAAGTTTAGAGCTGTTATGGAGTTTTAGCAGGGCTGGACTGGAAACCCAAAGCAGCCCTGGCAATTTTGTAGGACCAGCCCCCCTGGGGGGGCACTGTGAAGCACTGCTGCTTTTCTTTTTGGAGGTCTATATTGCAGCATTGATGCAAAACCGGTCCCCAGTAACAAAACTAGACTTTACCGCTGCAAAACCACCCCCCACCTTTCCAGCCTTGCTATGACCAGTCCGGGCCTGATTTTTTTGGTTCTAGGGATGAATGAAGTTTAGATATGAAAAGGGGTTCATAGGGTTCAGAAATAGGTGGAACTTAGGTGTTGAAAGTCCTTTCGGGATGAGGATGGGTGGCCTTTAGAGGTGATGAGGGGATTTTAGAGGTCTAGGATAGATAGCATTTAGGGGTGTTGAGCAGTTTATAAGTATCTGGGATGAGTGTTGTTTAAATGTGAAGGGTCTGTAGGGGTCAGCTTTGGGAAGGGGTCAGGGGTGGATGGTATTTAGGCATGATGAGGGGTCAGCAAATTAAGGGTGTCAATAGTAATTTTTTGACAATGTAGCAGATAAAAATTCTGAAGTAATGCCTCCTGAAGCAATTCACTGAAATAAATACTTTAGACAAAAATTTATCTGAATGCAACCGTTGCATATACATCTGTAAAATAGGCATGCAAAAGCTAATTTAAAAAAAAAAAGATATTCTATGAATTGGTTTATTTGAAGTGATACATGTCATTGAGCTTGCAAATTTCCATTACATTGTTTAGATTAAATGTTTTTTCGGTAGTGGTGGTTCATGAAACTGTTCTTCTATAAAATCACATACAACCGAGTCCATGCAAAGCTCTTAAGATACGGGAGTGTTTATTGCTGGAATCAATTTGCAGTCAAAGAAATTGCACAGAAAAAATGCTTGTCAAGAGGCGCAGAGATTTTGGAATTTTATAGTGTTGTGCATTTTACATTAAATTTGTTTTAACACAGTTCTATAGGGATTGCCTGATTCTTTAGCCATAGATTCTGGGATGGTGAGCAGGGATTTTTCGGAGCTTGTGTTTTGACCAAACTTAATTTTGTTTATTAAGGTGTTAGTGGTCATTTCCCTTCACATGAATAATTCAGTTTCTAACACTGGTTTGTAGCAGATGTATATGCTTTTGCCAAGTAGTTACAATTCAGTTTTAAAGATTAAGAATGAATAATCCAATTCTAGATTTAGAAGCAAATTTAAGTTTTTGATTTTTGATTTCCAAGGAGGATTTCTAACTCTTTTTTGCTAAGTTCTATTATGTGTATTTTTTATTTTTGATAAATGTTTGCACCTTGATTATTTTTCTTTGGAAACATGGAGTTGGATCTTTATGCCATGACTAGCCTTACCTTTGTGGAAATGTGAAAGGCCATGCTGGTCCGTAAGAGGACAGAGCACATTATGGAGTGGAGGTCCAGCCGGTTATCAGAGTCTAGTGAGGGTGATGGCAGTGATACTGAGTCACCTAGGAGGGGTAATTCCAAATCAACATTCCAAGAGATCTGGTGCCTTCCTACATGGTTTAAGATGCCACAGATAAGTAGTTAGCTACTTATGAGGTCACCTTTGGCATGCAAAAAGTATATGAGGTTTGGAGGTTTAGCCAATGCAAGCATCCGCCCACCCATCCGATATACCCTGGTAGTTTCAGAGCAGGTTCACTACTAACCAACAAAGCAACCCGCATTTGCATGTTGGGTCTTACTCCTCAAAAAAACTGCCTGAAGTTTAAGATCACACCAAAGCATTCTCAGCAGTAGATGTTGTTGATGTGTCTCTTTAAGCATTGGAGGGCTGGTGAATGGCAGAAAAGTAACTCATTATGATGGGCTGTATACTTTGTTTATGCTGTAACACATTATAAGTGATTGTTATACAGAGTTGTTCCACCTTACTAATCCCAGGGAACATGGGAAAGAGGCTGCCATCTGGCTCTGCAGCTGAGTGTCAAAGAGGGTACAGGCTGTGAAGCAAGAAAAGTGGTTTAGGGCTCTATCAGAAGAATAAAAATGAAATACCTTTAGGGCCTCAAACGTCTGTCAAGAGAAAGGGTCCCCACCCATTTTAGTGCTGCAGGTACTGGCGTTATTCAGTGCACACAAAGAGAGATTCCTCATGAATGAGGAAGGCACTCACTAGTGGGCACTCTGCAGGTATGGGTGACTAGTGTAGTGCACGAATGAGGTGATTCCCTGGAGGAGAAGTAAGAGCAAGCTCTAGTGTCCCTTATTTGGGAGTGGACCCATAAGGTAAGGTTGTGGACCTGAAGACTTCTAAAAGTACTTCCAGAGGGTAACCTTGAACGAGGTTCTCACACTGCTCTGTTGGATACTTGTACCAGCTGGACCTTGACGGAGGGATGGCCAACCTTTCCGCAACAATAGAATGACAGTGGTATGGCCATGGTCTCCTGTGGAGGGGGCAGTTGGAAGGTAGTTACATGTCCCTGCTTGCAAATAGGTGACATCTTTGATAGTGAACTTTCACAGAGGAGAAGGAAGCCATTGTGTGACACCACCCTGGTTGCCCCACTATATGTCTTTTAGGGGACTGGCCTGAAGGTTAGGGTACAGAATCTAAGAACGAAGTAAGGGCAGTTACCTCGACAGAGGGAGGACTAATGAGCCAGGGATTACCCTCTCTGACAGGAGAAGACCTAAGGACCTCTACCATTGAGACCACTTCTGTCCTGGAGGTTCTGGCTGTGTTGTCACAGAGACAGGTAACAAGAGCCCTGGAAACAGAAGCCCTGGACCAGGTAGACTCATGCATGACTCAGACAGCATGTAGTACTGTTGATGTGGGTTGTGTGACAACACTAGACGTCCTGGACTGACAGGCAAGTGTTCAGTCTCAGGTACAGACTCTGATCTGAAGGGCCAGTCTCAAGGTTTTACCCCAGAAATGTTGGAAAATAGAGTAGTGAGGTCTTTACCCTCAGGTAGCAGCCCCCACTCTGAAAGCACTAGCGTATCTGAAAGGCCTGAGAGAGGTACCTCAACCATTGGCTTAGGGCTACAGTTTGCGAAAGGGAATGCATTTTAGGAGTCACCTGCATTGCGCTCCTGTGAAACCTTCAAGGACCCTTGTGTGGGCCCTATGGTAGCTCATGGGGAGACAGTATTATTACGTTCTGTCCTGAACGCTAATCTCAAATGCATGAAACTAGGACATTTGGTACCACCAGCGCTGAGTGTGCTAAAATTGCATGGACTGTGTTCAGACAGGCCCAAAGGACCGATAGTTAACTCTGTATCAATCCAGAGGCACTGTATTTGCACATTCACCTGCAAGTGGCTGGCTAGTGATCTTGCACATTCCATCAATAGCTGTCAATTGTCTCTCATTGTTGATGGCTTTATGGACAGAACTGAACATAAGTTGAACAAAGAGATCTGACATTGGATGAAGAAAAGGCCAATACAACATGTTTGCCATGGTGGTATTGATTACACACTTTAATGCATCTATGAGTAGACTAGGGTTAGTCCCGTCACAGGTGAGGTCTGCAGATGAGCAGAAGGGATCCCCATATACATGGTTAGTGGCTTGGGCTGATCTAGACTACAGGGTACTGGTAGGCTCAAAGTGGACTAGAACAGAGAGGTGCAACTGCAGAAGTTTATAATTGTCCTTGCTCTAGAAACTGAACAGAGAAGTTCATAAAGATATTGATTTGTGTATTCTCCCTTTAGAATGGATGGGACATGTGTAGAAAATTTCCTTTTTCCGCAAGGCCACACCAGATTTTTTGTCTTTTTCTTGAAAGTCTGTAGGCCAGTACTTCAATTGTATTTCATCATTTTGCATTTTTCATAGAGTTACCTGTAATATATCATTGAGCAAAGGTCGACCCTAGCTTAATTAGCTTGAATAAACATAATGCGAAACATTATATCAGCAACCCATTAATATAGGTCAAAATCACTACTGCACTCAGAAAGAAGTTTTCACTTCTGAAGGTTTCAGAAATTATGTGCATTTTTTCCCAGTTTTTGTGAGTTAGAATAGTAGATACACATCCAACTTGCCCGCATCAATATTCACTTTCCCTAGTGTTTGTAGAATTGGAGTTAGAATAGCAAATCTGTCCCTGTGCTTCTAAATATATGCACATTCCCCAAAGGATATAGTAATTCTGACCTCTTCTACAATTATATGTACTTTCTCCAGTGGTGAGGAGACTGTAGTTAGAATACTAAATCTGACCTCCCCCAATTCTATGCACTTTCTCTAAGATTTATACGACGTGAGCTTTGATAGGAACTCCTCCTCCCTCCCCAAAACAAATGTGCTTTCCCCAATATTTTTGGGACTGGAGTTAGAGTAGTAAATCTGCTCCCCCCCCCAAACAACACATGCATTTTCTACAATCTTTGTAGGACTAGAAATAGAATAGTAAATCCAATCCCTCTCAAAATAATTTCACTCTCCCATGACTTTTTGGATTAGATGAAGAATAGCAAATACCATCTCAATAATATATTGTAGGATTGTAATTGGCATTTGTTTAAAAAATGTATGCTTTTTTTGTATGTGTTCATATAATTTAATTAATATTTTATATAATATAGTTTTTTAAAATAATATTTAAATTGTTTACAAAGGTTGAACGATGTTAGAGGGTGTGTTTTGAGATATACATATTAAATTTAAAAAGTGACTTCTTTTATTATTCAAAATAAAAATTACTCCTGTTTTGTAAATGAAAAAATGATTCTTCATGTTGTACTTTTAAAGAGTTGTAATTGTTTATTGTATTTTCAAACTACTTAATGGTATTCATGAGGCATGACTAATGAAAGTTGAGTGTAACTTAAATATATTCTTAAACTGTTATTCACATTTATAATTTTGCAATAAATCTGAAACATACAATTTAAAATGTAGAGTTTTACATTTCAAATGCAGCTATTTCGTTTAGCTTTGTTTTGGATAATATGTATAAATGTAAACATTTCTGAACTAATTAACATTTTTGTGACTTTATTTGCTTTCAATTGAGTATATATAATTGTTTTAATTATTTTAATATACTTTGAAGCACTATACTTTTTGTAGTGGATATTGATTTTATTCTAATGTTTGTTCACAAATACTATGTTATTGGAGTAGATATTTTGGTACTAAATATTTCTTTACTGTCAATGTAGTTTAAATTTGATATTTTGCTAGTAGGTGATTTGGACATTTTACGTTTTAATTTATTAATTTGAAATTTTGGTAGTGAATATTTTGACCTCAAGATTTTGGTACAGAGATATTTGTGTAGTAGATATTTAGGAGTACAACCAGCCACAAGGTATAATATTGTGTGCCATAAAAATACAGAAATGCACCTCTTTGTTATGGAAATATGTAGTCAATTGTTTTGGCAGCTTATTAACTGTATATTTATTTGGCCTACATTCACATGCAAAACTGGTAATGCTTATATTGAACTTGTGTCTTTAAAAGCATTACACTTGGAAATAAACAACATTTATCATAATGACAGGAATTCATGAGTATGCACAGAACAGGCATAGTAGGTGTGCTTCTAGCACAAAAGATCCACAAACTCATTTACAATACAGTCCCTCAAAACTACCATGACTGTGTTTTCTGGGTGGGGCACACTATTGATTAAAGAAGTCTTCATATCTTGGCACCCAAGCAGGAATTAACAATCCAATTAAACAAGACATTAATCAACAATTACTTTATAGTATGACCAATTTTGCCACACAACAAAAACTCAAATTGGAAATAAAGTTAAAGGGTTTTATTACGTATTAACACTCAGGTTAATGTAAACAAATCTCAGGAAAGTACAATAATATCATTATATATCCAAACGGCATAAAAACTGAATTCTAGTCAGAATAAGGCATACTAAACATTCAGTAACAGCAGTAAGGAATATCCATAAAAGAATTTGGTGCTTCAAGAACAAGCGCTGTTCACTTCTCGTACACTTTAGTGCAAGTCAAAAACATCTAACTAATCTAACTAAGGGAAAACAAAAAAATCCTCCAAAGATGTGACTACAGAACATGGAGGCATAAGGTAAAAAAATAAATATATATAGGGCAAAGAAATCTGGAAAAAGGACATCTAGGGCAAAAATAAACTAACTAATGAAGGTAAAAAATAGGTAAAAGGGAAGGTTTCAGCATTTCAGAAGGTCGGTCAAATGTCTTCTCAAAGGGTCAGGCATAAGCCTAAGCCATACTCAGCAAAGCATAGGGAAAGTGAGGTAAGGTCAAGAGGTCTGCACGGCCCCAAGTCCAAGGGAATCTGCCTTACTATGGGTTAAAGTCCAAGTTAATACTGAGATTAGTCCATTTGGCGACCCCCATTATTCAGGTTCAGTCTTCTCACCTCATGCAACAAACTTGAAACATTCTCCTTTGTTCCCAAGACTATCCCTGGAAGATGGCTGCCCTCTGTCTCCTGTACATCCTTTGCAATATGCATAAACAGTGGTAGTCCTCACATTCTCGGTCTCTCTATGTACCTTCTCCAAGGCTGGTTTCTCAGGCTCTCTATGAGGAAGGTAATAGCACATCTATTCTCAAATTGTTATTTCACGTGAAAACACCTGCAGTGAAATGACACATTAGCAGAAATGAAAAACAGTTTCCCATGTTAGACACATTGGGGCCTAGTAAAGATAACATTTAGTAAAGGCATATTTCATTTCACATTATGTTGAGCACTCTAATGTTACAATTGATATAAACAAAACAAACCGCTAATACATGTAAGTGAATATGATGGAGAACAGCATTTCTCAACACTATTCAACATTAGTACACACACATTATGAAAATCATTATTGTTTTAAGGGTAAACACTCAAATAATGTGAAGATGGTTATAAAATCAGTTTACATTTCAATTAATATGGTTGCACCACAAAAAACAATTCTCCTAACACTATAGTGGATGCACCTCCTTATTGACATTGAGTACACCACTTGACAGTAGTTCAGCATTAAGTCACATATTATGGGGGTCATTAAGAGTTTAGTGGGTGTCCTCAGACTGCGGCCTGTGTGGCCTGAACCCCGCCGGCCCTAATACGACTTCACAGCAGAACCCTAACATTGACGCCGGCTCCTAATGGAGCCGTCGCCGATGTGACGGTGTAGGGGGTGCAGCAGCACTCATCACGCATTCCAATTGTCTGTAATTCAGGCACTGGAATGCGCGATGGGGCTGTGCATGGGGGCCTCCCAGATCCCACGTTCTGCCAACCTTTTCATGGTGGATGGGGACCCCTAATCCCAAGGATGCAAATCCACAGAGACCGCAAGGCTGCCGGCTTGCGGCAGTCTGGTGTGTCGGTGGTCTGACCGTGGCAGCTCTGCCACGGTCACAATGTGGCGTTCCCACCGCCAGCCTGTTGGCGGTGGGGCCGCAACCACGAGTCTGGCGATCATACGACTGCCAGACTCGTAATGACCCCCTATGTTTTGTTATGGTCACATATAGATCAACATTGTGACATCAACGTGACAGACAATTCTCTGCTGCACCAGAGTAAAGATGGAGATATAACAGCAGAGGGGTTGAATCTCATTTTTGTTTCTTTCAAAGAATGGTGACAAAGAGGTACAACCAAAACTTCCCTTGAGGAAAAGAAGCAACTTTTTAACTGGAAACATGTAGTCAAAAGAGACTGACATTCTGGCCAACAGTCTATCCCAGTAATAACTGTATTTTTTAACTATGCTATTTGAACCAAAAATAGAAAGAAGGCATTGACTTTTCAATGTTTATGGTTCATTGCAATTTTGTAGAACCATTGAGGGGTCTGAAAAATATTTATCCATGGTCCACTTGAGGAAATATTTTATTGTCCATCGCTTGCTTGCAGCTAGTCCTTTTGTGTATTCCATCATGCCAATGGCTCATATCACTTCAAATTAATGTTAGTTAAGCTCCGGTCTAGGAGTGGGCAGGACACGCAGTTACTTAAAAACTCTGCATGATTCCACAGATGTTTGCCCACCCCTAATCTTTCACGTAACGAGACCCGTGGCTGTTGTTCAAGCATCAGCATATCCAACATAATCATCTATGCTAATTAAAACATTTGTGTGCACTTTCGAATACTGGTTTGCCAGCTGCTATTTAAGGTGCTACAAAGCACCAAATTGCAGCAAGCCCTTTGCCTAAATACTTTAATGCTGACGTTATCATTATTAGTAGCTAAGGTTGGAGTAAGGTTGATGCCGTAGTTTCATTAAGGTATATTCATCACCTTACCACTTTCAAAGCTGTTTTCCCCAGAGACATGACATAAGTTTGGTTTTGTAAAGTTTCTTCAATGTTTGATAACCAGCGAGTTCTGTGACACAGCATTTAGGCACTGAGAGATGGTGCAATCTGTGACAGTTGCTATAACGGCCCCTGTTGTAAAGTGTCTGCCATGTAACACTCCCTGTCATTTTGGTACTTGCACTTATACAAAAGGGCATCCTTGGACTGTGCAAGGGGCACAACTTGTGTTTACTAATTCCGAATAGGCCCCAGGTCTAGTAGCCTCCGTTCATAGATACAACGTCTGCCCACATAGCTTTCACCCTCATGGAAAGGTAGCCAAGTGGTATATTCATATCCTTGTATCAACTTCCCTGGAGCAAGGAGAACCCAAGCGGCAGAAAAGCACTGCATTATGCTATCAAGAAAATGTTGCTCTCCCAGATGCCCAGAAGTCCTGATCTCTGTTTTTTTGTGGACTGGATCAGGGGAAATGAGGCTTAACTGTTACCTCTTAGACGACAAATGGTGCTGTGCTTATGACAGAGCCCGAGGGCACACATGGCACTCGGAGCTGCTGAGTCTGGTGCAGCGCTGTGATATATCAGCGTCGGGACAGAACGCTACTCAGTGACAGCTGTCCGTGTATTACCACAAGAGGAGCCATGTCCATTTCTTTCCTTTTCAACTTTTATACGTTTACAAACCACAAGAGCAATGCTTAAAAGCACAGACAGGGTGGCAACCATGTCACAATCCTTTACATACTTTGTGTGAGCAGAGCTCAGGGACCTGTCCCAAAGCAAAGACTTTTGGGAGATGTGCAGTACCTGTTGAAGTATAACTCAGCTGCACTCACTGACTGAATGGATATTCGAAAGAATGACTTTTAAAAAGACTAGACAAAGTAGAAAAGATTAGTAAAGGTTCAGAGGCAGCCATATTAGGATTAGGTAAAGCCCTGAACCTGCATGAAAACCATAGTGGGCATCGGTAAACTCCACCATGTGGTGGATATTTGCCAAACTACACGCACCAAGTGGAGCGCAGAGTGGCAAAACTCTGCAAACTCTGCTGGTGGAGCAGAGTTTACCACCCACCCCCTACTCTTGTCACATATGTAGTTATTGGGAAAGCCTCAGCACTTTAGCAAAAATCTCTAAGTAAAACAACTAAATTGCAAAGAGCAAGACTGCATTCAAGAAATCATTCTTACTTACTTATCATATAAACTATAAATATTGATCACGAAGCTGTCCCCATTCCTTATGTCTGAATTATATTTTAGTGTTACAAAACTTCATCTGGGATGGGTAGTTCCAGAATCAGGAGAGAATACGTTTTCTGGCTGTCGTTATGAAGCACTTCTTAAGATGCTTGTGATGTGCTGTAAAGGACTGAATTAGCTTGTAATGAAGCAGTGGCACGCTCATATTTAGCTGCCTGGCAAACCTCATTCCATCAATATTTTGAAAATTACAATAAGAGGAAATATAGAGAAGGGGTTGAGCCAGCCACCTTCAGCCAATAGCTTTGGATGTGTTTTTCTTGGTTTGCCAGTGCTTGGGTAGTCTGTCCATCAAGTCCATGACATTTCACCATTAGTTACATTGTGCCAATAACTTTACCTTAAAGTTTTGGTGATGAGGCGTGAAGCTGTTTCTTTGTGATGACATTGGGTTGCCTTTATAATTAGGATGGGGTTTGAAATGCAAACTTGCAAAGATTTCATGTGACTCAACAAAATGGCTGCTTGGAGAAAACAAGGCTTCACTGTTGGTGCTATTCCAGTTTTCCCATATTTTTAACCTCCTTCCATGTGTGCCAATAGATCTGCTGCCAGTTCCTTGTGTGAAGCAGCCTCCATGTAAAACATATCTCTCCTTGTGCTCACACACATAGCACAGCTATTACGTCCACATTATCTTACTTTTCCTTCCCTAAGTTTGCAGGGTGCCCCACCAGGTTGTTGGTCTTACACTTTCCTCTGACACCACTAGAAAACAGAAAACACAAGGTGATCAATAGTTGTTGCTGTACAAGCAGGTCATAATAGAGAAATCAGGTTATTTCAGACTGCCAGAGTATGTAAACTCTGAGCAGTCTATGCTCTTCAGATAAGATATTGTGGGACTGTGGTTGTATGTCACATTATTCCTTCCAAAATAGTGTCTGTAAGAAAGATTGCATTGTAAATATCGTTTCCAAAAACATCATCCCATTGGGTGTAGTTTTTCCTATTTTCAATGGGGTGATATTTTTGTACAGAATATTTTGGACATTATATTTTTGTCAGAGGATATTTTCAATATGATATTCTGGTACCATACCAGGATGTTCCAGATTGCACCTTATTTTGCTCCAGAATATAGAACTAGGAGCCAGATATACGACCCAGAGTTTTGCAACTCACAATTTGCAACTCATTTGCATGTCGCAAATTGCCAGTTGCAAAACCATTTGTAAAACAGTGTACCTCACACTGTTTGAGATTCCCAATGGGGTTGCAAATAACCTACCTCATTAACATTCATGAGATAAGTCGCAATTTGCGACCCCTTTGGGAATGGCTGCACTCACAGGGACGGTGGCCTGCTGAGGACAGCAAACCACCAAAGTCTGTGACTGCTTTTAAATAAAGCAGTATTTTTTTTTTAAATGCAGCCTGCTTTCCGTAAAGGAAAACGTAATGTATTTCAAAAGCAAAAATGCTAAGATTTCTTTTCATTTTTTCATGCATTCACAAAAGAGAAGGGGTCCCATGGTGACCCCTTCCCATTTGCAAATAGGTTAGCATAAATTTGAAATTGGTACTAACTGCGATTGTTTTGTGACCGCATTTACTGTCCCAAAACAATCATGCACGCACTGTGACTCACAATTAAGAAGGGAACGCTCCTTCCTAATTGCGACTCGCAAACCTTTTTTGGAATTCGGTAAAGAGATTTCTGAATCGCAAAATTGGGTTTGTGCATTGCCAAATGCTTTTTTCTTGTTGTAAATGGCCGATTCACAGAATCAGACCGTTTGTGATGAGAAAAAAGCTTTGTACATGTGGCCCTAAGTACCATATTTTTATTTTGCATGCTTTCACACAGTTTTATCAAAGTTTGTGTAACTAGGCAAAAGAAAATCATCTCCATTTTGTGCATGCCTCGTTATGATCCATCAGGTAACAAAACACAATAGTTCCAACGGGTATTTTGACATCTTATTCAAACAGTAAAAGGTATGCAAACGTAAGTCTGGCCCAGCAGCATATAAGGAATCAGTTTTCTATGTCTCTTCAATTGATCGTTCTAAAAACAAAGAAATTAACTGTAACAAAAGGTTGCAAAAGTAATATAAAGAAAGTTGAATTACTAAATCACAAATGACTGATCAAATGCTGTTGGTGCTACTGAAGTGTTACAGCTGACAGGTCGGTGTTCAGGGGGTTTAACAGGTGGTACAGTCAATGCATTTAAAAGGAGTTTAGTTAGGCTTTGCGTTATTTTCATTTGAACAGCATATTATGTAATGCAAGATGTTCAAAACAAAGAAAAAAGATTTTCAGAAACTCGTAAGGGCCAGCTGGTTAATCCCCAACTCCTAGGGCTTAGCATACAGGAATTTTTACCTGGACTGAAAGTTATACGACTTTGAAGTTCCAAACCTGAAATAGATTTTGGATGTCAATAGTCAGCCAAACTCGCAGTGGCTGTCAGACCACCGCAAACCTGACAGTCCGACCGCTGGATTATGATCTTAGCCTTCTCTGGGATCAGGGATGCCGATGGGTTCACAGCAGTCAAAGTTGAGTACCACCTTGCTGATCACAACCTTGCTTTCCACTAACCTTTTCATGGCAGGGCACCCCCATGAAAAGTCTGGCAGAAAGGCAGTGCTGCCCCCCACCGCCAGCACCCTTAGAATGTGTACTGTCTGTTATGGCTGACAGTGCGCATTCCAAGGGTGCTGTGTGCATCATCACTGGCCAATGCGATTGCACTGTTTCCACTGGGCTGACGGGTGGAAACGTTGTAATACGATGGTTTCCGTTGGTCAGCCCAGTAGAGACAACGTAATACGACAGTGGTGAGCTTGGCGCCTTGACGGCAGCCTCACCACTGCCATATTGGAATTGTGGCGGTTCAACCGGCCAACTCATAATCGGGCCCTTAATATTAAATGTTTAACTGTGGCTGCATATTATCAAGTGAAAAAACTGGCTAAAAAGATAGCTTCAGCATAAGATCACAAAATAAATTGCCTCGGATAAATTATTTTCCAGTGTAAATAGAAATCTGACTACAATTCATTAGGAAAATAAGTTGAATTCACCATGAGTCTCATGACAAGTTGAATAGTATTAGGTTAATAGTAAAATTGCATGCAGTTTTACTGTTAAGTGTAGTAAACCTACAACAATACTGTGCAATTATGAGTAAAACCACATGGGATGGAATAGCACCGTGTCGGGGGGGACATTACATGCTTTCCCACTGGCGAAAACGATAAGATTTGGTTGCTGCTTCAGTACCTCAGCATGCAATTAATATTGCTGGAATTACTGGCCAGAAAAGTATTTTATGGTTTTTCACACACTGAAAAAGCAGATGTGGAAAAGCCTACCCATTTTGAATCAGGTGGAGCGAAATTAACACATACAGTCGAGTTATATTAGGGTAGCGCAAAAAGCTTGGTGAAAAGGGGCTTACGTAGCATGAATGTAGCAGAGACCTAAGGAAGGAATGTTTAAGGGAAATTAGGGAAATTTAAGTACCAGAAAATCCAGACTTCTACATTATAAAAAGAAGAATTTTGCTGTAGGTCAGTAGTTGTCATCCCTATTAATACACATCAGAATGTGTTTTACTTCAAAATGTTCAAAACCACTGCTTTCACCCACCAAAGTTAGTTCTCAAGGTCAGAATTGAAAGCTAATTATTCTGACCCTCTTTAAAAAAGTTTCACATGAATTCTGGAAAAGAATATGAAAATAGAAACCCAAGTACTACTGATTTAAAATATATATATATATATATATATATATGCAAGCGTTCATATCTAAAGTCACATAATATAGCCTTAGAACCCGCCGTAGCGGGTTCTACCGGCTATTAAAGGCCCTCTCCAGCGGTAAATGCCCGAGCCGAAGGCGAGGGCATTTAACAAGGGAAAGGGCCTTTAATAGCCGGTAGAGCTCGCTATGGCGGGTTCTAAGGCTATTAGAACATTCTGCCACTCAGGGTAGAATGTTCTATTAAAAAAAACAAATTGCTCACGAGCCCGAGGGGATTAAAATCCCCTCGGGCTCCGTGAGGCTTTGTTCACAGCTGTTGCTGTGAACAATGTGAACATTGGAATGTTGGCGCTGCGGGCTTTTACCGGCCAGTAAAAGCCTGCAGCACTCCATTGTTTTCAATGGAGCTGCCAACTTCCAATGTTCTAATTGTGTTTATAATTAGGCGAGTATCCCCTGAGCAGGTACACCTTCACTGCCATTTTAATTACTGGATTTATCAGGTTGATTTGCAAATATTTAGAGGAGGTCGTCAAGGTTCATGAAGTGCATTTATATTTCAAAACAAAAAAACACATAAACATTGTATAAATGTATCAGTAAGAGGACCTAAAGTGAAGAATGAGAGACGGAAACAGCAGATTATTGAAATTGTCTCGCAACACTAACTTGAAAAGCAGTGGAGTAAGGCACGATTATGAGGTTTCCTGCAAAGCTGATAAGGGGCCCATGAGACTCCCATATCTTGCAGAATTTGATAGACATTAGGCTGCAGGGAGGCCCTGAATGTTTGGGGCATCCTTGAGCCGTAGGCGCCAGTGCACGAGCAAAGAAACATCAGAAAAATGTAAAATTCAAGATGGCCGCAATACTTACAACGAATCAGTGGATTCATCCTGATCGCAGCCTATCAAGGAAAATTTCACTGAGATAAGTAAATCAGACGAAAAAGGGCGTTGCCCGAGGACCAGGAATGATTATCTGGATGGTACCTACCTTCAGTTGCTAGCACTGAAACAAACAAATACAAAACGATATTTCTGGGGCCAGTAGATAATTTATGCATCAAATATGTCATCCATGTGTAACCTCTGGTCACAAAAATGGATGAAGACTTTTTTGCACTAGTGTCCATTGTTTACTAGAGTTGCAACGAAAAACCATGTAGATGCGCTTTAGCAAAGCATTATCAATTTCGTTTCAATCGTTTGAAAAATAATCATGGACACACAATTAGCTAACACCTGTCACATTACACTATATTGCTACTAAAACCGTTGCCTGCTACTGATATTTCTTTAAGCACCAAGATTGAAGCAGCGGAAAATAACGTTGGCCCAATAAGTGGAACACAGCTGTTAAATTTCGATTACTAATGACTATTAAAACAATCAATATCAGTTGCAACGGATCGCAGGGTAATTGCACATATGGTGTATTCTTCTAAATCAACACGAACATCTGCTCCACGTGATTGGAATTCTTTCCCAGCTGACATTTTAATATGCAGGTTGTGCCTGTAAATGAACTGCATTTTGTGATTTCACTGACATTGCAAATTATTTATTTATTCACTTTAGGGGTGTTTTTTGTAGTGTAATCACGCAACCAAGGCAGGTATTTTGGAGCTTTAGAGCAAATTGCAAGTACAAGAAAAATCCAGTAATGTGTTTGAGATGTTTCATAACAAAATTAAACATTTAGAATAAAATGGGTTTTTTTTCTGCATAATAATCTCACCAGAGCAGGGGTGGTGACACCAGGCATTGGCGTAATGAAACTTGAGGGCCCTCAGTGCTTAATTTGTAAATAAAGAGGTGCTGGTGCTCAAAGCCCTTCTCTTAAACACGAGGCTGCTGTAATAAAATCTGCCAGCACTGAATACTGAGTAAGTGTAATCCTGAAGCCATCTTGGGCCTCTTAAATCCATTTACGGCCACCCCTGTCTCTTCAGCTTATCCTGCAACTTTCTACTTTCTCCCTTTACACGCTTTTTTGTTTTTCCTTCTTCAGTCTTTCCCATGTGTGTCTTTTGCTGGCAGCAAATGCTTGAGGCATAAGAATAAGCCCCTGCCCTCACAAATAAGTACCGGTGCTCAGCACCGGAAACAACAAGCACAAATTATGCACTGAGGTCCCTCCCCTACAAAGTACCTGGATGAGGCCACCTCCCACTGGACCTAGTCAGGGGCCACTGCGTAGGGGGATCCCTGGAGCTTTGTTACGCCACTGACATCAGGGTCCCGAGCCCTGAGAGGTCCATTGAAGTTTGATAGTTGCTGTATTTTACTACCACAAGAGCAGTCAAAGGGGGCATTTTCCCTGCTTGCTCCAGGGTCCAAGGCATCCATGTTACACTACCACATCAGAGCTCAGCTTCCCTATATCAGCATTTTATGACCAATTCACGAATGCATTTTATGAGTATCTGAAATAGTATTCTTAAGTTAACAGAGTATGAAGGGAAGGCTGTGACAAGTTGCTGGCCCTCATTTTAAGGCCGAATTAGAAAAATGAAGGCTATCGTATGTAAAACACAAGTGGATCTTTATGAATGCTTCTAGCATTTCTGAGTTCTTGTTGTTTACAGGCATTCCATCCTGTTCAAGTTTAACCTATGCATGCAGACTTGTGTCTTCTTGCTGAATCCTAGTTGTCATACATCTACCAGTGTGTCCAATAATCCTACCAAGTGTTAGAAAATTGTGGAATCTTGTTTACCTTTTAAAGTGGTACTGCTATGTTTTCACAATGGGAGATTTACTATTCTGGCATTTAGTGAGAGAGGTGGTTGGAAGATAGTGGCCACTTTACAGTCTTTAGGCTTGAAATTGAGCATTTCTTTGTAAAATTTGTGGGTGGCGACTAAAATGCAAGAAACTTAGAAAACCTCATCAAACAAAGTGAAAAAAATAGGTTTGCACTATTGTTAGGTCTATCATAAACCAATATCTTTTAATTTTACTACAATTATATGTATAAAATTCTCACTTGCAAAGGCTTGCAGCAAGTGCACTTCAAAACAAACACTACCACAGTCAAAAAACCTGGCAGCCAACACCATACTTATTAACTTTGTCAACACACGTTAAAAATAGCAATGGATATAAAAAGATCGGTATTATTGTTGACCAAAAAGCTCATTTATTTTACATTTTGCTATAGAACTGATGTGTTTTGGGTTATGTGAAGTCACAGGACATTTAGCTAAATATAGCTCATTTAGGGCCAGATGTAGCAAAGGGTTTGCGCCTCGCAAACGGCGAAAAACACCGTTTGCGAGGCGCAAAAGCCTCTCTGCTATGCAGAAATGCATTTTGCGAGTCGGATCCGACTCGCAAAATGCATTTCCGACTCGCAAATAGGAAGGGGTGTTCCCTTCCTATTTGCGACTCGCAATGCTATGCAATTTCATTTGCGCCCGCGAAAGCGGTCGCAAATGAAATCGCTGTTACCATCCACTTGAAGTGGATGGTAACCCATTCGCAAACGGGAAGGGGTCCCCATGGGACCCCTTCCCCTTTGTGAATGATCCCAAAAACTATTTTTCAGAGCAGGTAGTGGTCCTATGGACCACTGCCTGCTCTGAAAAATACCGAAACAAAAGGTTTCGTTTTTTTTTCTAAGTGCAGCTCGTTTTCCTTTAAGGAAAACGGGCTGCAGATAGAAAAAAAAAAACTGCTTTATTAAAAAGCAGTCACGGACATGGTGGTCTGCTGTCTCCAGCAGGCCACCATCCCCGTGAGTGCCCATACTCGCAATGGGGTCGCAAACTGCGACCCACCTCATAAATATTTATGAGGTGGGTCTTTGCGACCCCATTGCGAGTTGCAGAAGGTGTCTGAGACACCTTTCTGCATAGCAAATTGCGACTTGCAATTTGCGAGTCGCACAGACTCGCAAATTGCAAGTCGCAATTTGCTTTTTTCCTACATCTGGCCCTTAATCACTATACGGTGCCCCATAATTGGGCTGATAAGGGCCAAACCGCTGCTAGGCTATTGAGCATGATGTTTAACTCATACTGCGAGTGGCTTTCCACCTTTGTTCTTCTACCGCCCAGGCTCTGACAGTTCTGTGTGTGAGGGACTCTTGCACTGTTATTCTACAGGCTATACACGTTCTGCGTGTGAGGGAAGCTTGCACTGCTGCTGCCTAGCCTGTACCTATTCTGTTTGTTCACCACAACCTTACAATTTTCATACACATCCTGTGCATGTTCTGTGTGAGGGACATTTACACTTCTGCTTCTGCTATACCTGTGTTTTGTGAGGATAGCTTTCACTGCTACTGGCAATACTGTTGTAGGAGGGCTACATGCACAAAAGAACCCCATGTCCTCTTTGTTCTTTGTACAAGAAAGTTGTATTGCTGATGCTCATGTGACATCCACCCTTTGTATATTAGTGTGCTTAAAACTTCTATCTCATTCTGCAAAAGCCCAAACAAGTGGCCTTGTGACTGCTCTGTTTAAACAAACTCTTTCTACAGTAAATATTTGTGCGAGGACGATTCCAGTTGAGAACGATGTGCAGGACACCTTGGGGAATATTATGAGACATGTTTGTGAATGCCCACAAAGTTATGAGAGAGCAGGTGTTCAAGTCCTGCGCAATGGAATCCACTGGCTATTTTTGTGACACTTTTCTAGAAAAGGTCATTAGTTTAATCTAAATTCAAAAATAAATGAGCATAGGAGTCTGATGAGTGGAAAATATTTTGTACATTTCGTTTCTGTTAATGAGAACCCGGCTTGCATTTTTCGTGCTTTGAATCATACTTATTGTGCAGGGTTCCGTAGCACCAGTTTTCCTACGGTAGGATACACTATAGCAAAAAACATTTATCAATTACCCTTTCTAATTTTACCGAAGATCGCTGTCACAACCCATTACAATATGATTTAGATGAAGAGGCTTGCTGGTGATATTACTGAAACGAAGGGGTGTAAAGTTAATGTCATGTTTTTGAACAACTGTCCACAGTGTGTTCCTGGTGTGCTGTTTGAGCAGAGGAACATTAATATTAGGACCAGGTGGAATTATAATTCAGCTTGCGGAATTTGGTACTCTCTGCTATTACTATTGTGCGAAGTTCCTGCCAAATTTCACCAATAGGCATGTGGTGGAATTATTTTGCCATTCACACCTCGCGATGTTCACAGGAACAAAACAAGACTCCACAGCGCATGCTTGGGAACCAGATTTGCCAGCATTTAGAATGATTTCCGGTCGCCACTGAACCCTCCGGTGTCATTTTTTAATGCTAGTGCTCACGAGCAGCCAGGGCTAAATCAACTCGGGAATGCCATTTCGAGTGACTATTCTACTAAAACAGATTGTTCAGGTATTTTTCCAGTGTGAAACACAGAGACTCCAACTTTCTCTTCCTGTCCATAAGGTTCGCCTCAATGCTTTATCCATCGCTTAGTCACTTTTTATTTGGATTTAGAGGTGAAAGAATGTCACTCTCTTTGTCTGCAATTCATGCAGCCATTGGATTTTAGGACTTCA
This sequence comes from Pleurodeles waltl, assembly GCF_031143425.1. NCBI lineage: Eukaryota > Metazoa > Chordata > Amphibia > Caudata > Salamandridae > Pleurodeles > Pleurodeles waltl. The sequence goes on along the minus strand of NC_090450.1, from coordinate 164,084,231 downwards.
TTTCTGTGACATCACAATAAGGAAGTGAAAAATCTTTTGGGTAAGTGTATTGTTTGATAGAGGGAATGCACCAATATATTTTTGTACATTTATTACATTTTTAAATTTGATTGTGGTTGTGTCAGGTGGCCTGGGATTGCAGTAGAGGCTTAATGTTTTTAGCTTTTACAAGGGAAAAAGGTTATACAGTTAAGTAAATGTTCTGCATGATTTTTTAAATTTGCACTATTCACTTATTTTACCATGTGGCCTGGTCTGCACATAAGCCATCCTCCCAGTCCTGGGTGTTGGGTGCATGAAACAAATGGTCTGATGTATATGTTGTTTTTAAGCATATATGATTTAGGCTAGGGATCGCATTGGATTAAATGCAAAAATGTATTTTTGTATTTCTCATTTTCGTCCTGCAAAAAGTGTATTTTAGTTGGTTAATAATATTTTGATGCCTTGGGAGGATGTGTGTTGTTGGAAAAAACGTATAGCTGACTTAATTTCCATTTCTGACATTGCTGAATTAATGTTAGTGTTTTCTTCATTGTTTGCTATGCCTCCTTTGTCTGGCCAGTGTGTGTGTGTCTGTGTGGGTGTTCCCAATAGGCCACCATTTCGTTTTTGTTCTTCATGGCATGTGGCCATTTTGTGCTGTCACTCTCCATAGACCTGCATGTGTTCTTTGTTGTTCATGTCTCCTTTTTTTGTTGTTAATTGTACATGTGGTCGGAGGCCTTTTGTGTAGCCATCCAGTGTGTAAAATCCCTTTTTCCAGTTTTCAAGGCCATGTTCTAAGGACATTGATAGAAGAGGCCTATGTCTTTTATTTTTTTAAAACAAATTCTTGTTTCCCTGATATCAGATGTGCTTGTGGGTCATTGTAGTATGTATATACAGCGGTTAAACAATATTATAATTTTTTTTAAAATTTTGCCCTGTACCTCCTTGCCTGCCACAGTCCCTAGTGAGGAGCCAAAAATTGCTTTTTAAATATTGTTTGATTTTTCCCTGCACCCCCTGCCTGCCATAGGTCTATTAGGCCATAGGTGCACACCAGCATACATTTTTAAGGATTATAGGCCTGATTACGACCTTGGTGGATAGGATACTCTGCCACAAACGTGACGGATATCCCATCTGCCATATTACAAATTCCATTATATCCTATGGAACTTGTAAAATGGCGGGCAGCATATCCATCACGTTTGTGGCAGAGTATCCCATCCACCACGGTCGAAATCAGGCCCTATGTCATTTTCTCAAGCATCCCTAGCCTGCTATTGGTGCACAACAGCATTCACTTTTTAAAGAGTTTTTCCATTTCCCCTTGTACCCCTTGCCTGCCTGCCATAAGTCTCTTAGACCATAGATGCACACGAGCATTCATTTTTGAAGGATTATGTCAATTTCTCCTGCACCCTCTACCTGTCATAGGCACATAACAGCATTCATTTTTATAAGGGTTATTTCTTTTCCCCCTGCACCCCTTGCCTACTATAGGTCATAAATGCCATAGGAGCAAACCAGCATTCATTCTTTAAGGATTATTCAATGTTTTCCCTGCACCCACTTGCCTGCTACAGGTGTTTCACCTTTGAGGCAGATAAAGCAAACTTTGAAATCTGTATGTTGTTATCCTAATTAAACTAGTATGTTATTGTCTGAATTGGAATGGATACACTATTGTTGTTAATTTTTTGGGGTGACCTCACTAAATTATATTGTCTATATGAATAATTCAAACTGCTAAAATGCCACTTTTCACTGAATATTTTTCTTGTTTGTTTGGTTTAGGTGCACAAGAGACATCACCCACAGTGCTGAGAGACAGTAGCCTGAGTCAAAATAACACCACTCTACACTACCTGAGTCCTCCTCTGCTTCCACTTGTACAGCTAAGTTCCAATTGACAGAGCTTCAAGTTGGCACCAAATAAAGCTGTTCCTGCTCAGAAAGTGGCCAGTCAGGAAGAGCAGGAGAAATAGATTGCCACCACTGGTGTGCTGCCCTCCACCTTTTTCAGGAAATGTGGTGTGCCTATTGCACCATCCTCCGGGCAGCAAGCTGGGAGCAGCACTGTCACATCAACGGCACCGTCCCAACCTAAGTCCAATGCCATGTCTCCCAGTGAGGCATCCACTACATTCCTGATGACGATCAGTGAGTCTGAATTGGATTTGTCTCAGCTGCAAAGTATCCAATCATTACAGGAAACTGAGCAATGTAGACAACAGAAGCCGCAATCAGCCACAGTTCTTCCTGAGGAAGGAGCAGAACAGGAGGTTAAACTTTCTGCTGAGCAAGTTGTAAATCACAAAAATGTGCTTTCCTTTCTCCAGCAAGAAAAATAAAGAGTACTCTGCCATCTTCTCCAAGGTCCCCTTTGGATGATTTGGACATGGATTGGACTCCGGCCGAGTCTGAGACCTGCCACAAGAGACAAGGGAAATGGAAAGTTCCTGAAGGCCTTAGGATTATGAAAAATGACAGTGATGAGGATGAGCCAGTGATTGTCAGTATTGAAGGTGGCTCAGAGGACACCGAGATTACCCCTCCCGTTCAACATGCTCAGAGGGATGTGATACTGTTCCACTACCACCACCGCCAGCTTCCATATTTTTAAGGCCCCTGCTGAGACCTGCATCCCCCACTACCTCAGTCACAGTATGCACTGCATAGAGGCTAATGATACACACACCTACCTCCAGTTCTTCAGGCATTGGCAGTGGCACACTAAAAAAGTTCTCCTCCCCAGTTTGGAACTTCTTTTCGATTAGCAACAAGGAGAATAATATTGCGATATGCTTCATTTGCCATGTAAGTGTTTGTCAACGCAAGCCTGGTTCACACTATGGTACCGGAGGCTAAATGTCCCAAAAGAAAAATCATCTCCCAATCCGGTGAGAGGAGCACCATAAAAAGGTAGCTGGTGATGGTGATGAGATAGGGCAAGCAGCTCTGATCACTGTGGTAGAAGGAGATGATGAGAAAGAAGAGGATGACAGCTTTACACAAATCAGACCTATCCCCTGCAGTGTGCATCAGCAACCTCCAAATGTCACAAGACTCAAGTGTGGACACCACCGCATACAGTGATTATCCCAAGACTACCACTTCCTTGCTCTCTCTGGAAGTCACCTGTGTCAGTGGCACGACAAAAGTAAAACATCCAATATACTATTATGGGCATGTTTAGGAAGGAATGACCATATGAACACAACTACCTAATGGCACTATTTTACAACTTGACACTGGCTAAAATGTTAGTGATGCATCATCTCCATTTTTCGTTTGTGGACAGAGTGGGATTTTTAGAATTTATGGAAGCCATCTGCCCAAAATGGAAGATTCCTAACTGGACCTATTTTGCCAGAGTTTGCTGTTCTAGTGCTCCGTCCTAAAGAGCTCAGATTAATTTGACAAGCTGTGCACCAGAGTGCTGTTCACATTATCTACCTGACAACAGATATGTGAACCAGTTGCCATGCAACTGACTACATATGTACCACTTCAGACTGGATCTCCTTTGTGGGGGTTACATTAAATTTCAAAGCAACTTTATTATAATGAATCTAAAAGTCTGTGCTAGACATTTTATAGAAAGGGTAAGTTAAGGAAAATACCAGGCAAATATTTTTGTTGGCACATTGACTACTGTTTATTTACATTGTTTTTCTTTGGTTGCAGAAAATGTGTCCTAAATATTTGTCATTTGTAATATGTGTCCTAAATATTTGTCATTTGTAATATGTCTATTTTAGGATGTAATTAAAATAAGATAATTTTGTTGTAATCTTTTTTAAGTTCCTTTACCATGTAATTTTCAAAGTTGTGACATTTGCAGTTATATGTTGCTGTTGAATAGAATTCGGGGAACATGGTTTGATCCTGGGAAAGACACACTTACACATTGGATATACATATCGTATATGAAGAAAACTTGCACAGTGATTGAAATGAAGTTTTTTTAGATTGCATTGGACTTGTTTTCTGTTGAATGTTGCTACCAAGGCAGTAGTGCTGCTCAAATTGCTCTGACCACATGTGTTATGTGAAGCAAAGAATAGAAATCTCCCTTCACATTGGCAAAATTCTAAATTGGTGAGAACTGCATGAATCTGTTGATGTTTCTCATCACTGAAGAAGGAAAGTCTTGTAGCATACCACTGAAAGTAGGTTGTGACTTTCCACCATATACTGCAACAGTGTATTGGAATGATCCTGTGGCCACAAATTGCGTTCTGTCATTATTTTCACTATTGGTGTTATTTAAATGGGATTCCTTTTGTGAGGCAGAATATCTGGCTCGAGCTGATGTCATAAATTAATAATAGGCTGGCTATTTAAGATGATTTAATTTATTATATCCCTTTCTTCCATGGTGGCAAGGTCTGGAAATGGTTTCATAAAATGAGGCCATTGTCGTCTCACTCTCCCTGGGTTGATATGTCTGCATTCAAAGTGTTAAATCATGTTTTAATTTTTGAAAATATGTTTTTAAAATTAAACACAAAATTATTTTTTGTTTCAAAGAGTTGATTTTTACATAATTTTACACAACATTTATTTGTGTTTTTTTTATATTCCATTTTTCACATGTCTATTTTTTATAAAAAATGTGTAAGATATTTTAAGTGTATTATTTACATATTATATTTTTATAATTATTTATCTAAAATTCCATCAACGAAAGTATAAAGAAAAACATGCAAATATCGCATTTCACCATAGTAATGCAGTACTTAATACATTTTTGCCAAAACAAATCAACAACATTAACATTTGGCATATTTATGCAAACTAGCCACAATTTGAATGGTGGTGATGTACTTAACATTCACAAACACACTATTAAACAATCTAAAGTGGTGGAAGCCTGACCTTGTCATCAGGACATTTGCAAGTAGACGCATGTCGGTGGAAGTTGACAGGTAATTTGGTGTGAATCTCCACAACAGACACAGCCATAGGCTAACATGTCTGAATGCAAGGTACGTAAGCCAATGGATGTGTCCATTTCCATTGACAGTTTCGCACATAATGTTTATATACGTGGCATTCAAAAAGACTCTCTTACCTCCTAACAGTGCTAACAATACCTCCTAAACTTTTGCTGCTGTTTCCTGCCTCTGTGATCTACAATTCCTGGAAAATCAATCAGGAGACAGGGCCTCACATTTTTCGCCAAATGAGCTGGAGATGCTGGCAGATATGGTCCTGTCCCAATACAGCAAACTGTATGGCTCACTCGAAGAACAGGTGCTTGTTTGAAATGGCAATTTATTTATGAGTAACTTTTTTTTTTTTTATGTAAACACAGGCTAGAATGTCTCGTTTAGTTCCTGAGTGAAGTGTAGTTATTGAAGCAAAGGTTCTGTTTATGTTTAATCATATATATATATATATATATATATATATATATATATATATATATATATATATTTGCTTTTTAATTTCCCAAAATAATATTAAGTTAAATCAAAAATTGACCATACATTAATAATATAAATTAACATATATATTTTTACATACTAAAAAAATATTCTTTGGAATTTAGAAATTCTGACAAATAGCTCAACCTAGATGCTGTCCATTCCCTGGATTAGCACAATTAGGACATAACAAGGGATAATGTTACTCAACAGGTTACTACAAATTTGAGTTTTAAAAAAAGACGTAAAGCTATACTGCTTTAATGTTTACGAATGTTTATGACTAATTTCTAAACTTTGTGGTACATCAAAACCAGAAAAAGTAACACAACATGTTGGTTCTTTCTTTTTTTGTATCATTACAGGTAAACTCCCATCAGGATGCCATTGCCAATAAGTAGCAGACCCTGGGGGTCTACAAGCAGCACAGTATCCACTGCAGAAAACCATGAGAGGACCTTAGATGATGACCAAGAAGTCAGCAGTAGTCCAGCTCAGCCAGTCCTCCCAACATTCCAAGCATGTATGCAGAACCCTGACCCTCCTAATTGCCCGCACACTTGAGGTAGCCTATCCCCAGCTTGATGGGCACATAAAAGACAGACAACTCCTTGAAGGAGGTAAGCTTTTTGTTATTTTTCATTTTAAAGAACTCATTTTTTTTTACAACAACAACATTTGGATTCAACATAAAGGGTGACACATGACCAATACGCAAGAAGAGATATTGGACAAGGTATATCAAGATGTGTTTTTGAAATTATTTCTTAAAATAGATACGTTTATATTTTTGATCACATACAAAGGCCTGTTTGGAGCAGATCCATGCCTACTTGAAATATATTTAACATAATTTTGTTACATTTTATAAGGGACAGTTCTACCAAACAGGCAAAACGTTTTTTTTGTATCAGATGTGATACTCCATCACAACTGTGAATGTACTGATGTCACCCCTATTGCACATGACATAGCATAAACTGCACTTACGATACATTGGATGTCCCCAACCTCACATCTGTGAGCTAGTATTAAAAACAAACGATATTAAATGTGTGAACCAAAATAACAAAAACATAGGATTAAATGGATATAAATGTGATTACTAACATATTAAAAATATGTTCTCAATTTAAAAACATTTCAGTTTATGTTAAAAATTACAATTTTGCATGATGCCATTCTCATTCACCAATGTGCATGTAAGCCAGTCTGTTTTTAGAAAAATGTATTCTAAGGGCACTATTTATTGGAAACAAACATTAATGACAGGCAACACATAACAAACACACATTAATTTCAGGTCCTTGTTATGTCTAGATGAAATATCATTAATGATTCCTTAAAGGGACCTTTCCAGATGGAATGTTCCCTCACAAACAAAGCATATATTTTGTCCTGCCTATCCCAAGGGCAATGTTTTATAATGCACTTTCAAGTTTGACAGAGGGAGATTCTGTCACATACATGGTGGAAAAATCAAATACAGGCACAACAAATTACTTGTTTTGAAATATGTGAAATGTATCAAAGTTAAGAATTGTACAATTGTAAATTGCATTTTGTTAATGTAATTTGAATCAATGTGGGTAAAGGTTTACTCTACTAATGTACCAATATTTGACTAACCTGAAAACTGGATTTTGTTTTTTTTCACATTGGAAAAACAAACTAATATTAAATTTGGATACTTTAGAGAACATTTTTAAATATATCTATCTGTACTAAAGTGGATTAAAAATGTATTAAGCTCTACCTTGTGCAATAGAAGTAATTTAAAATTAAACAAAAACATTTTTTTGAATTTCTTTAACCTCATAGGTAAATGCATAGTGTGTGATACATTAGCAAGCACCTTAAGTACAGATATGAAAACATGCATTTTAACTTTTAAAAACACTTAAGTTAATTAAAGTAAGATTTATTATTATGAAATGGCCAAATAAAGAAACAGACTTTCAACCTATATAAATACTATTATAACATTACAATAGATATTAACACACATTGTTTTATAATTTTATTTTTTTTAAAGTCTAATCAGCCTTTTTTTAGCCATGTATACACAATATAAGAAGTGTTTTTTTTAAATCTATAACATTGTTATCACAAGCTCACTATTAAAAACAACAAATCTGAACCATTTAGATGTGTACAGCAGTTCCTTCAGATAGTTCATAATATATATGAAAAATGAATTGAATTAGGAGCATTAATAAAAAATTACAAAATTGTGACCAATTGGTTTTTGACAATGTTCCCTACATTCAGGAGACAAATATATGTATAAATCTAAGTTTAAAAGCTTTGAAGCAGGTGAAATTTAATGATTTAGAAAATGTTTTGTGACCAGAGTTATGACCAGTTATATTTACACAGATACAATAAAACTATTGTATATGTCTTTACAGCATCTTCAAGACCAAGGAGAAGGAGACAATGGCCAAAAAGGCGGAGAAGCAGCTGGCCACTGTGTTTCGGGTGGGGAAATATCTGACACCAAAGGACACAGCAGAAAGGAGGGTGAGGGGACTGGTACAAAGGCCACCACATCTTCATTTTCATCAGAAGCCTCCACAAGTGGCCAGTCCCAAGTGGTGGTGGACTCTACTGGAACTGTTAAAACATCATCCTTGTCCACCACTGAGAGACACAACTCCACCCTCCCTCTTGCATCCCAGGTGTCCAAACCCAACCCCCTGAAAAGGCTTGGGGTCTCCTTTGCCACATGCACCTTACCCCATGCCCCTGTCACCCCGGCTGCACTGAGTGAGGAAGTTATAGACCTCTCACGCAGCGTATCTGTAGACCAGACTGCAATAGTAAATGGCATCCAGAGGCTAAGCTTCCAAATGCAATAAATGGTTGCATTTCTGGATGCCATTCGCAGTTCAATGTCTGGCATGAAGAGATTGCTTACCAAAATAGCAACCATCTCACTCACCCCAGTGTCCCAACCTTCCCAACCTTCTGCCTCAATTCAGGTCCCTTCCTCAACCCAAATCCCAACCCCCCACCCCAATCCCAAGCACACTCAGGGCCAGATGTAGGAAGCATTTTGCATGGTGCAAACTGCGAAAATCGCAGTTTGCGCCATCCAAAATGCCCATTGCGATGCACATTCACAATTTGCAAGTCGGTACCGACTCGCAAATTGTGAATGCGACTCGCAAATAGGAAGGGGTGTCCCCTTCCTATTTGCGACTCGCATCGTGATGCTAAATTGCTTTGTGACGCAGATGCAGTCGCAAAGCAATTCGCAGTTATCGCCAGTGTCACACTGGTGGTAAGCCATTCGCAAAAGGGAAGGGGTCCCCAGGGGACCCCTTCCCCTTTGTGAATGTTGCCCAAAATGTTTTTTCAGAGCAGGCAGTGGTCCAGTAGACCCCTGCCTACTCTGAAAAAACGAAACCAAATGGTTTCGTTATTTTTTTTATTTTGCAACTCTTTTTCCTTTAAGGAAAACGGGCTGCAAAATAAAATAAAAAGACTGCTTTATTTAAAAAGCAGTCACAGACATGGAGGTCTGCTGTCTTCAGCAGGCCACCATCCCTGTGAGTGCAGGGACTCGCTATGGGGTCGCAAAATGCGACCCACCTCATTAATATTAATGAGGTGGGTCTTTGCGACCCCATAGCGATTCGCAGACGGTGTCTGAGACACCGTTCTGCATCAGAATTTGCGATTCGGAAATTGCGAGTCGCACCGACTCGCAATTTCCGAATCGCAAATTCTGAAATTGCTACATCTGGCCCTCACTTCTTTGCATGCACCCAATCCAACAAACACAAGCAGCAGAAACCCAAAAGATAAGCACAACACACAAATACACATAAAGCATACAAACATAAACACACTATTGACACTACACCCACAAACACAACACCCACAAGCAACACCACACACCCACAACTACCACCAACCACCACCACACCCACAAGCACAACAACCACCAACACACTCACAAGCCCAACAGCTACCACCACACCCACAACTACCACAAATGCCACCACACCCATAAACACCACAACCACCACCACACTGACAATTACTACCACACCCTCAAGCACCAGAACTACTCCATCCACCACAATAACACACCCATCAACACCAACACAATCACACAATAGCACACCTACACACAAAACAACATCAACCAAAAACACACACACACTCACCAGAGCATCACACGACTGCCAAGAAATACACATCCAAACATACAGAACAAACACCAGACCCACATGCAACTGCCAAACATGCAAACAGAAGCTCATCACCCACTCCAGCTCCCTTTACCTTCACAAGCCAATCCTCTTCCACCCCTACCCTTACTCCTCCTTCTGAATTCTTATTTTACTTTGCCTTAACCCCTACCAAACCTAAACCCACCCCTCCCAAAAATGGCAGGTACTAAAAGGAGGCTTCCATTGCTCACAATGGGTCTCTGGGTGTTTTTGCAGGATTAGTGTTGCTAATCCTACAAAGCGCTGGACTAGCGTAAAATTTCAGATGCTAGTCCCCTAACTGCAGCCATGGTGAACCATATTTTAAATACAGCACACATATGGTGGCATTATGGGGTGCTAAGGAGCGCAAATACAGTGGCGCTGCACTTTGTACATTGCCACTTTTCTTAAATATGCCCCTATGTCTTTCAAAGAGAAGGGGATGCAAATCGGGACAGTCAAATGCCTGACACAAATGCTACTTCTTTTTGATGTTTGCACAAAGTCAACAAAGAGGACAGTGCAATGAGCCAAGCAAGCCCTTTGTTGCATCTGCTACAGAATCAGTTGAAAAAGGTGTTGCAAAGGTTTGCCAGTGTGAATGAAGAAGTGTATGGGTTAGTTCAGAGCTGAGCCATTCACTTGGCTGTTAATAAAATGCTGCAATGATAGATCATCTCCTCCAAATAGTACAATTCTGCCACAATCTTTGATTCACAGTACAAAGAATACTGCCCACTTTTATTCCTTTTTCAGAAGAGGATGTTTCACAATTAGAGAAGTGGAATGCTGAGCAAGTGAGAGACGTGGAAGAAGAATGGCTGAAAGTTAGAGTCCCAGACAGAAGTTATAGCGTGCAACCTTCAACTTCCAGAGAGGGCAGTGATGTTGTCTTACAGCAGCCAACACCAGCAACAATACCACAAACAGGATAATTGGACCCAATCTCTGAATGGCTTGGTTTCAAGTGACAGGGCATAATTCAAGTGCAGTGGCAAAGGCAACATAGATTGAGCAAGAGGCAGCAATAATGACTATTCAGAGCATGGTCTAAGACCATTTGGATGACCCAAAAGACTATCTGGATGACCTGGATCAAAACCCATTGGTCTATTGCTATAGGAAGATGCTCCAATGGCAAGAGTTCAGCAGGCTCTCAATAAAGTATCTGACTTATTCAGTAGCCGGTGTATCTGCTGAGCATGTGTTCAGTGCAGCTGGCATAGCTGTCGCAGTCAGAAGGACCAGTCTATAACCTCAAAATGTGAAGAGATTGCCCCTGATTAAAATGAACCAGCACTTCATGCCACAAGATTACACTGTTCCTGAAACAGCACAGAAGTAGGGTGATTGGTCAGACTCAAGTATGTTAGCTAAGCAACTTCTGGGTGAACCATCTCTACTTCCCTGACTAACTAGGCCTCAATAGAACTTTCACATTGTTGTTGAACTGTTTTGCTAAAAAGGATCTAGCTAGAGGAACATTTATATATTTGGTGTCCGACTTATGCAACCCCAACACTTATTCACATGTATGGACTGGATTTGAGTTGGACCAGTGTGCACGGAAGAAGCCTCCTTGTTACACTTGACAGCTTTAGGGTGGTCACCCCTCCAAATCTTTGTCTGCCTCCCTCTATTTCTTGGACACTGTTTTGCTGGTTTTAGGACTCTGCGCACTTTACCACTGCTGACCAGTGGTAAAGTGCATGCGCTCTCTCCCCTATACATGGTAACACTGGTTAACACCCAATTGGCATATTTACTTTTCCTCTAAGTCCCTAGTAAATTGCACTATGCATGCCCAGGACCTGTCAATTAAATACTACTAGTGGATCCACACAAACAGACATTTAGCCATGTCTCAGGCCTTCCATTGCAAGGTCTTTTGTGCAGTTTCACTGCCACTGTGACTTGGCATTGAAAACTACTTTTCAAGCCTTAAACTCCCCTTTTTCTACATATAAGTCACCCCTAATGTAGGCCCTACGTAAGCCATATGGCAGGGTGCTCTGTAAGTAAAAGGCAGGACTTGTACTTATTTGTTTTACATGTCCTGGTAGTGAAAAACTCACAAATTCATTTTCCACTGCCATGAGGCCTTCTCCTCTCATAGACTATCATTAGAACTGCCCTCATATACTTTTAGGTGGTAGAATCTGATCTGGAAGGAGTAGCCCTGTCATGTTTAGTATGGCAGAATGGTAATGGAAAAACATTCTTACTGGTGAAGTTGGATTTAATATTACTATTTTAGAAATGCCACTTTTAGAAGGTGGGCATTTCTATGTACTTACTGCCATCTGTGCCTTACAGCCTGTCTCCAATTCACATCTGGTTTGTGCTGGTTGACAGCTCCCCTTGTGCATTCCACCCAGACAGCCATAATCACAGGACACTCAGTCACATCTGCATTCATCTGCATTCATCTCTATACTGAATGGGTCTCCTTGGGCAGGAAGGATGGAGGGGCTCTCTCTTACACTTCAAAGGCCAGTGGCCTGCCCTCACACAAATGACTAATAACCCCCTACAGGGATCCTGGCACACAGGAATGGAATGGGCTGAAAGGGGAACTTGTGCTCTTCAAAACCACTCTTTGAAGTTTCCCCCCTACAAAGGCATTTTTAATTGTATATATACTGAGTCTTCGACCCCACCTAACCAGATACTTTTGGATCTACACTTGAATTCTGTCTGAGGGACTGCCTGGCTGCCCAAAGGACTCATCTGGACTACTTTTCTGAGAAAGACTGCTGCTGGCTTAGATTGAACTTGCCTCATGTTCTAAAGTCTCAGGGCCACAAAGACGTCACCCCAGAGAAGAAAATTCCTGTGTGCTGAAAAAATGATGTAACGCTTGCAGAAATTGACGCAGTGCCTGTCTCCCAGCTGAAAATTTGCTGCATCACCTAGCAGATCAATGCAGCACCTGCTCCTTCTTACCAGCATATCAAGGACTTTGAAAGCATCGTCCATGGGAGAGAAACCAAGGCTGCGCTCCTGGAAATCGACGCATCACCATGCAGCGTGGAAAGAAACAATGCATCGTCTGTGCCTTGCTGGAAAATCTGACACAGCTCCTTATTTTTCAACACATCTCCTTCTCTGCAGCCCAGTGTGTGGTCATTTTTGACACATCCCAGGAACTGTGTGTTACAAGGATATAACCACTGATTCTTAAGGATTGAGACTCATCTTACCCCTTAAAAAGTGATATGTCGACTTGTGCATAATGGATTTTTGTCATTTTGATCTTATTTTATTCAGATAAATATTACCTATTTTTCTAAACCCGTGTGGTGTATTTTTGTGATGTTTTCACTGTGTTTCTATATGAATTATTGCACAAATACTTTACGCATTACCTTCTAAGTTAAGTCTGCCTGCTCCACGCCAAGCTACCAGAGGCTGAGCACAGGATAATTTGGATTATGTTGTGATTTACCCTGACTGGGATTGTGGTCCCGCCTTGGACAACGGTGTATACCTCTGCCAACTAGAGACCAAGGGGGTGATTCTGACCGCGGCGGACGGCGGTCGCCGCCCGCCAAGCGGTTCCCGCCGAAAGACCGCTCGGCGGTCAAAAGACCGCGGCGGTCATTCTGGCTTTCCCACTGGGCTGGCAGGCGACCGCCGAAAGTCCGCCCGCCAGCCCAGCGGGAAACACCCTTCCCATGAGGAAGCCGGCTCAGAATGGAGCCGGCGGAGTGGGAAGGTGCGACGGGTGCAGTTGCACCCGTCGCGAATTTCAGTGTCTGCAAAGCAGACACTGAAATTCTTTTTAGGGCCCTCTTAAGGGGGCCCCTGCAGTGCCCATGCCATTGGCATGGGCACTGCAGGGGCCCCCAGGGGCCCCACGGCACCCCATACCGCCATCCTGTTCATGGCGGGCGAACCGCCAGGAACAGGATGGCGGTAAGCGGTGTCAGAATCCCCATGGCGGCGCAGCAAGCTGCGCCGCCATGGCGGATTCCCATGGGCAGCGGAAAGTCGGCGGTACACCGCCGGCTTTTCGCTTCTGGCCGCGGCTGTACCGCCGTGGTCAGAATGCCCGGCGGTGCACCGCCAGCCTGTTGGCGGTGCTACCGCCAACCTCCGCCATGGCGGTAATTACCGCCAGGGTCAGAATGACCCCCCAAATTTCTAAGACTTCCCATTGCTTCTAGGACATAATGGAAAAGCCTCCCATTCCAATCCTTATTTTTTTTTAATTCACCAGCCGGGCCATCCCAGAAAAGATCATTAATATGTAAGACTGATATTGTTTATTGCGGCCATGGGAAAAGAGGAGATACAATAGACAAATATGTACCATTATGCTTGGAACAGGTAACTATTGCATCAACTAGTGATATATATTAAGTAAGGGTTAGTTATGATGATTCATTTGGACACAGACAGCGCACTTGATTTTGAAGATTTGCAATATTTGAGGCCCGCTACCTGATTCTGCCTGAAAATGGTTGCCCTTTTCACACTTAGCTAGATTTAGTTGCATAGTCCACTCCTTGCTGTATTTTTTGCGGGTTCTACAGAGAAAAGAAAAGTCTGTTTAGTTAACAAATGTACACATAATGCTTAATTTGTTATTGCACGTCTTGTTCATCAACAGCAGTGCATTACAGGTCTATCACTCTATCATTTGGGTCAGTATAGAGTTGGGACTCTGAGTCAGGACTAAGGGCAGAAGCACCTCAACAGACAGAAGAAGGAAGTTATGAACAATGCCTATCAACTTCAAAGGGGAACCAACATGACTCGAAGAGGCGTACTCAGCCCTTTCTACTGGACAGAGGTACATCGATTTGGCAAATGCTGAGTAGTTTGCTGGCCAAAACTTCAAACTCCTCTAATTAAGTGGTTGTGGTCGGGGGGACTGTAACTGGAAACGTGTCTCATGATGAATGCACTCAGCTGAATGATATGACAGTTGTGGGATTGATCAGCCAGGTAAATGCAGCTACTTGTCTGGGATTGGTTATACAATTGTTCTCACCTCTCAGTTAATCAAGCTTGAGTTATGATTGCAGCAATGTAAGTTCTTACTCTGCCCTCATGAAGCTTATCTTCTCCTTGACTGTACAACATCAACATTTACTGTTTTGCAATTCATAGGCCTTCTCTTCTGTACAAAAGTTTCATAACACTCCTGCTTACCTTACAGGACTAGTTCAGCCATGCACCCAGATGAACTTTCCAAGAATAAGAATGCAGATTTATCATCCAATTTGGCGTTTATATACAGTACCGTTTTCTTTTAGCAATCATAATTTTTGGAACTGTGTAGGTTCACTGCTCCCTAATTTGTATTTTTCAAACCTAGGTGACAGAACAATTAGATAATAACTTGAGTCTCTGTGGCAGAAGGACTGTTTGTAATGCATTTATTAAGTGAACTGTGCCAGTCCTTCATTTCCTCCCACAACAGATTTGATAATGATGTGATGCTCATCAACCTGATGAATATTGTTGTGTTTTTCCCAACTCCACATCCCTATTCATTCATCAAACCCCCTGCCCTCTCCCCACTGACTGTGTGATATTTAATGAGGTGTGACGTACAAATTTGTGCCATGAATGGATCACACACTTGGCGGGGCTGTGGGTAGAAGTGACACCAACTTACTGTGGGATCATTTTACTGTCTTACCTGAACAGCAGCCCACACCTGATTCACAAAGGTAAATGTGCATTTTTGGGGGAAGTTCACTCTTGCAGTTTAACTAAACAACTAGAACTTTGCCATTACAAGCAGTAAACTTAAGACTTATGAGTATCAACTATGAATAGTAACTCCTTTAAAGTGAGAAGGGTTACATACTACTCATAAAGTTACTACTTACAAAGTTAATTATGTAAAAGTTACTAGTTCTAAACTTACACTGCAAGAGGCAGTAAACTAACCCCAAAAGTGTAACTTTCACTTTGTGAATCAGGCTTTCTGTGCGTTACTTACAAAATCAAGGCAACATGGAGTAACTAGACTTTCTCATGCATCCTAGCTTTTGACTGGATGATTTTGTAAGTTTTGTTTTATTCCTTTTTTCTGAAATAGAACCCAGGATTACTTACAAGTTACTACTGCTAGATTTTGTTGTATGAGTTTTTTATCATGGTGGTCTGATCTAGGCCTTTGATAACCCGTTAACTCTGTGTTTTCTTTCAGTCTAGCTGCCTGTGATGGATAATCTTTCTGAATAATCCTCCAGATGGAGTTCACCTCATTTGGAACAGTTGGGAGAAGAACCCCCCTTTGTGATGTCTTCTCTCTTAGCACAAGAACACTAATACCACCACCATTAAGAAGGCCCTTTGAGAAAACCCTGCTATAAGGTTTGGGAAGATTGTGAGAAGTACCATCACTTAATCTATTCAGGGAAGAAATCGAAGAACTAGTTAATGACTTAGCAGTGAAGTTGTCCTTTGGAAGAAGAGATAGTATTACATTTTTTGTGTATGTTGTTGGCAGACACTGTTAGTGGGTAATAATAGTTACAGAGGGGAGGACAATGGCAGAAACTACACTAACTAGCATACTTTACAGTATAATTGATAAGGGCTGTGTGCTGCAAAACCTCATCAGGTGAAATAGAATTAACTGGTTTTCTGTTCCCAGACAATGCAGCTCTGGTGGCAGGATATTAATAATTACTTGACTTCAAAGTTCACCTACCTCAGCTCCTTCTAGGAAAGTTTAGGGGTGATCCATCAAGAGGGGTCTGGGAAAAAGGGGGGGGCAAAATGTAAAAATTCCATGCATTTTCCATAGACATCTTTAAGACAGGTTATAGCAAATACTGCTTTACGGAATTCCACCAAATTCATCAGGATGCTAAATCTTGGTTCACAGATTGTGCTTTTTGTGATTTGGTGTAAATCCGTTCAGTGGGTTTTGAAAAATTAATGGTACAATCTAATTGTATATTTTGCCAGTTGGGCTCAAAAGAATCGCAGAGGCTCTTAAGGGAGGACCAATTTGAAGAAAAAGCATTCTGATTGGCCCAGGCAGCTTTATTTCCCTTGGGCCAGCGCATTCCTGTGGGACTCAGACTCTTGGGAGTGCTTGGATTTGGTGGCCAGCAACTTAAGAAAATCGTTGCTGGCAGCCATTATAAGAATCGGGAACTATGGACCTGATTATGAGTTTGATGGCAGGAGAAGCCAACCGCCAAACATGCAGGGATGAGACCGCCGTCAACCCAGCGGCCTCACCCCCATTCGTATTACATTGTTCCCAGTGGGCTGCCCGGCGGGAACATTGTATGATGACATTCCTGCTGGTCAGCCTAGCAGGAACAGTGCTACAGTATTGGTCTCGGCTCTTTTAAGGGAGCCGAGACCAATGCCAGAGCAAACCAGCACCCTCAGAATGCTCACTGTCTTCCAAGCAGACAGTGTGCATTCTGAGGGAGCTGGGCAGAGGGGTCCCTGCACAGTTCACACAATGGTTGTGGGCAGTGCAGGGGTCCCTGTGGCCCCCAGCACTTCCTTTCCATCAGCCTTTTCATGGTGGTTAAACCACCATGAAAAGGCTAGCGGAAAGGGGACTCCTGATCAGCACAGTGGTGCTGAACAGAGCACTGTCAGGGCTGACCACAAGTTTGTCCACCGTCAGCCTATCAGGAACCATGCTCCTGGTGAGGACGGTGGTCCCCTGCCATCTGACTGCCAGGGTCATAATATGGCAGTCGGACTGCCAGGAGTGTGATGGTCTGACCGCCACTGCGAGGCTGGCACTCTCAAGACAGCCAACCTTGTAATAAGGACCTTAGTCCCCTGCTCTGGAGCTGTACAAAATAATGTATATGGGAGCAAGGTAGGGATGCCCCTGGCCCCCTAGGCCCCATGGGGAGGACCCAAAGGGACCACCTCAAGGCCAAAAAAGAAAGAAAATGGCAAAAAATGCAAAGGTCCCGGAAGACTCTTGCAGGATTTCAAAAAACAAAAGCAAAACAAAATCGGGGCCAGGCTGCATTTATTTGTTATAAGCCCAGGGGAGCCTACCCCGAGGGCCAAAAACAATGTTTATGGGGAAGGGGAGATGTGCAGCCCCTCCCTGAGCCACTGGAGGCTCTAGGGATCCCACCCCCGGCCAAACGTATTATTTATAGGGAGAGGGCCTCACGGACTGCCCCACCTGAGCATCTAAAGACCTCACGGTATCCAGCCCAGGGGGCCAATTTCTTTAAACCATTAAGGAAACACACCCCCAGCACCAATTCCTTTAAGCTATTTAATTACTTTAAGCCATTAATTACCCCGGGAGCCTACACGTGGGGCCAGCTCAGAAGCTATGTCCCAGGGTTACTTGACATAACTCCAACTATAACTGGCAAATTATTATGGTTCGGTACATTTAAAATGTGAGCCTAACTATAACATCCCTGTCACCTTTGTTTTTTAAGTGAATTTCTATGTTTTTTAAATTCTATTTCCTAACTATAACGTACCTGTAACCTTTTTTTCCAGTGAATTCCATTTTCTTTTAATGTATATTAATTTTAATTACTATGGGGGTTAGTACAACTTTGGAGGAGGTGTTAATCCGTCCCAAATGTGACGGATCTACCACCAGCCGTATTACGAGTTCCATAGGATATAATGGACTCGTAATACGGCTGGTGGTATATCCGTCACTTTACCGTCACTTTTGGGACGGATTAACACCTCCTCCAAAGTTGTAATAACCCCCTCTATGTTTATCAAATCACCGCCGCACACGGCCTTCCCCCTATAAGCACCAAACCTTGCACCGTGCAAGGCCTTCACCCATGCGCAGGGGAGGTTGCACGTAAGACCTGCACTGCAGCCAGACCCTGCAGGCAACACCTCCTAAACACCCAAACTTGTGCCGTGCACAGCCCTTTGGCCATGCACAGCAGGAGTTGTCTGTGGCTTCTTTGGGTGTGAGAGGGTGTATCTAGGGGTGAGAGTGGCTGTCAGATTGTCTGTCTGGTTGTGAAAGTGGGTACATCAGTGTTTTAGTGGGTGTGTCAGTGTGTGGCCAGGTTTGTGAGTGGGTGTATGAGGGTGTCAGTGGGTCTGTGAGTGGTTATGTGAGTGTCTGAGTGGGTCTGTGAGTGGGTGCGTGATCAGTGGGTGAGAGAACACTGCCGGGGCATCAGATAGAAACACTACACCTCAGGGGGAAGGGAAGGGGGAGCACCTCAGCCAGATGAATGCGAAGCCAGATCCACGACGGGGCTCCATGCCCATTGATGTATCCTGGGGAGTGCAAAGCCACAGTCTCACAAATCACTACAGTGGGTGGTTTGCCCACTGTGCCATCCTGGGGAGTGCAAAGCCAAAGTCTCTCAAGTCACTACAGTGGGTGGTTTGCCCACTGTGCCATCCTGGGGAGTGCAAAGCCACAGTCTCACAAGTCACTACAGTGGGTGGTTTGCCCACTGTGCCATCCTGGGGAGTGCAAAGCCACAGTCTCACAAGTCACTACAGTGGGTGGTTTGCCCACTGTGCCATCCTGGGGAGTGCAAAGCCACAGTCTCACAAGTCACTACAGTGGGTGGTTTGCCCACTGTGCCATCCTGGGGAGTGCAAAGCCACAGTCTCTCAAGTCACTACAGTGGGTGGTTTGCCCACTGTGCCATCCTGGGGAGTGCAAGGCCACAGTCTCTCAAGTAGATGCAGGTCTCCACTGGTTCTGGAGGGGGACTGGTGCCCAGACTGGATGAGTATCCACGTGAAAGTACCTGTCCTGTCACTGTCCCAGCTGCACATGGGATAAGGATGCCTGATGTGGCGGTCCATTCATTCCTAGACGGTGCATGCCCTGTTCAGCGGTGCTTTGCCATGGCGGTCTTTGCCCTGTTCAGCGGTGCTTTGCCATGGCGGTCTTTGCCCTGTTCAGCGGTGCTTTGCCATGGCGGTCTTTGCCCTGTTCAGCGGTGCTTTGCCATGGCGGTCTTTGGCCTGTTCAGCGGTGCTTTGCCATGGCGGTCTTTGACCTGTTCAGCGGTGCTTTGCCATGGCGGTCTTTGCCCTGTTCAGCGGTGCTAAGCCATGGCGGTCTTTGCCCTATTCAGCGGTGCTTTGCCATGGCGGTCTTTGCCCTGTTCATCGGTGCTTTGCCATGGCGGTCTTTGCCCTGTTCAGCGGTGCTTTGCCATGGCATTTCAGGACTGTTCATCGGTGCTTTGCCATGGCGGTCTTTGCCCTGTTCATCAGTGCTTTGCCATGGCGGTCTTTGCCCTGTTTAGCGGTGCTTTGCCATGGCGGTCTTTGCCCTGTTCATCGGTGCTTTGCCATGGCGGTCTTTGCCCTGTTCAGCGGTGCTTTGCCATGGCGGTCTTTGCCCTGTTCATCGGTGCTTTGCCATGGCGGTCTTTGCCCTGTTCAGCAGTGCTTTGCCATGGCGGTCTTTGCCGTGTTCATCGGTGCTTTGCCATGGCGGTCTTTGCCCTGTTCAGCGGTGCTTTGCCATGGCGGTTCTGATACGGACATTGGTGTGTGGCATGACGATCTCTACAATGGGCATTGGTGTGTGGCATGACGTTCCATCATTGCCCAGCGGGGCTGTGGCATCCTGGCCGCTCCTGGGCTGTGACACTGGCGGTGGTCTCTGGACCAGTGACGATACTTGTGCCCTCCTGGGCTATGACACTGGCGGTGGTCTCTGGACCAGTGACGATACTTGGGCCCTCCTGGGCTGTGACTCTTGCGGTGGTCTCTGGACCAGTGACGATACTTGTGCCCTCCTGGGCTGTGACTCTGGCGGTGGTCTCTGGACCAGTGACGATACTTGGGCCCTCCTGGGCTGTGACTCTGGCGGTGGTCTCTGGACCAGTGACGATACTTGGGCCCTCCTGGGCTGTGACACTGGCGGTGGTCTCTGGACCAGTGACGATACTTGTGCCCTCCTGGGCTGTGACACTGGCGGTGGTCTCTGGACCAGTGACGATACTTGTGCCCTCCTGGGCTGTGACTCTGGCGGTGGTCTCTGGACCAGTGACGATACTTGGGCCCTCCTGGGCTGTGACACTGGTGGTGGACTCTAGACCAGTGACGATACTTGGGCCCTCCTGGGCACTGACTCTGGCGGTGGTCTCTGGACCAGTGACAATACTTGGGCCCTCCTGGGCTGTGACACTGGTGGTGGTCTCTGGACGAGTGACGATACTTGGGCCCTCCTGGGCTGTGACACTGGCGGTGGTCTCTGGACCAGTGACGATACTTGGGCCCTCCTGGGCTGTCAAACTGGCGGTGGTCTCTGGACCAGTGACGATACTTGGGCCCTCCTGGGCACTGACTCTGGCGGTAGTCTCTGGACCAGTGACGACGGTGCTGGCGGTTGTGTCTGGACCGCCGGATATGATGGCGCACTTCTCCGCTGTGACACTCACAACAGGCTGGGCAGACTTCCTCTGGACCTTCCACACCTTTGTTGGAGTTACAGCTGACTCACCAATCACCTCCGATCCCATGTCACTTGTCCCACCAGGAGTCTTAAGACGGTCCCGTCGTCCACTCTCCATTTTCAGAGCCTTTACAGGGGGTGGGCTGCCACTGCCTTCGCTCCGGGTCCTACTGCCTGCCCTGGTGGACGGTGCACTCCAAAAACCTGGAACACACACCACTGATACTGGAGGCTTTTTGGCTGAGGCGCTACGACGGGACTGATGAGTGGGAGGGGGGGGGCAAAAAGGTCAATTTGACAGAGGGACAGTTTCTGACGAACACTGGGATGGGTAGCTGGAGGGGGTCTGGGAGTGGAGGAACAGGAGGCGGTTGTAGGAAGTGTCACTTTAGGTGTTTTGGGTGCAGGTGCAGGTACTGGAGGCTGTTGTGAGGTGGATGGATGTTGGGTGAGTGATTGCCGGCGTTTGGGTACTTTGGGAGGGGGCGTCACAGACACATTGGGAGAGGACACAGGGGGCGTGTAAATGGCAGTGGAGGTGGTGAGTGCAGGTGAGCGGCTTGTGGTGCTGGGTGTCCTGGTGAGAGTCCTAGTGCCTGTAGATGTGGTGCATGCAGGTGTGTGTGTAGACGAGACTGGGAGGGAGGATGGAGAAGAGGAGGAGGGGGACACAGTGGAGACAGTGGATGTTGCTGTGTCTGTATGTGGGTGAGGCTTGCGTGAGTGCCTGTGGTGTGTGTGGTGCCTATGTTTGCTTGAGCTACTTGTGTGTGTTGACTTGTGTGCATGCTGGTCTGTAGGTGTGCTTGGATGGGCTGGGGTACAGGAGATTGGGTCTGGGTGGAGGAAGTTGGAGGGGAGAGGCTGGACACAGGGACAATGGCTGCCATCAGTGCTGAGGCCAGAGATTGCACGGTTCGCTGAAGGACAGCCTGACCAGAATGAATGCCCTCCAGGAATGCATTACTGTGTTGCAACTCCCTCTCTACACCCTGGATGGCATTCACAATGGTAGACTGCCCAACAGTGAGTGACCTGAGGAGGTCAATGGCCTCCTCACTGAGGGCAGCAGGGGTGACTGGGGCAGGGCCTGAGGTGCCTGGGGCGAAGGTGATGCCCACCCTCCTGGGTGAGCGGGCACGGGTGAAGGCTGAGGGGCTGCTGGGAGGGCGGTGCTGGTAGGGGGGTGGCGGCTGTACCTGTAGAAGTGGGGTGCACAGGTGGTGCCACCACCACAGGGGAGCTCCCATCGGCGGACGAGTCCGTGTCGCTGGTTTGTGATCCGGTGGCCGACTTGAAGCTCCTCTCGCCCTCCGTCCCACTGGTGCATTCAGAGTCTGTGGTGTGGCCCTCCATGGCCATGTGGGATGCAGCTCCCTCGTCCTCCGGTGCCACTGTACCTCCGCCTGATGATGCTGATGTACAAAAGGACAGGGAGAGCAGGAAAAGGGGGGGAGACAGAACAACAAGAGTTTTAGTGCATGGCATACCGCTACCGTTGGCGGACAAGACAGATGCAGCAGCCCCCTGCATTACGCCGTTCTCCTGACCTCTGCACATGCAATTTCTGGGACATGGCCTACATGGCAATGGTGGGAATCTGCGCACATTGATGCCACAGGGGCAACTATACCTCAACTTGCCACTCTGCTGAGGTGGGGTTGAGTGCCACATGGCCTACATAACGGAGGGGCCTTGCCTAACTAACTCGCCCTGACCTAGGGACACCCACAGCCCACCTCCCCCACCCAGACACCTATACTGCACGCAAACTCCGCTGAATGAGGTTGTACTCACCCCCTTGTGTCTGCTGTGATGTCCTCAAGCGCCCATCCAACTCCGGGTAGGCCACCGCCAGGATCCGGAACATCAGGGGGGTCATGGTGCGACGGGCACCCCTCCCACGTTGGGAGGCCATCCCCAGCTGAGCCTCCGCCGTCTTCTTGCTGCAGCGGCGGATGTCCTCCCATCTCTTACGGCAGTGGGTTCCCCGTCTCTGGTGGGCCCCCAGGGTCCGGACCTCCTTGGCGATGGCACGCCAAATGTCCCTCTTCTGGTGGGCTCTGACCTACATGACATGCACAAGGAAAGAGGAAGAGTCATTACCAACTGCACCGTCAATATGAGTGGCCCCCTCCCTACTCTGGCCATGTGGCCCATTCATTCCCATGCATGACTGTTCTATGTACTCTGCCCCCTTCCCTCTTCCACCCAGCCCTCTCCACCAAGGCCTAGCCCATACAACGTGCTCCCTTGGTACTAACCTGTTGGTCTGGAGGACCGTAGAGTAGCGTGTACTGGGGGAGGACCCCATCCACAAGTTTCTCCAACTCCTGTGTAGTGAAGGCAGGGGCCCTTTCCCCAGACGCAGCAGCCATCGTCGCTTCCAGACCGAGGTCACAGCAGCACTAGCAGTGTAGGTCCTCTCCTGTCGAAGGTCAGGTATCTAGTGATTGAACAGATAGAAAATGACGGTGACGTCCGCGGCGGTGACGTCCGCGGCGGTGCGCATCATCACCGCCGGCGCACCTGCTCATTGGCTCCTGGGACCCATAGGGTCCAATATTAACCAATGCAGCATTGCGCCGCGGTCTACGACCGCCTACCGCAACCATGTGCAACGCCAGCGCAGTTACCCCACAATCCCATTGTCCCAGTTTAGAGGTCAGGCAGCCGCCATTTCTAGGCCCACCTGGCTTCATTTACTACTGCGTCACACATAGCTAGGCCTATACTCAACACACATACAGGAAGGCTTTTTTGTCATGTGTAGTCTTGTGTGTAACTGTGGGTACATACCTGGAGGAATAGTGACTCGTTCTTCGCTGTTGTCCTTCTTAGGCACCGTCAGCTGGGATATATGAGAAGATGGCGGAATCCTCCGGTGTATCGACCGATGGTGGACCTGTTGACAATGGAAGAAAGACACATCATCGTCACCTACCGGTTTGACCGTGCCACAATCCAGGAACTATGTACCCAGTTGGAGCCAGAGCTGATGTCACCAATCCGCCATCCAACTGGAATCCCCCCTGACGTGCAGGTGCTGTCAGTGCTCCATTTCCTTGCAAGTGGGTCATTTCAGACAACAGTGGCCATGGCATCAGGGATGTCCCAGCCTATGTTTTCCAACGTTTTGTCCAGAGTGTTGTCTGCCCTGCTGAAACACGTAAGGAGATACATAATTTTCCCTGAGGTGGAGGATTTGCCTACAGTGAAAGGTGACTCCTATGCCCTTGGACATATCCCCAACGTCATAGGTGCCATTGAAGGGACCCATGTAGCTCTGGTCCCCCCGCAGGAGTGAACAGGTGTACAGAAACCGGAAGAGTTATAATTCCATGAATGTCCAGATGGTCTGTTTGGCAGACCAGTACATCTCGCAGGTAAATGCAATGTTCCCTGGCTCTGTGCATGTCGCCTACATCCTGCGGAATAGCAGCATCCATGATATGATGGGCCAACTCCAGAGGCACCGTGTATGGCTATTGGGGGACTCTGGTTACCCCAACCTTTTGTGGCTATTGACCCCAGTGAGGAATCCCAGGACCAGGGCAGAGGAACGGTACAATGATGCCCATGGGCGGACTAGGAGGGTAATCGAACGCACCTTCGGCCTTCTTAAGGCCAGGTTCAGGTGCCTCCATATGACAGGTGGATCCCTATTCTACTCACCGAAGAAGGTGTGCAACATCATCATCGCCTGCTCCATGCTCCATAATTTGGCATTGCGACTCCAGGTGCCTTTTCTGCAGGAGGATGATCCAGGTGACGGTGTTGTGGCAGCTGTGGAGCCTGTGGAGCCAGTGGACAGTGATGAGGATGAAGCTGAGGATGAAGAAAACGACAACAGGGAGTCAGTCATACAGCAATATTTCCAGTGACACACAGGTGAGAACATTTTCTGCTTTAAAATTACATTTACTTTCACACATCTACCTCTATCATGTACCTACATTTCACTAACTATTTGTTAATTGAGTTGTACCCTTCCATTTCAGTTTCACAAGTGTGGTAACCTACGTGTCAACTGCTTGCATCCTTCAAGGGCTTGTGATGTGTGACATTGGTATGTTAGCCTTACAATGGGTAACCCATTATGACACTGTAATTGATAATACAAAGTTCCAAATCATAGACTGACTCAAACATTTTTTGGCTTTCAAGGGTGTTTATTTAAATGCAAAAAAAATCAAGGAAGGTTGTAAAATGGTGATGGGTGATGGTGGAGGAATGTCCATGGCAGAGTCCAGTCTATTCGTCTCACAGGTGCACTGCCCATCTGGGCATTGGAAGTGGAGCTGGGGCAGTTCCAATCTGGACAGGGTGACAAAGTGGGACAGTGGGGGGACAATCAGGGTGGTCTTATTTCCTGGCGGGGGTCTTGCCATCTTGCTCCGTCCTGTTCCTGGATCTCAGGGACCGCTTGCGTGGTGGTTGTCCGTCTGCAGGGGATGGGGTGCTGGTGTGTTGGTCCTGTGGCGGGGCGTCCTGTCCACTAGCGCCGGCGGAGGTGGTGGGCAGTTTGTCGTCCTGGCTAGTGTCAGGGGCCCCTTGGAGTGCCACGGTGTCCCTCAAGGTCTTTTGAATGTCCATCAGCACCCCTACGATGGTGCCCAGGGCGGAGCTGATGGTCCTGAGCTCCTCCCTGAACCCCAAATACAGTTCGTCCTGCAGACGCAGGGTCTCCTGCAACTTGTCCAGGACCGTGGCCATCGTCTCCTGGGAGTGGTGGTATGCTCCCATGATGGAGGATAGGGCCTCGTGGAGTGTTGGTTCCCTTGGCCTGTCCGCCCCCTGTCGCACAGCAGCCCTCCCAGTTCCCCTGTGTTCCTGTGCCTCCGTCCCCTGCACCGTGTGCCCACTACCACTGCCCCCAGGTCCCTGTTGTTGTTGGGGTGGTGGGTTATCCTGGGTGCCCTGTAGTGGTGGACACACCGCTAATTGACCTGTCCTGGGTAGGGAGGTTTGGGCCCGCTGGGTGGGTGTTGTGCTGGTGTTACCAGAGGGTGGCAGCGCAGTGTTGGGCTGTGGCTGGGCAGGGGGAACTGACTGTCCTGAGGCCCACGATGGTCCGGGCTGGTCATCAGGATCCAGTGGGGCAGAGCTGCTGTCGTCACTCTGGGCCTCTTCTGGGGGTGGAGTGGTGTTGTCTGGACCCTCTGGTGTGGTGGCGTTCCTTCGGGTTCCTGCAGGGGTATAAGCACATGATTATTGCATCTGTGTGTGTAATGGTGTGCAATGGTTGGGTGTGCGTGATCCCCAGTGCAGGCATTCCTGTGTGGGGGCTTGTGTGATGATGGTTGGGGGGGTGTTCTGGGTATGTGCAGTGGGCATGCTTTGGTGAGGGGTGCCCATGCTTAGTTGTGTCATGCAGGGCTTGGTGTTGGGATGGGTGCTTGGTGTCATGTGTAGATTGGTGAGGATTTGTTGTGATAGGGGAGGGTGTGAGGGTGGGGGTGTGTGATAGCATGCAGGTAGGGGGGGGGATGTGATAGTTAAGATTTGACTTACCAGTGTCCCATCTTCCACCGACTCCTCCGAGGCCCTCAGGATGCAAGATGGTCCGGACTTGCTCCTCCCATGTTGTTAGTTGTGGGGGAGGAGGTGGGGGTCCGCCGCCAGTCCGCTGCACCACGATGTTGTGCCTGGAGACCGTTGAACGCACCTTCCCCCGTAGGTCGTTCCACCTCTTCCTGATGTCGTCCCTATTTCTTGGGTGCTGTCCCACTGCGTTGACCCTGTCCACTATTCTGCTCCATAGCTCCATCTTCCTGGCTATTGATGTGTGCTGTACCTGTGAGCCAAATAGCTGTGGCTCTACCCGGACGATTTCCTCCACCATGACCCTGAGCTCCTCCTCGGAGAAGCGGGGGTGTCTTTGGCGTGACATGGGGTGTTATGTGTGATGTGGGGGGTGGTGTATGTGTTGATGAGTGTGGTGAGTGTAGTGGTATGTGGTGTTTTGTGCGTGGATGTTGTGTGGGTATTGTGTTGTGTGCCTCTGTGTGATGGGGTTGTCAATAGCTGTGCTGTCTCTCTGGCCTTCTCTCAGAATTTCTGGTTGTAGGGGTTTGTGTGTGATGTGGGTGTGTGTTTTATATTGTGTTGGGTGTGTGGGAGTGGTGTGTGTATGTGTATCAGGTGTGTGTATTTGTAATTGTCCAATGTGGCGGTGTTTTGGAGATGTGTGTGTATTTTGAGCACGGCGGTGTGTACCGCCAATGGAATACCGCGGTTGAAACACCGCCGCGTGGATTCGTGGGTCGTAATAGCATGGGCGTGTTTCTGTTGGCGTGGAGGTGGAGGATTTGTTTCTGCCAGTTTATCGCTGACCTTTGGTGTGGCGGTATTGTGTGGGTGTCTGAATTTCGGCGGATTCCATGATGTGTGTCATAATAGCTGTGGCGGCTACCGCGGCCGCAGCAGTGTGTTGGCGGTCTTCTGCACGGCGGTAAGCGCCTTATACTGCCAATGTTGTAATGACCCCCTATATCTCCTATCGGACCTTTCCCAGTGGGGAGAATCTGCTCTCTGACTTCGCCTGTCTTTAAATTGCTTTTGTCTATCCCAGGGGTGGTAATCTGTATATCAGGATTTTTCGGCTTGGCTCCCAAACTGTCCCTTACTATAGTGGTATAGGTTTCGAAAATTATTTTTGGTAGTTGTTTCTCCTGATTCAAATGTGGAATCTCCTGGAGACGCTGGTGTATAGCCAGGGCTACAGCTTCCCTTTTAACCTTACTGAGTATGATTGAGAAGACTACGTCAAAGTTACACATTAATTTCATCCCCAAATCTAGGGCTGGTGCACTCATGTGCTCAATCTGAATTTGTTTTAACACCTCGGGCAAATTGGGGAGTGTCGGGGTACCATGTGGGGTAGTGGTAAAATTGCAGCGAAGACTGTACCCCATGGTGCGCAGTCATCCACCAAGGGAACCATCCCGAAGGGCAAGCACATTGTGAGAATTCTATGGTTTTCCTGTGGTCCCGTATGGGGACACATAGCTTCCAGCTGATTTGTTTTCTGGGCTATCCAGAAAGGGATTTTCTCTTGTACTGTGGGCACTTTACCCATGATAGAATGTACTGTTTGTGGATTAATCCCAGTAGTAGCCAATTGGTAACCAGCAAGTGCTGGTGGTGCTGGACGCACTGTTGTAGTGTTCAGAGGTCGTATTACTAACTGAACAAGTCATCTATGTAGTGTTACAAGCTCAAGGTATAGATTGCGCATATCTGCTGCCTGCGTATTTTGTACACCAGGGTAAGATGTGTATGTGGCAAACATAGGCCTAGTCGGTCCTTCGTTACTTAAGGGACCTAATCTTATAGGTTGTATTATGTGTGGTAGGGGATATTCCCCAAGACCACGGACGTCTCCATAGAACGCTACTTAGGGTACCTGTTGTGTGCGCGACAGTGATAGTCAGGGTATCCGTAAATTACTGCCTAAACTCCATTATTGGTGGTGCCATGTCATAGTTTGACTCTTGCTCTAGGCAAGACTGCTGGTTTAAGGATGAAAGTACTTATGTTTGTAGGTGACGAAGCCAGTCGTATAACAAGTCGCAACTGTAGTCCCACACCTCCCGGCTCATAATCCGTACCTCACCAAAAACCCAAACAGTGAAAGATGATTTGTGGCGGCCTTTACACATGGACTCAAGAGTATGACATCGCAAAGAGTGTCATGGTGAAACGGAGATTACCCCTTTCTCACATGAACAACATGTCTCAGTCAAACACACAGGCAAAGAAAGAGATGCAGTAAAGTTTCAACAGGTTTCATTAACAATACTGCAATCTACAATAAACTGCATGGGCTGCAATGATTAGGATAATGATTAATGCAAAGAATAGAATTGTGAAGACGAGAGTCATTAATACAAAGACCCCCACCAACTTGCAATAACATAAAGTGACATGAGATATGAAATATGTTCTAATACCCTTATCCCCTAACATAAAGAGAGCTAGGTGTGATAAACCTAATCTGCCAGTACCATGTCCATGAGAAGAGCCCCCAATGCTTGTTACCATGGAATGAGATCTCTATATCAGACTCCATGGGGACACGAAGACTGGGTCAGCATCAAGGCGATGCGCAGCATTGATAGTGTCAATTCCATATGGTAGGAATCCCTCTAACTATCTGTCTGTGTAAGGTGCATTTTTACAAATCTGATCAGACCCCTGATGTAGGTTTGTTCCCAAACAATAGATTACAAGATATGCTTGGGGCGGCAATAACATAAACAAGTCCCTCGAAAGCACAAAAGTGGGAAAGTACCATATGTGAATACCTGCATCTTAAATATCTTTGGCGCAGATAGTGACGCCTTAGCAGAGTGGCACTGATAACATGATACTAAAACATTGTCCTAACTAAAAACAATGCAACCATCTTGGAAAGATATAATTAAATAATTGCACTAAAATAGAGCAAGCTAAGTAGGGTAAAAGTCACTGGGTGGTGGGGGCACAAGTCTTGAAGCCGGAAGGCTAAGCTAACTCCTGCTTCCCATTTAAAAAAGATAGGATTCACTACAAGCTTGGTGAGTACTTCTTGGAGGGAGTGATTGAGAACTATTTGACAACCTATAATCTGTTTACTTTTTTTTATGTGCACCATGTATAGGTATGGTGTAGTGTGAAAAAGGGAGAAGATTATGTGGAAGTTGTTGTTCTAATCAAATGTTATTGAGGGCTTGCCCTTGTCCTGGATTGATGCAGAGTCTGTCATGGTGAAGTCCAAAGTGTTTTTTGAGTGGGTACTTGAGCTTATGTGAAGTTTGATAACTCTGAGAAACATGCATTGGTTTTATTGACTGAAGGCACTGGTGATGAGGTCTGAGATTTATTTGTGAACTAAAAAATAGGCTTCAAATGAAATGTAACATTTTTATGGAAGCAATCAAAGAATGTTAGTGCAAGGTCCATCATACACATCTGACTAGACTTCAATGCTCATATTTTGTAAGAACTTCCATTGCCTTGTTTTGTTCTGCTCCATCACTCTGAAGTGCCCCAAGTGATTTCTAGTTCTTTATTTAAAAAAAAACAATTGGGGGGGTTTCTGTATTACTTCATAGCAATATCAAATAGCGGTACACAAATATCACGTGCATTGAAAACATTACGCCGGATAACTGACCATAATATATCAATCGGAGACATAATAGTGGCTCGCCTCAAGTGGCTTTCAATGCAGCTCATGTGTTGTCGTGGTGGTGTGAGATCCCTGCTGATGAGCCCATGCGTCTGGCAGAGTAGCCATCTCAGACCTCTTCTATGCTCTGCTCAGGTGCCTCAGGAACAGTGTGAGAAGAAGCTAAGTAAGGGCAGCCTATGGGGACTGTGAAGAGCCTCAAAAGCTGGGGAGCACACGGAAGTGGGTGCCTGTGGCATGTGCTGATCTGGTCAAAGCCAGGGTCCAGCTTGAAAATGTAAGGCCTGCAGCGGGAAGACCTATGCCTTAGAGTGAACAGGGTGGCCTTAAAGAAAGGATAGGGGGAAGTGAACCTCAGGAACTAGGGGCAAAGGTACTTGGACAACTATGGTGCCTGAGGATGAAATTGATCACTCTGTGGTGGTGGACCAATAATAGAGGGAACAAGGAATTCACAGGGTCAGGGTGAGAGAGGAGAGAAAAATGCGTGAGGGAGACGGTGCTGGTGCTGTTACATTATTCAGTGTGATCAGGAGCTAGATGGGGAGTCCAGTGCAATAAGGTGCTGGTAGTGCAACAGCATCACATCCCATGCCACCGCTATGGGGTGCCACTGGATCCTTCAGGTCTCCTTCCACGGTTTGGTGAGCTCTCTGCCTCCCCCTATCAGGATACTGCTGGATGCCATTGGATCTGCGTCAGGGGTATTGGGCCTCCCAATGTATGTTCAGGAGACGCTTGGACAGCAGGAGTGCCAGAACTGGCAAAGCGTGCTCGAACCTTGTAGTGCTTCCAACTGGGGTAAAGACCCAGCGCTGTGGTCTCCCAGGACTTTAAGGTCTTGAGCTCAGTCACCATGACCAAGTTGGTGTGGACATCATCCCAGAACAGTGATAGTCTGGGGCAGGACCAGAGTATGTGTTGGATGTCTGCTGTAGGAGCAGAGCTAAATATACCAATGGAAGCACTCAAGTCCATGTAATAGTATTAATAGAAAACAAAGTCAAAGTCCACAGTTCCACTTGAAATGTTCATCATCTTCTTTAATGTTTATTTTGGCATCTACAGCCAAGCCAACACGTGTTTCGTCTGGGTAAACATATCCCCACACACTTAATCTCACAACTGTTAATAATATACAGTATCCAATTAGTTT
The DNA here is from genome assembly GCF_031143425.1 of Pleurodeles waltl. Taxonomy (NCBI): domain Eukaryota; kingdom Metazoa; phylum Chordata; class Amphibia; order Caudata; family Salamandridae; genus Pleurodeles; species Pleurodeles waltl. Next base: position 164,052,874 of record NC_090450.1, on the reverse strand, counting down.
TGTATATAGGATCTCGCTTAAGGATTTCAGTTCCTAATAAACTCACATATTATTAACAAGTGATATATATATCTTCTATATGGTGGAAATCTTCTTGTGTTCATTGTTAGTCCATTACAGCAACTAATTCCCTCTTTTGATTAGTGATTTTTGTATAAACAAACTCACATGCACCAGCGAGTGCGGCTCCCAATTCCAGAAACACCATCTTTTAGTGTATTGCATTTGTCTCTCTGTAAAGAGAAAACGCTCCCTTAGATAAATGTAATTACATGCCATCTCGTTGCGCGCTATCACGCCATTATAAATATAAGGTTACCTCTTGTAACAGAATATCGTCGGACATAGTCTCGTTGTGCGCTATCACACGCCTTAATTGTAGAGTTACCGTTTGTAGCAGAGTGTCATCAGAGTGTGTTTTCCCCACTGTCCTCTCCTTGTTTTGTGTCTCGACTCTTTCTCGTATTTTGGTATTGATTTCCTTGTTGGATTCTCCACATCTCTTGTAAAAAAGAACTCTTATCTGTACTTGTAGTTGGTATTAATCTTTCCGTACTCCCCCTTTCCCTTTCACTATCGCTCGTGGAGAGTGTACTTCTCACTGAGATATTCAAATTGACTGAAGAATTAGATTGCGTCCTTGGGAGAGTATCCTGAATCAAGTGGTCATTTCTCCTTGAAAATGTGAATATCCTACCCGTGACATAATCTAGTTCATCCCTCTTAAATTTCCTGGACTTTCTTTCTTTAATGGTATCTTGAAATTTCATTATAACATCATTTAGGAGTTCATCTGTGGCCATTTTGAGATTCAGCTCTAGAATGTCTTTCTCTAACCAAATAATCTCTGACTGTAGTTTGGAGACCTGCCTTTCAGCATTCTCTATAAGTAGCATGAAAAAGTATTGGCATATCCTAACACAAGATGCAATTCTTAGGAAATGGTTGGATAAAAGACCTGTGGTTGTTTACTGTAAAGGGAAGACTCTCAGCAATATGTTATGCCACAGCTATCCAAGATTACACACAAATACTAATTGGCTAGACCAGGAACATAAGGGATTTTACAAATGCGGTAATTGTAAGGTTTGTAGGTGGGCATGTCAGGGACAAAGGGACTTTGCCGGAATGGGAGGCAATAAGAGGTATCCAATACAAATGTTTATAAATTGTAACACACCGTATGTCATCTATATGTTGTTATGTAAATGTAATCGTATACACATAGGGAGCACCATCCGCCCACTGAAAGTAAGGATTGGAGAGCCCTGGAGAGCTATCAAACAAAATGATAACAGATTTCCCATTGCCCTACATATGAGGGAATGTGACATGCAAGGCACACAAAAATAATTTAATTTCTTTGGATTTGATCATGTAAAAATTGATCCAAGAGGAGGGAATAGAGAACTTGTTTTGAGAAGAAGGAATCGTGTTGGAGTATGAGATTAATGACAGTAGAACGTGGTTTAAGTTCAGACTATGAACTTGAATATTTTTGGGGGGATTAAGAAATAAAATGAACAATGTATGCAGTAATAGCGTATCACATGCACGGACGAGTGCGGCATTCATATCAGGGAACCATTATATATAAAAAATAGACACACTGGGTCATGTGCTATACATATAGATTTGATTTGTTTCAACATATTGACCGTAACACAGGCTATTAGAGTTAAATGAATAAACAACATTAAAAAAAAATATATATAATATCTGAGAAACCTTATCTGGCTATCATAACGCGATTACAGATATAGCTAATAAAATAAGGTACTAGAATTAAGGACAAGTATTATTAAGCCTAATTGATACTTAAAATCGCTTTGGAGATGAGCACTTAGGGGGTTATTCTAACTTTGGAGGAGGTGTTAATCCGTCCCAAAATTGACGGAAAAGTGACGGATTTACCACCAGCCGTATTACGAGTCCATTATATCCTATGGAACTCGTAATACGGCTGGTGGTATATCCGTCACTTTACCGTCACTTTTGGGACGGATTAACACTCCTCCAAAGTTAGAATAACCCCCTTAGTTCTCTCTCTATGCCAATACACTTCGGCAGACATGAGCAGTTAGCCCGTTATTTATGTCTATTAACACGCGTCAATGAGAGATGTTATAAATCTCTACTTCAATAAGGGCAACAGTCCTCTTTCTATCTGGACTAACTACAACAGATAGGGACGGGGAGTCCGTCACTAGTGTTTGCTAAGGACTAATATAAACACACATATTAGCTACGAGACCTTCCTCTCACGTACTTGCGTTTGGTAGATCTGACAACACTCTGCTACAAACGGTAACTCTACAATTAAGGCGGCGTGATAGCGCACAACGAGACAGCCCTCTACTATATCCAACGATATTCTGTTACAAGAGGTAACCTTATATTTATAACGGCGTGGTAGTGCGCAATGAGACGGCATGTAATTACATTTATCTAAGGGAGCGTTTTCTCTTTACAGAGAGACAAATGCATTACACTAAATGATAATTATCAATTGATACATGTGAGAGAGGGTAAGTATAATAGTAGGCACAGATGATAGAACCAGTGCTGCTCACTCTAAAAGACATAGAAAGTATTTGAATTTACCTCATTTCTATTTTATTTGTGTCCATAGATATACTGAATTTAGGTTTGAATTTAAGGATAAATACGTGGTTCAATGTACCAGGTAAAACTAATACTTTTTACTTTAATTGGATGGAAACACACTGGTGTTTCTGGCATTGGGAGCCACACTCGCTGGTGCATGTGAGTTTGTTTATACAAAAATCACTAATCAAAAGAGGGAATTAGTTGCTGTAATGGCCTAACAATGAACACAAGAAGATTTCCACCATATAGAAGATATATATATCACTTGTTAATAATATGTGGGTTTATTAGGAACTGAAATCCTTAAGCATGATCCTATATACAAAACTGATTGGATACTGTATATTATTAACAGTTGTGAGAAGCCCTGATGAAGTCTGTGGGGATATGTTTACCCAGACGAAACACGTGTTGGCTTGGCTGTAGCTGCTAAAAGAAACATTAAAGAAGATGATGAACATTTCAAGTGGAACTGGGGACTTTGACTTTGGCTTCTATTAATACTATTACATGGACTTGAGTGCTTCCGTTGGTATATAGTTAGGGATTGCCTTTTGGCTTTTCGATTCAAGGGTTTTTAGGGGAACAACCTTGGGCAGCACCATCCACTGAATACTTTGGGGGTCATTCTGGCTTTGGCGGGTGGCGGAGGCCGCTCGCCAAAGTTCCGCCGTCAGGATACCGCTGCGCGGTCAAAAGACCACCGCGGTAATTCTGAGCTTCCCGCTGGGCGGTCGGGCGACCACCAGAAGGCCGCTCGCCCGCCCAGCGGGAAACCCCCTTCCACGAGGATGCCGGCTCCGAATGGAGCCGGCGGAGTGGAAAGGGTGCGACGGGTGCAGTTGCACCTGTCACGATTTTTGAAAATCTTGGTGGGGCCCTGTTAGGGGGCCCCTGCAGTGCCCATGCCATTGGCATGGACACTGCAGGGGCCCCCAAGGGCCCCACGACACCCATTACCGCCAGCCAGGTTCTGGCGGTCAAAACCGCCAGAACCAGGCTGGCGGTAAGGGGGTCAGAATCCCCATGGCGGCGCTGCCTGCAGCGCCGCCATGGAGGATTCCTCAGGCCAGGGGAAAACCGGCGGGAAACCGCCGGTTTCCCTTTTCTGACCGCGGCTTTACCGCCGCGGTCAGAATTGGCCTGGATGCACCGCCAGCCTGTTGGCGGTGCATCCGCGGTCCCCGGCCCTGGCAGTCCATGACCGCCAGGGTCGGAATGACCCCCTTTATTTATGACACAGTAGTGAGCGCCCCGTCTTTACATAAAAATCCCCTTCTCTGTACATTTGAAGGAGCAGAGCACCTCAGTCATGTAAGGTGTGCCACGGGGAACATTCTGTTCAGATGGAAGGGAGTAAGGTTCGCCCAGTGGCCTGGTGCAGGAGCACAAATTGGTTATTCTTAAAGATGGCATTCCAGGAGTCTCTCTTGGGAAATTCCAGGGCCTGAGACTATTCAGAGTGATTTGTAGTGCTTTATAATACTTATAAATAAATGAGAAAAATGTATTCTTATTGAGTCCAGGAAGACTGTAGGTCAGGCTGAATGGTGTAAGTGGGAAGTGGCAGTCTAGGAGTTCAAAGGGCTTGAGTGTTGCAGGGTCAAGTAGACTTTTAGATGGAGGAGTTGTCCAGTTTTATGTGTGTTATCTTTATGGAATACACTGAAGCCTGAGATATGAGGACATCTAAGGCATTTGTAGACATGGGTGTTTCTATGACATAGTTGGTGAGTGTGGGTAGAAGATATCATTTTGTTGGTGGTACGTGTGTGTTAGTGAGAGTGATTTGAATGAGGTTCTTGGTGTCTGCTGTTCAAATCAGAGACTGGCAGAGTGGAGTTATTAAGCAACACATCTCGTAACATGGCCATTCATCGGTTCTGGAGTTTTCTATGGTCTAAGTCACTGATTTGCCTTGCTTTCTCAGATGTTTTCCTATGTGGTACCACATGTGTCAACTAACTGTGAGGTCTAAAGCTATAACCTGTTAGCTAGGGGATTCAGGTAGGTTTATGAAGTATTCTCAGTGAAGATATAGAAACTGATTGGTGAAATGAGCAGGCTGTGCATTTTCCATGGAGGCATCACTGGTGGCTCTTTTCTGATTAGTTTTCTCATTAATATTTTGCTGTTCTGCTTCTAATAACCTTTAAGTCTCCACATTCAGAATATCTACATGTTGCACGTAGACAACAGAAGCACTGTTAGCCAAGGCTACTTCTGTAAGTTTTTTATGGGTGGGCCTTATAACTTCAGTGGCCCTGCTTATGCTGGAATGCCATCTGTGAAGGTGGTTGTTTGTTTTATAGAGATATGCATCAGATGATTTACGTAACAGGCTTGTCTGTTTTTTTGCTTGTCTGATTTGTTGCTTGTGTGTTATTTGCAATTGTAAGTACAACAGTACATATAAAGCTGTATTTGGCACAAGGTGTCCATTTGGCAACAGGACTGAATCCCTCCTTTCATACCATGTGCCAACATCTAGGGCATCATTATGAGTTTGGTGGTCTCAGGACCACAGTGTTGGTGGTGGCAGTCACACCGCCAACAGGCTGGCGGAGAAGACCGCCATATTATGACTATGGCTCTATTCCCAACAGAATACAACCAAAGCACTACTGGCACCACCAGTGTGGTCTAGCCGCCACGGACGATGGTAGTCACCTGCAGGCCGACGGAAACCATGTTTCTGCCTGACAGATTACGAGGTTGCACATCGTGAAGGTTTCCATCACGGTTGCACCACCACGGAAATCCAGGCGGAAACCAACTGCATAAAAGGAGACACTCACATTCAGGAAGCCACTCTTGTCCGGAGCCACCATGGAACTAGAACTACACGTCGTCCCGCTGCTCCTGCTTGCCCAATGATTAGGGAATCTGCAACTATGACAGAAACGGTAAGTACACACTTTTACCTGTCCTTGTTGTATATTGACAATTTTTGTACACACACAATATACATTCGTGAAGGGGGTGGGAGGGCGGCACTCACATGTAACTGCGCAACAACATGCATACGCAGACAGCGTCGCACACACTTGCATATACACAACAAGCATGCCACGGCTACCACATACACACACACGCACACAAACATCACAAACACGCATAGGTACGCACGAAAACACAGCACAGGCCCACACTACCACACAACACCACAACAAGTCACAAAAATTACACATCCTCACCAACTACAATCACTTTGCAGGGACACACAGGGAACACTACCCAGAGACACATCTCACAGACTTCACAACGTAACACCAAAACACAAAACACACATACAAATACACATGAACCCACTTACCCATAGACCTACAAGGAAGGCTGTGTCTAACATTTCATGTACATAACCCTCACACACTCAACGCACACAAAGCTACACAACACACCAACAAACACATCAGCACACCAACAACACACAATACCAACGCAACCAATCTCTTTAACACACAAATGTCCATGACACAACACATAACCAACCTCTTTTGTACAAAAACACTGGACACAACCACACATACTGCCCAAACAAAACACATAGCCTAAGCAGAACTCACACACACACACACACATACATATATACAACTAGAATCAGCCATGAACAACTCCATGTTAGGGAAAGAAATGCATGACAAAGATGTAACCAGGATACCAACCACTGGTTGTTTCAAGTATTTATTGTAAGTAAACAATATATGTATAATAAAGGCCACACGCCATTCAGCCATGCTGCATACACACAGTGCACAGATGTGTACCCCAAACTTGACTCCTGACTGCCATGTAACCTTCACAGGAAGGGGCATCAATGGGGGAGGCAGGCACCTCAGAGGTTATCTGGAGGGGTTGGGTTTGGGTTTTGAGGGGGGCGTTGGGATGAGACTTAAGTGGGGGGTTTGGATCTGGGTCTGGACTGAGGTGTAGGGGAGGGCTGGCATTTAAGTGGAGGGGTAGACTTCTTGGCAGGGGGAGGGGCATGGGAACTTGCAGGAGGGCCAGGGGAGGTCTTGGAGGTGGAAGGGCCGTTCTTGGGGAGGGACACTGAACATCTAGGAGTATCACGGGGTGAGAGAAGAGCAGGGAAAAGGCAAACTCCAAAAGGAAAGCTTTCTTAGACACATGGGGACAGTCATAGCAAAAGGGTTTGGGTGTGAAGGGAAAGGGAGTGGTTGTATGAGGTGTTGGTGTGGATGTTTTGGGTGCATATTTGTGCGAGGTATGCTTGTGGGTGTCCGTTGGGTGGGTGAGTGAAGGCGTTTATGTGTCTTGGGAGGAGGGGCGGTGGAGGCGCTGTAGGATGCCGTGGTAGGTGGGTGACTGCAGGTATGGTAGATGTGCTGGATGTTGGCATGTCTGTGGTGTCTGTGGATCTGGTGACTTGGGTGGATGTCTGAGGGTCTGCTGTCGTGCTGTCTGTGGGTAAGATAGGTGTAGTGGCTGGATCTGTGAATGTTTGTGTGGTGTCTGCAGGTGTGTCAGGTGCTGTGTCTGTGATGCTCAGGGTGGTGGGGGTGTCAGGATAGGTTGTGACTGTTGATGTGTGAGCAGGTGTATGTTGTTGTGTGCATGCCGGTGATGAGTCTTGTTGTGCTTGTGCTTGTGTTTGTGTGAGCTACCCTTTGATGCTGAGGTAGATGCATGCTTATCTGTCTGTGTGCTTTGACTGGGTTGGAAAAGAGGGGTTTGGGATTTGGAATAGGATGGTGGAGGGGGGACGGAAGACAAAGGGTGACTGGCTGCCATCAGTGTGGAAGCAAGAGCCTGAAAGGATCTCTGTAGGCCAGCCAGTGCACCATGAATGTCCTCTGGGATTGCATTGCTCTATTGTATCTGATTTGCAAGTCCCTGGATGGCATTCACAATGGTCAACTGACCCACAGTGATCGACCTCAGGAGGTCAATAGCCTCCTTTCTGAGGGCTGCCAAGGGCAGGGGCAGAGATGCCTGCAGCAAAGGAGATCCCCACCCTCTTGTGTGAGCGGGCACAGCCAACTGGGTGGGGAGCTACAGGGAGGGTGGTGGTAGTAAGAGGGGTGGTGGACAGGGATGGTGCTGGGTTGGTCCCAGATGGGTCCGACCACCGTCAGGGAGTTTCCACTGGAGGAGGATTCTAATGATGAAGGTGTGGATCCTGTCTCCCCCGTGGCACTCCCCTCGCCCTCCGGGCCACTGTAACCCTCAGTATTGGTGGTCTCAGCACTCTGGGTCCAGTTCCAGCAGCTTCCCCACTCAGCTGTGCCTCGTCTCCTTCACCTAGCGATGCTGATGCACACAAAGAGAGAGAGAGACAGGGTCATCACATTCTTAACACACATACATTAGAACACACACAACAGTAACAACACATCTATGTCAAATAAAGACCGAGTTAGAAACCATTCAAAGCCAACAACATGTCACAGCAAGATACTTCCAACATTCCCAGATCACCACAGTCTCACCCACAACATACACCAACCATCTGACCACTACATGACCATCCCATCAATTCACCTGTAACTCAAAATCATCATGCACAAGATGGATTGGGTACATCTAAAATCTATCCCCATACAGATCATCACTGTCCATCAACAAATTAGTCTAAGGAAATGCAGTTGATTGACAACACAAAATCATGACTCCCCCATCCCACACCTGCCCAGTCCATCACCAGTAGTCATGTTCCATGAAAGTAAACGCATCTCAATTCAAATATAACACAGCATGTTGCTTTCCAATCACATTCCTAACATATCATTCTATACACAACTTACACAGTGGCAAACACTTCAGATGAAGACACTACATATGGCATACACATACTGTGTGTATCACAAAATGACATAGCATGTCATTGAAACATCTATCTAAATACTAGGAAAAGATTCATTAGGAGTATCTGGACTCACTTATCTTACTCATTGACACATAGACAACAATCATATGTACTGCAATAGGGGCCTACGTAGCACACAGGAAACATTAACAGACAACTACAGGGAGCATAGTAACGCCAACAATACAATGGACACCAAACAATGTGCATGAAGGGCTCAGAGCGTTCCACAATAGATGCTGATTAGAAACCCTTACATGACAACATGTAAACACCTACATCACTAACAACTGTCCACACATGTGATTCCTATTACCTTAGTCGAGAACTAACACTTACTCAATTGATTACTAATGTTACCATGAATGACACATACACCTGGAGTCAAGCAAATTGAATGACAACATATCCCATACTAACAACATGTGTATGTGAAATGGAACACCTGCTCACCATTAAGTCAGGCAGAAATGAGCAGAGCCATTACCAAAACTGTACAAACAACCTCAGATTAGCAAAGGTAAGTCTGGCAAAGAAGAGGTTTCAACATAAAATTAGGCACAAAATTACAATTGACACATGAATGTAGGCTGGAAATAGCATTTGTTGTACTCATAGAGGTATGGTATTGCCCTATGTAGCATGGACAATATACATGGGCTAAGGGTTTTTTAGCCTAGCCACTTATCTTCTCAACACCAAATACATTAGGATAAAAGATATTTGTACACATGTCAATGTAATGTCATGATATGTCAATGTATTATTGTCACCATGAATTTCACAGTGTAGGATGCCCACCCTGATCAAACTTCACATTTCTCAATGTATGAATCTGACATGACAATGGGACACCTCCTCAAACCTCATAGGGAGTGTAGTAAATTGCCCATACCAAAAGCCTGATTGGGATGACAGCCTCACATGAAGTGCCCATATATTTCCGGACACAGGATTACTTGGCCCTGTTACTCATCTTTCAGACCTAATGTTGCACATAGAGCTAGGTCCAATGGAATAGGAGTGGTCAAAGACCAAAGAGCTATACAATTTACCATTTGGGTAAATGGACTTGGGAACACTAGGTGGGAAGGATGTCACAGCAGGTGACAAATGTGTATGGCTGAGTAGAGTCACGCATATAACAAAGTCACATGTGCATCTCCACATGCAGTCATACTATTAGGTTGATAAAAATAATAAACATGTTCCCATACACAATGCAATGGCCACATCTGTGTTTGTCTGTTGGCAACTGCAGTGGCATGTCTTCCTAGTAGTCATCATATGAGTAGCACTTACCACATCGTCACAGCTGCAATACTTAGACATCATACACTAAACTGTCAGAGGCAAATGCATGGGTTCTGTCAGTACTTACCCCCTTGTGGCTGCTGTGCTGCCCTCAAAAACCATCCACCTCAAGGCGAGCCACTGCCAAAATGCTGGCCATTAGGGGGGTCAAGGTCCGACGAGCACCCCTCCCCTATTGGGAGGACATCCCCAGCTGGACCTCTGCGGACTTCCAGCCCCAGTGTCTCAGGTCCTCCCACCAATTCCTACAGTGGCTGCTCCGCTGGCTGAAGACCCCCAGGGACCGCACTTGCTTGGGGATGGCCCGCCAAATTCCCTTCTTCTGATGGGCTTTGACTTGCATGGATGACACAGAGAAAAGGAAAAAGTCATGGCCATATGCACCATATCGACAGTATACTTCAGTGATAGCAAGTAGGCAAACATTCCCATACTCTCAACTCACACTCATTTACATATTATCATCTGCATGCATCAACACCTTCACTACTTTACATTTCAGGTACAGCATGATACACTACTTCTATCACACATCGGTATTGCACTGGACTCACGTGCTCCTCTGGTGCATCATATAGCTGTTCATATAAGGGTAGGTCCTCCTCCATGAGTTTATCCAGCACTTCAGGAGTGAATGTTGGGCTCTATCACCTGCAGGATGTGGCATGATAGCTCCCAGAGGCAGTACACAGCAGCTGGGGTAGTGGAGGTCTTTCTGGCAGCAGTGTCAGTAGTCTAGTGACAAATACTGCAGAAGATGGTGGTTATATCCGCCACGTACATGACCGTCACCACCAGTCAACATTGCCATTGGCCCAAGTCTGCCAAAGGCATCAATGTCTTCCAAAGGCAGTTTCCACCATGGTTGTGACCGCCTACCGCCATGACGACTTCCGCCGGTAGACTTAGGTCACTTCCATATGTCCAGTACAGCAGGTCAGGAGGCTGCCATTTTAAACACATTTCATGTATGGAAGAGTTTTATAATCTGCGTCATAAACTATACCACATATTGTGCAGTATATCTATCAATACTGCCTTCATTTTTAGTTGTCAATGTGTGCATCTGTGCAGTAAATGCTGTGTTACTGGAGGACATGTGGTGATAGCAATGTACAACCACTAGGAGGTTCCTTTGTGCTTTTTAAACGTAGAGTATCTGCAACCATATTTGTAAGACATATCAAATCGGTTGGAAGAATCCAACTCACCTTTGTATCCAAAAAGATTTAAAAGATACAAATAGTTCATATAGGAAACAGATGTGGGAAGACAAGGCAAGGAATAGGCACAACTTCTGGGCAAAGGCATTATTTTTAAGCAAAAAAAAACAAATTCTTAGGCATTCTGGAAAATGGTAAATGATTAAAACAAAGCCCCTATGATCCCAACTAGCTCGGATATTTCAGAATCTTCTTGGTATGATTTTTTTAACTCAATATTTCAAACAAGCAAAAAAAGAAGTGGTGTTTAGCCAAGGTGGGTCAATAGGTGCTCACGATCTGGGAACCATCAACACCTTAGCCTGCCACAAGCTCAAAGTAGAAAACGATTCAACGTTTATGGTTGCTCAGGTTACTAGACTTATTAATAAGAGCAAGCCGGTCGGGGCTCCGGGCCCAAACGGGATCCCTAATGCCTTATATGAAACAAAATCAGGCTTCAGAGCAGAGAAGTTGGCTGCGTTTTTTATTAATGCACTGAAACTTGAAGCAAGATCTTGGGAGGGCTCTATTATTCACCCCATTTTTAAAGGTGAAAGTCGTGCCAACTCCGAGAAGCACCGCCTAATCACTTTAACTGACTCTGATCCAAATACTACTCTGGTTCCCTTTTGGAGGATCTACAGAGCTGGGCAAATGAAAACAACATCATTCTGGTCAATCAGACAGGCTTTATTAAAGGGCCTGGAACAGCTGTAAACATTTTATCTGTCACCACCATTATAGAAAAATGTAATAAAAAAAGACATCACCTGTACCTATGTTTTGTAGATTTTAAATCTGCATTTGATTTGGTACAGCGTAGTCAGTTATGGCAAAATTAACCCAGTGGGGTATCCTGGCGGAGCTATTAAAAGGTATTCAGATGTTATATACTGACACATGGATTAGGGTGAAAGTAGGGAACGGTACATTCCTATCCAGAAAAGTTATGACCAAATTCGGTCTTAAACAGGGTTGTGTGCTTGCTGCCTATCATTTTAATCTTTTTGTATCTGATTTGACCACTATGTCAAATGAGGTAAATGGGCACCCTCCAAAGATTGGGGACCTTTGTATCTCAAACTTGCTCTATGCGGATGATGTAATCCTTCTGTCATACCAAAGTAGGATTACAGTGATTGATAGTGAAAATAGCAGAATTTGCCGACCAAATGGAATGATAATAAACAAGAAGAAAATGAAAACTATAGAAATCAGTAAAATAATACACAAAACGTATAAGTGGTACCTTCAACGCCATGAACTTCATCAAGTGAAACTCTATAGATACTTGGCGGTAATATTCGATGAGAAGGGGGTCTTTTACTCCCAGAAAACTGATTTAAAGTGCAAAGGGAATGCACTGTTGTTTGCTTTCCGTACCTGCAAAGATCGCTAGACGGTCCTAGCTATCATCCTCTGCTTCAACTAATATCCGCCAAACTAGTTCCTAGTATCACTTATGGTAGTGAAGCTTTGAGGGGTAGAGATGCAGTTACCCTGAATGGGATGATTGGTAAAGTTTTTAGAGCTCTTTTTAATCTCCCAGGTAATGCATCTCAGGCACAAATGAGGCTGTAATTTGGGTATATGAGTCAATTATTGCAAGACAGGGTGCCTATTTTAAAATCTGGCAACATGTTCAACAAGTAAAGGGAAATGGGCTGAGTCAAGCACTCTGGCAGGAGATGAGTTTGAATCCAAGTGCCCCATCCCGAGTATATCTAGACCACGCCTTAGATAATTTGGGGGCCCTTTCACCGTGGGACCAGAATCTAACTCTCCATACTTTTTAAAAACGTATTAATCATATTATTAAGAAAAAGACAAGGGTCTTTTGGCTGGTAGATCTCACTCCTGGGTAATAATAAATTAGTATAAAGCCATGAAATACCAGCTGTATCTGGAGTCGGGATGGTCAAAGAAAGAATAAGATCTATTCATTAAGTATCGATCTGCTACTACCCCCACAGGAACTCTCTGGTTTAAATTTCCCTTGTAGTCTTTGTGGGTGTGGAGTTGGGAACTATATACATTGGAACTGCATATGCCAAGGCTTAAAGAAGATCACAGAAGATATCTTAAGGATGCTTTTAACCTGAGGAATATACTTACTTATAGGCAAGCGGTAATTGCTAGTTTTAAGTCATCCAACATTATTTTGAATGCCAGTTTAATAAAAACTTTAAGTCAAGTCTCCAAAAAACAGGTTGCCCCCAGTAAGGCAATCTCAATTGAGGGTACGGCATGAGTCGGAGGCTTTGCACTATGTTAACCGATCATGTACAAAATCACATGGATTAAAGGCAACAAGGTTGTAACTTTTTTGTAGCTGCCCTTTTTGGTGTATGGTTTTAAATCAAAGTTATTGGTCAAGTATATGCTATACAAATCAATATTAGAGGTCTGGTTTTATGGTTCTAGGTAAAGCTCCGCTGTCTTAAACTTATAATCAGAAAGGAATTTGCACTGTAAAAAGTTTACTTGTTTTTATGGATCTCATCTAGTTTAAGCTATCATACTGTAAAAAACTTTTTTCACGTGATGTTATGGCTTCTTATGGAATTTGTACTGTGAATTTTACCTTATTTTGGATGGTGTGAGGGCTTTGATGAACTGTTATGCACTTTAATTAATAAAGAAAATAAATCGGTTGGACTTACAACCATGTACAGTAACAGATTAATCTGTATCTGTAGTTAAATAGTTTTTTGGGGGAATGTGCACCAAGGAGGGTGTCATCCGGAGCCTAGCTATGTGCTGTACTCTGGATATCAGAGTTTGTAACCAACCTCAATAGGAGATATGTGTAAGGGTTACCTGACTTTTCAAGATTACAAGATGTCTGCATGTTACATGTCACATACTATGTAGACATTTTTTCACATAGTTGTCCTGACGACAACCACCAGTGTACCATCCACTAGTAGACCTGCACACCATGGAGGAGAGACATTGTATCCAGACATATCGGCTGAATTGTCATATTATTATAGATCTTTGTGATCAATTGGAGCCACATTTGATGCCTGTCATTCGCAATCCCTATATCATAACTCCCATCGTTCAAGTCTTGTCAGTGCTACCCCTCCTGGCCACTGGGTCCTTCCAGAATGCAGTGGCCCTAACTGCAGGAATGTCTCAGCCCATGTTCAGTCTGGTTATGATGGATGTACTGTGTGCATTGTTGAAACACCTTGACAGCTACATCAGGTTTCCTCAACATGCAGATTCGGCCTATGTGAAGGCACAGTTTTATACACTGGGACACATTCCACATGTGGTTGAAGCCATAGATGCCACCCATGTAGCTTTGGTTCCCCTCAGTGCCAAGGAACAGGTGTATAGGAACAGGAACAACTACCACTCAATAAATGTTAAAGTGGTGTGTCTGCAGACCAGTACATTTCACAAGTTAGTGCTAAGTATCCCAGATCAGTCCATTATTCCTTCATCATGCGGAACAGCAATATCCCACTGCTGATGACATGACTCCACCTGGCTGGTTGGCAAGTTACAAATGAAATGTGTGTTTGCAGCATATGTCTCCTACCATCACAATGTTGTATGTCCCACATATGTGTGTGTGTTGTTCTACCAATTTGTTCACACCAGTGAGGTACTCAACCACGCCAGGGGAAGTCTGCTACAATGAGGCCCACAGGAGGAGAAGGCGTGTCATCGAGCTGACTTTTGGGCTCCTAAAAGCTAGATTTAGGTGCTTGGACAAATCTGGAGGAGCCCTCCTCTACTCACCCAACAAGCTATGTCAAATAATAGTTTCCTGCTGCATGCTCCACAATATTGCCCTGAGATGATAGATACCATTTATACCAGATGAAGGGGAGCCAGCAGAACCTGTGGGTGGAAATGCAGATTTCCCAAGTGATGAAGAGCCAGAGGAAGATGAAGCAGCAGACTCTAGGGCAGATCTCATCAATCTGTACTCCAACTGACTGAAAGGTATGTAAAGTAGATGTAATGTTATGTTTCAAATTTGTAACCTGAAGTAGATGGGTAGCATGTCACCTCCTTCCCTGCATCATCTGTGGGGTTGCAGATAGCTCCAATGCCTATGAGTGAGTGCATGCAAATGATAATATGTATTGTGTACAAAACAGAGGGGTCTACAGTATCATGAATTGTTATAGCAGAAGCAAAGTTACACTTGTGGACATGACTTCTCTGATTTGAGGAATTTATCCTGCTATGTCCCATCCCTCTTCTCCATCACAGATTTGCCTAGATCCTGTTAGGCTCATCAACCTTGACAAATGACAGACAGTATCAGAAGCAAATGGGAATTGCAGACAGACATGAGAAGTAGACATGGCTGAAACCTGGTACTCTAAGTCTTGATTATGTGGATTGTTAAACTGCCAGGACACTTGGGCAAAAAAGTGCTTTTCTGTCAAGTTCACTTGTAAAGTACAGGAGGTTGTCAAATGCTGTCCTTTGTGTCTGGATATGTGTGAGGCTCATGTGTAAATGTAGCTCCATAGCATCTACCATCACAATAGTTACAGTTGTATGTAATCTACCTTGAGCCTAGCTGTCAGTGTGTTCCTATTTTGCAGACCAAAAGTGAGAAGCCTACAGGTATGTGATAAATGTAAGTGAAAGGTTCCAGAACTGGGTCGGTCAGTACTGATCTCTGTCTGTACCATGGGATATGTATATTTGGAAGCTATAGTGTGTGTATCTGATAGGGCTTTACCCAGTGATACAGAGAACCAACCTGTGTACCTCCTGTCTTGTTGGTAGAGTTACATGACCCTAACTTATGTATTGTGTAGCTTAGCATTGTGTTACACCGTAGCAGAAATCCTGATGCTACTCTCCATCATTGTCTTTGTGCTGTTAGCAAATCTATCATTAATTGTGTGTAGTTGTAGTTTACAAATATTTTGGAATATGTCATGTTACAATGCTATTGTAATGAGTCTCCTGATGATGGCGCCGCATTTGAGGTCTATAACAATAGGTGTCCAATACAGAGGGACATGATCAGACTCTTAGACTTAGCATAAATAACTATTGTACCTGGATGGTAAATGAGACATACACAGGACCTGTATTTAAGTGTGATTTATTGAGGAAATGAAAATATGTGTGAATGTAAAACACACCAAAAAATAGTGATAGGTTCAGTCATGGTGGATGAAATCATCAGGGTAGCTGCTACACCATTTGGAAACACAAGTCCAGTGGCCTTGCACCATAGGGAAATGGAGATTGGTTACATAACAGGATGTACCTGTGGCACAAAAAGGGAACAAATAAGGAGAGGTTTACTTCCTGGAAGTGGATTTGGACTTGGCATCTGCTGCTGCTGGATGTCCGGGTGGAAGTCCACGTTTGCAGGGGAGGGGTCTTCAGCTACAGAGGGTGAGGTGGCTGAGGCATGTCCTTCCCCTTGCAAGGCGTCTATTCCACTGGCAGCCGCAGATGTAGAAGGCCCTGATGTATCATTGCTAGTGGAAGGGGCCAGATGTTGGGTACAAAACCTACTCAGTGTAGTATTCATGTCGCTCAGCACCTCTGCAAAGGAAGCCAAGTGGGCATTTTGTGCCTGCCACTGCTGCATGACTTCCTGGTGGTTGTCCCTCTGCAGCTTTTGGATTTCCCCCAACATGGTGGTAACTTGGCCCATAGGCCCTCATTACGACCTTTGCAGGCGGCTAGGATCGCACCCCGCCGCGGCCATTTGGAGATCCCCGCTGGGCCGGCGGCCGGAAACCTAGTTTACGCCCGCCGGCCCATCAGGGATCTCGGGCGCAACACAGGAGCTGGCTCCAAATGGAGCCGGCGGTGTTGCGGCCGTGCGACAGATGCAGTTGCACCCGTCACACTTTTCACTGTCTGCATAGCAGGCAGTGAAAAGCTGCACAGAGCCCTGTCAGGGAGCCCCTGCACTGCCCATGCCAGTGCAATGGGCAGTGCAGGGGCCCCCAGGGGCCCGGGGACTCCCCATGCTGCCAGACATTTCCTGGCAGATCAAACTGCCAGGAAAAGGCTGGCGGTAGGGGACTCGTAATCCCCTGGGCAGCGCTGCAAGCAGCGCTGCCCTGGCGGATTAACACTGCCGGGGTAATTGTGGCGGGAAACCGCCGGCCCCAGCGGTGCGACCGCGGCGTAGTGCCCTGGGAAGCACCGCAAGCCTGTTGGCGGTGCTTCCTCCGAAACAGACCTGGCCGTCTTGGACCGCCAGGGTTGTTATGAGGGCCATAATGCCTTAGAAACTTATAGAGACTCCCAAGACTTGGGAGATGGTTTCCAGGTCAGTAGTGTCACTGTGACACACCATCCTCTGGCCCACAGCATCCCTCCTTCATACCCTGCCCCCACGTGCCTGTGCCACTGGCACAGTGTGCCCACTCCCAGTGGTGGCAGGTCTCTCACTGTCAGGGATGGCAAGTTGAGACTCAGGTACCTGTTCTGTGGGGCACACAATGGATGAAATAGTCCTTGGGACACAGGTTGGGGGGCGAATGGTTGCCTGTGATTTCAATGCAACAGGGTTGGAAGAAGTTGATGTGGGCAGGTTGAGGCTGTCAGTTGTTGACTGACAAGGTGTCCCAGATGAGCCAGGTTCTTCGTCAGTGTCCAGACATCCAGAGGTGTTGTCCTCACTACTAGGGCCTTCATCCAGAGGGGTAGTGACAGTCTCTGGGGGTTATTACAACTTCGTCGGAGGTGTTAATCCGTCCCAAAAGTGACGGTAAAGTGACGGATATACCACCAGCCATATTACGAGTCCATTATGGGGGTCATTACAAGCTTGGTGGGCGGCGGTCCGCCGCCCGCCAAGCGGTAACCGCTGTGCGGCCGCCAATGCGCCCACACTCCCGCGGACCCCATTACAACATCCCCGCTGGGCCGGCGGGTGGAAACCAAGTTTACGCCCGCCGGCCCAGCGGGGATGAGGCCGCAACATAGGAGCCGGCTCCTAATGGAGCCGGCGGTGTTGCGGCCGTGCGACGGGTGCAGTAGCACCCGTTGAGCTTTTCACTGTCTGCTATGCAGACAGTGAAATGCTGCCCGGGTCCCTGTTAGGGGGCCCCTGCACTGCCCATGCCAGTGGCATGGGCAGTACAGGGGCCCCCAGGACACCCCTTACCGCCAGCCTCTTCTTGGCGGTGCAAACCGCCAGAAACAGGCTGGCGGTAGGGGGGTCATAATCCCCAGGGCAACGCTGCTTGCAGCGCTGCCCTGGCGGATTATCACCGCCGGGGCTAAAACGGCGGGAAACCGCCGGCCTCGGCGGTGCGACCGCGGCGCTAACGCCGCGGTCGTAATACGGGTCTCCGTACCGCCAGCCTGTTGGCGGTACGGACGCCACATTACCCCTGGCAGTCTCTGACTGCCAGGGTCGTAATGACCCCCTATATCCTATGGAACTCGTAATACGGCTGGTGGTAAATCTGTCACTTTTGGGACGGATTAACACCTCCTCCAAAGTTGTAATAACCCCCTCTGGCATTCTCCCAATGGTGACAATGGCAAGGTTACCTGTGGAGGGAGTGAACACAGAGTTCTGCTTAAAATGGGGGTATTGCAGCAGTTGTGTGAGAGGCAGACAGTGCCTTAACATGACCCCCAGCAATGACAATGGCAGGTGATGCACAATGTAATTTAGTACTACATGAAACTCTGTAACTTCAATTCCATACACCATGTTTTATGTTGTTAAACTATGTTGCTAGTGTTTGTCCCCCAGTGTCCTCGCGGGTTCTGAAATGTTGCTGTTTTTTGGCAGACTTCACTATGTGACTCCTAATACGGCAGTTGGGTTGCCGCCAATTTTTCTGTATTTTGGCAGCCACCACAGCAGCAGTCCTGCCAAAAAAACACCAAACTTGTAATGAGGTCCCCAGTGTTAGGATGGATTGAATTTAATGGGTTTGTGGATTTCTATCACCTCTGCAGTGTTTCTCCTGAAGCTACAGCACGTTATTTATAACTCTCTTAACTTTTCTATTTACAGTCTGATCACATGCTCATCATATTAGGTCAAATCAGAGCAATAATTTATGTTTAGGAGCTGAAGAGGCATCTCAGCTTTAACAAAGAGATGACGCCTACTCACTTTGTTAATCCTGGCCTGTGATGCACAAAACACCAAAGAGTACAAGTGCTGTGCATCGATATATTCATTGATGAGCTCGTGACTTCCTGATGTCAGTATTGACGCCTATGCCCAGTTTCACTTCCCCAAAAGTAAAATTGAGCTTTCTTTTGTTAAACATAAACACATAACTACTCCTTGCTTGTTAATTATTGCGTTGAAGTTCTTGTCACCACGTATTGTTTCCTAACTAACTGTGGCATCGTTATTCACATTTGGTCTTGTAATATTTTGTTGCGATAAGCACATCAAACAACGTTTTCTCTCTGCTTTCGAAAGTTCCGCTCTGAAGAGTTAGAAATTGTCATTTTGATAACGTGCTGGGCTAATTGCTCAAAGGGGCAATTCTGCTAAGTAAGGTTACTTTTCAGAGTAAATAGTGCGAATGGGAATGGCGATTGAAAATTGAAGGAAATGAGATGAGGTAGGGAGCGGTGGTAGCCACGCAAAGGTTTAGTTAGCATTAACATAGGTTCTCTATGCCGGAAGATCCTCCAAAACTTCAGAGTCTGTTTGTTCAGGCATACTTCAGGGTAATATGCCAGGCACTGATTTTCAGGAACTGTGTGTATGATTTAGAGGCATATTTTTACCTGGCGAATGTTGACAGATTTGTCTTGCCAAACTTATAGGAAAATGGTTGTTGGAGCGGTAATTACATGAGTTACCCTGCATATGAGAATTCACCACCCGATTTGCCATCAAGGCCTAGGAATTTTTGTTTTTTTGTGAGATGGGATACATGTTTCCTGCTTTTTAAATCTATATTTTTAAACGAATGGGCCTGCCATTTGCTTTCATAGACACGTTTCTCAGCTTTCCTGCTTTTAAACTCTAATGGCCTGATTTAAGAAAAGTGGTGCTACACTCAATGCAGCGCCCCTTTTTTCTTGCGCCCCTCATTCCCCCCCTAATGCCACCGTGTGCGCAGTATTTAAGATACAGCGCACCATGGCGGTAGTTAGGTAAACTAGCGTCAATTTGTTTTACACCAGTTCGGAGCTTTGCAGGATTTGCATACATTTTTTTTTGTCTAATTCTGCAAAGCCCATTGAGGCCCACTATAAATAATGGTGTGCCTCCTTTAAAACATCTGCTCTGAGTAGGCGTTAAAAGTTCTGAAAAAAATAACACAAAGAAATCTCTTTCTTTTGCACAGGCATAATGTAGAGCAAAGGGTTACAAAGTGGTGCTATGCATGCATTGCGCCACTTTGTAAATTTGGTGTGGCGATTTTGGCCTCATTGGGGCTCATTAGCATAAAAATAAATGACACTTATGTGGCACAGGTAGGCGCTAGGGGCTCTTAAATCTGCCCCTAAGTTTAAAAGCCCAAAAACGTACAAAAAAGGGTACCCGATGAGCACGTCAGTTTGGGTTTTTACATATATAAAAGAGATAGTTGAGATATTTCGAGTCCTATCTTTTTGCTATCCATTCTGCCAATTTTCTAATGTTCCTGAGAAATTTTGGCTTTCTTCTGCAGATTTTGGCACATATTTCTACAAATTTGGACAACCTCTATTTATGATTCAGTGCTTTGTAACTGTCCTCCAGTTCTTTGAGAAGCCAGGTCTCCTTATGGGTCTAATGAGGACATTTTGCTCCATTCTAATGATTTACATGATAAATGCCAAGTTGGAAATAATGTCTACTTGATGTTGAATATATATTAAAAACCTAGTTCAGGATTTAGAGTGTGCCTTGGACAATAGGTTGCCCCTGGAAATTGAGATCCTCTCTAACCACCTGTTTTCATTAACTGCTGTTTGTGTAAGATAAATTTAGCTTGGATTATTGTTGATTTTCTGCAATTTCACTAGTCTTCAGATTCATATATCTGTTCTTCTGGAAAAGTGAAATTGACTCTTAAATGTATTTCTTCTGTGTTTCTGCCTGCATTTCAGACCCCAAGCGCAACACAGAAGTGGATACATTCTCAGATGCTTGAATTTTTTACTTCAGTGTCAAAGCAGTATTGATTAAAACACTAGATAGACAAGTCTGGAGTAACAGAACAGAGATGGACACTGTAAGGAAAGGGTTCTCCGTATAGACTTTGCATAAGTCCAGAAAACCCATATGATTCCAATTTATGGTTGCACAAACCTGTAAGATAAACCTTAACCCACCAATCTAGGTGGCATGCATCATCATTGGATTCTCCACATTCATCCAAAATTATTAGAGGGACGAATGGTTTCCCCATTTTCAGCGACTACCTTTTTAAGATGTAGAAGGGAATCCAATAAATGAAGTTAAAAATCCATCCTTGTATATATTCCTAACCATTCTTTATTCTTGGGAAACCTAAAGTATGTTACGAACCTAATTGGAGATGTTGAGAATAACTATTCATCCCCAACTCCCTGGTTGACATGTTTCAGTGGTATTGCTGGCTCTGCCTGGTGCCCCCTGCTGTCTTCAGGACCTGTAACTTTTGTCTTAAATATATTGGCCTAATTTGTTTGATAAAGGCAAACACATGGATTCAATGTTCACACTCTCCTTCATTCATGAATTGTGTGTTATAATACTTGCATCTGTGGTTGAGTCTTTAACATGGAAAGTCCTGTTGTGGGGTTATTTTAGCAGCTTTTTATGGGCATATTATTTTAGCCATAGGCCTGCAGTTTGTGCCCTTTAACCTAGTAATAATTCAGAGTAGAAGGTTCATTCTGCTGTGAGGTTTTATTTCCTTTATCTCATACATTTTTCGCCTAGAAACTGTTTTCATTCTTTTTAGCTTGGCATTTTCATTCTGTGCTTTGCTCAAGGCTGTACATGATATTGTTGTTGGTTCAAAGTGGAACACCACAATCTCTGCCTCTTCATAGAAAGATGCATATTTTTACATTAGGGCAGTTTTCTTAGAACACCAGCTGTTTTATTATAAAACATCTTCTCTGCCCCCTACACGTTAGAGGGGAATTCTAGCCTGAAATTGCCGCTTCATGCTGTTGCTTCATTGCAGCAGTCTGCCGAACTTGATGTCTTTTCCTACATGGAAGGAGACTCTCGGTAGACCAACAGCCCTCTTCGCTACTACCATATTCAGGTATGGGAGATAGTGTCTTCCGAGGGGGCCTGATGGGCAGATTATGGTTAACACTGCCATGCTCTAATATAGTACTTTAGTGACATAAATAAAAATTCTGATACTTAACGTTTTAACACTATGGTGGGACTTTTCTTTTGTTTCACTTACTTTGTCACCGCTCTGCTATTATTATGTTTCATTATCCTAATCATTGCGGTACATGCCAATTTATTTAGAATGCAGTCAAATCAATAAAATGCATTGAAAGAAATTCGGCTTCTGTTTGTCTTTGCATCTGTGAGACAAATGCAACTGAGAGAAAAGGATAACATCTGTCCTAACACGATTTCCCTGAGAAATCAGAATGTCATGCGCCTGGCTGCCACAAATGACCGCTGCTTTCGGGTGCTCGTGAGGTACTGCGAGCTAACCAAAAGGGTTAGGCCGACAGTTGTCAGACAGTGTGGGATTGGACACAATTCCCCACAATCCGGTGGTGCTGCCACCCGAATCCAGCAGTCTCATTGGTACCATGAGAGCCAACACAACAGTCCTGTAGGAACATAGATAAAAGATGAGACATAGGTGTAGGAGACAAAACAATTAGTAACTAAATACTTTCAGTCAGTTCACTCCAAGGATATGTTTTGTGTCACAGCAATTGGTGCTCATGTACACAGCAAACTTACATACAGCACTGCAAGTCCATTTTGTCGTTGTGCTCATGCTATAAAAAAAATTATCCCACTCTGTGCAATAGTGACTCAATAATTTACTCTTTCTCTTACTCTGCTGATATGGTGATACTAGTTCCATGGTGGGGGAGGTAGAATGGGGACTCAAGCGCCTTACATGAATGGTGCACTTTTCAAACTTTCCCTTGCATCGGAGATTTGATTTGCTCCTATAAAGATCCTACAATCTAACATATTGCATCAATCTCTCTGCAATGTCACATTTTCACTTTTGTTTCAAGCCTTGGGCCTAATATAGATCTCAGCGTAGGGGAATATTGTGACACAAATGGAACAGATCTTAATAAGGCAGACGGGATATCCATGGTAGAGTATTCCATCTGCTGAGATCTAAATCAGGTCCTTGAGCCATAAATCCAGGAATGGGCTTATTTAATCAGCTCAATTCCTTAAGCAAAATTCTTCTCTAAATCAATTTGGTTTCTATCCCACTCACTCAACTGAAACAGCTACTTTTTTTGGTATGAATTCCATAAATTCTGTCAAACATGTCAAACAGTTTTAATTTTTTGTTCTCTTTATTCTTTTTTCCAGTTTAGAAATGGGAGACCACTATAAATCTCTCTCTAGCCTCTAGTAGTTTTACATTTCTGGATCTTCATATCTGCCCATATACCAAAATTCAAGATAGGACTCATTTTAAAATGACATCAACCAAGACCTTCTCCCTTTTAAGCGCACTGTATGATTCACTTAATTGTTTCCAGGAGCAGGATACCACCAATATAAAACTAGTTGCATTGACAATGCTTTTGGACTATTCCCGCGGACACATACCTGATCACTTAGATAAGGAGAAGATGTCATTGGATGGTAAACAACCACTTATTTGGATCACATGATTGACACAGATTTGGTTTCCTTAGAAAGCCTTGAAAAAGTGCTCAACATGCTCACCCTATGGCTGTTACCCTATGAATAAGGAATTCCAAGCTGATTATTTGTAAACAAAGAATAAAAAATAATAATACAAACAACTTTGCCACAGCAACTCATTATAAACTTGAATTGGTGTATCTAGGGATTGCATTACCATTCATCTGTTTGCACAGAATTAATTGTAATGTGAAGTAATAGGTGGCAGTGTCTCAAACACTAGCTCAGCAATTTTACAGTTCATGGGTATGGTGCCATACACGCAATCAAGGGATGCACAGGCACACATAGAAGGCAAACTTTTTCTACATTAAGGCAATAATATATGTACACTGTGTTCTGAGGCCTCATTCTTTTCAGTGTATAACAGTCATTCTAACATTTTCTACTCTACACAATACTGTATTATATACTGTTATACTGTTATAACAATTATAACTTGGTCATTGCTTTGGTAAACTCACCATATAAATTCATTACATTAGAATAAATGAAATAAAATGATATACTCAGCAATTTTTTCAGTGCTGTCAGTGAACAACATACACATGCTTATGTTTGACATACTTTACAGTGAGTAGAAAACAGGTTGACCTTTGTGACTTTTGCTGCATCTGATTGTGGGAAAGATACATGTGCATAATAGAGGAACGAAATAACCATACAACCCAATAGAGAGAATAGATTGTCAAGGCAGCTTTTAAATGCAACTGATTTCTTAACTAAGGAGACACATGTCCAGGGAATGCTCCATCTTTTGGTACCTATTTTTGCACATTATAGTTGTCAGTGTGGTATAATGTGAAAGGGAGCCCTATCTTCAACAAAAGTATGGGCATGGCTACACTCACATACACTATTTCCTGCCCCAAGTCCTGAGAACAGTCCCACAATAAAACAAGCATTGGCAAAGCAAATGTGTTCCAGCAACGATTTTTACCAGCTTTGCTAATGCTTTTCTTCAACTGGGTGACAGCTGCAGATGTGTGATCATCGATGCTGGCCATCTTTGAATAGGGTGTCTTAAAATACAACACATTCAAAGATGGTTACCATTGATCTGAGCATATCTGCCAAGGCCAGTCATATTTGAATTAATTTTTGTACATCTTAAAAATCTACTTAAGGGCGGCCACCATGCATACATGTGGATCAGCAACACCCACCTATGGGAAAAAGCAATTCCAAAGTCAATAGGTTTGAGAGTCAGGGCCTATTGCCAATGTCAGTTGCTTTAGAAACTGTGGTGACCCTTAAAAATGCTGCTGTTTGGGTTAAGTTGTGTATTTGGCATCTCCCGCCATCTGTCTCCTTGGAGGGCTGGATTTGGAGCCAAGTTGCATGCGTGAAACAAAGCCTCAAACAAGCGGTCAAAGCATCCTTTCAGTCTCATACAGCCTCTCTGTTGTGTGTGACTGTTACTTTTGTCTTCTTCATGTTTTCCATTCCACATCTTGCTACCCCACATCATCTTCGCCATTTTACCTCTTTTGAGTGTGCCTCCATTGCTGGCTTTCAGCATCTGGAAGAGCAACAAAGAGAAAAAAATGGTTCATGTGAAATGGCCTGTGGTGTATTACTGCAGTGAAGGGAGAGTGGTGTGGTATAAAGCCACTGTCTGGAGTGTGAACCCAAAGACCAGGAAAGTTACCAGGGCACCAGAAGATTGAGAAATCTGAGGCAGGTAGAAGGAACATAAAATGGTGTAGGAAATACAGACACTTCTGGGGAGGCAGGGCCAATTGTGCTTTCCAGACAGTCATTCTACGCTCATTGGTGACACCAATAGCAGAGATTTTCTGCTTGTCATACAGGCAGCACACAATAATCTGAGAGGCTCAGGGGGCTAGATGACTCTGAGTGGGAACACAAAGAGATGGTTAAAAAGAGATGGGTGGGAAGGAGCAGGGAGAGATAGAGAGGAGAGGGAAAATAGACAGTCACATGTACAGCAAGGGGTGATCTCTGAATTGGGAGGGTAAATAAAAATAGTGTGAGACCGAAAACCTCCTGGGCACAACAAACACAGGAATAGTAAGGAAAACTATTAACCCTTTAAATCAAGATCAAGGAAGGGTGATGGGCCCCAAAACAATCCAATTATGAGCATGGAGCTGACCCAAAACCATAAGTACATGTAATGTATTTGAAACATCAGGTCTTGAACAGACAACAAAAATAGTCCTCAGCTGAAATCTAATAATGGCATATACAGTTTGTGATCTGAGAGCTCATATTAGCCAATTACTACCCTCTAAGCCAATGATTACAAGTTGTACAATTCTGATGGGGTACAAACTCTTTTTCCATAATTACTGGAACTTTGCAGTTATACCCCAAAGTTACAGTATTAGAAGTTAGACCCTTCAAAATAGGGAATCACTGTGTGGGCACAGAATTACCTTGTGGAATGCCACACAGTATCCTTATTACCAAGGGTTTACCGATCACTTTTAGTGTTGTCTCTGAGCCGGTGGTACATGGGAGCAGAAGAATATCTGTGAGGCAGGAGAGGAGAGAAGGATACTTGGAGAGGGATTGCTGTAAATGTCAGGTGAGTACTGGGGCAGGAGCCAGGCTGCTATTGATGATGAAGTATAATGGGATTTTACAGGCCGAGATTTCTAGACAGGAAAATCTGGTGCACTGTTCCCATACCTGAGAAAAGAGTTCCAGGAACATTGGACGAAACAAGATGGGCAGGGCAAAATCCTACATGGAACCTCTGCTCTACAAACATGAAATCTGTACCTTTGTATGAAATTCAAAATGGAAGCTGCAGACAAACACAGAGCATGAACCTGAGCAGTTGGGATCGATGATTGATCCTTAAGAGTTTAGCACTGCCTCTCCAACAGGTACTTCCATCAGTGACCCTGCAATACCATATTTAAGATTCCATGGACGTTTTGTTCATGCTTCCCATCCATAATACATATTGGCAGAACTAAGATTATCACATCAAAAAAAATATATTTCATCAAATAGAGATGGGCCACTCAACATGTTCTTGTACTGTAAACAGGTTTTCACACATCTTGATAAAACAGATTAGACAACAGCGGAATCCCCGGAAGGTATCACCTCTTTGATGAAAGATGGCATTCAGATGTTGATGCTTGTCCTCATGGGTCTTGTATATGACCTCTACCAGGAGAAGATTATGGGACTGATTTAGAGTTTTGCAGACGCGTACCTCATCTTTAACAAGAAGAATATTATGTCTGTTGTATTACATGTACCATAGAATAGAATGGACTTTTTAACAATGCAGAATGGATATGGGTAACTTAGATGATATAGTGATCCATCCATCATGCTCTAAATCAGACCATATATATCACTGCATCTCAAGTGTCCTTAATAATGCCAGACTGTACCTGTACAGCAGGAGCATGAGGAATAGAAACACTACTGCTATTCAACTTTGAAAGGTTGAGGCTTATAAGTAAAGTAATCTAGTTAAATAGAGCATGATCGTCTTTTAGGTAACATCAGCCTTGTCTTCAATGTTTTACATCTATCTCCTAAAACAGATTACAAGGAAATAATGAGCAATTGTTGAGGTTCACATGAACAGTGCTATGAGTACAAGAGAATATGACTTATCTAGTGTGCTTTGAAACATAGTTTTAAACCATATACTAAATGGATGTTGAGGTCAGTTTATCATTTGCATATGTAGTATAAGAATGGGTATCAAGGAAGCAGCTTAATGTCCTGCTGGGCACTCCTTTGCTCCAACTGTAAGCAGAGAGCCAACTATTCCATAGACGTCTAGCCTGCAGTATGCAAGCTTCTGTTGTGTATGCATGTGTGAGAGAGAATGTCTATGTAGCATAGTATGCGAGTTTCACTGAATTTATAACATTTCACACTGCTGTGCTGATAAATGTTGGTTAAACAGCTAATATTAATTTGTGAGTCTATAGAATAGCTTCTGACATATAGGCCCTCATTATGACATTTGTGGTAAATGCCGCTTACTGCCGTGCTGACGGCCGCCAACACACCATGACCACTGTGGTATACCGCTACGGGTATTATGACCCACACAAAGAAATCCACCACTATACCGACACCCACACATGTCCGCCAGCCCAAAGGTCAGTGATAAAAAGGCAGTACCAAAACCCACACCGTTATCCCAACAGAAATACGCCCACAGCATCATGACCCACGAATCACTGCGGCGGACATTCAACGCGGTAAACCATTGGCGGTACACACCGCCACGCTCAAAATACACACACACTAAAAAAACTACACCACATTGGTCAATTCAAAATACACACACCTGACACACATACACACCCCACACACCCAATCCAATATAAAACACAACCCACAATACCCACAACCCCTTACAACGAAAAAAAATATTGCCAACTGAGAGAGAGACAAGCCAGGAGCACCCACTGAATCTGAGCCACCTAACACCATCACCCATACACCATCCATACACCTCACCGCACACACCCGAACACATCACCCCACACACCCTCACACATACCACTCACACTACACTCATGGCACCACAAAGACACCCCAAGTTCTCAGAGGAGGTTCTAAGGGTCATGGTGGAGGAAATCATCTAGGTAGAGCCACAGCTATTCGGATCCCAGGTGCAGCAGACGTCCATTGCTAGGAAGATGGAGCCATGGCGGAGAGTCGTGGACAGGGTCAATGTAGTGGGAGAGCACCCAAAAACAAGGGATGACATCAGGAAGAGGTGGAACGACCTACGGGGGAAGGTGTGTTTCGTGGTTGCAAGACACCAGGTAGCTGTACAGAGGACTGGTGGTGGACCCCCACCTCCTCCCCCACAACTAACAACATGGGAGGGCAAGTCTTGGCGATCATGCATCCTGAGAGTCTCGCAGTAGTAGCAGGAAGACTGGACACTGGTAAGGCAAATCTTTACTACTTTCCCCCCCTCACCTGCATGCCATCAAAAACTCCTACCCCTCCCCTTACCCCCAATACTCCACCACCTCACATATACCTCACCATCACAACCCACCCATCCCAATACCAATCCCTGCCTGCAAAACCAATGCATGGACCCCCATCCCCGACCTGCATGGACACCCATCACCACAGCATGCACACTAGTGACAATAACATAGTCAAACCAAGCACAACTCACACAGGCCAAAGCTGCCTTGCTAATAACAACCATAGAGGGAAACATTTCCATGCCCCAGATGGCATATGCAGATACAATAACACTGCATTTACATCCCCACAGGACCCCCACTCAACGTCACCGGAGAGGAGGTGCCAGCAACATCTAGTTCCCCCCCCCGAAGAGGCCCACAGTGATGACAGCAGCTCTGCATGCGTGGATCACAATGGCCAACCTGGCCTATCAGGGACCTCTGGACAGTCGGTGACCCAGCCACAGTCCCAAACCACCACAGAGCCTCCCCCTCAGGAAACACCACCACAGCACCCACCCAGAGGGCCCATCCCTCTGTCCCCAGGACACATCAATCAGCAGTGTGTCCATCACTGCAGGGATCCCACGCAACTCCATAAACACAGGACGATCAGGGACCCGGGGTCAGTGGGCACACGGTTCAGGAAACAGAGGCACAGGACAACAGGGAAGCTGGGAGGACTGATGTGCGACAGGGGGATGACAGGTCCAGGGAACCAACTCTCAATGAGGCACTTGCAGGGATTGTGGGAGCATACCACCATTCCCAGGAGACCATGGGCCAGATACTGTACAAGTTGCAGGAGACCCAGGGGCTGAAGGAGGGACAGCACCTGGGGATCAGGGAGAACCTGAAACACATCCACACCACCCTGGTCATCATTGCAGGGGTGCTGCAGACATGGCCAACACCATGAGGGAGGCAGTGGCACACTAATGGGCCCCTGACACTAGTCACACTGATGAACAGCCCTCCACCTCCGCTGGCGCTTGTGGACAGGAGGCCCCACCACAGGACCACCAAGCCACCAGCACCTGAACCCCCACAGAAGGAGAACCACCAATCAAACGGTCCCTGCGATCCAGGCAGAAGCCAGAGAACATTGCTAAGACCCCCGCCAGGAAATAAGACTCATCCTTGTGTCCCACTCTGTCACCCTGTCCACCTTGGACTGCCATTGCTCCCCTTCCTATGCCCCCTTGGACAATGCACCTGTGATACAAATAGACTGGACTCTACCCTGGACCTTCCTCCATCAGCAACCCAGCCCATAGCAATACCCTCTCCACTTATTAGCACCTAACTAAACACCCTTTGAACAAATTCAAGTACGGAGTCTGTGGATTATATGACAAATGTATTTTCACAAACTGTAAACATTGCAATTCTAATCTACTGTGACATTGACATAGGTATGACCTGTAGTGGGCAGCAGTAAACACAGCAGGAGACAGAGTGGGGCACAGAGATCTGAAAATAGAGATGACCAAGGGTACAGTAAGTTGCCATAGAAATAGGGAAATCAGGCTGCAATGTTAAATGTCAGAGACAATACTTCAATGGAAGGTGAAGTTACAGTGTCTTACCTGTGTGTCACTGGAAGTACTGTTAAATGAGTGTACTTCTGTTGTCCACATCTTCTTCCTCTGCCTCCTCTTCGTCACTGTACACAGGCTCCACCGCTGCCACACAACCATCTCCAGGCTCATCCTCCGGCAGAAAAGGCACCTGGTGTCTCAAGGCCAAGTTGTGCAACATGCAACGATGATCTGGCACACCTTCTTGGGTGAGTAGTACAGGTATCCACCAGTCAGATGGAGGCACTGGAATCTGGCCTTCAGGAGGCCAAAGGTTCTCTCAATGATCCTCCTTGTTCACCCATGTGCCTTATTGTAACGTTCCCCTGCCCTTGTCCTTGCATTCCTCATTGGGGTCAGTAGCCATGAGAGGTTGGGGTAACCAGAGTCACCTGTAAATATCGAGGGATACCTGTTAGCCACACACTCACCCTTAGGGCCAAACCCACACCCATATATCTACATCTACTGGGTGGGGACCATGGGCTCACCTATTAGCCACACCTAGCTCCTCTGGAGTTGAGACAGGGAGTAAAAGCTTTTTCTATTCTGGAACACTTGTTAATTTCTCCGGGGGGGGGAACAAATGCAATATGTGTATCATCAATGGCACCAATGATGTTGGGGATATGTCCCAGGGCATAAAAGTCAGCCTTCACTGTGGCCAAATCCTCCACCTGGGGGAATATGATGTAGCTGCACATGTGTTTCAGCAGGGCAGACAACACTCTGGTCAGCACATTTGAGAACATTGGCTGAGACATCCCTGATGCCATGGCCACTGTCGCTTGTAAGGAACCACTTGCCAGGAATGGAGCACTGACAGGACCTGCACTAGAAGGGGGATGCCTGTGGGTTGGCGAATAGCTGAAATTAGGTCCGGCTCCAATTGGGCACACAATTCTTGGATTGTGGCCCTATCAAGTCTGTAGGTCAGGATAATGTGCCTGACCTCCATTGTCACCAGGTCCACCAGGGGTCTGTACACAGGAGGATGTCTCCATTTCCTATTTATCCTCAATGGTTGAACTCTAGGGTGAAAAACGGTGAGCAGAGGGTCATAGTCACACATATGTTAAAATAAATATGCATTTCTTCCTTTACAGAAACAGTATGTGAACTTGAGAGGCAGTTGATGTGCCAATGTCTGCTGTGATGCAGTTAGATGCCATGGCCTGTGCCCCCCTGAAATGGCGGCTGTCTGAAGTGTGAGGAGAGACAAGTGTAAATGAGGTAATTCCGCTGGCGTTGTGCGCTCTTGCGGTCGGCTATCGACGACCGCTGCGCAACTTCGCATTGGTTATCATTGGGCCCTATGGGTGCCAGGAGCCAATGGCGATGTACGCTGGCGGTGACGGTACGCACCGCCGCAGACGTGACTGCCATTTTCTATCTGTGCACTCACTTGCTACCTAACCTTCAACAGGAGAGGACCTACACTGCAAGTGCTGCTGTGACCTGTGTCTGGAAGCGACAATGGCTCGAGTGTCTTTGAAAAGAGCCCCCATCTTCACTTCCAAGGAGTTGATGAGACTGGTGGATGGGTCCTACCCCAGCATACTTTAGTCTATGATCCTCCAGACAAACAGGTGAG
Source organism: Pleurodeles waltl (assembly GCF_031143425.1). Lineage (NCBI taxonomy): Eukaryota > Metazoa > Chordata > Amphibia > Caudata > Salamandridae > Pleurodeles > Pleurodeles waltl. The sequence continues at coordinate 164,021,005 of NC_090450.1, read as the reverse complement.
TACACTGTGAGCATGATTTGTGGACCATGAATGTATGGATTGCTGTGTGTGTAAGCCTTGTGTGGGGGGGGACTGAGGGGCCCTGGGCAGAGTGCTGCATGTCTGGTGGTCAATGTCTCTGCGTAAAGGGATGGGAGGTATATGGTGGGCCATGAGTGTAACAGGCTGGACAGTATGACTCATACCTTTTTCTTTGCATCTTTTTCTGCATGTCAGCACCCATCCGAAAAAGGGTATTTGGTGTTCCATCGCCAAGGAGGTGCGGACCTTGGGGGTCTTTGACAGGCGGAGCACCCACTGCCACAAACAGTGGTAGGACCTGCGCCGCTGGGCAAGGAAGACGGTGGAAGCTCAGCTGGTGCTGGCCACCCAAAGAGGAAGGGGTGCCCATCGTACCCTGACCCCCCTGATGTTCCGCATCCTGGCGTGGCCAATCCGGATTTGAATTGGCGCTTGAAGGCATCACAGCAGCCACAAGGGGTGAGTACAGATTCAGAATCATGACTTTGCACGCATTGATGTTTACCTGGGTGGGGGATGTGGGCTGTGGGTGCCCCTAGGCCAGGGCGAACATGGCAGGGTAGGTCCCATGTTGGGCAGGCTCTGAAGCAATCCAACCCCAATAGTGTTAGTGGGCATCTACTACTGGGCAGGTTACTGTGGGATTCAGGTGTGCAGCTAATGGCGTTAGGCATTGTACCCCATGGGCTGGTGACTAGCATTGTAACTGGTAGTGCATGGCCTACTGCATAGGGCTGGTCCCTGTGTGCTGTGTACGCCAACGGTCGTGTTGTTGCTGGCATTGACCAAGTGTATCCTCTGTCTCGCCCCCCCTTTTTGTTTTGTCACCCTGTTCTTGTGTGCATTAGCATCATCTGGCAGAGGAGCAGAGGCACCGGCGACGGAGGGAGCTGTATCCCACATGAGCCTGGAGGCCGAATCCAAAGACGGTGAGGGCACCAGTGGGACGGAGGCCGAGGGGAGCACCACGATGGAGACAGGAGGGGACACAACCGACAGCGACTCCTCCTCCGATGGAAGCTCCTTGGCGGTGGTGGACACCTCTGTGCCCACCCAAACAACAGGGACAGCCGCCACCCCCCTACCAGCACCACCCTCCCAGCAGACCCTCAGTGTGTTTCCCGTGCCCACTCACCCTGGAGGGTGGGCATCTCCTTCGCCCCAGGCACCTCAGGCCCTGCCCCAGTCAGCCCTGCTGCCCTCAGTGAGGAGGCTATTGACCTCCTGAGATCCCTCACTGTTGGGCAGTCTACCATTCTGAATGCCATTCAGGGTGTAGAGAGGCAGTTGCAACAAACAAATGCATACCTGGAGGGCATTCATTCTGGCCAGGCAGCCCAACAGCAAGCATTTCAGGCTCTGTCCTCTGCACTGATGGCAGCCATTGTCCCTGTGTCCAGCCTCCCCCCTCCAACCTCCTCCACCCAGACCCAATCCCCTGTACCTCAGCCTATCCCAAGCACACCATCAGACCAGCATGCACACACCTCTACACACAAGGGTGGCTCTGGCAAACATAAGCACCACACATCCCACAGGCGCTCACACAAGCATCATACCCATGCAGACATACCAACATCCACTGCCTCCACTGTGTCCCCCTCCTCCAAGTCTCCCTCCTTCCTCCCTGTCTCATCTCCACTCACACCTGCATGCACTACAACTTCAGCCACTACCTCCATCACCAGCACGCCCATCACCACACACCGCTCATGTGCACGCAGCACCCCCACTACCATTCACACATCCCCTGTGTCCTCTGCCTGTGTGTCTGTGAGCCCTCCTCCCAAAGTACACAAACACAGTCACACACCCACCCAACAGCCATCCACCTCACAACAGCCTCCAGCCCATGCACCTTCACTCAAAGTCAGCAAAAGTACACCTCCTACATCCACTACCTCATCCTCCACTCCCAAACCCCCTCCATCTACCCGTCCCAGTGTGTTTAAAAAGCTTTTCCTATCAAATGTTGACCTCTTCCCTGCACCTCCCCCCCCGTCCATCCCCTAGGGCCCGCCTTTCCAGGTCCCAACCCAGCACCTCAGCCACCGCATCACCGGGCACAGTGGTTCCAGCAATAGCGGGGTTTTGGAGTGCGCCAAGCAACAGGGCTGCCTGTGTCCCAAGGAGCAAGGGCAAGGACATTCCCCCACCTCCAAAACCTAAAATGTTGCCCACATCCCGGAGGGAGAAGGCGAAAACACCTGCCACCAAGGGCTCAGGCAAAACAAAAGTTGAAATTGGCAAGACAGCTGTGCCACCATCCAAGGTGGGGAAGGGCCAGAAAATCAAGGGCAGGTCCACGTCGACTCCAACCTGCACGGCGGACAAGACCGCCACCAGCACCGCCACCTCGCCACCTGCACCACTGCCACAGACACCGCCACCAGCACCGCAGACACTGAGCCCGCCACCAGCACCGCAGACACTGAGCCCGCCACCAGCGCCGCAGTCAGTGTGCCTGCCTCCAGCACCGCAGTCAGTGAGCCCGCCACCAGCACCGCCGCCACAAAGACCGCCGCCAGCACCGTTTCCACAGAGCCCGCCGCTAGCACTGTTTCCACAGAGCCCGCCACCAGCACCGATGCCACAGAGTCCGCCGTAAGCACCGATACCACAGAGGCCGCCGCAAGCTCTGATGCCACAGAGTCCGCCGCAAGCACCGCCGCTACTGACACCACCGCCAGCGGCCCCGCGACATCCTGAGCCAGTGGCACCACCTCAGACATGGCTGCCATCCTCAGTGGTCAGTCGTACGAGGCTGGAGGTCAGTTACAAGAGCCTGGCCAGCTTGCATGTTGCACCACCATCAGTGGAGTGTCATATCTACTACCTCATTCCTTGGGAGGATGAAACACTCTGGGCAAAAAGCCCCCTCCAGAACCAGTGGAGAAAAACATCCACTACCTCAGTCCTTGGCAGGATGAAGCACTCTTCAAATTAGAAAGTGAGCATTTTCTTGCTTATACCATTTCTGTGACTCTGCCTCTTTGTGGATTCCCTGTCTGGGTCAGGTTGACAGTTGGGCTGGTTGCACCTCACACTAGACAGTGACACAAAAGGAGCTGGGGTGTAGTCTGCATTTCCTGATGAGCCATCTATGCTAGGAGGGAGGGGAGGAGTGGTCACTTACACCTGAATGGGCTGTGCCTGTCCTCACACAATGCAGCCTCCTACCCCCTGGTGAGTGTCTGGGGCCTGGCCTGGGAAAGGCAGGATTTCACATTCAAAAGAGACTTTACTTTGAAGTAGGCCTAATTCAAAGGAGAAATTGGGGATAAGAGGGGCACCCAAAACCAAAGACTTTAGATCACTTCTGGACATCAAGAGGATCCTCTGCCTGGGGAAGAGCTGAGGAGAAGTGCTGCCCTGCCTGTGACTGTGCTTTGTGGAGCTATCCTGCAGTTGCTGCTTCTGCCAGAGTAAGAGGGCAAAGACTGGACTTTGTGTGCCTTCCATCTTGTGAAGAAATCTCCAAGGGCTTGATTTAGAGCTTTCCTCCTGTTGTTTGAAGTCTCAGGGACAGCAAAGACTTCTCTCTGCCAGCACCTGGAGTCTCTGGAGAGACTCCTGCTTTGACAAGTGGTGCCCTATCCAGTCCCTGGGCCCTTGAAAGGAAAGCTGGTGGAAATCCAAGGAAATCGACTTCGGACGTCATCGGACTGATGCCGCTGCTGAATCCGGTGACGCCCCCTTCAACCGACGCCGTGACCTTCACTGGAACGCGACGAACTTCGCAGGCCGGACACTACTGCAGCCCTGCTGAAGTCCACGTCTCCGTGGAAGTCGCCGCACCACGTCGTGACCGACGCCGCTCGAAGTGCGCGGATTCAATGTTTCGCACAGACGCCGTGATCCCCAACTTCGCGCACTGGCTTGTTTTCATTCTTCACCAAAGGTACTGTACTTGGGGGTCTACGTGACTTCGTGTCCGGCACCGCTGGTGTCGGCTTGTTGGGAACGACTCCGTCACCACGCCGTGTTAACACCTCATGGAAGCATTTTGTGTTTCTAAGCACTATTTTTTAGTTTAATCTTTAAAAATTCATAACTTGACTTGTGTATGTTGGATTTTTGTCGTTTTGGTCTTGTTTTGTTTAGACAAATATTTCCATTTCCTATTGTCCTAAACTGGTTTTGTGTCATTTTGTAGTGTTTTCATTAAGTTACTGTGTGTGTTGTTACAAATAAATTACTAATAGCACTCTGAGGTTAAGCCTACTGCTCTGCCAAGCTACTAAGGGGGTAAGCAGGGGTTAGCTGAGGGTGATTCTCTTTTACCCTGACTAGAGTGAGGGTCCTTGCTTGAACAGGGGGTAACCTGACTGTCAACCAAAGACCCCATTTCTAACACTTTCCCACCATCGACACATGCAGTATTTCTTTGCAGAGGCGGCAGTTCAAATGTGATCTTTTGTCTGTGGGACTCCTAACATCTAAATTCAATGGGTGGACCGTTGTGTGGCAGATGGGTTTTCAGTTGAAGAGGTGACGGCAAAACCGTTACTGCCAACATCTAAATCAAGCCCTAAGTCTCAAGGTAAAATCTTGGACTGGGGCAAAGTGAAAATTCATCTTAGCAACAAAGCAACTTTAGCAACCACCAAATCCAGCTTTAAAAACAGAGGTTTCTGTGGCATCTCACTGATGATGTATTTGACTTCAATGGATACTTGTAGTACTCAGCCTTGGACCATGCCTCAATGAAAGTTTTATTAACTTTCATTTTAGAAATTATGACTGAACGAAAAAACTTTGACTAGTACAACCTTTTTGGTCTAACCGACCTCTGCTCCACCTTGATTAGCCTGAAAATGTTCCTAGTTACTGATCAACTTTGAAATGTTGTTTTTCAATTGCACGTTTTTTCTAGGTGTTTGTTTCCTTAAAAACATTTTACATTTATATCTGCAGTTTCCCTTATTAGATATTAATGATTGCGGTGTCATTGTACTAACTAGTTGTTTTTTTTTTCCTAAATTTTCTAAATTGGCTTGCACACTTTACTTTGTTGATTTCTTGACTTTACAATTGTTGGTATAGCTTGAACATAATGGGCATTTCTCGAGGATAATGCTTTCTGCTAGTTCCATAGCTACCATGGTTTAAACAGAGCCTCTCTGACATCTGTGAGTGGATCTAAATAGGATATGTTTATTAATTTGGTAAGTTACTTTCTTAGCAAATTAATATTCTGCTTCATGATGCTTACTATGCACAATCCATCAAGAGACTGGCACAAGCAGTCATTATCTTTTATATTCTTTTATTGTTTGGAAAATTGCATTTTAGAAACATTCTCTTTTAAGATCTCTTTACGCTGAGGTGTATGACCAATTATCTAACATTGCCAAAGGCTACTGAAATTCTTCCACCCCATAACAAGAAATATTGTCACACAGATTTATGTTCTACGAGATACTGAAGACCAACATATCAACCAATAACTAGATGAATAGATGGTATTGGGTTTTTATACACCAATTGTGTTCATCATCAGCCTGTGCTCTCTTGTTTGCACCAAGAAAGGACAAGAGTTCCTCCCATCTGTATCATATAAACCACTGAATGAGATTAAAACCAAAAATCAAAGCCTTTTTTCAATTCATAAATATATTTTTAAGCAGCCACTATTTACACTAAAATTGACATGTGGCCAAAAACGACTAATCCCAATGCAGAGGTTTAATGAATGAAAAACAGACTTCTACATGTGGTAGAGGTTATATGAATATTTGGTTTTGCCACCTGCATTCTTCCAAATTCTGAACATTTTTAGTGATATATCAATACAATATTTTAATGTTTCCCAATTCCTTCAATGAGCATGTTCAGCATGAGAAACAGTTGCTTACAAAGTTATAAGAACAAATAAAACCCAAAATGTGTCAGTTCCAGATTAACACCATTGAGGTTTTTTGGGATGACATCACCATGCACATCAGTAATACTTTGACCCGCAGAAGGTGCATTGTATGTTACAATGGCCTGTCTCTTTTATTGTTAATGGAGTATACAGATTTGATGCATGTGCCAATTTTTATAGACATTTTGGCCCTCATTACAACCCTGGTGGTAAATCCTGCTTACTGCTGTGCTGAAGGCCACCAACATACCGTGGCCACGGCGGAAATCTGCTACAGGTATTACGACCCACATCTCGTAATCCGCCACAATACAGACACCCACCAAAATCCGCCACACCAAAGGTCAGTGATAAACTGTCAATAGCAAAACCCACACCGTCACTCCAACAAGAATAAGCCCACACTATCACGACCCACGAATAAACGTGGTGGCCTTTCAACAGCGGTAAACCATTGGCGGTACACACCGCCACGCTCAAAATACACATAGATTTACAAAACAAAACCACATTGGACAATTCCAAATACACACACCTGATACACATACACACACCACACCCACACCACTATAAACCACACACCCACATTACCCATCCCCTTACAACAACATTTTTGTGAAGAAGCACAGAGAGAGAATAGCAAACACTACACCATCATCCACAAGCACACCACACCATCACTCATACAACATCCACACACCTCAAAGAACACACACCAACACAACATTTCACACAGCACAACAAACATCACCTCATACATCACCCACACCACATCATGGCACCTCAAAGACACCCCAGGTTTTCTGAGGAGGAGCTCAGGGTCATGGTGGAGGAAATCATCCGGGTAGAGCCATAGCTTTTCGGATCACAGGTGCAGCACACCTCCATTGCTAGGAAGATGGAGCTATGGCGGAGAATCGTCAACAGGGTCAACGCAGTGTACATCATCCAAGAACATGGGATGACATCAGGAAGAGGTGGAACGGCCTACAGGGGAAGGTGCGTTCCCTGGTGCCCAGACACCAGATTGCTGTACAGAGGACTGGCGGTGGACCCCCACCTCCTCCCCCACAACTAACAACATGGGAGGAGCAAGTCTTTGCAATACTGCATCCTGAGGGCCTCGCAGGAGTAGCAGGAGGAATGGACTCTGGTAAGTCAAATCTTAATTACCATATCCCCCACCCAACTGCATGCCATAACATACCTCCACCCTCCCCCCCACCCCCATCACTCCAACACCTCACATATGCCCCACTATCACAACTCACCCATCCCAATACCAAGCCCTGCATGCAAAACCAAAGCATGGACACCCATTGCCAAAGTATGTCCAGTACCGACACCCACACAGACCTCAAAGCACTAATCACACAATGGCAAACACAACAAGGCAAGCACAGGAGTAGAGGGCAACTCACCCAATGCGCAAGATGGCACACACAGATACTAAAACTGTGCATTTATACCCCAACAGGATCCATACCTAACGTCACCGGACAGGAGGTGCCAGACATATCTAATCCCCCCACCGAAGAGGCCCACAGTGATGACAGCAGCTCTCCACGCCTGGATCAAGATGACCAGCCCGGCCCATCAGGGACCTCTGGACAGTCCGTTCCCCTGCCACAGTCACAAGCCACCACAGACCGTCCCCCCTCAGGAAACACCACCACAGCACACACCCAGTGGGCCCATGCCACTGTCCCAGGACACGTCAATCAGCAGTGTGTCTACCACTATAGGGACACCAGGCAAACCCATCAACCCAAGACAATCAGCGACCTGGGATCAGTGGCAGTGGGCACACGGTTCAGGGGACAGAGGCACAGGATAACAGGGAAGCTGGGAGGACTGCTGTGTGACAGGGGGAGGACAGGCCAAGGGAACTCACTCTCCACGAGGCACTCTCCAACATCATGGGAGCATACCACCATTCCCAGGACACCATGGGCAAGGTACTGGCCAAGTTTCAGGAGACCCAGCGACTGCAGGAGGAATACTACCTGGGGATCAGGGAGGACTTGAAGTCCATCAACACCACCCTGGTCACCATTGCAGGGGTGCTGGCAGACCTGGCCAACACCATGAGGGACACAGTGGCACACAAACGGGCCCCTGACACTAGCCTGGATGATGAACAGCCCTCCACCTTTGCCAGCGCTAGTGAACAGGAGGCCCCGCCACAGGAACAACATGCCACCAGCACCCACTCCCTGCAGAAGGAGAACCAGCCCGCAAACGGTCCCTGAGATCCAGGAACAAGACAGAGAACATTGCCAAGACCCCCACCAGGAAATAAGACCCTCCTGATTGTCACCCTTCTGTCCCACTTTGTCACCCTGTCCACCTTAAACTGCCATTGCTCCCCTTCCTATGCCCCCTTGGACAATGCACCTGTGAGACCAAGAAACTGAACTCTACCATGCACATTCCTCCACCATCACCCCCAGCCCATTGCACAACCCCTCCACTTATTAGTACAGAAATAAACACCCTTGAATCACAAATCAATCTGGAGTCAGTCTGTACTTTTACAAATGTGTAATTGCAACCTTTCAGAAATCCAGCAACGTCAATGTTCATGTTCACATACCATGGTTACACAGTTGTTGGGCAGCAGTAAACATAGCAGAGGGCACAAAGTGGGACCCCAATCTGTGAAATGGAAAGCTAAAGTGACATGTCAGGGTCCATACACAGAGGTAAAAAGGCAGATTTATGCTATGTCCTACAGTAGTATTAAATGTGAGAAGCACTGCCATCCTCTTACCTGTGTCTCACTGGAAGTATTGCATGATGATGTTGTTTCGGTTGTCTATATCTTCTTCTCCTGCCTCCTCTTCTTCACTGTCCACAGGCTCCACAGCTGCCACAACACCAGCATCAGGCCCATCCTCCTGCAGAAAAGGCACCTGACGTCGCAAAGACAGGTTGTGCAACATACAGCATGCCACAATTATCTGGCACACCTTCGGTGAGTAGGACAGGGAGCCCCTGTCAGATGGAGGCACGGGAATCTTGCCTTCGGGAGGCCGAAGGAGCGCTCTATTATCCTCCTAGTTCGCCCATGTGCCTCATTGTAGCGTTCCTCTGCCCTTGTCCTGGGATTCCTCAGTGGGGTCAGTAGCCATGACAGGTTGGGGTAACCAGAGTCACCTGAAAATATAGAGGGACAACTGTTAGACATCCTCCAACCATTAGAGCCTCTCCCATACCCAGACACCTATTTAAACTGTGTGGGGACCTTGGGCTCACCTATTAGCCACACACAGGGGGTCATTCTGACCCTGGCGGTCCGGGGACAGAGGAAGCACCGCCAACAGGCTGGCGGTGCTTCAGGGGCATTCCGGTACAGCCGCGGTCAGAAACGGAAAACCGGCGGTGTCCCGCCGGTTTCCCGCCGGTTTCCCGCTGCCCTAGGGAATCCTCCATGGCGGCGCTGCAGGCAGCGCCGCCATGGGGATTCCGACCCCCTTACCGCCAGCCTGGTTCTGGCGGTTTTGACCGCCAGAACCTGGCTGGCGGTAACGGGTGTCGTGGGGCCCCTGGGGGCCCCTGCAGTGCCCATGCCAATGGCATGGGCACTGCAGGGGCCCCCTAACAGGGCCCCACCAAGATTTTCAGTGTCTGCCAAGCAGACACTGAAAATCGCGACGGGTGCAACTGCACCCGTCGCACCCCTTCCACTCCGCCGGCTCCATTCGGAGCCGGCATCCTCATGGAAGGGGGTTTCCCGCTGGGCTGGTGGGTGGCCTTCTGGCAGTCGCCCGCCAGCCCAGCGGGAAACTCAGAATCACCGCAGCGGTCTTTTGACAGCGCAGCGGTATTCTGACGGCGGGACTTTGGCGGGCGGCCTCCGCCGCCCGCCAAGGTCGTAATGACCCCCACAGTGCCTCTGGAGTTGCTCCATCACATAAGGGATGCTGCTAATCCTCAAGAATGTAAGTGTCATGCACTGAGCTAGGATACTTGGCATTCACATGGGAGATGTACTGGTCTTCCAAACACACCATCTGCACATTTATGGAATGGTAGCTTTTCCGGTTTCTGTACACCTGTTCATTCCTGCGGGGGGGACAAATGCCACATATGTACCATCAATGGCATCAATGATGTTGGGGATATGTCCAAGGGAATAGAAGTCACCTTTCACTGTGGGCAAATCCTCCACCTGAGGGAAAACGATGTAGCTGCACATGTGTTTTAGCAGGGCAGATAACACTCTGTACAACACGTTAGAGAACATTGACTGTTACATCCCTGATGCCATGACCACTGTTGTTTGATAGGAGCCACTTGCCAGGAAATGGAGCACTGACAGGACCTGCACTAGAGGGGGATTCCTGTGGGATGGTGGATAGCTGACATCAGGTCTGGCTCCAATTGGGCACACAGTTCCTCGATTTCGGCATGATCAAGTCTGTAAGTGAAAATGATGTGTCTGTCTTCCATTGTCGACAGGTCCACCAGGGGTCTGTACACCGGAGGATGCCACCATCTCATCACCTGTCCCAGCGGACGTGCCATATGAAGGAGAAGGGTGAGCAGAGGGTCATACACCACATAGGTTTCACAAGGCTGTTTAGCACAATCGTGAAATAAACTTTTTGTGCCTTTGTCTGTCCGTATTCCTGGCCAAAAATGCTGTGACGCAGCTAGTTGGCCTGCCATGGGGCCACCTGAATTGGCGGCTGCCTGACCTGTAAGGAGGGTCAAGGGGAAATGAGGTAACTGCTCTGGCGTTGTGCAGCATCGCGGTAGGTGGTCGAAGACCGCTGCGCAATTCAGCATTGGTTATCATTGGGCCCTATGGGTTCCAGGAGCCAATGACGATGTACGCCGGCGGTGACGGTACGCACTGCCGCGGACGTGACCGCCATTTTCTATCAGTTCCCTCACTTGATACCTGACCTTCAACAGGAGAGGACCTACACTTCAAGTGCTTCTGTGACCTGCATCTGGAAGCGACAATGGCTACCGTGTCTGGGGAAAGGGCCCCTGCCTTCACTGCAGAGGAGTTGGAGAAACTGGTGGATGGGGGCCTCCCCCAGTACACACTACTCTACGGTTCTCCAGACAAACAGGTGAGTAAACTGTGTGCATGGTGGATGGCATATGATTTTATGGAGTGTCGTGGATGGAAGACATGGGGGGACAGGCCAGTATGTGAGGATGGTGAGTGTATGTTTTTCTGGGCCAGGGTGGGAGGTTTGTGGCCAATGTGTGAGAAGAACTGTACGGGGGAGTAACATCCATTTTTAATTCACTATTCCTCTAGGTCAGCGCCCACCAGAAGAAGGGTATTTGGCGTGCCATCGCCAAGGAAGTGCGGACCCTGGGGGTCTACCATAGACAGAGCACCCACTGCCGGAAAAGATGGGAGGACCTGACTGCTGGAGCAAGAAAACGGCGGAGGCCCAGCTGGGGATGGCCTCCCAATGTGGAAGGGGTGCCCATCGCACCATGACCCCCCTGATGTACCGGATCCTGGCAGTGGCATATCCTGAGTTGGATGGGTGCTTGAGGGCATCACAGCAGCCACAAGAGGGTGAGTACAGTCTCATTCAGCTGACTCTGCGCGCTTGACGAGGTGTCTGGGTGGGGGAGGTGGGCTGTAGGTTCCCCTAGGCCAGGGCAGACTCGCCAAGGTACATCAATTGTTTTGCAGGCTCAGTGCCACCCCAACCCCAAAGGTGGTAGTTGCCCTCTACACCTACTCAGGCTCCTATGGGTTCCAGCTGTGTATGAAATGGGTCTAGACAGAGTCCCCCATGGGCATGTGCTTTTCCCCTGCCCTGTTAGTGCATGCGCTAGTGCATAGGGCTGCTCCCTGTGTGTTGTGTTCGCCAACGGTAGTGGTGTTGCAGGCATTGACCTTGTGTCTTTTGTGTCTTTCCCCCCTTTTTGTTTTGTCACCCTGTCCTTGTATGCATTAGCATCATCTGGCAGAGGAGCATTGGCACCGGACCAGGAGGGAGCTGCAACCCACATGGCCCTGGAGGGTGAATTTACAGAGTCCAAAGGCACCAGTGGGACCAGGGCGAGGGGACTCCTCCTCTTATAAGAGCTCCTTTGCGGTGGCAGGCACCTCTGTGCCCACTGCAACAACAGGTACAGCCGCCATCCCCCCTACCAGCACAGCCCTCCCAGCAGCCCCTCACCAAGTTTCCCGTGCCCAGGAGGGTGGGCATCTCCTTCGCCCCCAGGCACCTCAGGCCCTGCCCCAGTAAGCCCTGCCCCAGTAAGCCCTGCTGCCCTCAGTGAGGCTATTGACCTCCTGAGATCCCTCACTGTTGGGCAATCAACCATTTTGAATGCTATCCAGGGTGTCAAGAGGCATTTGCAGCAAACAAATGCATACCTGGAGGGCATTCATTCTGGCGTGGTGGCCCAACAGAGAGCATTTCAGGATCTGGCCTCAGCACTGATGGTAGCCATTGTCCCTGTGTCCAGCCTCCCCCTCCAAATACCTCTACCCAGACCCAATCACCTCTACCTCAGCCTATCCCAAGCACACCATCAGACCAGCATGCACACTCATCAACACACAAGAGTGGACATGGCAAACATAAGCACCACATATTCTAAAGGCACTCACACAAGCACCATCCCCATGCAGACACAGCAACATCCACTGCCTCCACTGTGTCCCCCTCCTCCACGTCCTCCTCCTCCTCCCTCCCTGTCTCGTCTCCACTCACACCTGTATGCACTACATCCTCAGCCACTACCTCCATCACCAGCACGCTCATCACCACACACCGCTCACGTGCAATCACCACCCCACTACCATGCACACATCCCCTGTGTCCTCTCCCAGTGTGTCTGGGAACCCTCCTCCCAAACTACACAAACGCAGGCACACACCCACCCAACAGCCATCCACCTCACAACAGCCTCCGGCCCATGCACCTTCACCCAAATTAAGCAGACGTACACCTCCTACAACCACTACCTCTTCCTCCACTCCCAAACCCCCTCCATCTTCCTGTCCCAGTGTGTCTTAGAAACTCTTCCTGGCTAACATTGACCTCTTCCCTACACCTCCCCCCATCCTTCCCCTAGGGCCAGGATGTCCAGGTCCCATCCCAGCACCTCAGCCACCAAATCCTTCAGCACTGTGGTCTCAGCAAGTCCGGTCACATCGCAGGCTGCTCCCATCAGGGCTGCCAGTGTGCCACCTACCGAGGCCAAGGATCAGCCCATTCCGCCACCTGCCAAGTGGAAGAAGGTGCCCACATGGAGTAGGGAAAAGCCGCACCAACCACCTAGCAAGTGCTCTTCCAAGCCAAAATGGGACAGTGCCAAGGGACAAGCAGCGACATCCAAGGTGGGGAAGGGACACAAGGTGAAGAGGAAGTCAGGACAGGGCACGGAGCCTCCGGCTGAGGGACCAGAGTTACCACTTCTGGCAACCAGAACAGCAACCTGTACGGCGGTGTACACCACCACCTGCACCGCCACCTACACGTCTGCTGCCTCTGTAACAGTCATCAGCATCATCCCCAGTGGGCAGCCCTCCGAAGCTGCAGGAGACGTCCTGCTGTCTCCCTCCACAGGTGCTGACACATTCACCACCAGCAGCATCTCCGCCACAGACACCGCCGCAACCACCGCCACCAGCCCGCGACGTGCTCAGTCAGTGCCACTACAGCCAACATGGCTAACATCCCCAGTGGGCAGCCATCCAAGGCTGCAGGAGACGTCCTGGACCCTGCACAGCGTACATGAGGCACGATACCCAGCACTGTTTGTACCAGCAGGTGGCAGGCAAAGTCGCAGCAGGGTGGAGTGTGTCTCTGCCTCCATGGAGTATCATGCTACCTGTTCCCAGGCGATCTCATGGCACACACACCCAGGTGAGGGAATGGGACCTGCCACACTGCAGGTGAAGTACTCTGGGCACCAAGCCCCCTCCAGAACCAGTGGAGAAAAGCATCCACAACCCCAGTCCTTGGCAGGATGAAGTACTTTGGGCACCAAGCCCCCTCCAGATCCAGTGGAGAAAAGCATCCACTCACACAGTCCTTGGCAGGATGAAGCACTCTGGGCATCAAGCCCCCTCCAGAACCAGTAAGCATCCACAACCCCAATCCCTGGCAGGATGAAGCACTCTGGGCACAATGCCCCCTCCAGAACCAGTGGAGAAAAACATCCACTAAAGAGACTGTGGCTTTGCACTCCCCAGGATAAAGCAGTGGGCAAACCACCCACTTATGAGACTTGAGAGACTGTGGCTTTGCACTCCCCAGGATAAAGCAGTGGGCAAACCACCCACTTGTGAGACTTAAGAGACTGTGGCTTTGCACTCCCCAGGACCACACTGTGGGCATAGAGCCCCCTCGTGGAGCAGTGGCCACCTCCCCCTCCCCCTGAGGTGCCTGTTTATTTGCGATCTGATGCCCCAGCAGTGTTCTCTCCATTTTGAGTCAGGTATCATGTGTGGGCTTCGCCCATGCATTTTGGGACCACTGGTCCACGGACAATGATTGCAATACTATCCGGACTTGTGTAGTTGCTGTACATATTTGTATATACTGATGATTTAACGGTATCTTGGCCTATCTGATTTTTCAATGATTACACTTGTTACAATCATTTCATTTTGTCCTTGCGTTCTTCTAAAGGGTGACGGGGTGTAAATGTCATGTTGCTGCATGTGTTTCAGTGTATGTTGTTGTGGGTGACGGTGGGGGTGGTGGTGGTGCATGTTGTGTGTGTCACTCTCTCTTTCCTCCCCCCTCCCCTGTGTGCTAGGTGCAGTACTCACCGTGGTCATCGATGGCGTCTTTGCTGCTCCTGGTAGAAGAGGAGGTAAACCAACATGGGCAGGACCTGTAACTCGGGCTCCATGGAATCCTGGTTCCTCGTTGGGTGTCGAGAGGTGAGTGGTTTCTGTTCCAAGTCCTGTTTCTGCCGTGCTTTTGATGGAGTTGGAACCGCCCCGGAAAGGTGGTGGATAGGCCTGTTGTAATACAGTGGGCAGTACATTGTGTTCCGCCTGTCTGTGGGTGGTTACCGCCACGGTGTTTGTTTCTACCGCTGTGGCAGTCAGAGTGTTAAAGTGGCTGTGTATGTTGGCGGTTTCCACCATGGACGTGATTCAATTTTTTTTAACCGCCGGCCTGTTGGTGGCATTACCGCCGCTTTAACACCCACCACCAGTGTTGTAATGAGGGCCAATGTTTCTGTTTTATTTTTTTATTAGTATTAATTGTCCCCTGACTCTCCTGACTCTTAAGGGTGCTTCACGTTTATGGTCACAACAATCAGAACTTTCTTTTTCAACCATACAAAATGTTTTTTACAATGGATCACATCTAATAACATCCTTTTATTTAAGCATCCTTATGTGCTGGATGCCAAGAGCATCCAATGAAACAATAGAAGCTGTTCTGTTTTAATGAGCCTTTGGTTAGAATAGATTACATTTCACAACATTCTACTCTCTACGCTCTACAGCTCTTGCTGGAAGAACATAATTACACTATCATGGAGAAAAATAAAAGCAATATATGCTGACTGGCAAGAGTAACATTACTGCCTACAAGGGATACAACATAAAATCAGTGGTATAACTGATCATTGCAATCTACTAGCACTTTCACCTACTACATGTGTGAATGGGCAACAGGCAAGGTAGAATGTTTTCCTTATTTCCTATGACTTCATACTTCTATATCAGCTTGGCATTCAGATATGAAAGGCTGATTCCTTATCCAGATGTGCAGGTTCGACCTGGAATATTTAAGTTAAAATGTGTACTGGCTCCTTCTAATATCATTAGTGCTTTCACAAGACTGAAGCTTTTTTTTGGCTCTCCTAAAAGACTGGGTGAATCAACAAACTACAAACAGAGAAGTCTGCTTAGGTTTGTTTTCCTAAAGTCTACCCAATTTGGTAGGGTGTGATAACCACTTACAACAACCCTCCAAAACACCAAACATCATTAAATATCATGACTCCAATCTCAATGGTCATCCAGGGCACCACAAAACCACAGTTTCTAGAGCTGTGGTATCCTTGGCCCCTCTTGAGACCAGATACTACAATACATATAGGAATATGAAGTGTGTGTTCAAGCTAAAGACCTGAAAAATTTATATATAGACTTGCTGCACCCTTTGCACAATCCACCTTGTCCATCCAAAATGGCATTTTGGAACAATGCATCAGTTATTTCATTCCCTCCTAACCTGTGTTATAGGTGAGTCTTCTGGGAAAGACTGTATGATTGTGACAGCCATTATTCTTCAATTGGTTCTCCATTCTTTTCTTCACATGAATGCCATCTGCATATGTTACCTCGAATCATTCCAGATCTGGTTATTTGTTAAACTGCTGCATAATACCTAATACAGAAGTGTATATTCCATGAAGAGGCTGTGAGAGGATGAAGTCATACTCAAGCAATAGCCACAATCCTTACAAGAGTGAACCACAAAAGTCACTAAATTAACCTGTGCCTAATGGTAGCATTTCACAAAAGCAGTTTGCCTTAATTTAGATGTAATGTGTACAAGACTCCATTTCCAATGTCACCAATATATCCAAATTTTCGTAAGTTTAAAAGATTCATATTTAGTGATAAAATCCATTGAGTCCCTAATGCGTGGCTTGGTCTCACAGACTGTAGGTTTCAAGAAAAAGTCCATCTCTTCTGCAATGGGGGTCAGCAAGAATCTGCACCCTGAAATTATGGGTCTCCCTGGTGGGGTCTTTTGATCTTTTGGAATTTTTGGGAGAATATGTATAACTGGGGTCATGAGTCCTTTACACCAATATACCCCAGGACAATGCCTTAGCAATCATGGAACATGCTTTAGACAACCATACCAAAGATCGGCCAGTAACCACTAATGTTTTGATCACTTTAGCCACCCTTTGTATAAAAAATAATTCCTTTGCGTTTAAAGACCGGATATACTTGCAAGTCAAAAGAATGACAATGGAGTGTGCCTTTGCTCCTGAGATAGCTAATATTTATATGTCATACTTTGAAGAAAAATGGATACATGATGCCAGAAGCATTTTATGCAATCAACATCAAATCATGGCACATATATATTGATGATATTTTCTTTGTATGCCATGGGTCAATGACGAGGATGATTGAATTCCAAGAATGGTGATATAATAGATCCCCTGATTTGAACTTTACTTTGACATATAATACTAATAAATTTAATTTTCTAGAACTTCTTGACTCTATTGATGAAAGCCGTATTTACACTAATCTGTACATTAAGCTAACAGATTGCAATACCATTCTTCACTACAATAGTAGCCACCCTAAATCTTTAAAAGACAATCTGCTTTATGGACAATTCCTGCGGATGGAAGATTATTTTTACAACGGTATAGTTCTTTCTAATAAACTAATCGAACGAGGATAGCCCAAAAAACTTGTCAAACATTCTTTAAAAAGAGCCTGGTTTACCCCAAGGGAGTCCCTCTTGTCACCAAAAGTCAAACAATCCAGCACTCTATTACCCTGTGTCCTCACACTTTCAAATCTTGCCTACAAGATTAAAAAGATCATCCCAAACAATATGAGGATTCTGACTACATTCCAGATCCAGAAGCCCCAATTTTCTTTGAAACGGGGCAAGAACTTGCGTCGGCATTTGGTAAAGGCTAGCAGGAAAACAGAGCCTACAATTTTTATGGATCTCTGTTATATTCGCACGCGAATGGAATTGTCATCGCACGTTCTGTGATGACAATTACATTCCGAAGGGGAGAGCGGATTCGTGAGGATGCGGTTGAGAGAGACGGCTGAGGACGGAGACGCTGGTGTAAACCTTCGCAGCGTTTTTGTATCGTATCTTTTATCCTGAATAAATCAAGATAAAGACTCTCTACGTCGTCGTTCTTTCCTTACCCTACAACATATTTTTGGCGACGAGCGACAAACACCAGCGATCTGGAAAATAACTTTAAACAAACACGGGCGAGAGGTGATGACCGGATCCATGGCATACAACTTACTGATCGGTGTTGGAAGCATACTTGAAGGTACTGTTCAGCAATTATCTTGTAATCCTTGGCGTCACGAGCACCTCACTCTGCGCTAACAACCCCGGCACCAGGATTAACGTGCATGTGCACGTTCATTGAGGCATTGGTTGCTGGGATACGACACGACGCTAAGCAACGCTAGAGCCGCGCTTCCGGCACGGGGAACTGTTGCTAGGAAACTAGACGCCAAGCTAAGCAACGCCAAAGCCACGCTTCCTGCACGGGGAACTGTTGCTAGGAAACTAGATGCCAGGCAAACAACGAGGAAGCTTTCAACACGTGTGTGCCGCGTGAGGAATATATTACTGGGGAATGCTTCTCCTGAACGGAACTTGATCATTTTAATAAAATAAATAGGTAGAGAATTACTCCACTTCTCTCAAAATGGGCACAAATAACCAAGGCATAATACCGCCACCACAATTTTTATCACAACCAGGATCTCCATGCATCCCTTGGGAAGAGTGGATTGACATCTTTGAAAACTATTTGGTGGCACTTGATGGACTAGACTTAAGACCTACTAGAAAGAAAGCAATTTTGCTCAGTACCTTAGGTCAAGAAGGTCAACATGTATTTAAGTACCTACCTCAAATAGTACAGCAAGAAGATCAACAACCGATGGATGTTTTCACGGAAGCATTGAAGAGATTGGAAAAACGTTTTGCGAAAGAATTTAGGGGGTCATTACAACCTCGGCGGTCTTTTTACAAGACCGCCGAGGGACCGCCGTGCTGAAGACCGCCAGTGGTGGCAGTTTTCCGCTGGGCGTATTTTGACTCTTGGCAGCTCTACTTCGTTTTTCCGACAGAGAGCTGCCAACAGCCATAGTGACGGGCGGCGGGGAAGTGGAGGTTGCTCCACCTCCACCGCCACGCCAACAGAACACCTCCAAGAGAATCACGTCCTATGATTCTGCGTGGCGGTGTTCTTTTGGCGGTGTGGTGTCGGCGGAGC
This sequence comes from Pleurodeles waltl, assembly GCF_031143425.1. Lineage (NCBI taxonomy): Eukaryota > Metazoa > Chordata > Amphibia > Caudata > Salamandridae > Pleurodeles > Pleurodeles waltl. Next base: position 164,002,134 of record NC_090450.1, on the reverse strand, counting down.
TGCCCCCATGGCTCCCGTCCCCTCCCGGAGGATCGACGGAACAGGTAAGTCGATCGTCCGTTAGGAGAGTGGGGGGGGGGTGTTGTGTGTTGTGTGCGTGCATGGGGGTGTGTGGGTGTATGTAGAGGGGGTGTAAGTGCGTGTATGCTTGCGGGGGTGTTGCGTGTTTTGGGAATGAGTGTGTGTATGTCTGTAGGTATGTCTGTATGGATGTGTGCGTATATGTGTGAATGTGGGTGTGCGTTTCTGACTGTGTGTGTGGATGTTGGCATGTGTGTCGGTGTGTGTGCGTGTATGTGTGTTGGTGGTGCCTGCGTGCGTGTCGGGTGTGTATGTGTAAGGTAATGTTGGGGGTGACAGGGGTGGTGGGGGGTGTAGGAGAGGGAGTCAGGGTGGGGGATACCCCTATCAGTGCCAGGGAAGGAATTCCCTGGCACTGATAGTGCTTACCACCATGGATTTCATGGCAGTTCCTACCGCTGGAAATCCACGGCGGTAAGCCGGGTCACAATACCGGCGGCAGTATTGTCATGGCCACCGGGCTGGAGACCCAGGTCTCCAGCCCAGCAGTCGTCTCCACCCTGGCGGGCGGAACGGAGAAGCGGCGGATGACCATGGCAGTAACCGCCATGGTCATAATTTCCAAAAAAAGACCGCCAGCCTGTTGGCAGTCTTACCGCCGCTTTAACACCGTCCGCCAGGGTTATGATGACCCCCTTAATGTTGTTATGATTAGACATAAATTTTATACACAACCACAACAGTTGGGAGAAAGTATTGACGATTTTGTTTCCAGATTGAGGGAACTAGCTACGAAGTGCCAATTTGGAACAATGACTGATGAGTTAATTTGTGACCAATTAATTGTACAATGTCGCAGTAAAAAAACACAAGAGAGACTGTGGGCAGCGAAAAATCCCACCCTACGAGATGCTATAGAAATTGCTAAAGTAATTGAACAATCGGAGTATTGTATGAGAGAAATGGAGAGGAAGGAAAAAGTAGATGCTTCCAACATGAGTGCTAATATTAATGTGAATGCTGTGAACAAAGTAGGGTACGAGGATAACGAAGTTTTAGCGGGTGCAAGCTCTACATGCAAATATATGAGCAAGACCGGTATGGGTGGGAAATGTGAAAATAGACCGTGTACGAGATGCGGTAGCAAATTTCATAGCTCTGAATGCAAAACTTGTTTTGCGATAGGAAAAGACTGTATGAAGTGTGGGAAGAAATGCCACTTTGCACGTATGTGTAAGACCATGTCCAATAAATATAGCGTAGGAGTAGTGATAAATGATTCTGTTTGTGATGAAGGACGTGCTAGAGTATTAGCATTGGGTGATAGTGTGGCGTCACATAGTGATAATCCTCTGAGACCTACAGCGAATTTTGTGATAACAGGCCCTTTGATTGATTCAGGATCACTATATACCATTTTACCCAAAAAACTATTTTCACAAGAGTGGGTCAGACTTTTGCCCAAAGATATTAGTCCAGGTGGCTATCAGGGAGAGAAAATTGACATCATGGGATATATGATGGCTAAAATTGAGTTTGGGGAGAGGCATATCAATGGGAAAGTATATATAGCCAACAGTGGTCCACCAATCTTGGGGTGGCATCATCAGTATGACCTTGATATTAAGATTGATCCACGAGCCCATGAGAATGTTATGTTGGTGGGTAGTGATAGTGTGGATGAGATTTTGGAAGATTATAGATCTTAGATTATAAGGAAGTTTTTAAAGATACCTTAGGTAAACTCCATGGCTATGTACATAAGATTAAGGTGAAGAAAGATGCTATCCCAGTTCAACATAGGTTGAGACGAATACCAGTTTTGGCTCGTCAAGAAGTGGGGAGGATGATTTCTAAAATGGTACAGGAGGGTATTATTGAGCCAATAGAAACCTCCAGTTGGATTTCTCCAGTTGTAATTACTGGAAAATCGGATGGAAGTCTCACATTTTGTGTCGATCTCTGCACACTCAATCAAAACATCGTGGTGGACAATTATCCAATACCCAATATCAACGAGTTAATTTTGTTGCTGCAAGGAGGGAAGTACTTCTCAAAGCTTGATCTTAGAAGCGCGTATCATCAAATTAAATTGCATACTGAGTCTAAAGAGCTTACGGCTTTCATTACCATGGAATTTTTTTTTTTAATTTACAAGGATGCCGTTTGGCCTTGCGTCGGCTGCAGGAGTGTTCCAAAGGTTGATGACAGAATTGTTTAAAGGGGTAGAGAATGTTATATATTTCCAGGATGACATTCTGGTGTTTGGAGATTCAGTAGATAGGCATAATGAGGTTTTGAGGTGTGTGTTGGATAAGATCAAGAGTTCTGGTTTAACATTGAAGAAGGAGAAATGCAGATTTTTAGTGAATGAGATTGAGTATTTGGGGTATACATTGTCTGAACAAGGCGTTAAACCAAATAAAAATTTGCTGGATGCTATTGGAAATTCCCCCCCCCCGCCCTCAGGATAAATATCAGCTCAGGTCATTCCTTGGTCTAATAGAGTACTATTCAAAGTTCATACAGAATTTTGCAGACAAGACAGAGGAATTAAGAAAATTGTTACGTAAGGGACAAAAGTTTGTGTGGGGTGTGGAACAAAATATTTCATTTCTGAATATTAAGAAAGAGATGTGTGAAGTGCAAGTGTTGGTTCCATTTAATGTTAATGCTAAAATGTTGATTACAGTTGATGTGAGTGCCATTGGTTTGGGTGCAGTATTATCACAAATGCATGGCAATATAGAGAGAACGGTGGCATTTGCTTCCAGATCATTAACCATCTCGGAACGTAATTATTCCGTTATCGAGAAAGAAACTTTAGCTGCAACCTGGGCGATGGAGTACTTTAGAACATATGTGTGGGGGCGCAAGATTATTCTCTGCACCGACCATAAACCTCTATTGAGAATATTCCTACCAGGAGGGGTGGGCAAAGTGTCAGCTAGACTGGCCAGGTTGGCATCGCGGTTACAAGAGTATCAGCTTGAGGTACAGTATATTCAAGGTTGGCGTAATGTTAGAGCAGATTGTTTGTCTCGCTTGCCACAAGATTGGCAGGTAGTGGATAAGGAAGGTGTGCAAGAACGTGAGGGAGAAGGGGCAGTGGCAAGTATTGAGGATGCGTTGGAATGTTCTCAAGGTGCAATTTCCCAAGAGGAATGGTGTAAGTGTATGAAGAGTGACATTGCCATGAAGGGGGTGGTTAAGTTGATCAAAGAGGGAGGTAGGAGAGAAAGTGCTCTTAATGTTCGCATTCGCCCCTTTGTGAAGGTGTTGGAAGAACTATCATTGACCAAGGATGAGTTTGTTTTGAGAGGGGACAAGTTTGTGCCTCCTGAAGATTTAAGGGTTAAACTGTTTAGGTTGGCCCACGAAGGCCATTTGGGTCGGACATTAACTAAGAAAAGGTTGAGGGAGCAATTCAGGTGGCCTGGGCTAGATGCTGATGTAGACATATAGGTTGAGAACTGTAGTGATTGCATATCGTGGGTCATTACGACCCTGGCGGTCAGAGACCGCCAGGGGTAATGTGGCGTCCGTACCGCCAACAGGCTGGCGGTACGGAGACCCGTATTACGACCGCGGCGGTAGCGCCGCGGTCGCACCGCCGGGGCCGGCGGTTTCCCGCCGTTTCAGCCCCGGCGGTGATAATCCGCCAGGGCAGCGCTGCAAGCAGCACTGCCCTGGGGATTATGACCCCCCTACCGCCAGCCTGTTTCTGGTGGTTTGCACCGCCAGGAAGAGGATGGCAGTAAGGGGTGTCCTGGGGCCACTGGGGGCCCCTGCACTGCCCATGCAGGCCCCCTAACAGGGCCCCGGGCAGCTTTTCACTGTCTGCATAGCATGATGGGTGCCACTGCACAGAATAGACAACCCCACCACACAGAGGCACACAACACCATCACCCACACAACATCCACGCACAAAACACCACACACCACTACACATCACCACACTCATCAACACATACACCACCCCACACATCACCTACACCACCCCATGTCACGCCAAAGACACACCTGGTTTTCCGAGGAGGATCTCAGGGTCATGGTGGAGGAAATCCTACGGGTAGAGCCACAGCTATTTGGCTCACAGGTGCAGCACACATCCATAGCCAGGAAGATGGAGCTATGGCGCAGAATCGTGGACAGGGTCAACGCTGTGGGACAGCATCCAAGAAATCGGGAGGACATCAGGAAGAGGTGGAACGACCTACGGGGGAAGGTGCGTTCAACAGTCTCCAGGCACAACATCGCGGTTCAGCGGACTTGGCGGCGGACCCCCACCTCCTCCCCCACAACTAACAACATGGGAGGAGCAAGTCTTGACCATCATGCATCCAGAGGGCCTCGCAGGAGTCGGTGGAGGATGGGACACTGGTAAGTCAAATCTTAACTATCATATCCCCCTCCCACCTGCATGCTATCACACACCCCCACCCTCACACTCTCCCCTATCACTCCAACTCCTCACTAATGTACTAATAACACAAACCACACATCCCAACACCAAGCCCTGCATGACACAACAAAGCATGGACACCAAGCACTAAAGCATGCCCACTGCACATACCCATACAACCCCCTAAACCACCATCACACAAGCTCCCACACAGGAATGCTTGCACTGGGGTACACGCTCACCCACCCATTGCACACCATTACACACACACCTGCAATAATCATGCTCTTATGCCCCTGCAGGAACCCGAAGGACCATCACCACACCAGAGGGTCCAGACAACACCACTCCACCCCCAGAAGAGGCCCACAGTGACGAGAGCAGCTCTGCCCTACTGGATCCTGATGACCAGCCCGGACCATCGTGGGCCTCAGGACAGTCGGTTCCCCTTGCACAGGCACAGCCCAACACCGACCTTCCACCCTCTGGTAACACCAGCACAGCACCCACCCAGCGGGCCCAAACCTCCCTACCCAGGACAGGTCAATCAGCGGTGTGCCCACCACTACAGGGCACCCAGGCTAACCCACCACCCCAACAACAACAGGGACCTGGGGGCAGTGGTAGTGGACACACGGTCCATGGGACAGAGGCACAGGAACACAGGGGAACTGGGAGGGCTGCTGTGCGACAAGGGGCGGACAGGCCAAGGGAACCCACTCTCCACGAGGCCCTCTCCTCCATCATGGGAGCATACCACCACTCCCAGGAGACGATGGTGACGGTTCTGGACAAGTTGCAGGAGACCCTGCGCCTGCAGGACGAACTGTATTTGGGGTTCAGGGAGGAGCTCAGGACCATCAGCTCCGCCCTGGGCACCATCGTAAGGTTGCTGAAGGACATACAGCAGACCTTGAGGGACCCCGTGGCACTCCAAGGGGCCCCTGACACTAGCCAGGACGATGAACTGCCCACCACCTCTGCCGGCGCTAGTGGACAGGACGCCCCGCCACAGGACCAACACACCAGCACCCCACCCCCTGCAGACAGACACCCACCACACAAGCGGTCACTGAGATCCAGGAACAGGACAGAGCAAGATGGCAAGACCCCCGCCAGGAAATGACACCACCCTGATTGTCCTCCCACTGTCCCACTTTGTTACCCTGTCCATACTTCAACTGCCCCAGCTCCTCTTCCTATGCCCAGATGGGCAGTGCACCTGTGAGACTAATAGACTGGACTCTGCCATGGACATTCCTCCACCATCACCCATCCTCATTTTACAACCCCCTCCCATTTCTGAGCACTTCAATAAACACCCTTGAAACACAAAACAATCTGGAGTCAGTCTGTGATTTAGTAAAAATGTATTATCAATGACAGTGTCATAATGGGTGTACCATTCTAAAGCTAACATACCTATGTCACACATCACAAGCCCTTGAAGGATGCAAGCTATTGACACGTAGGTAACCACACCTGTGAAACCGTGATGGAAGGGTACAACTCAGTTACCAAATGTTGACTTAAATCAAAAAACAGTATAGAGGTAGACGTGTAAAAGTTAATGTAATGCTAAAAATTAATATGTTCTCACCTGTGTGTCACTGGAAATATTGCTGTATGACTGACTCCCTGTTGTCATTGTCTTCTTCATCAGCTTCATCCTCATCACTGTCCACAGGCTCCACAGCTGCTACAACACCGTCATCTGGATCATCCTCCTGCAGAAAAGGCACCTGGCGTCGCAATGCCAAATTATGGAGCATGGAGCAGGCAATGATGATGTCGCACACCTTCTTCGGTGAGTAGAATAGGGATCCACCTGTCATATGGAGGCACCTGAACCTGGCCTTCAGGAAGCCGAATGTGCATTCGATCACCCTCCTAGTCCGCCCATGGGCCTCATTGTAGCGTTCCTCTGCCCTGGTCCTGGGATTCCTCACTGGGGTCAATAGCCACAAAAGGTTGAGGTAACCAGAGTCCCCCAAAAGCCATACACAGTGCCTCTGGAGTTGACCCATCATATCAGGGATGCTGCTATTCCGCAGGATGTAGGCGTAATGCACTGAGCCAGGGAACATAGCATTTACCTGCGAGATGTACTGGTCTGCCAAACATACCATCTGTACATTCATGAAATGATAACTCTTCCTGTTCCTTTACACCTGTTCACTTCTGTGGGGGGGACCAGAGCTACATGGGTCCCATCAATAGCAACTATGACATTGGGGATATGTCCAAGGGCATAGAAGTCACCTTTCACTGTAGGCAAATCCTCCACCTCAGGGAAAATGATGTATCTCCTTACGTGTTTCAGCAGGGCAGACAACACTCTGGACAACACGTTGGAAAACATAGGCTGGGACATCCCTGATGCCATGGCCACTGTTGTCTGTAAAGACCCACTTGCAAGGAAATGGAGCACTGACAGCACCTGCACATCAGGGGGGATTCCAGTCGGATGGCGGATTGGTGACATCAGGTCTGGCTCCAACTGGGTACATAGTTCCTGGATTGTGGCACGGTCAAACCGGTAGGTTACGATGACATGTCGCTCTTCCATTGTCAACAGGTCCACCAGCGGTCGGTACACCGGAGGATTCCGCCATCTTCTCATATGTCCCAGCAGACGGTGCCTACGAAGGACAACAGCGAAGAACCAGTCCTTAGTCCTCCAGGTATGTACCCACAGTCACACACAAGACTACACCACTCACATAACCCTTCCTGTATGTGTGTTGAGTGTAGGCCTAGCTATGTGTGATTCAGTATGAAATGAAGCCAAGTGGGCCCCTGAAATGGCGGCTGCCTGACCTCTAAACTGGGACAATGGGATTGTGAGGTAACTGCGCTGGCGTTGTACACCGTTGCGGTAGGCGGTCGAAGACCGTGGCGCAATGCTGCATTGGTTAACATTGGACCCTATGGGTCCCAGGAGCCAATGAAGAAGTGCGCCGGCGGTGATGATACGCACCACCGCGGACGTCACCGCAGCGGACATGACCGCCATTTTCTATCTGTTCAATCACTCGATACCTGATCTTCGACAGGAGAGGACCTACACTGCAAGTGCTGCTGTGACCTCGGTCTGGAAGAGACGCTGGCTGCTGTGTCTGGGGAAAGGGCCCCTGCCTTCACTGCTCAGGAGTTGGAGAAGCTCGTGGGCGGGGTCCTCCCCCAGTACACGCTACTCTACGGTCCTCCAGACCAACAGGTAAGTACACAGGGAGCACGTTGTATGGGCTATGCCTGTGTGGAGAGGGCTGGTTGTAGGAGGGAAGGGGGCAGAGTGTAGTGAACATGAAGGACTGTGAATGCATGTGCCACATGGCAAGGGCAGGGATGTGGGCCACTCACTTCGACGGTGCTCTTGCTAATGACTTCTCTTCTTCCCCTGTGCATGTCATGTAGGTTAGCGCCCACCAGAAGAAAGACATTTGGCGTGCCATCGCCAAGGACGTCCGGACCGTGGGGGTTCACCAGAGACGGGGCACCCACTGCCGTAAAAGATGGGAGGACATTCGCCGCTGGAGCAAGAAGACGGTGGAGGCTCAGCTGGGGATGGCCTCCCAACGTGGGAGTGGTGCCTGTCGCCCCATGACCCCCCTGATGTTCCGGATCCTGGCGGTGGCCTACCCTGAGTTGGATGGGCGCTTGAGGGCATCACAGCAGACACAAGGGGGTGAGTACACCCTCATTCTGGGGACTTTGCGTGCAGTTGAGGGGTCTGGGTGTGGGAGGAGGGCTGTGGGTTTCCCTAGGCCAGGGCGACTTCCATAGGCTAGGCCCCTCCGTAATGCAGGCCATGTGCCACTCCAGCCCACCGCAGGAGAGTGCCAAGTACAGGTATACATGCCCCTGTGGCATCCATGTGTGCAGATGTCCACCATAGCTATGTAGGCCATATCCCAGGAATTGCATCTGTAGAGGCCAAGAGCACGGCGTAGTGCAGGGGGCTGCTGTATTATCCGCCAACGGTAGCGGTAAGCCATGCACTCAACCTGTCTTTCTTCTGTCGTTCCCCCCCCCCTTTTTCTGCTCTTCCTCTTCTTTTGTGCATCAGCATCATCAGGCGGAGGTACAGTGGAACCGGAGCACGAGGGAGCTGCATCCCACATGGCCATGGAGGGCCACACCACGGACTCAAAATGCACCAGTGGGACGGAGGGCGAGGGCGAGGGCGACGGAGTTACACATCGGTCACCGGATCACCAACCAGCGACACGGACTCATCCGCCGATGGGAGCTCCCTTGTGGTGGCGGCACCATCTGTGCCCCACACTTCTACAGGTGTAGCCGCCACCTCCCCTACCAGCACCACCCTCCCAGCAGCCCCTCAGCGTTCGCCCCGTGCCCGCTCACCCAGGAGGGTGGGCATCACCTTCGCCCCAGGCACCTCAGGCCCTGCCCCTGTCACCCCTGCTGCCCTCAGTGAGGAGGCCATTGACCTCCACAGGTCACTAACTGTTGGGCAGTCTACCATTGTGAATGCCATCCAGGGTGTCGAAAGGGAGTTGCAACACACTAATGCATTCCTGGAGGGCATTCATTCTGGTCAGTCTGCCCATAATCAAACCCTGCAATCTCTGGCCTCAGCACTGATGGCAGCCATTGTACCTGTGTCTAGCCTCCCCCCTCCAACTTCCTCCACCCAGACCCAATCCCCTGTACCCCAGCCCATCCCAAGCACACCATCAGAAAAGCATGCACACACCTCAACACACAAAAGTAGCTCAGGCAAACATAGGCACCACACATCCCACAGGCACTCACACAAGCATCACCCACATACAGACACACCAACATCCACTGCCTCCACTGTGTCCCCCTCCTCGTCATCTCCCTCCTCCCTCCCAGTGTCGTCTACACTCTCACCTGCATGCACTACATCTACAGGCACTAGGACTCGCTCCAGCTACCCATCCCAGTGTTCGTCAGAAACTCTCCCTCAGCAACGTTGACCTCTTTGCCCCCATCCCCACCCCTCCAATTCATATGTCTCATAGTAGCGCCTCAGCCAAAAAGACTCCAGTACCAGTGGTGCGTGTTACAGGTGTGTTGAGTGCACCGGCCACCAAGGCAGGCAGTGTGACACGGAGCCAAAGCACTGCCAGTCCACCCCCTGTAAAGCACCTCAAGTTGGAAAGTGGCCGACGGGACAGGGTGAAGACTCCTGGCGGCAAAACTGCTCACAAGGTTCCCAGGGGGATTACAGAGTCAGCTGTGACTCCTCCAAAGGTGGTGAAGTGCCAGAAGAAGTCTGCACAGTCTGGTGAGAGCAGCACAGCGGAGAAGGGCGCCATCCTCCCCTGCGGCCGGGACGCCACCACCAGCACCGTCGTCACTGGTCAGGAGACCACCGCCGGAGCCAGTGCCCAGGAGGGCCCTTGCTGCCACAGCCCCGCTGGGCAATGAGGGACCGTCATGCCACACACCAATGCACCGTTCAGAGCCCCCCATGGCAAAGCACAGCTGAACAAGGAAATCACTGCCATGGTGAAGACCGCTGAACAGGGCAAAGCAATGCTGAACAGGGCAGAGAACCGCTGAACAGGTCAGAGCCCGCCATGGCAAAGCACCGCTGAACAAGGAAATCACCGCCATGGTGAAGACCGCTGAACAGGGCAAAGCACCGCTGAACAGGGCAGAGAACCACTGAACAGGTCAGAGCCCGCCATGGCAAAGCACCGCTGAACAAGGAAATCACCGCCATGGTGAAGACCGCTGAACAGGGCAAAGCACCGCTGAACAGGGCAAAGCACCGCTGAACAGGGCGGAGAACCGCTGAACAAGGAAACACCGCCACATCAAGCATCGTTATCCCATGTACAGCTGGGACTGTGACGGAACAGGAACCGTCACGGGGAGCCTAATGCAGTGTGGGCACCATTCCCCCTCCAGAACCAGTGGAGACTGCTATCCACTTGAGAGACTGTGGCTTTGCACTCCCCAGGATGGAACAGTGGGCAAACCACCCACTGTATGGACTTGAGAGACTGTGGCTTTGCACTCCCCAGGATGGAACAGTGGGCAAACCACCCACTGTAGAGACTTGAGAGACTGTGGCTTTGCACTCCCCAAGATGGTACAGTGGGCAAACCACCCACTGTATGGACTTGAGAGACTGTGGCTTTGCACTCCCCAGGATGGAACAGTGGGCAAACCACCCACTTGTGAGACTTGAGAGACTGTGGCTTTGCACTCCCCGGGATACATCAATGGGCATGGAGCCCCGTTGTGGATCTGGCATGGTGCTGTAATCGGCTGAGGTGGCCCCCCTTCCCTTCCCCCTGAGGTGCCTGTTGTATTTCTATCTGATGCCCTAGCAGTGTTCTCTCCGTTTGTGAACAGGTATCTATTGTGGGCCTCGCCCATGCATTTTTGGACCAGTGGTGCACGGACATTGATATGTACATACCTGCACTACTTCTCGTAATGTATATACTTTTGAATGTGTATATATATATCTGTATATATTTGGTAACTGTATTTTGATACATTACAATTTTTTAACTGATTTCCTTTTGTCTTTGCATTCTTCCAGGGGGGTTGTGGGTTGTTACTGTGATGTTTTGAAACGCATTGGTGTGTGTGTTGTAATGTGCGAGGGTGAGGATGGGGGTGGGGGTGTTGCGTGTGTGTGTCCCTGACTTTTGCCTCCCCCCTCCCCAGTGTCGTAGGTGCAGTACTCACCGTTGTCTTCGCCGCTGCTGTTGCTGGTGTTGGTAAATGAGCAGGAAGACAAGGGCAGGTAGGATTTGTAATTCTGGCTCCATGGTGTCCTCCTTCCTCGTGGGATGTGTAGAAGGTGAGCGTTTTCCCATTGCAAAAACTGTTTCTGCTGTGTTTTTATCCACGGTGAATCCGCCCCGGAAATGGTGGCGGATTGGCGGGTTGTGATACTGTGGGCGGTACATTGTCTGCTGCCTGTCTGTTGGCGGTGACCGCTGCGCTGCTTGTCTGTACCACCGTGGCAGTCGGAGTGTTAAAGTGGCTGTCTATGTTGGCGGTTTCCGCCCCGGTCATGATTCCCTTTTTTTGTCCGCCGGCCTGTTTGCGGTATTACCGCACCTTTAACACCGTCCGCCAGGGTTGTAATGACCCCCTTAAGGCCTACTTTAGATCTTTGCTGTAGCACTGCTGCTTTGGTCAAGGACCCGAAAAGACCGCCAATTCGACGGTATTCCACCCACCATATTTAGACGTATTGCAGTTGAGCCAAAGCCCGCCACAATGGAGTCTACTCCGCCTCGCAAGCTGCATCCCGCAGCCAAAGCGGCAGACTCCAGTGCTGATGATGAGGCCCTCCATCGCCATCTTGACTCACAGAGCCTACTTAGATCACACAGTTGTGCTGGCGGTGTTTCAGCGGCAAGTCCATGATGGCGGGAGTCTGTTGCAGGACCTGTTGAGTATGGTACTATGGCTATGGCCATTGTTTGGCTGCAAGAATCCTACATGTGTTGTAAATTGGACAATTGTGAACAACTGGAAAACACATTATAAACCACACTTCATTCCAGACCATGATCCTTTGCCAACACACTGCAGCAGATGTTTTGGATGTAGGAATTGCCACACATGAGCCAGGTTTCTTCTGTGTTTCTCTCCCTCTTTGTCTTTTGTTAATATTCTTTTATGTGAATTATCCTTCATCTTTTTGGGCACCAGCTTTTTTCACAATTATTCACTATGACAGGAAGGAGAAATCCATGTTTCACAGATGGAGAGATGCCTATTAAAGTGGATGAAATAATTACAGAAGAACCATAATTGTTTCGAGCATAACTACAAAATACATCCATATCCCAGAAGAGACAAATGGGATCCAGAATAGTGGACAGAGTCAATGCTGTATCTGACGATTTGTGCACACAGGAGGAGATTAGGAAGAGGTGAAATGACCTGCTGGGAGAGTGCATTCCCAGACCTCCAAGTGTCATCTGGAGGCCCAGAGGACTGGTGGTGGATCTCCCAGCCCTCCACTGCAACCCTTTCTCGGAGAGGAGAGGGTCTTGCAGATCTTACATCCTGAAGGCTTGATTGTAATCCCTGGTTTAGTGGAGTCTGGTCAGTTGCTCTTAGCAATGTCTCAACAATCACAAATGGAGTTCTGCCCTTACATTTGATATTTAGAATGCTTCAACACCCTTAGCAAAACAAATATATCTAAACTTGACTCCACAAGATATATTGGTTCGTACCAATTTCTAGCATCATGGTTGTATCTCTCTTTTTAACAATGTGCAATATGTTTAGTCAGGTTGTGTGATGTTCCCCATGGATCATTCCTTGCATTTGTTCAGTCCCTTGCTTTCTATCACTGTATGTTTTTTTTTTCCCCCAAAACAGGTCCAAAGCTCCATCCATTTGCACAGGGAAGTATAATGTTTGTAAGTGGAGTTTTTTCCTATTCACATCATACACGTGCGCACATTTTACAAATGTGTGCTTACCTTCACTATAGTCATTGAACTAGATATGTGTAACTCACTTTTCAAACAAGTATTGTTTATGATGTCAACAGATGACTACAACTACCGTGATGCCATGTTTTTAGATCTGCAAAACAATAGTGCAATGTAATGTTCTTCCACCTTCCTTTACTTCCATATGTTCACACAGGTTGTATGCCAGAACCATACATGGAAGAATCACGCATGGCTTACCAACGTGGTCGGAACCACGACCATATCTTTACCACACGTGCCTTTACCACTCATGCCTTTACAACATATCTCCTTGCAAAGCATGCTCAGTAAAGGTATATGTGGTAACAACATATGTGGTTGTGTGATACAACCACCCCACCCTGAACTCTAAAACCTACCCCACCCTGTCCTAAAAACTACTCGCTTGGTTCTAAAAACTGCCCTGACCCCCATTTCCTGCCCTGAACCCTAAAACTCACCCTACCCTGTCCTAAAAATTACCCCGCCCCCCTGCCCCATTCATAAACCCTAAAACCTAACCTGCCTTATAAACTATCACAACCCTCCATCTCCACCCTGAACCGTAAAACCTACCCCATCCTGCCCTAAAAACTACTCTGCCCACCCTAAACCCTAGAACCTACCCTAACCTGTCCTAAAAACTACACCACCCTGCCCTAAAAACAACCCAACCCCCTGGCCTGAACCCTAAAAGCTACCCTGCCCTGTCTTAAAAACTACCCCAACCGCCCGCCCTGAACCCTAACACCTACCCCACCGTCCTAAAAACTACACAGACCCCCACCCTGAACCCTAAAACCTACCCTGCTCTGTCCTAAAAACTACCCTGACCCTTGTCCCCTGCCCTGAACCCTAAAACCTACCCAGCCCTGTCATAAAAATTACCCAGATACCCACCCACACCTTCAACCTTAAAACCTACCCCACCCTGTCCTAAAAGCTACCCAGGCCCCCCAGATCCAGCCTGAATCCTAAAACCCACCCTGCCCTGTCCTAAAAACTACCCCAACTCCCTCGCCCCCACCCTGAACCCTAAAAGCTACACTGCCCTGTTCTAAAACCTAGCCTGACCCCCACACCACCCACCCTGAACCCTAAAAACTACCCTACCCAGTCCTAACAATTACCCTGACCCCCACCCCACCCTAAACCCTAAAAGCTACCCTGCCCTGTCATAAAAACTACCCCGTCCTCCCACCCCAACCTGAAACCTAAACACAAACTCACCCTGTCCTAAAAACTACCACAAACCCCCTTCCTAAATCCTAAAAGCTACTCTGCCCTGTTCTAAAAACTACTCCATCCTCCCACCTCTAACCTGAACCCTAAACACTACTCCACCCTGGCCTAAAAACTACCCCAAACCCTTGCCCATTCCCTAAACCCTAAAAGCTACCATGCCTGGTCCTAAAAACTACCCCAACCACCCAACCCTCCCCTGAACCCTAAAAACTACCTTTATCTGTACTAAATGGCCCAATTTACCTGGCCGCCACGTTTCTCTACCCCAACCTCCATCCACTCCGTAAACTCTAAAAGCTACCCTGCCCTGTCCTAAAAACTACCCGACCCCTGCACCCACACTGAACCCTAAAAACAAACTCTCCCTTTCCTAAAAACTATCCCAACCACCCACCCTAAACCCTACGATCTACCCTGCCCTGTCCTAAAAATTATGCCATCCTGTCTTGAAAACTACCCTTCCCTCCGCCCTCAACTCTAAAAAGTACTCTGCCCTGTCCTAAAAACTACCCTGACCCCCGGCCATGAACCCTAAAACCTACCCTGCCGTGTCCTGTAAACTACCCCACCCTGTCCTAAAAACGAACTCAACCCTCCGCCCCATTCTGAACCTAAAACCTACACCACCCTGTCCGTAAAACTACCCCAACCCTACCCATGCCCTTAACGATAAATTTTAGCCTGCCCTGTACTAAAAACTACCCTGACCCCCCACCGTGAGCCCTAAAAATGTCCCCCTCCCCTAAAAATTACCCTGACCCCTGTCCTAAATCCTAATACCTACCCCACCCTGTCCAAAAAACTATCCTGACCTCCGCCCTACCCTGAACCCTAAAAGCTACCCTGCCCTGTCATGAAAACTACCCCACACCCACCTTGAACCCTACAAACTACCCCATCTTGTCCTAAAAACTTCCCTGACCACCAACCCCACTCTGAACCCTAAAACCTACCCTACCATGTCCTAAAAAGTACCGAACCTGTTGCCCTCACTTTGAACCCTAAAAACTACCCTGCCCTGTCCTAAAAACGACCCGACCCCCCCTTGAACCCTAAAAACTACCACGGCCTGTCCTAAAAACTACCCGACCCCCCCCTTGAACCCTAAAAACTACCCTGCCCTGTCCTAAAAACTACCCTGACCCCCTGGCCCCACCTTGAATGCTAAACCCTACCACACCTTGTCCTAAAGCTACCCGAGCCTCACCCCAGCCCTGAAACCTTAAACCTACCCTGCCCTGACCTAAAAACGACCCCGCTACCCCACCCCCACCCTGAACCCTAAAATCTACCCTGCCCTGTCCTAAAAAAACACCCTGAGCCCCCTGCCTTTGTCCTGAACCTTAAAAATGACCTTGCCCTGTCCTAAACAGTTCCACTTACCCAGCGACCGCATTCTTCTACCTCAACCCATGCCTAAGCTCTAGAAGCTACCCAGCCCTGTCCTGAATACTACCCCAAACCTCCACCCCACCTTGAACCCTAAAAACTACCCCCGTCCTAAAATCTTCCCCAACCCCTGCCCTAAACCCTAAAAGCTACCCTATCCTGTCCTGAAAACAACCCCACCCTGTCCTAAAAACCACCTGATCCACATTCTCCACCCTGAACTCTAAACCCTACTATGCCTGGCCTAAAAACTACTCTGGCCCTCTGCTCTAAACCCTAAAACCTACATTGCAATGTCCTAAACCCCCTACTCGCCCTGACTCCACTTACCTGACGTCACGTTCCTTTACACCAACCCTCCGTCCCTGCCCTAAACCCTAAAAGCTATACTGCCCTGTCCTAAAAACTATCCTGACCCCCTGCCCCCACACTGAACTCTAAGAACTTGCTCACCCTGTCCTAAAAACTACCCAACCTCCAGCCCTAACTCTTAAAAGCTACCCTGCTCTGTCCTAAAAACGACCCCACACTGTCCTAAAAACTGCCCAACCCCCTGCCCTGAACTATAAAAAATATTCTGCCCTGTCCTAAAAACTACCCCAACTCCCCGCCCGCACCTTCAACCCTAAAACCTACCCCACCCTGTCCTTAATACTACCCCAACCCTCACCCCGGCCCTAAACCCTAAAACCTACCCCCTGAACCATAAAAATGGCCCCTCCCCTAAAAATTACCCTGACACCCCGCCCTTAACCGTAATACCTACCCTATCCGGTCCCAAAAATTATCCTGACGCTACCCCGCTCTGAACATTAATACCTACCCTGTCCTAAAAAATACCTTGCCTCCACTTTGAACCATAAAAACTACCCCACCTTGTCCTAAAACGTACCCCAACCCCTCCACTCCCACCATGAACCCTAATAACTACCCCGCTCTGTCCTAGAAACTACCCTGACCCCCCACCTTGAACCCAAAAAAATACTGCATTCTGTCCTAAAAACTACCCTGACTTCACTCTCCCACCCTGAACACTAAACCCTACCTGACCCTGTCTTAAAATCTAACCCAACCCCCTGCCCCGCCTTAAACCCTAAAAGCTACCCTGTCCTTTCCTAAAAACTACTCCAACCCCCCCACCCCTTACCTGAACCCTAAAACCTACCCCGCCCTTGTCACGGTTCACTTTGGGCTTACCGTCGAGGTTGATGAGAGGTGGGGAACGACCCCGGTTCCGGCAGGTTCTGCTTTGGCCGAGGTAGGGGCGACCCCTTCCAGTAGCCACGGTGCTGTTTGACAATAGCAAGCCATGACAGTCCATGCCCTCCAGAAGGAGTCCCAGAGGAAAAACCCCAAAAGGGTAAAAAACCTCCAACAGGAACTCCCTGAAACAGAAGAGGGACACAAGGACGTTAGGGCGGAGGATACTGGCGTTCAGGAGTACTGGAGACGAAAGACAGGTCAAGAATAACTGGCTTCTCAAAAGGAAACCAGCCGGAGCGTGACTACCACCACAGGAGTGTTGCAACGCAATGAGAAAGAAGCTGAATTCCCCTTATATACCCCTAGACAGGAAGTAGAAAACAGGAAGTAGAAACACCACCATCTTGGATTGGGGAAGAGGTTATAACAATGAATAAAGAACATGCGTCTAAACAAAGAGAAACAATGCATGCTGGGAAGAGAGGAAGTGAGCAGCATGCTGGGAAAGGGAAAGGCATGCATAAAAGAGAATCATGTGCAAAAATCCGGCTTTTGCTTGTGTGGCCGGTAAGTGGTGAAAAGGAGGGGTACTGGGAATCCCACTGTATTAAGGTAGCGCTAGCGCGGCAAGTGCGGCGAGGACCGAGACCCGATTAGGGTCTTCTGGTCCTGCCGCGGCCTCCCAGGAATCCGCGGCCGAAGAAAAGGGAAGCGGCGAGTGCCGCAACCCTTGAATTGAGCCGCGGCTTCCCCCGCGGGCCGCCCGCGGGCCGCCGCGGCTTAAGAATGTTGCACCGCCGCGGACCGTGCTTGCAGCCGTGGCGCAACAGCCCTGTCCTGAAAAAACTATCCTCACCCTGAACCCTAAAGCCTACTCTCTCCTGTCCTAAAAACTGCCATGACCCCAGCCCTGAACCCTAAAATGATCCTGTCCTGTCCTAAACACCCCCACCCTCCCCAGCCCCTCTTACCTGGCCTGCAACGTTCCTCTCCCAGCTGTTCCCACTGTGTGCCTCAACCACGCATATGCATGGTGCCTTAACCACACATTTGCGCGGTTCAGGCACATGCGTGGGTCAGGCAAGCGTGGTAATGCTTGCGTGGTTACAGCCTATGTGGATCGGGCCATGTAGAAATGGCTTTTTCCCATCCACACATCTCAAAAACTTGTGCATTTGACAGTCACCCTCTCATGTTATAGATTAAAATGTCACTGCTTGTGTATCTCAAGCATGTTGACACCTTCTCATAGCTACATTGACGTGAAGGAAATGCTTAGATAAATCATTGTCGTTTGAATCCATGATTTCCAACAATGTGTTCTGGCATGCTGAACAGAAGTAGTAGCCACGCAATTTACTTTGCACTGTTCATAGGATGACCAATGATAGTTTTTATTTTAAGTTGAACCACATTGAGTCCAATGGTTTGTAGCCTGCTAGGTTTTGGAATGGCCCATTACTCCAATCTACTCACCATTGTGTTGGGTTGAATGTCTCCTACATATAACATACAGTTCTGAAATGACACTTTTGCATTTCAGGACATTTCTACAACGTCAGCTCCTGAGTTATCACTTGTGTAAATCAGGCTGCATGTGCAAAATAATGGAAATCACAGAAAGACATAATTAGTCTATTACTCTTTCTACTTTTGCTTGGGTTGGCCCATTTGCACATAGAATGCAACAACTTTATATTAATTACATATTCTTTGCATCCTTTACAGGTCCAACCCCCAGGCTCAGTGGATCACCGTCTGCCTTCCAAGACACCTCCACTCCAGACCAGGAGCAAGCCTTCAGTGAGGTCTCTACTCCTGCAAGTCCAGGTGATCGGGAGCCAGTTGGTCCATCTGGTCTGTCTGTGCAGACATCTCCACTGAGTTGTACTCGACCTACACCTACACCTCCTACCCTAGCTGCAACACATTCTCAGAATGAGGACACTTCCCTTCTTGTGTACTGAGGAGGTACACAGCAATCCTGTGCCCCCCCGTTCAGGCAGCTGTTGAAACAACCCCAACACCACAACCGCCTTCAGTTCTGCCAGGACCCATATGGGGCACACTTCCTCAAAGGAGCAAGGTAGTGGGGTTAGGGGACGTGGAAGGGAATCTGTGGGCAGAAAGTGAGGCCACTGGGGTCTTTGTCAGCCAGACCATCATTGATCAAGGCTTGAGAGCAGTACTACAGTCCCAAGATGTGATGGTCCAGGTTGTAACTGAGTTCCGGGAGGTGCAGAGGGACCTAATCTTGGAAATATGCAAACACCACGAAAATATGAGCTCCCTGACTGGGATGCTTCACGACATCCACCACCATGCGAGCAGGGCTTTTCCTATTCCATCTGCCCCTGTCTGTGGTCCCTCCATATTTCAGCCAAGTACATCATTGCCAGCCAGAGACAGGGAGGCCCTGCCATATGATGCGCCTGCTCCACCTAACCCAGTCCCTCCACCTGTGCCCCCCCTTCCCCAGAGGGGAGGGTGATGCAGACCACCAGGAGAGGATGGCAAGACAGCCATCAGTACCTCCAAGTGAGTCAGATCCTAATTTCCTCCAGTGTGTATCTATCATTCACTTGGATGACTATTTCATGGACACATTTGCCTTTTCTGAGGACAGTTGTATTTTGTACATTGAACTCCAAATTGTTTTTGGCTCTCCCACCATACTTCCATCTACCATGATAGACATTTGTCGTTGATTTCCTCATTTCCTGATTCACCTTTCTGTTCTTTTGAGTCATGCAAACAAATGACATGGGCACAGACTACAAGTTTCTTGTTGGACTTATTGTGGTCTTTCATTTGTCATGTCTGTCTTCCACCATCATGTTATCAATTCTTTTGAACATTTATTTACTAAAGAAAATGAAAATGACAAAGAGGTAACGTGCTACCCTTTTTATTCAAAGAAAACACACAATTCATCAGCTATAGGGAACATACAGAGGTAGTACTTGAAGAAATCAGAGCTGAATTTCTCAAACCATGCATAACCCCAGTAGTCTGTCCAATTCAGGGGTGGATGTTCCACACCTTGATGCCATGGAGGAAAGGGAATATTTGATCGGATCAAATTAAACAGACAAACTATTATTGATGCATGTACTCAGATGGAGCCACACATCTTGCTCTCACAATAGGAATCCTAGATCAATAACACCAATAGTCTACATCATGACAGTAACAACATTTGAGGTCCCATGACCATTACAGGACACTGTGGCAGTATCTGATGCATAGGCACAACCACCATTCAGTGGTGTGCTAACAAAACGTTCTATCAACTTAGAGGAGGCACATCAATAGCTACCTCCACTCCCCACAGATTTAAGATTTAGCAAATGTGAAGAAAGAAAAGTGTACTAGGTCTTGACATACACATGTGGTTTGAGCACTTTAAGTGGTACATATTGCCTTGATGGCACCATTACACAGAAAACACATCTGATACAATCTCCTGAACTTCCATTCTATTGGAGTGAAAGTTGTTTCTGTTCAAGATCTGTCAATCCCAAGTGGGTGTCTGTCCCAGGATCAACACATGTTCACATTGTACTTTGAAACAGAAACGTGTCACTGCAAATGTCACAACTTTGAAATGTCCAAATGAAGATGATATGGTGAAAGACCCTGAAACAGATTAATAAGGGATATGTAAATATTTTAAATGTTTTTATTAAGTTTTAATATCAAACATACATGAATTGCAACACAGCGGCGGTGTGACAACATAGACAACATACAAATGATTTATGCATCTATATGAACATGTGGACAGTAGAGTAGACAAGGTTATAATCTTTAAAAGTATACAATGTCCAGTATTTTTTGAAACTGTATAAAGGAATGCTGTCATGTAGGATAAGACATAGGGGGTCATTACAACATTGGCGGTAAAAGGCGCTTACCGCCGTGCAGAAGACCGCCAATACACCGCTGCGGCTGCGGAATTCCGCCACAGCTATTATGACACACATCTTGGAATCCGCCGAAATTCAGACACCCACACAACACCGCCACACCAAAGGTCAGTGATAAACTGGCAGAAACAAATCCTCCACCTCCACGCCAACAGAAACACGCCCATGCTATTATGACCCACGAATCCACGCAGCGGTCTTTCAACCGCGGTATTCCATTGGCGGTACACACCGCCGTGCTCAAAATACACACACATCTCCAAAACACCGCCACATTGGACAATTCCAAATACACACACCTGACACACATACAAACACCACTCCCACACACCCAATACAATATAAAACACACACCCACAAACCCTTACGAACAAAAATTAGAGACGAAGGTGACAGAGAGAGAGCACAGAATAGACAACCCCACTACACAGAGGCACACAACACCATCACCCACACAACATCCACGCACAAAACACCACACACCACTACACTCACCACAGCCATCACCACATACACCACCCCACACATCACACACACCACCCCATGGCACGCCAAAGACACCCCTGCTTCTCCGAGGAGGAGCTCAGGGTCATGGTGGAGGAAATCGTCAGGGTAGAGCCACAGCTATTTGGCTCACAGGTACAGCACACATCAATAGCCAGGAAGATGGAGTTATGGCGCAGAATAGTGGACAGGGTGAATGCCATGGGACAGCACCCAAGAAATAGGGAGGACATCAGGAAGAGGTGGAACGACCTACGGGGGAAGGTGCATTCAACGGTCTCCAGGCACAACATCGTGGTACAGCGGACTGGCGGTGGACCCCCACCCCCCCCCCACAACTAACAACATGGGAGGAGCAAGTCTTGACCATCTTGCATCCTGAGGGCCTCGCAGGAGTCGGTGGCGGATGGGACACTGGTAAGTCAAATCTTAATTATCATATCCCCCACCCTACCTGCATGCTATCACACACCCCCTCCCTCACCCCCTCCCCTATCACTACAACTCCTCACTAATCTACCCATGACACCAACCACCCATCCCAACACCAAGCCCTGCATGACACAACTAAGCATGGACACCCATCACTAAAGCATGCCCACTGCACATACCCAGTACACCCCCCCAACCATCACCACACAAACCCACACACAGGAATGCTTGCACTGGGGTACACAAACACCTACCCATTGCACACCATTACACACACACATGCAATAATCATGCTCTTATGCCCCTGCAGGAACCCGAAGGACTGTCACCACACCAGAGGGTCCAGACAACACCACTCCACCCCCAGAAGAGGCCAACTGTGACGAGAGCAGCTCTGCCCTACTGGATCATGATGACCAGCCCAGACCATCATGGGCCTCGGGACAGTTGGTTCCCCTTGCAGAGGCACAGCCCAACACCGGCCTTCCACCCTCTGGTAACACCAGCACAGCACCCACTCAGCGGGCCCAAATGTCCCTACCCAGGACAGGTCAATCAGCGGTGTGTCTACCACTACAGGGCACCCAGGGTAACCCACCACCCCAACAACAACAGGGACCTGGGGACAGTGGTAGTGGGCACACGGTCCAGGGGACGGAGGCACAGGATCACAGGGGAACTGGGAGGGCTGCTGTGCGACAGGGGGCGGACAGGCCAAGGGAACCCACTCTCCACGAGGCCCTCTCCTCCATCATGAGAGCATACCACCACTCCCAGGAGACGATGGTGACGGTCCTGGACAAGTTGCAGGAGACCTTGCGCCTGCAGGACGAACTGTATTTGGGGTTCAGGGAGGAGCTCAGGACCATCAGCTCCGCCCTGGGCACCATCGTAGGGGTGCTGAAGGACATACAGCAGACCTTGAGGGACACCGTGGCACTACAAGGGGCCCCTGACACTAGCATGGACGATGAACTGCCCACCACCTCCGCCGGCGCTAGTGGACAGGACGCCCCGCCACAGGACCAACACACCAGCACACCACCCCCTGCAGACGGACAACCACCACGCAAGTGGTCCTTGAGATCCAGAAACAGGACAGAGCAAGATGGCAAGACCCCCGCCAGGAAATGAGACCACCCTGATTGTCACCCCACTGTCCCACTTTGTTATCCTGTCCATACTTAAACTGCCCCAGCTCCACTTCCTATGCCCAGATGGGCAGTGCACCTGTGAGACTAATAGACTGGACTCTGCCATGGACATTCCTCCGCCATCACCCATCCTCATTTTACAACCCCCTCCCATTTCTGAGCACTTCAATAAACACCCTTGAAACACAAAACAATCTGGAGTCAGTCTGTGATTTAGTAAAAATGTATTATCAATGACAGTGTCATAATGGGTGTACCATTGTAAAGCTAACATACCTATGTCACACATCACAAGCCCTTGAAGGATGCAAGCAGTTGACACGTAGGTAACCACCTGTGAAACCGTAATGGGAGGGTACTACTCAGTTACCAAATAGTGATTTAAATCGAAAAACAGGATAGAGGTAGACGTGTGAAAGTTAATGTAATGGTAAAAAAGAAATGTTCTCACCTGTGTCTCACTGGAAATATTGCTGAATGACTGACTCCCTGTTGTCATTGTCTTCTTCATCAGCTTCATCCTCATCACTGTCCACAGGCTCCACAGCTGCTACAACACCGTCATGGGATCATCCTCCTGCAGAAAAGGCACCTGGCGTCGCAAAGCCAAATTATGGAGCATGGAGCAGGAGATGATGATGTCGCACACCTTCTTCGGTGAGTTGAATAGGGATCCACCTGTCATATGGAGGCACCTGAACCTGGCCTTCAGGAGGCCGAAGGTGCGTTCGATCACCCTCCTAGTCCGCCCATGGGCCTCATTGTAGCGTTCCTCTGCCCTGGCCCTGGGATTCCTCACTGGGGTCAATAGCCAGGACAGGTTGGGGTAACCAGAGTCCCCCAATAGCCATACACGGTGCCTCTGGAGTTGACCCATCAAATCAGGGATGCTGCTATTCCGCGGGATGCAGGCGTCATGCACTGAGCCAGGGAACTTAGCATTTACCTGCAAGATGTACTGGTCTGCCAAACAGACCATCTGTACATTCATGGAATGATAACTCTTCCTGTTCCTGTACACCTGTTCACTCCTGTGGGGGGGGGGTAGAGCTACATGGGTCCCATCAATAGCACCTATGATGTTGGGGATATGTCCAAGGGCATAGAAGTCACCTTTCACTGTAGGCAAATCCTCCACCTCAGGGAAAATGATGTATCTCCTTACGTGTTTCAGTAGGGCAGACAACACTCTGGACAACACGTTGGAAAACATAGGCTGGGACATCTCTGATGCCATGGCCACAGTTGTCTGAAAAGACCCACTTGCAAGGAAATGGAGCACGGACAGCACCTGCACGTCAGGGGGGATTCCATTCGGATGGCGGATTGGTGACATCAGGTCTGGCTCCAACTGGGTACATAGTTCCTGGATTGTGGCACGGTCAAACCGGTAGGTTACGATGACATGTCGCTCTTCCATTGTCAACAGGTCCACCAGCGATCGGAACACCGGAGGATTCTGCCATCTTCTCATATGTCCCAGCACACGGTGCGTACGAAGGACAACAGCGAAGAACCAGTCATTATTCCTCCAGGTATGTACCCACAGTCACACACAAGACTGCACCACTCACAAAACCCTTCCTGTATGTGTGTTGAGTGTAGGCCTAGCTATGAGTGATGCAGTAGGAAATGAAGCCATGTGGGCCCCTGAAATGGCGGCTGCCTGACCTCTAAAGTGTGACAATGGGATTGTGGGGTAACTGCGCTGGCGTTGCACAACGTCGCGGTAGGCGGTCATAGACCGCGGCGCAATGCTGCATTGGTTAACATTGGACCCTATGGGTCCCAGGAGGCAATGAACAGGTGCGCTGGCGGTGATGATGCGCACCGCCGCGGACGTCACCGCCGCGGACGTCACCGCCGTTTTCTATCTCTTCAATCACTAGATACCTGACCTTCGACAGGAGAGGACCTAAACTGCAAGTGCTGCTGTGACCTCGGTCTGGAAGCGACGATGGCTGCTGCGTCTAGGGAAAGGGCCCCTGCCTTCACTGCACAGGAGTTGGAGAAACTGGTAGACGGGGTCCTCCCCCAGTACACGCTACTCTACGGTCCTCCAGACCAACAGGTTAGTACACAGGGAGCACGTTGTATGGGCTAGGCCTGGGTGGAGAGGGCTGGTTGGAAGAGGGAAGGGGGCAGAGTTCATAGAACATTAGTGCATGGGAATGATGGGCCACATGGCCAGAATAGGGAGGGGGCCACTCACAACGACGGTGCATTTGGTAATGACTGTTCCTCTTTCCTTGTGCGTGTCATGTAGGTCAGCGCCCATCAGAAGAGGGACATTTGGCGTCCCATCGCCAAGGAGGTCCGGTCCCTGGGGGCCCACCAGAGACGGGGCACCCACTGTCGTAAGAGATGGGAGGACATTCGCCGCTGCAGCAAGAAGACGGCGGAGGCTCAGCTGGGGATGGCCTCCCAACGTGGGAGGGGTGCCCGTCGCACCATGACCCCCCTGATGTTCCGGATCCTGGCGGTGGCCTACCTGGAGTTGGATGGGCGCTTGAGGGCATCACAGCAGACACAAGGGGGTGAGTACAACCTCATTCTGCGGACTTTGTGTGCAGTGGAGGTGTCTGGGTGGGGGAGGTGGGGGAGGTGGGCTGTGGGCGTCCCTAGGCCAGGGCGAGTTAGTTAGGCAAGGCCCCTCCGTAATGTAGGCCATGTGGCACTCTACCCCACCTCAGCAGAGTGCCAAGTCGAGGTATAGTTGCCCCTGTGGCATCCATGTGCGCAGATGTCCACCATTGCCATATAGGCCATATCCCAGAAATTGCATGTGCAGAGGGCAGGAGCACGGCGTAATGCAGGGGGCAGCTGCGTTTGTTTTGTACACCAACGGTAGCGGTATGCAATGCACTAAAACCCTCTTTGTTCTGTCGTCGTCCCCCCTTTTTCTGCTCTCCCTGTCCTTTTGTACATCAGCATCAACAGGCGGAGGTACAGTGGCACCAGAGCACATCCCACATGGCCATGGAGGGCCACACCACGGACTCTGAATGCACCAGTGGGACGGAGGGCGAGGGGAGCTTCACGTCGGCCACCGGATCACCAAGCAGTGACGCGGACTCGTTCTACGATGTGGGCTCCCTTGTGGTGGCGGCACCATCTGTGCCCCTCACCTCTACAGGTACAGCCGCCACCTCCCCTACCAGCACCGCCCTCCCAGCAACCCCTCAGCGTTCGCCCCATGCCCGCTCACCCAGGAGGGTGGGCATCACCTTCGCCCCAGGCACCTCAGGCCCTGCCCCAGTCACCCCTGCTGCCCTCAGTGAGGAGGCCTTTGACCTCCTCAGGTCACTCACTGTTGGGCAGTCTACCATTGTGAATGCCATCCAAGGTGTAGAACGAGAGTTGCAACACGGTAATGCATACCTGGAGGGCATTCATTCTGGTCAGGCTGTCCTTCAGCGAACCCTGCAATCTTTGGCGTCAGCACTGATGGCAGCCATTGTCCCTGTGTCTAGCCTCCCCCCTCCAACTTCCTCCACCCAGACCCAATCTCCTGTACCCCATCCCATCCCAAGCACACCTACAGACCAGCATGCACACAAGTCAACACAACCAAGTAGCTCAAGCAAACATAGGCACCACACACACCACAGGCACACATGCAAGCCTCAGCCACATACAGACACAACAACATCCACTGACTCCACTGTGTCCCCCTCCTCCTCTTCTCCCTCCTCCCTCCCAGTGTCGTCTACACTCTCACCTGCATGCACTACATCTACAGCCACTAGGACTCGCACCAGAACACCCAGCACCACAAGCCGCTCAATTGCACTCACCACCCCCACTGCCATTTACACATCCCCTGTGTCCTCTCCCAGTGTGTCTGTGACGCCCCCTCCCAAAGTACACAAACGCCGGCAATCACTCACCCAACATCCATCCACCTCACGACAGCCTCCAGTACCTGCACCTGCACCCAAAACACCTAAAGTGACACCTCCGACAACCACCTCCTCTTCCTCCACTCCCAGACCCCCTCCAGCTACCCATCCCAGTGTTCGTCAGAAACTGTCCCTCTGTAAAGTTGACCTTTTTGCCCCCACCCCCCCCTCCAATTCATCAGTCCCGTCGTAGCGCCTCAGCCAAACTGCCTCCAATACCAGTGGTGCCTGTTCAAGGTTTTTGGAGTGCACTGGCCACCAGGGCAGGCAGTAGGACCCGGAGCCAAGGCACTGGCAGCCCACCCCCTGTAAAGGCTCTAAAATTGGAGAGTGGACGACGGGACCGTGTTAAGACTCCTGGTGGGAAAACAACTGACATGGGTTCCAAGGGGATTGGAGAGTCAGCTGTGACTCCACCAAAGGTGGGGAAGGGCCAGAGGAAGTCTCCCCAGCCTGTTGTGAGTGTCACGGCGGAGAAGTGCGCCATCATTTCCGGCGGTCGAGGCACAACCGCCAGCACCGTCGTTACTGGTCCAGAGACCACTGTCAGAGTCACAGCCCAGGAGGGCCCAAGTATCGTCACTGGTCAGGAGACCACCGCCGGAGTCATTGCCCTGGAGGGCCCCGGCTGCCACAGCCCCGCTGGGCAATGATGAAACGTCATGCCACACACCAATGTCCAGTGTAGAAGACGTCATGCCACACACCAATGTCCAGTGTAGAGAACGTCATGCCACATACCAATGTCCTTATCAGAACCGCCATGGCAAAGCACCGCTGAACAGGGCAAAGACCGCCATGACAAAGCACCGCTGAACAGGGCAAAGACCGCCATGGCAAAGCACCGCTGAACAGGGCAAAGACCGCCATGGCAAAGCACCGCTGAACAGTCCTGAACCGCCATGGCAAAGCACTGCTGAACAGTCCAGAACCGCCATGGCAAAGTACCGCTGAACAGGGCAAAGACTGCCATGGCAAAGCACTGCTGAACAGTCCTGAACTGCCATGGCAAAGCACCGCTGAACAGGGCAAAGACCGCCATGTCAAAGCACCGCTGAACAGGGCAAAGACCGCCATGGCAAAGCACCGCTGAAGAGGGCAAAGACCGCCATGGCAAAGCACCGCTGAACAGGGCAAAGACCGCCATGGCAAAGCACCGCTGAACAGGGCAAAGACCGCCACGGCAAAGCACCGCTGAACAGGGCAATGCACCGGGTAGGAATGAAAGGACCGCCACATCAGGCGTCCTTACCCCATGTGCAGCTGGGACAGTGACAGGACACGACCTTTCACGGGGAGACTCATCCAGTCTGGGCACCAGTCCCCCCCAGTACCAGTAGAGACCTGCATCAACTTGAGAGACTGTGGCTTTGCACTCCCCAGGATGGCACAGTGGGCAACCCACCCACTGTATAGACTTGAGAGACTGTGGCTTTGCACTCCCCAGGATGGCAGAGTGGGCAAACCACCCACTGTATAGACTTGAGAGACTTTGGCTTTGCACTTCCCAGGATGGCATAAATGGGCATGGAGCCCCGTCATGGATCTGGCTTTGCAGTCTTCCGGCTGAGGTGCCCCCCCTTCCCTCCCCCCTGAGGTGCCTGTAGTATTTCTATCTGATGCCCCGGCAGTGTTCTCTCCGATTGTGGTCAGGTATCGTTAGTGGGCCTCGCCCATGCATTTTTGGACTGTTGGTGCACGGACATTGTTATGTACATATCTGCACTACTTCTCGTATTGTATATAATTATGACAGATTTTCATATATATATCTGTATATTTTTGTATGACATGTATATTGGCACATTACATTGTTTGACCGATTTTCGCTTTGTGTATTCATTCTTCCGGGGGGATTGTGGGTTGTTACTGTGATTTTTTGAGAATGCATTTGTGTGTATGTTGTAATATGCAAGGGTGGGGGTGGGGTGTTTGGTGGGTGTCCCCCTAACTTTTGCCTCCCCCCTCCCCAATGTCGTAGGTGCAGTACTCACCGTTGTAGGTGCAGTACTCACCGTTGTCTGCGGCGCCTACGTAGCTGTTGGTCGTAGAGGAACAGAAACACAAGGGCAGGGAGTATTTGGAGTTCCGGCTCCATGGATTCCTCGTTCCTCGTGGGATATGTTCAGGTGAGCATTTTCCCATAGCAAAAGCTGTTTCCGCCGTGTTTTTATCCACGGTGAATCTGCCCCGGAAAAGGTGGCGGATTGGCGGGTTGTAATAGTGTGGGCGGTAAATTGTCTTCCGCCTGTCTGTTGGTGGTGACCGCCGCGCTGCTTGTCTGTGCCGCCGTGGCGGGCGAAGTGTTAAAGTGGCTGTCTTTGTTGGCGGTTTTCCGCCAGTGTCAAACTCCCTTTTTTTGTCCGCCGGCCTGTTTGTGGTATTTCCGCTGCTTTAACACCGTCCGCCAGGGTTGTAATGACCCCCATAGTAATCCACTTTAGTTTGTCAAGGATTCTCAGCAAATGTTGCAAACAAACTCAATAGTCAATATTACAAACCTACAATTAAAAAGAAAGAAAAGCAAAAACACGTTTCTTCAAGAGAAACTCAGAATTTCTCACATTTTTTTAGAGCATCCATAACTTGTGTCACTTGATATAGATTTGTGCCAATTATAAGACCTAGGGGGGGTAGGGATCCAAGCTGCAGGTGGTCATATTTGGTGTGTGTATGTAGGTAGGCACAGGAGTTAACTGAGCAGATTCAGTCAAATGGGTGAGTGAGGAACAGAGAAAGGGGTAGAAAGCATTGTCTGCATGTCTGTGGTACTAGAGCGGTGGGGCTCCTCTGTGGCCAACAGAAGGTAGTCTCATAAGGGCTGCCAGAAGTCATTTGGTTTTGAGGCAAGGGGTTGAAGAAAAGTATATATATCTCACTAACAATGGCATTGCAATATGTAAGGCTTTTCAGCCAGTCCTGGACCGTGGGTGTGAACCCGTGTCCCCAGTGTATTTCAATTTCCCTTTTTTCCAAGAGGAGGGTTATGGCTGTGAAGTATCTGACACTTTTTGGAAAGTCCTGTGTGTGGCCCAGTACTGCAAGGAGTGGATCGGGGTAAAGGGATAGCAAGTCTGGAGAAGATTGTACTCCAGTAAAGAGCAAGATGTCTGCGTGTCTGTTTGTGTGATCAAATCTATGTTAGTCTTTGGGGGTGATGTACGCCCGTCTAAGTAATTTAAAGTGAATGAGTTTGTGGTGGTGGTTAAGTGACACCAGTCAGGTTTGTGCGCAGCAAGCAGTCAATATATTATCTGTCAGGGGACGCCTCAAGTGTTGTTCCCAGGAGGCGAAAAGTTGCAATAACAAGGAATAATTAATGATTTCACATATTAATTCTGACTCAAATGACAATTATGAGGACACACATACTTAGCATAAGCAAAAGTAATCTGTATCAATATAGGAAAACTCTGATCCACTAACATCTTTGCATCGGACTGTCCTGAACTTACTGCTCCTACCAAATTACCATTGCAGACTGATATGTTCCCTGTGTCACAAGTTGTTCAGACATTGGAGGTAGCAATATGTACAGGTAAACTTATACTCAGGTGAATGAGTGGTCAACACATTGTTATCACATTTTAGAACTTTAAAACTAATGTTTTCATTTTATATATTTTCTTTTTTTTTACATTTTATTTTAAATACCGTCAACAGATGTATTACTTCCCCTTTGTCACTATTGATGTCAAAAACAGCCATGGTTCACATTTTATTATGTCATATCTTGCTAAGAACAGTGTTGTTCATATTTGACACTTATAAATACATGAGCCTCCATTTTGAGTGCTGGTGACGCACTAAAAATTGAAAAATGCACAGCATCACACCCTAAAATGACGGGTGCCTGACCTTGACGTCAGGACATTTGCTACTTGACGGCTGTTGGCAGAAGTTGACTGCGTAGTAGGTGGGACCCTCCACAACGGTACATGTCTTAGGCTAACATGTTTGATGGCTACACACAAAAGCCCATGGCAGTGTCCGTCTCAATCAGGGATCATGTCCGCCATGTGCTTCTATTCGGTGTATTGAAAACAACCTCACTTGCCTCATAACCCTGCTGCCAACAAGACCTCCTTGTTTTATTGTTGCTGTTTCTGACCTCTGGGAGCCAGGATGCCAGGCAAAGCAGGTGACAGGGCTCATACCTTCTGCACAGAGGAGCTGGCGCTCCTAGCCATGGAGGTCCTGTCCCTGTACAGCCAGATCTATGGCACCCAAGAAGAAAAGGCGCATGTCTAATTGAGAAATGTTTAACTAACTTACTTCATTTCATTTGTTTGTCCACAGCCTAATGTGTCCCTTTTTGTTCATGGGTGACATGTGATTGGAGTGGAGTGGGCCGAATGATTTTGCTGGGGACGGAATGTTGTTTATCACTCTTAGAAATGTCTGTGAATGGGAATGTAAAGTCACCTGAAAGGAGAAGCTGTAATACCTGTCCGTGTAACTCACAATTCCAGTTTCATCAAATAAACTGCAGGCCCCTTACTACCAGTTACCGATCGACAGTGTATCAGTCGTATGAGTGACAACATACAGCCAATATCAAAATTATAGTGATGTTAAGTGGCAGATAGTGGTTTAAAGTTTTGGAGTTGTTGGATGCTTCCTGTCAAGTGGGATTGGAGCCCATATAGTGGAATAGGATGCTCTGTATGGTTTCATACATGTCTGGTGCCACATAGAGGGTAACTTATTTTCTGTGCTGCAAGTGCAAATGCCACAGACTCTCCATCATCCACAAAAGTATGTTATATTCCTACACATACTTGTTCCTACATCCTCCAAATCCCTGCTCTCGCTTAAACACAGCTGCCCTTGCATACCACCCTTAGTACCTGTACGTGATGCAAACCATGGGCACTGATGCTTAGGAGTTTGGGCCTGAAGACAATGTAGCTGTGTATGGACTTATGTGCAAGGATTGTATAGGTTGTTTAGCCTGTAGTAGCTCATAATGATTTTGAGAAATGAGGAGTGGGTCTCACAAAAGGAACTGCTCTCACAAAGGGAAATGTTTCATAGCCCTGGCCTAGATGATGTTTTGGGCATGAATTGGTAACATGAGGAGGCAGACAGTGTTGAGGGTGCTCAAACGAAGGCTGCAAATCAGTATTTCCCAGGAACCTCTAAACGTTCTAAGAAAAAGATGGAGTTACTGTTTGGTGAATGCATGTGAGCTATGCTGCAAAGTTGTGTCACAGCTCTACAGACAAAACAAATCACTCAAAACTGCGTTTCTTGTTCTTTTCTATCATAGCAGGAATTTGGGAATTCTATAACCAAGAAGTTGCGTACCTTGAAGGTCCATAAGCAGCGTAACCTGCATTGTCGGAAGCGGTGGGAGGACCTGCGGCGCTCGATGCCCAAGTCTGCTGAAGAATAGCATGGGCAGCCCTCCCATTGATCCAAGTGGGTGCACCGCACCCTGACCCACCCTAATAGCCTGCATCCTAGTGGTGACCTACCCAGACCTTGATAGGAAGTTGATGACTCAACAGCAGCATCAGGGGGTCAGTTATTGTCTGTAGATATAACCTTTTTAATTTCCAGCTATGTTGTGTGGCATCAACCTGACAGTTGACACACATCCAAGCACATGAGGATTTCTTGAGGTGTAAATTAATCAGACATTGGCAGATGCTGTGTCTGGTATATTTCTTTTTGTTGAAGGTTGTCCCTACATTCCTCATCACAAGCCAAGTACTGTTTAGAGCAAACACACAGCTGCATGTGAACAAAGGATTACCTGCATTTTCGCTATGTCCTGAGGGACAGTGAAACCAAACATGCCTCATTTAATGATTGGGTCAGGTGGGATGTTCCATCACCAAATTGAGTAGATCATGTAGGCCCTATTAATGGTGACATGGCAAACTGTACGCTTATAATGCAGTTGATGTATCATACTTGACATTGGTAAGTTGGTACTATGACACAATGATAATGATCAGCTGTTGCATAAGGACTTGAAACCTGTGTACAGTGGCATCATTCATCATCTGGAATCTGTTTGAAACATGTTTGTACAACACATTTCTACTCAGTTCATACGGACAGTAACAGGTTGATATGATGCCTTAGTTCTTCCCAAATGTGCATGTAAGGCAGTTAGGGGGTCATTACAACCATGGCGGAAGGCGGAGAACCGGCGGTAAGACAGCCAACAGGCTGGGGGTCTCCCTTCATGGAATTATGACCATGGCTGTTACCGTCATGGTCATCTGCCGGTTCTCCGTTCCGCCCACCAGGGCGGAGACGACCGCTGGGCTGGAGACCTGGGTCTCCAGCCCGACGGCCGTCACTATACCGCCGGTGGTATTTTGACCCGGCTTACCGCTGTGGATTTCCTGCGGTTTGAACCACCATGAAATCCATGGCGGTAAGTACTATCAGTGCCAGGGAGTTCCTTCCCTGGCACTGATAGGGGTCTCCCCCACTCCCCACCCCCACCCCGACTCCCTCACCTACACCCCCCACCACCCCTGCCACCCCCCAAAGGTGGCAGGACCCCCTCCCCACCCCAACCCCCAACATAACATCACTCATACACCCACGACACGCACGCAGGCACCACCTACACGCTCACACACCAACATACATGCCTACATACACACACACAGGCAGACACGCACACCCACATTCAAACATTCACGCACACATCCATACTGACATACCCACAGACATACACGCACTCATTCCCATACACACAACACCCTGCAAGCATACACGCACTCACACCCCCCTTCACATACACACACGCACACACCCATGCACGCACACAACACCCACCCCCCCCACCCCCCCCCTCACGGACGATCGACTTACCTGGTCCGACGATCCTCCGGGAGGGGACGGGAGCCATGGGGGCAGCTCCGCCGATACCACACCGCCAACAGAACACCGCCACGGCGAATCACAGGACGTGATTCGCTGGGCGGTGTTCTGTTGGCGTGGCGGTGGAGGTGGAGCAACCTCCACTTCCCCGCCTCCCGCCAGTAAGGCTGTTGATGGCTCTTCGTCCGAAAAAGGACAGAGAGCTGCCAACGGTCATAATAGGCCAACCGGAAAACCGCCACCACTGGCGGTCTTCCGCAAGGCGGTCCCTCGGCAGTCTTTCAAAAAGACCGCTGAGGTCAAAATGACCCCCTTAGTTCTTTGTTGTAATGGTCCCGGTGTCGCTTTTCCAACTGAAAACCCATCAGCTGCCCTGATGGTCTGCCCACCCTATTTAGATGTTAGTGGGAGCATAGGCAAAATTCAGCAGACAGTCTGCTGTCACCACCAAGAATTACCACCCACATCAGGCGGTATAGTGACGGCCGTCGGGCTGGAGACCCTGGTCTCCAGCCTGGCAGGCGGAACGGAGAACCGGCTGATGACCATGGCGGTAACCGCCATTATCATAATTCCATGAAGGGAGACCGCCAGCCTGTTGGCGGTCTTACCGCCGGTTCTCCGCCTTCCGCCAGGGTCGTAATGACCCCCTAAATCAGGCATTAATTACATTTGGTATCCAAGTTTAATAGGATGTTGCCTTCTACATTACCTAGGAAAACCAATGTCTAGCACAGGCAAGAGATAACCTGAAATGATGGAAATACACTTTTAGTTGTACTGCAATCAAAGTGATGCACCATTTCATAAAATGAACATTACGTAGAACTAATCTTCCTAAGGGTGTGATATTCTATATATGCAATGTCTGGTATAATCTTATCACTACAATGCACAAACACCACAGATCCTCATATGGAGATATGGTGGCATGTCATTTCTTTTTCTTGAGTCCATAACATTTTATTCAGTTCATAACATTTCAAACAACGCTTGTTGATACACTGATAATTTTTACATCCAAAGTCAGTATATAAATGTATAGCCCTATTTAATTTATATATTAATTAGTAATATCAGTAAGTTTTTCAGTCTAACATATACTACAAACAGACTTTAGATGTCTGAAAAGTCCTTGCCATATACATGATA
Source organism: Pleurodeles waltl (assembly GCF_031143425.1). Classification (NCBI taxonomy): domain Eukaryota; kingdom Metazoa; phylum Chordata; class Amphibia; order Caudata; family Salamandridae; genus Pleurodeles; species Pleurodeles waltl. Next base: position 163,967,491 of record NC_090450.1, on the reverse strand, counting down.
TTTTAAATGAATGTTTAGAATAATTTCCATTGTATATAATTGCTTTGCAATTTGCTTCTGATGACAAACCTTATAGTGATGATGCCTTTGTGGATATATAAAACAGATGTTGTATAACCTATCTTCAGGATCTTAATTAGAACTTTTTCCAACTCATGCATCTCATAATACTAATTTACTGTCCACCTTTCTTTGGTCTTCTCATTCACCTTTTTACATATTTAAAAAAATGCATATTTTTGTCTCTTAATACACATTCTAGACTTTGCATCAAACATTTTTTAATAGGGATTTTTTTCTAACCGAATAGATCAGAAACCTTTCAAATGTGTTCTTATTTAACTTGATTGGGAATTTTGAAATGGTGCAATCACTCACACTACTTTAGTAGGTAAGTCCAAGTACTTTGTTTTTACAGTACTTTAGAATTTGGGCTGCATTCCAACATAGGATACAACAGAGTGAGTAGACGGCTCCTACATGGCCCAGGCCAGTTTCATAAGACTTTGTGCCTCATTCCGACCCTGGCGGTCAAGGACCGCCAGGGCCGGGGACGGAGGAAGCACCGCCAACAGGCTGGCGGTGCTTCAGGGGCAATTCTGACCGCGGCAGTAAAGCCGCGGTCAGAAAAGGGAAACCGGTGGTTTCCCGCCGGTTTTCCCCTGCCCCAGAGAATCCTCCACAGCGGCGCTGCAAGCAGCGCCGCCATGGGGATTCCGACCCCCTTCCCGCCAGCCTGTTCCTGGCGGTTTACACCGCCAGGAAGAGGCTGGCGGGAACGGGTGTCATGGGGCCCCCTAACAGGGCCCCATTAGGATTTTCACTGCAAAGCAGACACTGAAAATCGCGACGGGTGCCACTGCACCCGTCGCACACTAGCAACTCCGCCGGCTCCATTCGGAGCCGGCTTCATCATTGCTGGGGCTTTCCCGCTGGGCAGGCGGGCGGCCTTTTGGCGGTCGCCCGCCTGCCCATCGGGAAAGTCAAAATGACCGCCGCGGTCATTTGACAGCGGTACGGTCTTTTGGCGGTCTCCGCCCGCCGGGCAGCGCCCGCCGCCCGCCGGGGTCGGAATGGCCCCCTTTATTTCTTCACACTTTGAGATAACAATTAGGTTTCCCTTAAACCTTATGTGTGGCTACTACTGTTTTACAGTACTTTTTGGGGTGTACCATGGCCCTGATTTAAAATGTAATACAACAACCAATTGATGAGGGATCAGACAGTGAACTCCTCTATCAGGAATCACATTAACTTTAACCAGGAACAATTTCTACTACTACGTGAGAAATGGTTTGTTTTGTCACAACTTCTATCGTCACCCCCTTCGCTAGTCTAGCATAAGCTAATTTTTGGATACTCAATGTTTTCCTTTAGAAACAAAATTCATAACTACACAAGCCATGCAGACAAGCAAGGTCAATGGTTATGATTCATGTACTTTAGCGGTATTTCACCCCATTACAAATAGTTTGATGCAAGTTGAAATATATCACACATATTGGACTGTTTCGACAGGACTACCTATGGTCTCACTTCATTCTTTTGACTCGTGCAATCTTTCACAGTATTTTGGGATACTTACAGGTTTCACGATTCTAAATGAAGTCTCTGTCATTAGCTTTCTATATCACATATGTTCATGCTTAACTCTTTGAATACCTTATATGTTTATGAATCTTACAGAGACACAGTACTGAATATTTACACAAATGCATCAGAGTGTCTATCACTCCTTTTGGTGCATGATCATTGACTTCTTCAACTATTTTCTTAATAAGAGTAAATTCCAATGTGTATACCAAGATCATTTATGTATTCACGTTTTGGACTAGCAGCCTTGAAAAAGTCAAGCATGAGGAAGCATGTGGATAATACCACTGCTGCCAAATCATTTTGATAATAATTACATTTAGATAATATAGATTTTTTAAATATTTTGCATTTATATCCATTTGTATGATTTTATTTTTAATGTAAATTATTTTTAACTGAAAATAATTTAATATAATGTAAAATAATAGAATGTAATGTAATACTGACCTAAAGTAAAATAATATAATATAATGTGAAATAATGTAATATTTTAATGGGGGTAGCCCCCAACACCTTCCTTTATTTTATTTTAGATATATAATTGATTCCAACAAAAATGTTTTAAATAATCCCATTTAAATGTATATGTTAATTAAATTGAAATGTTAAAAAAAAAAAAAAATGTGATATAGTTAATTTTAATATTATGTATATTTACATTCAATTTTGACTCAGCAGAATGTAATATTTTTATATGAAAATGTAAAATTATATTAGGTTTTTTAGATGGGAATATACCCCCACCCCCCTTTGTTTTATATATTTATGCTACACGTTCCTGAACCCTAAAAGCTGTTTACTATTTCTAAAACCAACTTTAGGAACTGTCCCTTTCTGCAGAGTCATCTCCAAACTTTTTGCCTTCCTCTTCTTTTTCCTGAATTTGTTTTTGTTGGCTTTAGGATTCTGGGCTTTTTACCACTGCTAACCGGTGCTAAAGTGCATATGCTACATTCTCATAACACAGTAACATTGGCTTATCAAAAATTAGCATAGTTAATTTACTTGTAATTCCCTAGTAAAGTGCACTACATGTGCCCTGTGCCTGTAAATTAAATGCTATTAGTGGGCCTGCAGCACAGATTGTGCCACCCACATCAGTAGCCCTTTAAACATGCCTCAGGCCAGCCACTGCAGAGCCTGTGTTCAGTTTACACTGCCATTTCGACCTGGCAAGTTGACCTACTTCCCAGGCACAAACCTTTCCTTTTATTACATATATGTAATCCCTAAGATAGGCCCTAGGCAGCCCTATGGGCAGGGTGCAGTGGATTTAAAAGGTAGGACATGTACTTTTGAGTTTTACATGTCACAGTACTGAAAAACTGCTAAATTAATTTTTCACTTCTACAAGGCCTATCTCTTCCATAGCTTAATACTGGGATTGCCCTAAAACATATTTTAAGTGTACTGTTCAATTGGAAAAAGATAGAGATTTGGAGCTTGGTGTCTCTGGACTCACAATTTAAAATCACAACTTATGGTGAAGTTGAATTTTAAGTTGTAAGTCTAAAATGCCACTTTTCGATAGCTGGCATTTTCTTGCTTGAACCATTCTGAGCCTCTGCTTGTGTGCCACTACATGTCTGGGTTGGGTGACAGCCGGGTTTTGTTCATTCCCTCTAGACAGCCAGACACAAAGGAAGCTAAGGTTTGACACATATATCTTGATGGCCCATCACCAGGTTGATGGGTCTTCCTGAGCTGAAGTGAGAAGGAGAAGCTGACACTTGCACCTGAAATGGGCTGTGCCTGTCCCCCCACAAAGACGTGCATACCCCTCTATAGTGAGACCGGAGCCAGAGAAGGAAGGGCAGGAAAGTTATAATGTTCAATGGTCTTTCTGAAGTTTGCCTACTTCAAAGACTAAAATGGGTATTGGGTATAAGTACTAAACCTCTGAGACCAAAGACTCTGTTCACTTTTGTGACTTGGAGAGATTCTGACAAGAAGAAGAGCTGCTGCACTGCCTAAGGGACTGCCACTTCGCTAACTGCTGTGCAGTGTTGACTTGCTGCCTGCTGATTGCTGTGCTGTAGGATAGACTTCCACTTTGCTACATGCTCTGCAGTGTTGGCATGCTGCCCCTTTGTTGAATGTGAGCAAGACTGGTCCTGCTCTCTACCCCAATAACTTAAGTAACTTCCCTGTTCAGGAAGTCTCAGGGCCATCAAAGACTTTGCTCCTACTTTAACTGCTGCTGTGCTTACCCCTCCCAGATTCCTACCCTGCTGAGATCACCCAAACCCAGTCCAGAGCTTCAAACCAGGGATCCTGCAGCTGTTTTGCGCATATGCTGACTGAAGAGCACCATCTCCACTTTCCCTGAGGGAGATCATTGTGTCTGCCTGTCCAGCTGTCATGCTGTTCAAAAGCATCCCAGTGCGGCTCGAAGTTTCTCACAGGTAACCCTGAGGTGAAGGGTCATCAAAGGTGAGGGACCCAATCGAGGGATGCACTGCAATCTGCCTCTTCAACCAGGCCTCAGTGCCACTCGGGGATGGCCCAGTGCAGCATGCCACAACACCATAGTCCAGCCAAAGCAGGAGAACACAGCACGGAGGACCTCGTTCACAAGGACATCGACCTCCCTGCGTCCCACTAAGAAAGGTACTGTGTGCACTGAGACCTGGAAGGTCTTTGCAGCTGACCTCGATGTTACTGCGGGTGGATGAACTTGCTGAAATCACCCCGGTCTAGAGGGACTTGTAGTAATCTTACTTTTTAATAACTTTGGAAGCACTATTTTATCTCTAAAATGTTGAGAAAGCCTATCTGCCGATCCACTGCTCGGACTGTTGTAATTTTTATTGTTTGACTGCAAATGGCCTACTGAATGTGAACGTCTCTTAATTGCATCTGTACTTTAAGCATTCATAAATCGAGATCCATTATTTGGAATTTTGTTGTTTTGGTCTTGTTTTGATCGGTAAAGAGTAAACTATTTCCGAAACAATGTGGATTATTTTTGTTGTGTTTCTACTGTGTTACTGTAATTTAAGTGGTGCACAAATACTTTACATGTTGCCTATTAAGTTAAGCCTGACTGCTCTGTGCCAAGGTACCAGAGGGTGAGAGGACTGACCCGTGTGCAGTGCACATGGGCAGGCCAGTGCACAAGATACCTGAAACTGCAGCTTTCTTTCACTGCCGACGGCCCTGTCCTGAATTCAGGTCAGGGCCGTAGGCAGCGAAAGCTGCCAGGCCTGTTGTGCATAGGCCTTCCCCATGTGCATTGTACACAGGACAGGCTGGTGCAAAAGAGGCCTGATACATCAGCTTTCAATCCCCAGGTCCTGGGCTCAATTCAGTCCACGGTCGTAGGCAGCAAAAGCTGCTCTTTCAGTCCTTGTTTGTGCACCAGTGTGCACAAACAACGACAACAAAAGAGAGAAGGACTTACCTGGGTCTTCCTGGGGGTCTTCCTCTCCCACGAGTCTTCCTCTCCAGTAGCTGCCTGCCTCCACTGCTCCAGTGCACGCTGCAGCCCGGTTATGGGCTGCACATCGCAAGCACAGACTGTCTGCGCTTGCGCTGTGCAGCCCATACTGGGCTGCAGCGCACATGTAGTGAGATCCACTCCGCTGGCAGGGTTAGCAGAGTTTTTTGGACAACTTCCAAAAACTCCATTAGCTCCACCAGCAGAGCAGAGCTCCCCACACACCCCTAGTCGATGGTATTTAAAAGTGGGAAGTGTACTAATTTAACGTTACCATGTCCCTATAGGGATAGGGCCCCAGAAGGTATTTTCACTTCTGGCGTGTAAGGAAATCAAGAGTACAGATTTATATTCTGCTATCTTGGACTTAGGACCAGTGAGAAAAATAGTTCAACCACTATTTTTAATATTAATTAAAAGTCACATCCAATGGTGTAGTTGTATTTTTCATAAATATTTAGCAAAGTAACTTTTAGAAAGTTGTCTTTGCCCTGCCTGAAGCTACTGCATGCTATTTTGTGTCAGTTCTTCAGAGACTTCCCAGGCTATGACAATTGTTTTGGTGTGGGGAGGCATTTTTCTTCTTCTTGCAGGAAGACATTTAGAGTAGACTCATTACCTGTTAAAGAGACCTACCCTCTGACAATTATAGGTAAGGTCAGACCTAGAGAAAGCAAACCTTTTTCCCCCGCCGGGCTAGCAACAAGCAAAGTGGGATGAGGGCTACCCCAAGAACTAGTTATGAGTGACAAAAGAGGAAGAGACTGGTGATTTACCTTAGCGCACCTCTGGGTGCAAACACAGACTCTAAACAAAGAAAGGATTCCCCTATTTTGGAATTAGAGAGTAAGGAACACTGTGAATTTATAAATGAATAAATAAAATTCATAAATATCAATTCTGATTTGACAGTAGTTCATAGATTCCTGAGAACAAAATGACAGACCAAAATTTAAGATTGTTTCGTCTTCTTTTGATAATTCGAAGTCTGTTAACTTCACAATTGTTCTCTAAATCATTGTCACTTCTTTTTCCATTTTTTATTTTTCCTGCTGACTTGACGTTATCTATTCATTTCTCCTTCTGCTCTTTCTTCTTTCGTATGTTTTTGTAACTGGGCCCTTGCCTTAGATTTTGTTTGTTGTCTAACCTTAAAAAATACAGCTCATCTACAACTGATGGAGCTGTTCTCTTGATATTAACAATTTTTGTTTCTTCTCCATCTGTGTCTAATTATGTACTTAAGTCACTTCTCAAATACAGCTGTTCTATTTCCTACTGGTACCTGTTGTGTCTGTCAATCTCTGTCTTCTCAAAACATCAAAACATTTTTTGCAAACATGTATATTTATCCTCTTTCATTATCTACCTAGTCCCTTCTGAGCTTTGGCGTCTTTGTTTGCTTAATCACTTCTTCATGTGTACTTAATTTTTTTCAGTTCACCAAGAAATGTCTTTATAGCTTCTTGCTCTTTTTCTCTTTCCAGCTCTGCTGTCATCTCTTTAATTTTTTTTTAATTTCTTGGTTATCTATTTCTGCATACTTCACCAAATTTGTAATAGGCATTTAAATGCTATATTATTGCTTGAAGCCCATTCCTTCAGCGTCTTAGCTTTTGGATTTTAAAAACTGGGAGAAATCAAAATTCTCAAGCCTCTTGGGACTTGCCCCACTTCCAAATAGCATTGCAAGGATTTACTTTCCCACTATTTTCTCAGTTCACTCTGGAAGAGTTTTTCTAACCTTTTCAACTTTGCTTCTAGTTCATCCTGTTGTATACCACTATGTGCAGAACTAGTATTGGAGGACATAAAAATGTTATTTATGTGAAAATATTCTTAAAAGAAACTCAATGTCACAGCTACACAGAGAGAAATAAATGCAGTGATTAGGAAATTGAAAACAAGAACCGATTGTGTCAGAAGAAATTCTGACAAAGGAGGAAATATTGTGTTGTGGTCTTTGGAAATGTATAAAGCCGAGACATACAAACAATTGAATGAGGAGGCCTGGTATGAAAACAATTTGAGGCTACAGTTGAATCATTTAAAAAGAGCATACCATAATGATTTATTGAAGTGGTGAAATTATGAATTATTGACTCAGGAACAACAGGAATTTTTAAGGAAGGATAATCCGAGAACTCAAGTCATGTACCTTACTCATAAAATACACAAAATGATAACAATCCACAAGAGTGTACAACAATTTCAGCTATTCATGCTCTATTTGAAAAAGCCTCAAAATACAAAGATTATTTTTTGAGAGATTTTGTGGAGAATTTGCCATCCTTTGTTCAGGAAGCTGTAGACCTTTAAAGAAAGTTATTTTATATTATATGGGAGATTGACTATTAGGGATCATTCCGAGTTTGGCAGACCCAGATCCATCATGTTGGTGGTGTCAGTCAGACCGCCAACAGGCTGGCAGAGAAGACCTCCAAATTAATGCATTGGCGGTATTCCCTATGGTATACACCCAAAGCACCGCCACTGACGTCTGACCGCCATGAGTGACTGAAGGCACCTGCAGGCCGGCGGAGACCATGTTTCTGCCGGACATATTATGAGGCTGCACACCACCAAGATTTCCTCTGCGGTCGCACCACCATGGAAACCCAGGTGCAAATGAACTCTATAAAAGGAGACACACCACCTTCAGGAAGCCATACGCATCCGTAGCCTCCATGGAACCAGAACTAGATGTCATTCCACTGCTCCTGCTCACCGAAAGACTTCAGAATCTACGTCAATGACAGCAACTATAACTACCCAAACTTATCTGTTGATGTTGTATATTGTTAATTTTTGTACACTTACACAACATACCATTGGGAAGAGGGTACGAGGAGAACACTCACACATAACTGTACACTGACACGCATACTCACATACAGCCACACAGACAACCACACTTACACAGTACACACACTACAGCCAGCAGACACACACATCAAAAACACACACTCTTGCATGGACACTCCACCTTCAGGAAGCCATACGCATCTGAAGCCTCCATGGAACCAGAACTAGATGTCATTCCACCGATCCTGCTCACCTAAAGACTTCAGAATCTTCGTCAATGACAGAAACCATAACTACAAACACTTATCTGTTACTGTTGTATATTGTAAATTTTGTACACTTACACAACATACCATCGGGAAGAGGGTACGAGGGGAACACTCACACATAACTGTACACTGACGTGCATACTCACATACAGCCACACAGACAACCACACTTTAACAGTACACACACTACAGCCAGCACCCACACACGTCAAAAACAAACACTTATGCATGGAAACCCAGCACAGTCCCAGTCTCAAAGAATACCACACAACACAGAATGTCACAACAACACCACAATTGCACCATCATCAACACATTGGCAAGCGATCACAATAGATACTACCTAGGGACACATCACACATATAACACAATGTACAATCAACAGGAAATGAACGCACACAATTACACAATCATACAACTTATCAATTGACACACACACAGCACACTGTACCTATCATACCATGCACAAAACGTGCACACTCACACAGTCAAAGCACACAAAGCTACACAACACAGTAACAAACACATATCAATACAGACACCACACAATACCATGAAAACAACATATCTGTTACATACACATGCCCATCATACAATAAACACTCTATCCCTGGGGGACAAAAGTACTGCACACACCCACACATACTGGCCATACAATAAGAAATAAGATGTTGTGATGCTGTCTGTGGGTAGGATAGGTGTAGTGGCTGGATCTGTGATTGTTGGTGTGGAGTCTGCAGGTGTGTCAGAGGTGCTGTCTGTGATGCTGGGGTGGTGGGGGTGTCAGGGCAAGTTGTAACTATTGCTGTGTGTGCGTCTGAATGTTGCTTGTGTGTATGCCAGTGATGTGTACTGTGGTGCTTATATTTGTCTGAGATACCCATGGATGTTGAGGTGGAGGCATACCTGTCTGTTTGTGTGCTTTAACTGGGTTGGGGGGAGGTGTTTGGGATTGGGAAGAGGAAGGTGGAAGGGGGCCAGTAGCCAAAGGCTGACTGGCTGCTGTCAGTATAGAGGCCAGAGCCTGAAAGGATCATTGTAGGCAAGCCAGTGCATCACAAATGCCCTCCAGGAATGCATTAGACTGTTGTATTTGAATTTCCAGAACTTGGATGGCATTCACATTGGGTGACTGACCCACAGAGATGGATCTCAGGAGGTCAATAGTCTCCTCACTGAGGGCCGTAAGTCTAACAAGGGCTGGGGCAGAGGTGCCTGCAGCAAAGGAGACGCCCACCCTCTTGGGTAAGCTGGCAGAGCTAACTGGATGGGGAGCTACAGGGAGGGTGGTGGTAGAAAGGAAAGGGTGGTGGTGAACAGAGATGGTACTAGGGTGGTTTCAGATGGGTCTGTCACCTCCAGGCTTTGTCCACTGGAGGAGGATTCCAAAGATGATGAGGTGGACCCTGTCCCCCGTGGCACTCCCCTAGCCCTCCAGGCCACTGGGTCCCTCGGTGTCAGTGGTATCATGATATGAGGTCTTATGGCCAGCAGCTTCCCCACTCGGCTGTGCTCTGTCTCCTTCCCCTACAAATGTTGATCCTGAAAGACTGAAAGAGAGGTAGGGTCATCACATTCTTTTAATGCACTAACATCAAACTGTACACATAATTTACCTTACATCTAGTTGTACTACACCCCCAGGTAGACCCAGTTTCGTGCCAACATCATGTCACAACAAGATACAATCTACACCCCTATATAGCAACAATGTCACACACCAGCTAAGCCACCTATCTCACACCTATAATACCATTATATCAGTGGAGCTATCACACTAACTATTCCATGACAAGGTGATTTGGCAACATGACTCTAGGTCCCTATCCACAGCAACATAGTCAACCAACAAACAAGGTATGGAAAATAGTGGTAGCATTGATTTCCACATATCACATACACAATATCTACACATACTTACAATATTACCTGCTGTCACATACCAGGAAAGGAACCTTCTCATATGCTAAATACACAACAGCATGTTGCATACAAACCTAAACCATTTCATGTCACAGAATTCACAATCTTCACAATTGAAATTTGCAACTATCTTTGGCATATCCAAATTTGCACTATGATAGAGTGTAAATATGTCACTAACACATGTACCAATAGTGATGTAGGAAAGAATGCTACATACTTTGTTGGCCTACTCATCTTAGATATTTCTCCACCTGTAAACAAAGTCTTGCACACTCACAGGGGCCAATTTAGCCTGTAGCATTTACCCACAGACAATCACAGGTAGCATGACTACTCCTTAAATGGAATGGACACCTGTCATCTGCATGAAGGCCACATAGAGTTCAACGTATCATGATAAGTGGCAACATCAATAGCCCAATGTTTGAGTGGCAACATCACTATCCACACTTCAGACATGAGTAGTCTTACACTGGTATAGGAAAATGTCAATGACACAAACCACATCTAAGGATACCATGTTAGAGACATGCACTTAGAGCCAAGCCAAATGACTGACTCCGCATACCATTCCACCCATATGTGAATGTGAACTGCCACACCTGCACCACAATGTGGTCAGTGCAAACAAAAGGTTTCTATACTAAAAGCATTCAAAATATATCCAAAATAGCTAACAAAAGTATGTTTATGGGACATTACAATGTCTATTTATGACAGAACCTTTCAATGTACACATGATGTTGGCAAAAACCAGGGAAGAATATAACTGTTAATAAGATGTGTTGGCCTATTTAGCATACCCACAACACAATGGCTAATGGAAATAGCTGTGTAGCCACTTGCCATCCAAAGAACATGTACATGGTACTAACATTCAGAGCTCTGATAGCAATGTATGTGTTGAAATATTAGTCTAGCAATACCTCCATGGTTTCCAACAGGTAGGATGTCCAGTCAGATGAGACATTACAGTGGCCAATGTAAAGAACTCACTTACCAAATGGGTGCACTTTCTAACCGCGCTGAGTAAGTTGAGCAAGTATGGCATGTGAAATGCCAGATGGACAACACAGACTCACATTAAGTTGTCACTCATCAGAAACCTCATGAAAGTAGGAATGACTTAAACTTGTCAGACTATATGTTGCACAAAGAAATTGATCAAGGGGCATTGGAATGGACAGAGGGCATAGACCTGAACAACTTACCATCATGATATTGGGAGTATGGATCTGTAGGTGGTACGGAACAACCAGCAGGGTGGTGCACATATGACACCGTCACATGTGAATTATCATATGCTTCTGTACAGAAGGGATAATGTAGGAGAGTAATAAATCCCTATCCACAATATAATGTGCACACCTGTGTACCAGTGTTGAGGACTGTACATCTATAGGTTCCTTGGAGATCTATGACCCTTTGCACTTACCACATTGTCACAGCTTACATTCTATAACTTCAAACACTGACCTGGCATAAGGATGAAAATGTGTTAAGTCAGAACTCACCCCCTTGTGGCTGCTGTGCTGCTCTCTAACACCCATCTAACTCAGGGTAGGCCACTGCCAATATGCAGGCCATTAGGTGGGTCAAGGTCCTACAGCACCCCTTCCTCCTTGCGAGGACCTCCCCATCTGGGCATCTGCGGTCTTCTGGGCCCAGCATCTCAGGTCCCCAGGTCCTCCTATCACTTCCTACAGTGGGTGCTCTGCCAGCTGTGGACCCCCAGGGTCCACACTTTCTTGGTGATGGCATGTCAGATTCCCTTTTTCTGATGTGCGTTAACCTGCATGGATGACATAGACAAGAGGAGAACGTCATGTCCACATGCACCAACACACAAAACAAGAAAGGTGAAACAAACGTTAGTGCAAATAGCCATGCATATACTTCCACCAACATTCTCTTCTATGTGGAATGACCATCTGCAGTCAGGCCATGCAGGCCATGTGTGAAGTGGAGTCAGGCATACAACATGCATATCCAGTACCAGGGGTTGGCAAGAAACATATGACCAGACCACAAGCCAATACCATGTCTTTAGACATGGTATTAAGTATACAACTATTTCTAACACCACCTTCAATTACAATGTTATACAGTTTTTTGGTTGGTCAGGGTACATACATAACACACTCCCTGCTATGTATCAGGGCTAAAAACGATCTAAGCACATGTCCATCTACCCACACATATTATCCCAATCATTCATTCCACCACATTTCATCAACATCATCATACACTCAATATTTCAAACATTGGTATTGCTTTGCACTTCCCTGCTCCTCTGGTGCAGCATAGACCCGTCCATGCAGGGGTACAACCTTCTCCACAAGCTTGTCCAGCTCATCCAATGAGAAGGCAGAGGCCCTATCACCTGTAGAAGGTGGCATGATTGCTTCCAGAGGCAGTACATAGCAGCTCAGGTCTTGGAGGTGTTGCTGGTAGCAGTGTCAGCAGTCAAGTGAGGGATGAGATGGGGGTCACGTCTGCCACATACAGGACTGTCACCACCAGCCAAAGGCAGCAATGTGTTGCAATGGCAGTGTCCACCATGGTTGTGACTGCCTACCTCCATGACAACATCTGCCAGTGGAGTTAGGACACTTCCTGATATCCAGTACAGTAGGTCAAGCAGTTGCCATTTTAAGGTTCATATATGTACGTCAAGATTATGAAAGGTGCGTCATTGACTCAGATTCGTATTTATGATAATGTGTTAACTGCTGGCTCTATACAAACATGTAGCAATGTGCATGTAATATATAGAGGATTTGAAAATGCTGTATCCTGAGTTATGTGAATGAAACAGTATTGTCAGCAGAGTAATGACGATCTGAACGAGGTGTTTAAAATATGTTTCACATGTCAAGTAAGCTGATGTCACTTTTACTGTCAGTGACATTTTTTCCATTTAAAGAACATGCTCGGGTTAGGGGATCTGATTACAGTATTTAGGCAAATGTTGCCTAGGTATGTACTAAGTACAACTTTTTCACTGTTTCATGTAGCATAATGTAGCGTTATCTGTGATGTTGGTGTGACCATAGTTATGACATATAGATTGAGTCATACACATACATTCTGGTATTATCCGACATAGTTACCCTGGCATGAGAAGAGCAAGGCAACCTCCAGTGTATTGTCCAATAGCAGACCTTCACATAATTCAAGAGTGACATGTCATCCAAATATAGGCGGTCATTACAACACTGGCGGTAAAAGCCGCATAGCGCCGTGCAGAAGACCGCCAACACACCGCCGCGGAAAACCGCCACAGCTATTATGACCCACAGCACTGAATCCGCCAAATTTCAGACACCCACACAAGTCCGCCACACCAAAGGTCAGTGATAAACTGGTGAAAACAAAACCTCCACCGTCACGCCAACAGAAATACTCCAACACTATCACGAATCCACGCGGCGGTCTTTCAAACGCGGTATTCCATTGGCGGTACACACCGCAGCGCTCAAAATACACACACATCTCCAAAACACAGCCACATTGGACAATTCGAAATACACACACCTGATACACATACACATACCACTCCCACACATTCAATACAATATAAAACACACTCCCACATCACCCACAAACCCTTACGACCACAAATCACGAACGAAAGCCAGAGAGAGACATTACCATCAACAACACTAGCATCCACAGGCACACAACACCATCACCCACATAACTTCCACGTACCTCACACAACACCCCACTACATATCAGCACACTTATCACCCCTCGCACCACCCCACACATCACTTACACCACCCCATGGCACGGCAAAGACACCCCAGGTTCTCGGAGGAAGAGCTCAGGGTCATGGTAGAGAAAATCGTCCGGGTAGAGCCACAGCTATTCGGATCACAGGTGCAGCACAACTCAATTGCAAGGAAGATGGAGCTATGGCGAAGAATAGTGGACAGGGTCAACGCAGTGGGACAACACCCAAGAAATCGGGAGGACATCAGGAAGAGGTGGAACGACCTACGGGGGAAGGTGCGTTCCGTGGTCTCCAGACACCACCTGGCGGTTCAGCTGACTGGCGGCAGACCCCCACCTCCTCCCCCACAACTAACAACATGGGAGGAGCAGGTCTTGGTGATTCTGCATCCTAACGGCCTCGCAGGAGTAGGTGGAGGAATTGACTCTGGTAAGTCAAAGCTTTACTATTACATCCCCCACCTTACCTGCATGCCAGCACATACCCCCACCCTCAGCCTCACCCCCATCACTCCTACTCCTCACAAATGTCCCACTATCACAAACCACACATCCTACCACCAAGCCCTGCATGCAACAACAAAGCATGGACCCTCATCTCTAAAGCATGCCCACTGCACATACCCATACACCCCCCTAAACCATCATCACACAAGGTCCCACACAGGAATGCTAGCACTGGGGTACACGGCCACCCACCCATTGCACACCTTGACACACACAGATGCAATAATCATGCTTTTATACCCCTGCAGGACCCCTACCCAACGTCACCGGACAGGAGGGTCCACACATGTCCACACCACAAACAGAAGAGGCCCACAGTGATGACAGCACCTCTGTCCAAATGGATCTAGATGACCAGCCCGGCCCATTGGGGACCTCGGGACAGTCGGTTCCCCACACCCAGTCACAGGCCACTACAGAGCTTCCCCCCTCTGGAAACACCAGCACAGCACCCACCCAGCGGGCCCATACCTCCGTCCCCAGGACACGTCAATCAGCAGTGTGTCCACCACTACAGGGAACCCAGGCTAACCCACCACCCCAACAACAACAGGGACCTGGGGGCAGTGGTAGTGGGAACACGGTCCAGGGGACAGAGGCCCAGGAACACAGGGTTACTGGGAGGGCTGCTGTGCGACAGGGGGTGGCCAGGCCCAGGGAACCCACTCTCCACGAGGCCCTCTCCTCCATCATGGCAGCCTACCACCATTCCCAGGAGACGATGGCAACGGTACTGGCCAAGTTTCAGGAGACCCAGCGCCTGCAGGAGGAACAGTATATGGGCTTCAGGGAGGAACTCAGAACCATCAATTCCACCCTGGGCACCATCGTAGGAGTGCTGAAGAAAGTACTCAACACCAGGAGTGTCACTGTGGCACTACAAGGGGCCCCTGACACTAGCCTGGATGATGAACTACCCACCACCTCTACCGGCGCTAGTGGACAGGAGGCACCGCCACAGAACCACCACACCAGCACCCCACCCCCTGCAGATGGAGAACCACCTCGCAAACGGTCCCTGAGATCCAGGACAAAGACAGAGAACGATGCCAAGACCCCCGCCAAGAAATGAGACCACCCTGATAGTCATCCTACAGTCCCACTTTGTCACCTTGTCCATCCTTAAACTGCCCCAGCTCCATTTCCTATTCCCATTTGGGCAATGCACCTGTGAGACTAATAGACTGGACTCTGCCATGGACATTCCTCCATCATCACACCTCACCATTTAACAACCCCCTCCAATATGGAGCACTTAAATAAACACCCTGAAAGCACAAAAAATTCTGGAGGCTGTCTGTGATTTCGGAATACTGTATTAGCAATAACTGTGGCAAAGAGCTTTTTCATTGGTAATGACAACATACCTATATCACACAGCTCTAGTCCATGAGGAATCAAAGCAGATGTCACACAGTGGGACCCACATCTGTGAAATCGTAAGGGAAAGTGACAACTCAGTGACCATACACTGGGTGAAAACGACAGACAGTAGAGAGGTAGTAGTGTTTAAGTACATGTAGTAGGCAGGTTTGTATTCTTACATGTGTCTCACTGGAAACATTGCTGGATCACTGAGTCCCTGTTGTCCATGTCTTCTTCCTCTGCTTCCTCGTCTTCACAGGCTCCACAGCTGCAACAACACCGCCATCTGGACCATCCTCCTTCAGAAAGGGCACCTGTCGTCGCAAAGCCAAGTTGTGAAGCATACAGCAGGCCACGATGATCTGGTACACCTTCTTTGGTGAGTAGATTAGGGAACCACCTGTCATAAGGAGGCACCTGAACCTGACCTTCAGGAGGCCGAAGGTCTGCTCGATCACCCTCCTAGTTTGCCCATGGGCCTTGTTGTAGTGTTCGTCTGCCCTTGTCCTGGGATTCCTCACTGGGGTCAGTAGCCATGACAGGTTGGGGTAACCAGAGTCACCTGCAAATGGCGAGGGACAACTGTTAGACACACACTAACCTGGAGGAATATCCCCAGACAACCATTCCCACTGACTAGCTTCCAGGTGCTCACCTAATAGCCACACACGGTGCCTCTGGAGTTGACCCATCACATAAGGGATGCTGCTATTCCGCAGGATGTAAGCGTCATGCACTGAGCCAGGGAACATGGCATTCACATGGGAGATGTACTAGTCTGCCAAACATACCATCTGTACATTCATCGAATGATAACTCTTCCGGTTTCTGTACACCTGTTCACTCCTGTGGGGGGTACCAAAGCCACATGGGTCCCATCAATGGCACCTGTGATGTTGGGGATATGTCCCATGGCATAAAAATCACCTTTCACTGTAGGCAAATCCTCCACCTGAGGGCAAACGATGTAGCTCCGCATGTGTTTCAGCAGGGCAGACAACACTCTGGATAACACGTTGGAAAACATAGGCTGGGACATCCCTGATGCTATGGCCACTGTTGTTTGAAATGACCCACTTGCAAGGAAATGGAGCACTGACAGCACCTGCACTTGAGGGGGTATTCCTGTGGGATGGCGGATAGCTGACATCAGGTCTGGCTCCAACTGGGTACACAGTTCCTGGATTGTGGCACGGTCAAGCCTGTATGTGATTATCACATGTCTTTCCTCCATTGTTGACAGGTCCACCAATGGTCGGTACACGGGAGGATGCCGCCATCTCCTAACATGTCCCAGCAGACGGTGCCTATGAAGCACAACAGCAAGCAGAGAGTCAAACAA
The DNA here is from genome assembly GCF_031143425.1 of Pleurodeles waltl. Lineage (NCBI taxonomy): Eukaryota > Metazoa > Chordata > Amphibia > Caudata > Salamandridae > Pleurodeles > Pleurodeles waltl. The sequence goes on along the minus strand of NC_090450.1, from coordinate 163,950,504 downwards.
CTCAGAGGTACGTACCCACAGCTTACAAAGAACACCATTCATGCTCAAAAAGTGGCCTGTATGTGTGTTGAGTCTAGGCCTAGGTATGTGTGACGTAATTGAAAATGAAGCCATGTGGGCCCCTGAAATGGTGGCTGCCTGACCTCTAAAGTGGGACAATGGGATGTGAGGTAACTGCGCTGGCGTTGTACACCGTCGCGGCTGGCAGTCGAAGGCCGCGGCGCAATGCTGCATTGGTTACCATTGGACCCTATGGGTCCCAGGAGCCAATGACGATGTATGCCAGCGGTGAGGGTACGCACCTAAGCGGACGTGACTGCCATTTTCTATCTGTACAATCAATCGATACCTGATCTTCGACAGGAGAGGACCTACACTGCAAGTGCTGCTGTGACCTCGGTCTGGAAGAGACAATGGCTCGAGTGTCTGGGAAAAGAGCCCCTGCCTTCACATCAGAGGAGCTGGAGAAACTCGTGGACGGGGTCCCCCCCCAGTACACGCTACTCTACGGTCCTCCAGACAAACAGGTAAGTACACTGGGAGCATGATGTATGGGCTATGTCTGTGTGGAGAAGGGTGGATGTAAGAAGGAAGGGGGGAGAGTGCAGCGTGCATGAAACGACGGTGAGTGCATGTGCCACATGGCAAGGGTAGGGATGGGGGCCAATCACTTTGACATTGCAGTTGGTAATAACTTTCTCTTCCCCCTGTACAAATCATGTAGGTCAGCGCCCACCAGAAAAAACATATTTGGCGTGCCATCGCCAAGGACGTCCGGACACTGGGTGTCCACTACAGACAGAGCACCCACTGCCGGAAAAGATGGGAGGACATTCGCAGCTGGAGCAAGAAGACGTCGGAGGCTCAGCTGGGGATGGCCTCCCAACATGGGAGGGGTGCCCGTCGCACCATGACCCCCCCTGATGTTCAGGATCCTGGGGGTGGTGTACCCGGAGTTGGATGGGCGCTTGAGGGCATCACAGCAGCCACAAGGGGGTGAGTACACTCGCATTCTGCTGACTTTGCGTGCAGTGGAGGGGTCTGGGTGAGGGAGGTGGGCTGTGGGTTTCCCTAGGCCAGGGCGAGTTCCGTAGGCAAGGTCCCTCCGTAAGGCAGGCCATATGGCACCCCACCCCACCTCTGTAGAGTGACAACTACATCTAGTCATGCCTCTGTGTCATCTATGTGTGCAGATGTCGTCCATAGCCTTGTAGGCCATTTCCTAGGAATTGAACAGTGGAGCCCAAGAGCGCGGCGTAGTGCAGGGGGCTTCTGTGTCTGTCGTGTCCGCCAACGGTAGCGGTAATGCATGCACTCAACATGTCTTTCTTCTTTCGTCCCTCCCCTTTTTGTGGTCTCCCTGTTCTTGTGTGCATTAGCATCATCAGGCGGAGGAGCAGTGGAACCGGAGCACCAGGGGGCTGCATCCCACATGGCCATGGAGGGCCACACTACGGAATCAGACTTCACCAGTGGGACGGAGGGCGAGGGGAGCTCCATGGCGGGGACAGGAGCTGAGACCAGTGACACGGACTCGTCCTCTGATGGGAGCTCCCTTGTGGTGGCGGCAACATCTGTGCCACCCCCATCTAAAGGTACAGCCGCCAACCCCCCTTCCAGCACCGCCCTCCCAGCAGCCCCTCAGCCTTTGCCCTGTGCTTGCTCACCCAGGAGAGTGGGCATCACCTTTGCCCCAGGCACCTCAGCCCCTGCCCCAGTCACCCCTGCTGCCCTCAGTGAGGAGGCCATTGACCTCCTCAGGTCCCTCACTGTTGGGCAGTCTACCATTTTGAATGCCATCCAGGGTGTAGAAAGGCAGTTGCAACAAACCAATGCATTCCTGGAGGGCATTCATTCTGGTCAGGCGGCCCTTCAGCAAGCTTTTCAGACTCTGGCCTTAGCACTGGTGGCAGCCATTGTCCCTGTGTCTAGCCTCCCCCCTCCAACTTCCTCCACCCCGACCCAATCCCCTGTACCTCAGCCTATCCCAAGGACACCTACAGACCAGCATGCACACACGTCAACACACAAGGGAAGCTCAGGCAAACATAAGCACCACACATCCCACAGGCACTCACGCAAGCATCACACACATGCAGACACACCAACATCCACTGCCTCCACTGTGTCCCCCTCCTCCTCGTCTCCCTCCTCCCTCCCTGTCTCATCTACACTCACACCTGCATGCACTACCTCTACAGCCACTATGTCCCTCTCTAGCACACCCACCACCACACCCAGCTCACGTGCAGTCACCATCCCCACTACCATTCACACGTCCCCTGTGTCCTCTCCCAGTGTGTCTGTGACGCCCCCTCCGAAGATACACAAATGCAGGCACACACCCACCCAACAGCCATCCACCTCACAACAGCCTCCAGCGCATGCACCTTCACCCAAAGTCAGCAAACGAACACCTCCTACAACCACAACCTCTTCCTCCACTCCCAAACCCCCTCCAGCTTTCCGTCCCAGTGTGTCAAAAAAACTTTTCCTGTCCAACCTTGACCTCTCTCCCACACCTCCCCCACCTCATCCGTCTCATAGATCCCGAACTAGCACCTCTCTGGGACCAGTGGTGCCTGTAGTCACCGGAATATGGAGTGCACCGGCCACCAGGGCAGCCAGTGTGGCACGGAGCCACAGCACAGACAGTCCCCCACCTGTGAAGCATCAGAAGTTGGCCAGTGCCCGGCGGGAGAGGGGGAAGACTCCAACCACCAAAGCCTCTCCCAGGGTACAGTGGGAGTGTGGAGTCAGCTGCGACACCTTCCAAGGTGGGGAAGGGCCACAAGAAGGTCAGTAAGTCTGGGAAGAGCAGCACAGCAGAGAAGACCGCCATCATCCCAGCTGCCCAGGAGGCCAGCACCAGCCCAGCTGCCCAGGAGGCCACCGCCAGCACAAGCCCAGCTGCTCAGGAGGCCACTGCCAGCACAAGCCCAGCTGCCCAGGAGGCCACCGCCAGCACAAGCCCAGCTGCCCAGGAGGACACCGCCAGCACAAGCGCAGCTGCCCAGGAGGCCACCGCCAGCACCAGCCCAGCTGCCCAGGAGTCCACCGCCAGCACAAGCCCAGCTGCCCAGGAAGCCACCGCAAGCACAAGCCCAGCTGCCCAGGAGGCCACCGCCAGCACAAGCCCAGCTGCCTAGGAGGCCACCGCCAGCACAAGCCCCGCTGGGCCATGAAGGACCGCCAGCAAAAGCCCCGCTGGGCCATGAAGGACCGCCAGCACAAGCCCTGCTGGGCCATGAAGGACCGCCAGCACAAGCCCCGTGGGCCATGAAGGACCGCCATCAAAAGCCCAGCTGGGCAATGAAAGACCGCCAGCAAAAGCCACGCTGGTCCATGAAGGCCACCGCCAGCACAAGCCCAGCTGCCCAGGAGGCCACCGCCAGCACAAGCCCAGCTGCCCAGGAGGCCACTGCCAGCACAAGCCCAGCTGCCCAGGAGGCCACCGCCAGCACAAGCGCAGCTGCCCAGGAGGCCACCGCCAGCACCAGCCCAGCTGCCCAGGAGTCCACCGCCAGCACAAGCCCAGCTGCCCAGGAGGTCACCGCAAGCACAAGCCCAGCTGCCCAGTAGGCCACCGCAAGCACAAGCCCAGCTGCCCAGGAGGCCACCGCCAGCACAAGCCCAGCTGCCCAGGAGGCCACCGCCAGCACAAGCCCCGCTGGGCCATGAAGGACCGCCAGCACAAGCCCTGCTGGGCCATGAAAGACCGCCAGCACAAGCCCCATGGGCCATGAAGGACCGCCAGCAAAAGCCCAGCTGGGCAATGAAAGACCGCCAGCAAAAGCCACGCTGGTCCATGAAGGTCCGCCAGCAGCTGTGTCAATGCAATGGAGACCGCCGTCTCAAGCACTGCAGAACAGGGCACCGCCGTCTCAAGCACCGCTGAACAGGGCACCGCCGTATCAAGCACCGCTGAACAGGGCACTGCCGTATCAAGCACCGCTGGCCCATGAGCGCCAAGGGCACTGATGCTACTGAGTCCGTCACAGCAGAATGAAGCACTCTGGGCACCATGCCCCCTCCAGAACCAGTGAAGAGATCCATCCACTACCTCTGCCCTTAGCAGGATGAAGCACTCTGGGCACCATGCCCCCTCCAGAACCAGTGGAGACTGTTATCCACTTGAGAGACTGTGGCTTTGTACTCCCCAGGATGGAACAGTGGGCTACCCACCCACTGTAGAGACTTGAGAGACTGTGGCTTTGCACTCCCCAGGATGGAACAGTGGGCAACCCACCCACTGTAGAGACTTGAGAGACTGTGGCTTTGCACTCCCCAGGATGGAACAGTGGGCAACCCACCCACTGTAGAGACTTGAGAGACTGTGGCTTTGCACTCCCCAGGATGGAACAGTGGGCAACCCACCCACTGTAGAGATTTGAGAGACTGTGGCTTAGCACTCCCCAGGATGGAACAGTGGGCATGTGGCCCCCTCGTGGATTTGGCGTCATGCACTCAAGCGGCCAAGGTGCCCCCCCTTTCCCTCCCCCTGAGGTGCCTGTTTTGTTGCTCTCTGATGCCCCTGCAGTGTTCTCTCCGTCATGGTCGGGGATCTTGTGTGGGCCTCGCCCATACCGTGTGGGCCCAGTGCTCCACGGACTTAATTGGAGCACTACCTGGACTACTATGCTTGGTATATATTTTGTAAATGGTGTATATATATATATATATATATATATATATATATATCTATATATATTTTTGCCTACTTGATTTTAATATATTACAATGGTTACACTCATTTTCTATTGTCTTTGCATTCATCCGGGGGGTTTGGGGGGTGTAAATGTGATGTATTAAGATGCATTAGTGTGTGTGTTGTAGTGGGTGGGGGTGTTGCGTGTGTGTGTCCCTGTTTTTTTCCCTCCCCTGTGTCGTAGGTGCAGTACTCACCGTGGTCTTCGCCACCGGCGTTCGTGCTCCTGGTAGAGGAGCAGGAAGACTATTGCAGGTAGAATTTGGAGTTCCGGGTCCATGGTGTCCTCGTTCCTCATGGGGTGTGTAGAGGTGAGCCTGTTCCCTTCGGAATTCCTGTTTCCACCGTGTTTTTATCCGCGGTGAATCCACCCTGGAAAAGGTGGCGGTTGGTGGGTTGTAACAGTGTGGGCGGTACGTTGTCTCCCGCCTGTCTGTTGGCGGTGACCGCCGCGCTGCGGTCGGAGTGATAAAGTGGCTGTCTTTGTTGGTGGTTTCCGCCACGGTCGTAATTGCTAATGTTTTACCGCCGACCTGTTGGCGGTCTTACCACCACTTTAACACCGTCCGCCAGGGTTGTAATGACCACCATAATGTCTGGATAGGCAGATAATCATGGATCTCTGTCTTCAGTTGGAGACAGATCTGATGCCTGCCATCTGTAGTCCCAATAGTATACCTCCTATTTTACAAGTCATGTTAGTGCTACACTTCCTGGCCACTGGGTCCTTTGAAAATACAGTGGCCTTAACTGCAAGGATGTCTCAGCCCATATTCAGTTTGGTTTTGAAGGCTGTACTCTCTGCTATGTTAAAACACCTGGACAGATAAATCAGATTTCCCCAACGTGAGGATTTGGCCCATGTAAAGGCTGATTTACTATGCTTCGCTATGTGATAATTGGCATCCTCCAAATAAATATGTAAGAATGTACAATACAAGTGATTTGTGTCATGTATGTAATACATTGTCAATGCAATATGTTTCCTGGTTACACCGTACATGTGTAACCACCATGACAAATGTTTTACATTAGAGATGAACATATTAGTACAAGAATTGCCATATATGACAGTTGTATATGGTTGATAAATCACACTAACACATGACCTCTGGTTAAGTGGCATGTATTACAGAGTGGACAGTAAAATGAGTGATAAGAAACAAAAATAATAGAAAGAAAACAGTGAATGTATTGGTCATGGTGGATGAAATCATCAGGGTAGCTCCTACATCATTTGGAAACACAAGTTCAGTGTCCTTGTTCCATAAAAAATGGAGATAGGTGTCAGAACAGTCAGCAGGGGATATATGTGGCACACAAGGGGAACCGATCAGCAGAGGTTCACTTCCTGGCAGTTGGTTTGGTCTTGGCATCTGCTACTCCTGGATGTCTAGGTGGACATCCACATTTACGGGAGGTGGGATTCTTCTGGTATAGAGGGTGGGGTGTCTGAGGCATACCCTTCCTCTGGCAGGGCCTCCATTCCACTAGCTGCCACAGATGTAGAAAGGCCTGATGTTTAATTGCTAATGGAAGAGGCCTGATGTTGGGTTTAAAACCTAATCAGGGTGGTATTCATGTCCGTCACCACCCCAGCAATGGAAGCCAGGATGGCATTTTGGGCCTGCCACTGCTGCATAGCTTCCATAATGGTCAGTACCTGGCCCAGTGTGCCTTGGGAATGACTCCCAATACTTGGGAGATAGTGTCCTGGTCAGTTGTGTCCTTTGAAGCCCCCAACCTCTGGCCCACACCATCCCTCCCACATACCCTACCCCCACAAACCTGTGCCCCTCGCACAGTGTGCCCACTCCCACTGGTGGCAGGACCATCATTGTCAGGGGTGACAACTGGAGACTCAGGTACCTGTACTGGGGGGCACACAATGGAAGACACTGTCCTTGGTACAGAGGTTTGTGGGCTAATGGTTGCCTGTGTTATGAATGCAACAGGGTTGGGAGAAGTTGATGTGGGCAGGGTGAGGCTCACAGTTGTTGACTGTCCAGGAATCCCTGATGGGCCAGCTTCACCCTCAGTGTTCAAACAGCCAGGTGTGTTTTCCTCACTGGGGCCTTTATCCAGAGGGGTAGTGTCAGTCTATGGTGTCCTCTCCATGTTGTGAATGGCAAGGTTACCTGTAGAAGAAGTGGAACACACAGTTGCTGTAAGTGATGCAACAAGTGATGTTTCACTTTGACCACTAGACATGCTATGTGACATACACCCGCTGCCTTTACCTGATTCCCTGATATGACAATGACAGCTGTTTCCCAATCTGTGTTAGAGCAATGTAGGGCACAGAGATGTTCAATTGCATACACCATGCTCCATGCTCTTGGAGTATGTTGGAGTTTAGATGACTGCTAATACCCACATATCTTGTCTGAGTATAGACATGACAATGTACACTTATCTCTGAGTAAGGTGTATCGCATCATTGATTCAACTAACAGCTGGACAATGCACAATGGTGACAGAGCTGGAAAACAGTATGATAGTTACCATTTGACGTAGGCCTATGTATGGATGTATTGCAAGTACATCCAGTTTCCCATATAGTCCCCCCCAGATGAGTATATGACATTGTTGGGAAGGTTTTCTCAAAGGCCAGTTTGGTAGGAGACACAGCTGTAGCTGTGTTTTGCTTGTAATAGTGCTGGTATTGGGCCATTGCATTGCTGTCATTACCATGGACTGTTAAGCATTACAATATCATTGCTGTCATTGCCATGGACTGTTAAACAGTGGTGCATTCAGGAAGGTTTACATTGCTCGATAGTTTCACATGCAAGACATTTTAAAATGTGGTACACTGTTCAGGTTTTCTTACAGGTGGAACAGTCCCTGCTGGGAGTTGTAGTGCTGTCAGTCCCTGTATTTCACATTCCATACACAAACACTGAGGCCCCAGGTGAGTTTAGTTGGCATGTGGCATGCCAGAGTGGGGTATTTAGACATTTTAACACAGGGGTGGTGGGTGATTTGGTCATTGAGGTGGGGAACGTTGATCAGTGAGCATGCAAGACAAAACATTTGGTGATATGAATGGTGTAGAGACTTACCAGATTCCACTCCCCCAGGCATTCCTGTCAGGCATTCAGGATGCAGGATGTCCAAGACCTTCTCCTCCCATGAAGTGAAAATAGGGGGAGGAGGTGGGGGTTCACTGCCAGTCTTGATGACCGCCAGCTGGTGCCTGGCAGCCATGGAACAGGCCTTCCCCCTGAGGTAATTTCACCTCTTCCTGATGTCATCCCTTGTGTGTGGGTAACTGCCTACAGAATTCACCCTATTGACTATCCTTGCCACAACTCTATTTTCCTGGCTATTGAGGTTTGATGGACCTATACTCCAAAATGGTATGGCTTTACTCCAACAATATCATCCACCATGACTCTCAACTTTTCATCAGTGAAATATGGATGTTTTTGTGGGGACATGGTAGTGGTGAAAGAGGCGGTGAGGTATTGAGAAATGGCTGGTAGGAGTAGTTGGTGCTAACAGTACACCAACATTTGGGAAAAGCATGCTGTTCTCTAGTAACTCACATTATATAGATGACCTCTTCATTATCTGTAGGGGCACTATAGAAAGTGCTGAGGAATTTGTAAGTAAAATTAAGATTAACATGCACAACTTACATTTTTAATTTCCAGTGGTAGTAGAACTGAAGTCACTCTCTTGGATGTGACAGTATGTGTTAAGACGAAGAACTGGAAACAAACATATATACAAAGCCAACAATAGACAACACAGTTTTACATGTCTGTAGCTTCCACCCAAACAGTATACCATATGGGGAAAATTTGAGAGTGGTGAGAAACTGTAGTGGGACAGAATAAGTAATAGTGGATTAGGGTGATTTATCAAAGGATGAAATTGGAGTGGGGGAATGTTCCACACTACGTCCACTTCCTGAGTGTACTCAGCAAAAGCAGAGCCAAGCTCAATTTGGGCATTAAGATCACCAGCAATAATGACTCGATATTTAGAATGGAATTCCTGAGAGAACATTATGCAAGCGATAAATGGTATCAGACTGTTGATTAAGGGAGCCTTGACGGTTATAGATATTAATACACAGCACAGGGGTACTAGACCTAGGCTGTATTACTATGGCTAAAATATCACAAGAGTCAACAGCAATTTCCTTGACCCTAACCATCTCAGACATCTAGACCCAGATACATAGACCCCCAACCGCCCTTCCCCTAGGGGATTGAGTTGCCTTTTTTATGAAAGAACGATAACCTTGCCTATACATACCACCCATTGCCCAAGTTTCCTGGAACATGCAGATAGAGTAAGATTCCACAAAAGCCCCCCACTCCGGATCAAGCAGTTTACTCTTAATACCCGCCACATTCCAGGACAGCAAGTACCCTTCAGAAGTTGGAGTGTTGCAAGTGAGCGTACCAAGATCAGTATCTGTAATTAGTTTAGAATTAACTATAGGAGTACAGAGAGAAGCACTTGTGATGGGGCCACCTGGGCTGATTAAAGGTCTTTGGGACAGTACAAGTGAACCACAGGGTATGCAATAGTTAGGGAAGAGTAGTCAGTCCACATCAGATGTATCCCCTGTAGTAGCGGGATCATGAGTACCACTATGTTTAGGATTGTGAACCAAAGCAGCCCCATCAACAAGGAAAGGCAACAAGCCAGACTTAGGAGCAGGAACTGGAACACTGCAGGGGCTTCCCTTAGGCCTAAAAGGATGTGCGGGCAAGATCTTGTGGCCAGTAGCAGGCAAGGGTTCGCGGAAATGTATATCAAAATCAGTTCTTAACGTATTGCGGGCTTCCATCTGTAAAAGTCCCCTACTAATTCGGGGTTAGTGAGGTTAATTTTGATGGTATCACGGCCACTGGGACAACCACGTACTCGAGAAGCAAAAACAATGTCAGAATGAATAATAGAAGCACAGCCCCTGGTATGACGAATCCAATATGCCACCTTGTTGACAAGGGAGGTGGCGTCTTCTCTACTATGGGATGTAAGAGGAGGAACATTGCACAAATAAATACAATTTGAATTAGCCACATGAGTAGAAGGGGCCACAACTTGACCAAAGTCAAAAGAGGAGGGTGCTGAACGTACTGCTGAAGTGGCCAGTTGGATCCTATGGCCTGGCTTATTAGAGGGGCCCTTATTGTGGTCCTCACTTGTTGGAGAAATAGCAGACAGTGCAACCGGGCCCAAAGGACAAGGAGATTGTACTGGCACAGGAATCAAAGTACGGTGAGGAGGTAAATCAATTTTTTTAAAGAGATTGAGGACCTCAAACAATATGCCCTTTAGCTCCCCCGACTTCACGTTTTAAGCTAGAGACTATTGTTAGTACATCTTCTCCTGGAGGGTCACAGGGAGTGACAGCGTTTGAAGATATCGAAAGTTGGTTAGCACCCACCGAGTCAGCCTGGTCTAACATAGAGAACCGATTAGCGCAAGAGATGCCACTGAGAATGAGATCGTAAGAGGTGGTATCAAAGTTGTCCATTATACCTGGGGGAGTCAGAGGTTTAAGCAAACCCAAGTGACTAGGCGATACAGAAACTTGCACAGGGGAATTCAAGGGCTGGGGATCAATAGAAAGGTTAGGGGCTGCTGTTAGGAACGGGAGTAAAGTCCCCGATTTCAGTCTCTTGCAGGCCTTGTTCTCCTTTTCCTTAAGAATAGATTCCACCTCCTCAATCAAGTTATCAATTTCTCTTGAGACACAGTTTGAGTGGACTTGCGCTACTCTATTAAGTTTTAGGTTTTTGGATTTAGCACCTGCAGCATCAGGACTGGTACGCGCCTTACGCTTCCCCATGCTTAGCAAGGGAAGTAGGATAGGTAAGGCAGGGAAAAAAAGAAAAAGGGACTCACTACACTCTTATGAGGAGCATATACAAAGAATTTGGAAGAGAAAACCAAGGGGGGTGGCCCAGCCCGGCCTCTTCCGGGCACTGACGGGCAAAGGATGGGCCCGCCCTTGGCCCGGGCTTTGCCCGGGCGCGACCCGCGCGCGTCCCGCGAAGCGGGCGCGCTCTCTTCAGGTTTAAAGGGCTCTCAGCCCCGCCCCCAGGCTCCAGGGACTCCTCAACTGACTCACTGTTTCTTGCTTCGGCACAAACGCGCAATCCGCGAAGCGGGCGCGCTCTCTTCAGGTTTAAAGGGCTCTCAGCCCCGCCCCCAGGCTCCAGGGACTCCTCAGCTGACTCACTGCTTCTTGCTTCGGCACAAACGCGCAACCCGCGAAGCGGGCGCGCTCTCTTCAGGTTTAAAGGGCTCCAATTTCATCCTACGCCACTCACTCCTTCCCCTAGGGTGTCTCAGATAACAGACCTTGCACTTACCTACGGCCTCCGTTTTGGAAATGGCCGATTTCCTAATGATAACCCTGCTAGGCCCACTTTTTTCAGAGGTAATTATAGTAGTTGCTTGGATTATGTCATCTTGGATTTACGAGTTTGGCACCTATATAACTAATGTAGAGGTGGGTCTTCCCCGCACTAGTGACCATGCCCCCCTGCAAATTGCATATAACGTAGCTCTGTTTGATCTACCCGCTGGTTTGGTTGGCCGGAGTGTTCTGTCAAAACTTTCCACTAATAAGCTTGCGGTAAAGTGGCCCTCATTTTTTAAATCTGATTTACTGAACCATAAGCTTGGCATTATGATGACCCGTCACCAACTTTTTGAGGACTCCATTGCATTATCTCCTTCAGAAATTTTGTCCGCCCATGTGGGGTTTTTTGCGGAACTTAAGGAGCTTTTCACTAAACCTTCCAAATCCCAAACAAAATCTTCTGCTCCTAGGTGCAAATGGTTTGACAAAGAGTGCCGGGTGGCCAAGCATCTTCTATCTGAAGCCTTAAAGGCAAAGAACCGGGACGACATTACACATGCGAGAAAGAACTATGGGGGTCATTCTGACCCCTGCGGGCGGCGGGAGCCGCCCGCCTGGAGGAAGCTGCCATATGGCCGCTCCGCGGTCGAAAGACCGCGGAGGCCATTCTGGCTTTCCCGCTGGGCTGGCGGGCGACCGCCAGAAGGCCGCCCGCCAGCCCAGCGGGAAACCCCTCCCCACGAGGAAGCCGGCTCCGAACGGAGCCGGCGGAGTGGGTATGTGCGACGGGTGCAGTGGCACCCGTCACGTATTTCAGTGTCTGCAAAGCAGACACTGAAATACAAAGTGGGGCCCTCTTACGGGGGCCCCTGCAGTGCCCATGCCATTGGCATGGGCACTGCAGGGGCCCCCAGGGGCCCCACGACACCCCTCACCGCCATCCTGTTCCTGGCGGTCGGAGCCGCCAGGAACAGGATGGCGGTGAGGGGGTCGGAATCCCCCATGGGGGATTCCCAGGGCAGCGGAAAACCGGCGGGAGACCGCCGGTTTTCCTGGTCTGACCGCGGCCAAACCGCCGCGGTCAGAATGCCCTGCGGGGCACCGCCAGCCTGTTGGCGGTGCTCCCGCATCCCCGGCCCCGGCGGTCCTTGACCCCCGGGGTCGGAATGACCCCCTATGTGTCTACTCTCACTCTATCAAAACTCAAATATGAGGAGCATTTATGGGAGTGTCTGGCGGAGGCTGCTAGCTCTCGCGACGTCAAGCTCTTTTGGACTTTGGTTGCGCGTAGCGACCCTGGCCTGTCATCCACTACTGAATGTCATATCGACCCAGGAACCTGGCTCTCTTATTTTCGTGAACTGTATGGCTCCCGGATGGAGCTTTATGATACTCCCATAGATTATGCACTGTGCCAGCCTGAAATGCCGCCCTTCACCCTAAAAGAAACAGAGATGGCAATTTGTGCTCAAAGATCTGGTAGGGCCCCTGGCCAAGATGGTATTCCTTCGGATTTGTACAAATCAGACCTATCTGTGTGGACCCGTTATATAAACAGGGTATCAAACACTGCCATGGCATCTCAATCCTATCCGCTCTCGTGGAAGATGGCGATTATTGTCCCCGTTCATAAAAAAGGAGACAAGAGCTCTCCTGGGAATTATAGGCCTATCAGTCTATTAGACAACTTGCAGAAAATCTTTTCGTACCAGTTGCTAACTAGATTAAAACAATGGATAATGAAAAATCAGGTCTTAAGCCATCTCCAGGCAGGATTTAGGGACAAGATCAGCACTATCGATCAGATCTTCCGATTTACCACCGTCAAGTGGAAGTCCGTAGATGCAGACAAAGGCCACTTATTTGTGGCCTTTGTTGACTTGAAGTCTGCGTTTGACCTGGTCCCGCGTGCCAAGCTTTAGGAGGTCCTTAGTACCACCGGTGTTCCGGGTTCTATGATCAATATTATCAAGGATCTTTACTCTGATAATTGTGCTAAAGTCCGTTGGGGTAACATTGGCGATCTGACCCCTCCTTTCCCAACTGCACGGGGCGTGAGGCAAGGCTGTGTCTTGGCGCCCACCTTATTTCTCTTGTTTATTAATGCCTGTTTGCCATATCTTTTAGACTGTCAAAGTGATGCCCCTAGCCTGGGTGGGCAGAAGATCCCCTGTCTTCTGTTTACAGATGATACCCTATTGCTATCACGTACTGCTATGGGCCTTTCTATGCTGCTCTCCAGATTCCTGGATTTTTGCACTGACCATGGGTTATCAATTAATTCTGCAAAAACAAAATACATGGTTTTTGGAGATATTAGAATAAAAATGAAGAGGCCTGTATATTTAGATGATGTCCCTTTGGAAAGGGTGGGTACCTTTGATTATCTAGGTATCAAAGTGGAAGATTCACATTTTTGGCATGCCCAGCGCCATAAATCTTTATTATGCCTGAAGCAGAGGGCGGGTGGAATTGTCAGATTTGGCTCTAGTTCCCCGAAATTTGCAATATCTCCTGCACTGGAAATATACAAGGCTCAAGCTAGGGGGGCCGCCTTTTATGGAGCCGAACTTTGGGGCCATTGTAATCTGGCGAATCTGGCTAGGGCGGAAAACCAGTTTTTAAAAATGATGCTAAAGGTTCCATCGAGTACCCCATCTTTGCCCATTCACCTGGACCTAAATCTTTTTTCAATCTCACAGATTGCTGCCCTAAGGCCCCTGCTGTTTTGGATTCGGCTGTGGACAACTGATGCCCTAACCCCTTTTCGGTGTGGCCTCCTAAATGTGGTGGCCCGTGATTCTAGTATTAAATCTAAATGGTGTGTTTTTGTTGAACAATCTTTCTCCCGTCTGGGGTTAGGTTCCTATTGGCATGATCCTATTTCTATTCCTAAAAATGCTGCACAGCTGTTAAAGGATGCTTATTGGCATAATGTTCAGGTTGGACAATTTGATGGTTCTATTCCATTGTCTATGTCCGACAATTTTTTATTTGTTAAATGCCATTACGAATTTGAGCCCTTTTTGGATGCAAAGTTATCTCCATTTGCTCGTGCCCTCTTTATTAGGTTTAGGATTGGGTCTCTCCCTCTGTGCTGCCTTACGTACAAATGGACCAGTTCAACTAATAGATCTAAAGGTTGCCCGATGGGTTGTAAAAGTGAAGAAACTGTTTCACACGTTTTCTTCCACTGTCAAGCATATCACAAACAAAGAGCACTTTGGCTCATCCCGCTCTTTAAACAATTAGGAGTTAGATCCTGTCTCCATGCTGAGAGAATTTTAAAATGCTACCCGTCTGTCCAGACAGCTCTACCAGTGGCAAGTTTTCTCGAGTCTATCTGGAGGTTGAGATTAGCAAGTTTCAGGGACAAAATGGTGTAGTTATTATTTTGTTTTATCTATGTATATTTATTTGTCTTGGATGTATTATTGTAGCTTGCTTTTGTCTTGTACAGGACATGGAACTTGATTTGGTTCCTTATGGATTATTCATAGACCTACGGAACTGTTCCCTTATTTTATGTTGTGAGAATTTGAAAGCGAAAATCACCCACCCAGACAGTTTTTTTAATGGGGGGAAAAAGGGTAAAATTCTTGTATTATTTGACATCTGAGATCAGCAATTTCAAGGAGCAAGAGTGGGGAATTAATTTTTAGATTTATCTATTTATATTTATCAAATTGGATGTGTGATTGCTCCACAGTATACAGATATTGGTGTATTATATTTTTTTAACTAGTGCTGATTCATAGAATCATTCTCATTTTTGGGTATTGCTTTTTATTATATTAAGTGATGTTTATCTGACTGCTTATTCCTTGTTTGTTTTTAAAACTTGTCTTGTCCCTTTTAACTGTACTTTTACCTTATTTTCTTTAGTGCTTCCCTGTTTTTAGAAGTCCTCTCTTTCTTTGTTGTGTATTGTACTTTAATGGTTTGTTTTTACTCACCGAAATAAAGTAATTGAATGAATGAATGATTTATCAAAGAGATTCAAAGAAAGAGACTATTCACAATAAATAATAGCACAGGCAAGGCCAAAAGCCAGCCTAGAAACATGAAAAACGGTTCTATTCAAGAGAAAGAAGCAAAAGCAGAAACAGGTTTCAGAGTTCAACCACCTACTTTAAGGAGGAAAGTACAATCAGGAGAATAATGCAAAAGTACTGTAATTTGGGAACTGATGACTCAGTGCTAGGAAAACTTGTCCCCATGGAACGCAGGGATCACTTTTAAGAAAGCAAAATCAATGAGAGACACGCTGGTAAAAAGCAGTCCAGAGATGCAATGTAGTGGAACTTGGCTACAAATGAGTGCGGGCTTTGGGAAGTGCAGTAAATGCAAAATGTCTTCTCCCCATTTATTAAGAGGCCCCATAGGAGCCAAGGGTCTTGTCACTGCAAAAGTGAATATGTCAATCATGTATTGACATGTCCCTGTGAATTGATGTATGTAGTTAGTACCACTCTGCAAGTACATAAGATGGTGCTACAACATTTGAGAGCAATTAGGAATAAAGGCAAAATGTATCCTACGGCCAAGCTTTTTCAAGAGGTACACAGTAGTAATGTCAGAGTACAGAGTACTCTCCTACTATGTGATTGATTCAGACCCTAGGAACATCAGGGTAAGAGATAGAAAACAACAGATGTGTAGACTGGATTCCTGTTACATAATTGAACTTAATATAAAAACTCTACATAGGTTAAATGCAAAGGAGGATTTATACACACACCTTTAAGGTAAGAACACTTTGAAAAAAGCATTACCTAAGCACAGGGAGTGAGCATCTGGTGTAATGAAGAGTTTTATAACTAACACATAAATGTATGAGGTCACTTTTCCAAATCTAGTCATGCACAATGGAAATAGTTGAGTGATTATGAAGAAATCGCAGTCTAAAGCTTGAGAATTGTTGCAGGATACAATCATGAGTTATTTGTTCATTTCCACCAAAGTATTAGGTTCAGTTAAGCATGCATTACTAATAGAGTAAAATGAAATAAAGAGACAGTTGTCCATTACATATGATATGAAAAGATAGTGTGAAATTTGGAAGGTTTGAACACCAGCAGTAGGTTATAGATTAAAGAGATTGACTTTCTTCAGATTTAAACCTAAAAGAACTAAGGGACACTTATCCATTGAAACAAAAGGCAGAGAAATTGGTGCAGAATATGGCTTGTTTTAACATCTACAATACAGCATGGCTAATGTGGCTTTTTTGAATGCAACACATCATTTGAATGTTGTAAGATTGTAATTTTTGATTTAGAAATGGGTGAAACGTGTTCAAAATTTGAAATATGTATATGGCAATGGTGAGTGAAAACTTTACACAAGGAAGCAAAAGGTTTTTTTTTTGTTTTTTTTTGGCAAAATTAACACGGATAAGAAATAATGTTAGCACCAATGTGATGTGTGTATTTTTTTGGAGCAAACTATAGGAATTAATTTGCAAAAATTAGAATTGTGAGATATAAGTTGTGCATTATTTTTCATTACTAATATGTTTTATACGCTTGTGTAGCAGGTAACAGGAAGTTGTCAGAAGTATCTTTTCTATGTTTATGATTTTACCTGCATGTGAACACTTTAACCCCTTTGGTTCCTTGGACGTAATGTTTACGTCCTCGTCCACGGCGCTCGTGTCGAGGACCTAACCGTTACGTCCTGCACCCGGCCCATGGGGGGTGGGGGCGCTAGGACTCCCCCTTTGGGCTTACCACCCCCCTCCTCTGGTCAGGGATGGAAAAGGAATTGCTTCCCCTACACACCCTGACCCTCCCAGCCCCCCCAGTGATGTCTGGTGAGGTCAACGCGCATTCACACACTGACCTCATCAGAGGTCACCTCCATTGCGCTGGAAGCATGGCTTCCAGCGCAATCCAAGTATGGGGAAGGGGATGTCAGGGAGGCATGAAAAGAAAAGGAAAGGCTTTTCCTTTCCTTTTCATGTCTCTCTGAGCATTCCTGCAGCACAATTGCATAGTGATCGTGCTGCAGGAATGACACCAGGGAGTTTGTTTACTTGTAGGAAACCAATAGGGGGACCTCTTGGGCAAGCGTTACTCCTCAAGGGGGGAAGAAAACACTAGACACAATGGATCATATTTTTTGGTTTGTTTTTTACAGGAAGGTGTGGCCCCTTAGGCAAAGGTCACTCCCCTGGGGCCAAATTAATTTCAGGTCATTTCTGCCCACCTTGGGGCAGATTGGCCTATTTTTTTTTCAACCGATCTGCCCCCAAAGGGCCAGAAACCAATAGACACTAGGGATTTTTTTGCACCAATTTCACACAAGGGGAGTGACCCCTTAGGCAAGGATCGCTCCCCTGGGTGGCAATTTTTATTTAGGCCATTTCTGCCCCCGTTGGGAGCAGATCGGCCTACTTTTATTAGGCCAAGCTGCCCTCAAGGGGGGCAGAAACCACTAGACACCATGGATTTTGTTTTTCTGTACTATTTTGTGTGAGGGGAGCAGCCTTTGGGCAAGGGCAGTTTCCCACAGAGGAAAATTATTGGGCCCATCTGCCCCCAAGATGGGTAGAAACCTCTTAGGCACCAGGGACTGGTGTGTGTGTGTTTTGTTTGGGCAGTCCCTTGGGCAAGGGTCGCTCTCCAAGGGGGCACATTACTGTTGGCCATTTCTGCCCTCCTTGGGGGCAGATCAGCCTATTATTTTAAGGCCCATCTGTCCCCAAGTGGGGCAGAAAGCCCACTAGAGACCAGGGAAGAATTTGTTTTTGGAAAGAGAGTGGGGGTATGGTCATACCACCACCCCAAATAAATAGGGACAAAGTTGCTCTGTGCACCAGTGAGCAGATGGTGCAAATACCCCTGATCCACTCTCCGGTGACCAGAAGGCCTACTAGATGACAGGGATTTTTTTTTTAAATAGTGGGGTGTGGCTACCAGCCAGTATGGGCATGGTTATGCCCCCAACCCAAATGAAGGGGGTACAGAATTTCAGCTCTCCCCCCACACACTAAAATATATTTTCCCAATGGCAAGCAAGAGGACATTTGATTATTTTAGGCTTTAATTTTACATGTGGGCCATGAGAGCTTGGCTAATTCTCAAAATCATCCCTCTTGGAATGGTGAGGGCTGCACTTTTTGGACTTTAGATGCTGCCATCTAGAAAAATCTACAAGATCTAGACACATCTGAAAATTAAACATCTGGGAGAGTCCAGGGTGGTGTGCTTCACAAGCATCTGCACCATTTTCTCACCCACGATGCCCTGTAAACCTCCAACTTTGCTTGAAATCACACATTTTACTAATATTTTTGTGATGGAACCTTCCGGAATCTCCAGGAATCCACAAAATTCCTACCACTGAGCATTCATCTATACCGATATAAATTCTGCCCCACTTGTCAGCCTAAAAATGTTTTTTTATAAATTGCCCTTTTGGGCGGCCTTTGGTTCCCCCTCAATTTCGATGTGTTTTTGGCTCTTCCATGTCACAGGCACTTGGCCCACCTACACAAGTGAGGTATCATTTTTATCGGGAGACTGAGGGGAATGTTGGGTGGTAGGATATTTGTGCCGGTGCTGTGATCCACACAGAAATGTAGGGAAAATGTTATTGTTTAGCTAAATTTTAGATTTGCCGAGGATTCTGTGTTCGAAAACACTGGGGGATCCAGCATGTCACACATCCCTGGACTCTCTCGGGTGTCTAGTTTTCAGAAATGTCTGGGTTTGGTAGGATTCCCTAGATGGCTGCTGAGTCGAGGACCAAAAAGGCAGATGCCCCCCGCAAGAACAAGTAGTTTTGTAATTGATAATTTTGATGTGTCCACGAAGTGTCCTGGGGCATTTCCTGCTGCGGGCACT
The DNA here is from genome assembly GCF_031143425.1 of Pleurodeles waltl. NCBI lineage: Eukaryota > Metazoa > Chordata > Amphibia > Caudata > Salamandridae > Pleurodeles > Pleurodeles waltl. The sequence continues at coordinate 163,931,609 of NC_090450.1, read as the reverse complement.
AGGCCTACCCACACCAGTGAGGTACCATTTTTATCAGGGGATGTTGGGGAATGCTGGGTAGAAGGATGTTTGTGGCACTCCTCAGATTTCAGAGCTTTGCAGCACCACATTTTGAGGTTTGCAAAGAATTCTGGTTAACAGAACCTGGTGGGAGCGCCACAAGTTACCCCATCCTGGATTCCCCTAGGTGTCTAGTTTTCAGAAGTGTCCAAGTTTGCTAGGTTTTCCTAGGTGCCGGTTGAGCTAGAGGTCATGTGTCCATGTTGTGTTTTGGGGCATTTCCTGTTGCGGGCACTAGGCCTACCCACACAAGTGAGGTACCATTTTTAATGGGAGACTTGGGGAAATGCTGAGTGGAAGAAAATTTGTGGCTCCTCTCAGATTCCAGAACTTTCTATCACCGAAATGTGAGGAAAAAGTATTTTCTGGTCAAATTGTGGGCTTTGCAAAGGATTCTGGGTAACAGAACCTGATGAGAGCCTCACAAGCCATCCCATTCTGAATTCCCCTAGGTATCTAGTTTTTTAAAAATGTATAGGTTTGCTAGGTTTCCCTACGTGCCGGCTGAGCTACAGGACAAAATCCACAGTTAGGCACTTTGCAAAAAACAGGTCAGTTTTCTTTGGGAAAATGTGACGTGTCCACATTGTGTTTTTGGGCATTTCCTGTCGGGTCACTAGGCCTACCCACACAAGTGAGGTGCCATTTTTATCGGGAGACATGGCAGAATGCTGGGTGGAAAGAAGTTTGTGGCTCCTCTCGGATTCCAGAACTTTGCAAAGTGTTTTTTGCCAAATTTTGAGGTTTACAAAGAATTCTGGGTAAAAGAACTGAATGAGAGCCCCCAAAGGAACCCTATCATGGATTCAACTAGGTGTTTAGTTTAAAAAAATGCACAGGTTTGCTAGGTTTCCCTAGGTGCCGGCTGAGATAGAGGCCAGAATCCACGGCTAGGCACTTCCCAAAAAACATGTCAGATTTCAATGTTAAAATGTGATGTGTCCATGTTGCATTTCCAGTTGCGGGCATTAGGCCTGCCCACACAAGTGAGGTACCATTTTTATCAGGTGACATGGGGAAACACTGAATAGAAGAACAAGTGTTATTGTTCCTTGTCTTTCTCTACATTTTCCTTCCAACTAAAAGACTGTGTGTAAAAAAAAGTATTTGGAGAAATGCCCTGTAATTCACATGCTTGCATGGGGGCCCCAGAATTCAGAGATGTGCAAATAATCACTGTTTGTCAACACCTTATGTTATGGCCATTTTGGAAATACAGAGGTTTCCTTGATCCATATTTTTCACTCTTTACATTTCATCAAATGAATTGCTGTATACCCGGTATACAATGAAAGCCCATTGCAAGATGCAGCTCATTTATTGGCTCTGTGTACCTAGGGTTCTTGATGAACCTACAAGCCTTGTATATCCCCACAACCAGAAGAGTCTTGCAGACGTAACGGTATATTGCTTTCAAAAATCTGCCATAGCTGAAAAAAGTTATAGAAGAAAATGTGGACCGAAACAGCTCTTTTTTACCTCAATTTCAATATTTTCTTTTTTTATTTTAGCTGCCAAAATTGTGTTGAAATATGTGGTTATTCCTGAAAGTTGGGAAGCTGGTGATTTTAGCTCCATAAACCCTTTGTTGGTGTAATTTTCAGGGGGAAAAACACGTGCTCTCTTCTGCAGCACTTTTTTTCCATTTTGTTAAAAAAAAGAAATTCTAGCTGTATTTTGGCTAATTTCTTGGTCTCCTCCAAGGGAACCCACAAACTCTGGGTACCTCTAGAAACCCTAAGACGTTGGAAAAAAAGGATGCAAATTTGGTGTGGGTAGCTTATGTGGATAAAAAGGTATGAGGGCCTAAGTGCAAACTACCCCAAATAGCCAAAAAAAGGCTCGGCACCTGAGGGGGAAAATGCCTGGCTGCAAAGGGGTTAAATACTGAGTACAAGATGGCACTCCTTTGTGTGAACAAGGCTCTGGATACAGCTGAAACGCGTCATGGAAGACTCTGTAATAAATTATTAAAAAAGAGTCAAACAAAACCTGTGGTTTTGGAACCGTTTTGGAAAAAAATGTGGGAGGATTTGTACACGTTGAAAAGAACGAGGTTTTGGGTGAAAATTGGAGTGAAACTGAAATGAAAGTAAAATTGTATGAGATATTGTATGATCCAAAGTATATGGTTAGGACGTTTACTTGCAAAGGGCCTGTATAAATGTTTAGAGTTTAGGCTAGTATTCTTGATTTCTGTCTTCCCAAATGACCCCCAGTTACATGGAAGCCTCTCACGTATAAACGAGCAGCGTATCTGTTATCTAATTTATCTGACAGAAAGAAAATTCAAATCAAGATAACTGAAAGAGGTAGAGAGAAACTTGTTAGATTATTTAACGCCGGGAGTCTTGCGTCATTGTGGCTTACCTAAATTCAATGATGACAGTATACTCCCACAGCGTAACAATTTTGGATTTGTACTGGGCTGCCTGAAACTATCAAAAGGATTTTCACCTGCTTATGACACAGATGTAATCAAAGGAAATAATCTTCCAATCTAAAAATAGAAAGTACCCAACAAAGATTTTTTAGGATGAAACCAGAACAGATAAATGATGTAAAAATTGAGCCATCACAGTGCAATAATGTTCAGACTTGTGCTTAAATTATGAGCCTTTCACCAAATAGCTGCCTCTCGTCGATAGAGAGTAATGCATTTTTGTGTTTTTCAGCAGGCTCTAAAGTTAGGCAACCAACGGTTCTGCTGTAGGCAGGAGTTCTATTGCGATCCTAACTTTTTTTGCATCAACATCATCTATTTTTGTGCAGCAGAGAGAACGTGAACAGGGTGAAAAGATGGTCAGGGTATGTGCAGTTTCTTTGGGTCCCACTATGCGATTTAACATTCCTTTTGCTCAGGGTCCAGCCCCTTGAATGAATGGGACGGTTACATACTTTGGTACAGCCCTGAAGTATCTATAGGCTCCATAATAGATAGTAAGACTGATAAAAAATAATTATTAATCTTACTGTGAAGTTCATTAAAAACACTCCCATTTCGTAAAATTTGGAACGACTTTTAAAAGGCCCCTATCTTGTAGTCAGTAACGTTGATGAGTAAATAGCGTTTTTAAATAACTTATAAACTTTGCAATAAGTAGTAATTTGATTTTTGACAAAAAAGAATTTAAATATGGATACCTGGATTCTTTCCTTACTCTGAGCATAAAGACATTTTTAGAAACTAATATCTAGAAATGGAAACTTGCCAGAGAGTCGTACAACGTATTTAATGGAAGCTTACAAATGAAAACACACAAGTATTAGGTTCTTATGATGATATCTGATTGTTTTAGTAAATATATTTAATTATGTATTTCAGGTGACTTGGGTCTGTAAATGTGACCCATAGAATACGATAATTCTGGTTTTGCCTTGTAATTACAAATTACTTTACCAGTAATCCTTCACGCAGTGAGAGCATTTATTAGATAAGGGCTATTTTGAACAGCTTCCATTACATTTTGGTAAAAATGCCCCCAGTTCTGAACACTACAGTGCAGCACAAAACCTGAAATATTCCACACACCTGTTTTAGGGTTGACTGCTTTTCTCTTAATTGAATATGAGATCTACAAGATTTATTGCACACAGATATACACAATCCTTCACCAAAGAACTCCTGGAAAATACCAGCTGCAGTACATGGGCCAGACATGTTCCCATAGATCTTTCGTGATTATTTTCTCAAGATGGAACCTGCTCGAAAAAAGGCTTTCAGTGAGCTGTATGTTTTCAAATACAAAATGGAAATCTATGATAGGGATTTTGATAAGGGAACATAATTAGCAATGTAAGCTCATCCTCTGTAACTTAACTCACAATGTAACCTTTCCTGTCGAGTGTGCTAGTGTTTGTAATGGAGTTTTCATGTACCCAAGTCAGGCACAGTAACTGAACCAGCCAGGTGCTCCCAGAAGAAGTCTTCAAGGCTCTCAAAATCCTATCACCCATCTCTTCACTACCCAATCCAATTCTGTCATGCACAGGAGTAGCTCTTCGCCACATGTAACACATTTTCAAAATAAACCATGCCTGACTATGCAAATTTCTTTTAAGCTGGCACGTTTTGGTTCATTGTTTAGGAAATGAATACAGCCATCCCAACTTTTTTTGGAATAGGCTTGTAAGAGTTTATGGAAGTTGTTAATGATTACTTAGCTCGCAGTTTATACTGCTTTGTTTCTCAACGTTGTTGCCTCTTGAACCAAGAAGCTTTTCTTTCTTATTCAGGTAAATATAGTTGTAGGGGGGTTTATGGGTCATGTCCCTATCTCTGGTTAACTTTTGCCATTAGCTTTTAGTCTGGAGTCGTAGCAGGCGTCAGTTCAGGGTTTCTATTTTATATCATTGTCTGTGGCGTTTTCGTGGTGTCTTCCCTTCTTACACACTGGCGTTTTCTGATAATTCACAGACCTTTAGGTAGGGTGGCACGGGGTCTTATCTACATTTGCATTTTGCCTGGAGGTTTTACCATCAGGACTGGCAGTATCAGTTTATACACAAGACAGCAGTCTTTCATATGTGAGCAAGGATAAGATATTTCAATGTTATGCATTATTTGTTAGTGCAGCTGATGTAATGTCATTCACACTCTTTGTTAATTTTCATGATGTGGGCTAACTACCACTAATGTGTTCTGCCTAAATATAGAATAAAGACTTTTGTTGCAATAATATTATGATGTCAAAAATATAATGAACTTTATGATCCCATGTAAGAATGTTGTTTTTCCAGGCGTTTTTCAATATTTTTGTTAGTAATATCATGGTTTAAAATGCCATTGCATATATCATTTTTTAGCTTATATTAACTGTAATATTTTTTCTGTGTTTACATTTTTAGTAATGGGATTTGTGAATGCTTGATGAATAGTTTTCTAAACATTTTTGTTTTTTAAAGATGCATGTAGTTTGTGAAGTAGCTTATTAATTGTATTAATTTAATATCTACATTTTATAACATCTCATATTTTCTTGTATGTCGTTTTGTTGTTAGGAAATGTTTTAGGAGTGGGTTGTATTGGTTTGGGTAACTGATTGGGGAGTTTTTAGTATTTTTTGTTAAAAAGTGACACAATATTACATAGCTGGGATCCTCCACTTGAAATAGTTAGCCCTCACAATTCTAAATGTATGCAGGTGGAAGTTCCAGATGGGCATTTATTTGATCAAGTTGTGGCATTGTTGTGACACATGTTTGCACAACATTATTTCTATCTTCTGTTCTTTTTGCTTTTGTCACCCTAAGTGGGAAGGATATGTCCAGACTTGGGCCCTGTGCTTACTGTGTCATTGGATTCAAGCTAGCCTGACTGATGAGGGGTGATACACGGAAACAGGTATCAGGATGCTTGTTTCTAGTCCAGAAAGGATCTGGCCTGGCAATTCGGGCCGGACAGATCACATGGGGGACAGGGACAAGACTGATTTTTATATGGCTGGCTCCAAAGTGGGGTGACAGGGTGAGCAAAAAAACAATGTGTTAACCCAAATCTGTGCATGGGGTGAATGTTTGCATTGTTCCATGTTCCGTCCATCATCTGTTTTTTTTGCACATTTGATGGAAAAGAAACCAATAAATTGCTGTATGAGCATGTGAAGAAACCAAAAAATTGCTGTATGAGCAAGTGAAGGTGGTTTGTAGTGCATATTGATTGATTAGAATTTGCATTAAATTAATTTAAAGGACAAACTTTTTGCAGGACAAGAAGAAAAAAGAATCTTATAAACAATTTCTTGCATTAGTCCAGGCAAGAAATTGCAAGGCAAGTGGAAAGACAGAAGGAAAAACAAACATATATGAAGATAAAAATACCTATCAGCTCCAAATGTCATCAAATGCTCCTTCAAGCCCTACTATGTTTTAGGCTAAAATTATCTCCTATGGCCCAGTTCCAACAAAGATGATGAAGGATTGCAAAGAAGCTCCATTTTATGATCCTAAGAAAGACAAATATAAAAGATGGACACCTAAATGTTAAGGGAAGAGCGAAGGTGTAATGGAGTTAAGGTAGGCTGGTAATTATGACTGAAATTGACCACATAGTTAGAGATCACTGGGTGTATAATTCCTTTTTGTTTAACAGTTTGGTCTCTCATCAAACCTACTTGCCATTCAGTCCTTTAGTCTCAGGTTGAGTTGGGCAGATCCTGACTGGTGTATAATGTTTTTTTTTCCACATGCATCCACTGGCATTATTTTGTGGGTTACTATGGATTTTTCTTTTGGAATATGGTTTTCATCTGGGTCTCTGTCAGGAATACATATCCTCCAGTTAGACCATGAATCTTGAGCCACACACTTTCGAATACTTTATATTTAAACCATGCTATGCATTTATTTAAAAAGACTGTCTGCAAACACTTCCATATCTCTGAAAAGGGCCATGTGGGTTCTGATTGCTCAATTTGGCTGGCACTCCTAGCTCACTGACAAGATTCCTAGTACCCGGATCAAGTTTGTTAGGAGATCATATTAAAATTAATTTAATTAATGACTCGTGTGAGTGGAATCTAGGCCTAACAAAACGCTGGATTTAAATATTCAATTTCCTTTTTAAACTTTGCATGACCCGTATTTGCTTGATTTGCTAATATTAACAAATTCCAATAAACATTAATTCAGCAGAAATGTTTCTATTGTAACTTTTGTATGGACTTTGCGTGACACAAACTTCCTATGCTAACAAGGAAAGCTATAGTATTTTATTCTTTTTAACGGTTTGACCTGCTTTGGAATTTCAAAACTTGCTAAACTAATCTAAAACTTGATGCTTCATGAATAGGCTTTAGTGTGGAGATCTATGGGAATGAGTATGGCCTAAGTTTATTTGTGAACACTATTTGCATGAGTGTCTTTTCTTTTAAAGAACAAGATGAATATGTTAACATAACAAATTATGTAGAATTGTTGTCGAATGTATCTTGCAGTAGCACTGTCTTTGTTAGACGCTACCATCTCCACAGAAGCTGACCTTGTCCTATGATTTCTGGCACTTCTGATTGGATGTTTAATATCCTAAATGAAACAGATGTATTAAAATATGTGTCTTTGTATTTTATGTATAAAGTTGTACCAGGGAAAGTAGAGTTAGTGGGCACCAGCAATAGATGCAGCAATTATTGCATGCACAAGCTCTTGGCTCTCAGATTCAGATTAATTCTCGCTGCGACACCCAGGCAGACTTTGCTTTCTTTTTTTCATTTGTTTTGTTTTGCAATTCTTTATTGTGGGAAGCAACACAGAGTAGTCCATTGGATCAAAATAAATTAAAATTTAAAAAAACGTGGGGATGGACAAATTACATCAGGCGGACAATAACAGAATCATTGCTGTCACAGTTCCATATGCATACAGTCCTAGTTGCAGTGGAGACCACAACTCTGATCAAGGGATGAGAGTAAGACTATATCTATAACTAATGCAAAGGTCCCTGTGTTTGGCCCCTGGCTCATAGGAACGATAATGGGGGTTGGGGGATTGGACATGCTCGGGCATATAGAGATATGTTAGGGCATAGATACATTGGTGGGAGAAGACAACCCACAGTCGTATAGGGACATCCCTGTTTATGTATCCGTGAGTGGGTGTCTGAGGGAGGAAGGGGGGATAGAGAAAAAGAAGAGAAGGGGGTTGGTGAAAAGAAATAATGGAAGAGGACGAAAGAAAAGGGGAGGGTGGGTTAAGGGGAGGGAAGGAGAGACAAGCAGGTGAGGGGAGGATTGAATCAGCAAAGCGGGGTGTAAGGGTGTCTGTGGAGGTCTATGCCTGAGATGGTTCCAGGCACTACAGAATGTGCCCAGTGGTTGTATCTGAGGGGTTAGTATGTGTAAGGGAACGTGCGTAGGGCTCCTGGAGGAAGGGCGACAAATTTGACAGAAGGTCTCAGTCCTGTTCTGCAGGTTGTAGATGACTCTCTCATAGGAGGCCAACTGATACATTGCCAAGAGCCATTCAGTATGGGAAAGGTGTGTGGGAGAGTGCCAGTGATGAAGTATACAGAGCTTGGCTGTGGCAAGTGCTGTATGCGTGACTACAGGCGCAAGACATCTGGGACTCCGCTGCATTGTGCAGAAAGATCAGATGGTGAGGATAGGGTGCATGATCGATAAAGTCTCACGTAGCGTGCTCCCGACTGCATCCCAATAAGGCGAAATAGAAGGACAATCACACAGAATATGTGCAGGGTCACAGTGGGTATGGGGGAACACCAGCAATTCGTGTGGTGTAGTAGGTCCACTGCCCTTAGCTACACCCTGCCAGTTATGTGGGGTTTCACATTGTACGTTCTCCAAGTTTAGGTTTAGCTAGCACGTTCCGGCTGTCTGGGTCAGACCAAGTCTTAAGGAGAATGAGAGGTAAGGATCTGCGCAAGATAATTGCACTGCTTTCCTGGAGGGCCCATCGCCTTCAGGGGAGACCGTTGGGCAATTACTGTGGAGCAATTGGATCACCCAATCTCAACGCAGTTACTCAGACTCCAGATGAGAGAGGTGGGTTTTCTGCAATAGGCCCACATCCACCCATTTAGACTGCAGGTGGGACAGTACTTTCTTCCATTTTATATAGTGCGTCAGGCCATTAACATTCTAGGATACTGTGTGCAACAAAGTGGAAGCCATGGGAGCTGGGGTAGCCATTGATATGCAGAGGGAGTGAGCAGTGGTTGTGTGGATCGTGAGCTTCAAAGTTCAGATGGGAGGGAGGGGCGGCGGAAGCAGAGGGGAATTGGAGGCACGGGAGGGGGTTAATGAGGAAAGAGGGAAAAGGGAGTGAGGGATTGGGGAGAAGTGATCGAAAGGTGAGGGGAAAGAAGGAGAGGGAGGAAAATGCAAAGGGAGGATACACAGGAAGCCCCTAGGATGAGATGAAGGAGGGTGTGTCTACTGTAAAAGGATTTCTGAGATGAGTGGGGAGGGAGAGGAAGAATACCAAGAGAATGGCGCTGACCCGAGGGGGATATCAGTGTGGGCTGGAGACTGTGAACCGCGGGTCTAAACGAGCGCCACCAGTGCATCAGGAACCCATTGAGAGGGGCAGCCTTAGATGTGGTCGGGAGAGAACCATTGTGATAGAAGAGACGGGAGGCAGGGAGGGGGGAAATTAAAGAGGATGGGCTCAGGACCGAGTTGGGTCTCTCAAGTTCGTTACTGTGAGTGAGAAATGATGATGAATGGATATGATTGGAAACAAATGCCTGTCATGCAGTGCGCAACTGCCACCTAGATCAATAATGGAGTGTGGCAGGTCATGACTGGGGGCGTGTACTGTGACGAAGGAGGAGTCCATCCACCACTTGTGGGACAATACAGGGCAACAGAGTGACAGAGGGGTTAGGAGAGGAGAAAACCGAGGAGAAAGGGGGAGAAGAAGGGATGAGAGGGCACAGGGAGAGGGACTCTGGGAGGGGACAAGCCAGGCAATGCTGCATAATCAGTTCAAGGATTTTGGCTAGCCAACGTTAAGTAATGCAACAGTAAAAAGGCAGATATACTAGCTCAGACAACATTACAAGATGGCAACTCATAGCAAAACTGTAGAGGGCGGTGAGTCCCTTTGCATTTAAGAGCCATGTAGGAACAGAATATTAGTCATTATTGCAGCCTAAGACCTAAACATACAGTAGTCACTCATAAATGATCAACAATAGTAGTGACAGTGCGGGTTGCCAGCGGGGAGAAACAACCCAGTTTATCAACCTCTGCTTCTGTGCAGAGACACTCAGAGGGTTAGCCATGCATGACAGTTTGACATCATGTCACAAAAATAGAGCAACAAGCAGTCACCCCTGAAGAAACAACATGAGGACCAGTAGGATAGACATCACAAACATGAGGTAAACATATTTAAAAGATATACCAAAATGGTTAGTGGTAACAAAAAATTGCAGGCAGTGGGGCCTATTGCATATCTAAGGTTTGTAGGAACAGAACAACAGTCATTAATGCAACCTAAAAGCATAACATGCGGTGGTCACTCATAAATGACCAGCAATAGGTGTGACAGTGGCAGTTGTCAGTGAGAAGTAAAAACCCAGTGTACCAACCCCTGCTGCCACACAGAGGCACTCAGAGGGTTAGTCATGCCTGGTAATATATCATCACATCTTAAAGATAGAGCAAACGTCAGTCACCCCTGAATAAACAACATGAGGTCTGGTGGGATAGGCATCATTAACATTAAGTAAACATGTTCAAAAGATAAACTCATCCACCTGTCCTGGGGATGACAGGGGCATTGTCTGCATTGGCTAATAAGTGGTTCTGGAATCAATCTGAGAGGCTATTCTCAGCCCTCCACAGGTGGGACTTCAGCAGTCATCAGAGTTTATCACAGCCATGGTCTTGGGTAGAGACCACCACTGCCTGGAGAGCCATTTCTCTGCCATCCAGGGATCTAGACAGTCGTTCCAGGACCCTGCCTCATTTGCAGGTGCCACCAGAGTTCCAGCATCCTTTGGAGGTGGGAGAAAGTGAGGGTACATCCATGGGGAGTGAGCCAGTCGACATGTCCAGCAGGGCATGGTCCATTGTTTTGTCCAATAGTCTGTCCAGAAAGCAGCATAATGCATCTAGATCAAAGAAGTCTCCGAACTGCCGTCTTTGGTTATCCACATCTAGGCAGTCTCAAATAATACAAACTTGATGCCCGGTTTGTGCAACTGGGCGGTGTGCCAGGAACACCTTCCTTTTGTCGTTGGTTTCACAGGTGAAATCAGCAGTTATGCATATCTTGTGTCCTTCGAAAATGTACGAGCTGTGGGCGCTAGCCATCGTCAGGATCTGCCACACCTGTTCATGCCATAAGAAGCATGCTACGATAGAGTGTGCCTGTTCCGTCAAGACTTTACACGTAGGGCCCATTCTGTGTGTTTGTTAAAACTAAAGAGGAGGGGAGAACATATGCCTGTGAGGGTGGGAGAAGGTCTTTAAGGAAGTTCCTGAGTTCTGTGCCCTCAGTCTGTTCTGGGATTCCAAAAACGCGGACTTTGTTCCTGCGGCTTCTTTCTTCCAGGTCTGTGATCTTGTTCGGAAGGTGCAGTAGTTCCTGGTCTCTGACCGATTGGGCATTACACCAATCCTCTATGGCTGTCAGGCTGTGTTCCACCCCTGCCATCCTGTCCTGGAAGTCTGCAATGTCAGCTTGGATAGACCTGGATTCTGCAGCAAGGTCTGAGCAAGGTCTGAGATTTTGAAGTCCATGTCTTCCAGTCACCGGCCTACCGCAGTGATCTCCTGTAGTATGTGCTCTGTCATGGTATCTTGTCACGGGCATGGAGTAGGATCAACAGAGTCAGTTTCAGGTGGTGCCTACTGAGTGGTCATGCTGCATTGTTGAGGTATGGCCTCCGAGAAAAGCATTTGACGGGCAGGTTTTCTGGAGGCATTGACGGTGGAGAAGAATTAAAGTCCACATTCTCAGACGGAGGGTGGGAGGGGGAAGTGAAGGGGGCCCCACAGAAAGTAGAGAGGGGGCCACTGCCCTTATGTGGTGGAGTCCAGTGGGTGTTGGCTGTCCGAACAGCAAGGAGCATCTGGCACTAGTACAGGTCCCAGTGGATCTAAGCAGGCAGAGGCCTAGAGTCCTGCCGTGGCCCCTGCCCTTCCAATATGGGAGCTGAGTAAGCGTGGTCCCCTTGCCAGGTTCACTCCAGCATCTGGAATGTGGAATGAAGGGAGCAGTAAGATCACTTGCTTGAGTGGAGAGCAAAGACAGGTCCCAGTCCTAGACTCAGGGTGAGAACAGCTGTCAAGGGCTAAAAGAGTTGGAAGGTCCAGGTGGGTGCCCATGTGGTGGCCTTCACCCACTGGTGGTCTTCTTGAGTTTCCCAGACATCAAGAAGGGCACAGGGCCAGGAATGCCCTTTCCATGCAGATATGCCTGGTAGCTGCTGAGGAGGTCTAGACGAAGGGGGTGCAGGATCGGGGGGGCCCACCAGCTCAGTAGTTCAGCCGGGCATTACATCAAGGAATGTGGCAGGGGGTCCATGTGTGGCAAAAGGTATTGTCTGCAGGATCCCCATTCATGTCATTAAGGGGCAGGGCCAGAACAGACTGTGGCCCTTCTATGGAGGAGGTTGAGTAGTGTTGGAATCTGGTCTCCTCAGCTGCTGGTCCCCCAGTCGTGGGGGGAGGAGATCCAGCCATCCTAAGTTCTCCCTGCCCAGTAACAGGGGGAAATATGTCCGGAGGGGGACAGGTGGTTGTCCATCCTCAACAGTTCAAGGGACACAGCTAGTCTCAGTCAGGCTGATAGTGAGGCAAAGTACAGGGTTTGGAACACCACGTTCCAAAATCTGCATTGGGGCTCCTGCTGGTCACATCCCTTGCTCCTGTCAGCAGTACTGTTCAAGTTAGGCTGACCGTGGGGGTGGCCATCATGGTCTGTCTCCAGCAAATTGTGTCAGCACCCTATCGGGCAACGGGTTAATCCTCGTGCTCACTCTATGGGTCACCATGTTGTCGAAGTCTGAAGAGCCAAAAAGGGGGTGGGTAGGACTCAGGAGACCCCCTCAGTGATTATCACAGCGAGTAGGGGCACTGCTTGCAGAGGCCAACTGCGCCTGGAGTCAGTGGTTGATGATGGCGGGCCAGGGGCAGCAACGTAGCACACAAAGGCAGGCAAGCCTGCAGGTTAACTTTCTGATGTAGGCCCTGGATGCACTGCCTGGGCTGGTGCAACCTCTGTGCGTCCTACGGCGTCACTGGGGGCTCCAGGAAGGGATTAGGCCCTTGCTGCAACCACAGATACCGGATGGAAGAGAGAGAAAGGTACCGCTGGTGCTCCTCAGGTCTCGAGCTCCTCCAGGGTGCACTCCGGCACGCGGAGCTTTCCTAGCAAGCAGCCATCTTCACTTGTGGCCAGACCATGCCTCGCAGACTTGCTTTCTGCCTCGACTATCCTCTATCAGATTCTGTTACAATATTCTTCATGAGAACTAATAGCTTTTCAGGGTAGACTGCCTCTTGAAACGTTGTTCCTTTTGTTATTTCTGACTAAAATGATTCACTTCTACTGTCTGAGAATACTAGAACAGGGATAGATTGCGGGTCCCACTTTATGCAATGTTCTGCAAACCTTAATTGACTAATGAAGAAAAGATTGAAGAATTATGATTAAAAAAACTTTAAAATCCAACTAAAATTCTCATTATTGATTCTGGAAAAAAGATGTAAATGTATTGCAATTTGCAAAATTGCAGCCTTTAATTTTCAGACCATACCCAAGATCCCCTCCTGGGTGTTTAAGAGTTGCAGAGTATTTTATAAATTTAGGATTCTCCACCCTCCCAAGTACAATGCCTGCATGACTGAAATCGCCCACTAGATGAAGAGCAACTGTCTAAATCTAAACACCAACAAAATTGAAATTGTGATCTTCAGGAAGAACACATGAAGATGGGACTTCACCTAGTGGCAACAGAACTAGGACTCACAAAGAACCCCAGTACCCATGCCAAGAACCTTAAGATCATTATTGAAAGCAAACTAGACATGACTGACTAACTAAGTCAATGCCATCACAGCCTCATTCCTCCATACCCTGAAAATGCTGAGGAAGGTTGTCTAATGGTTTCCAATCAGCATTTGGAAAACCGTTACACATGCCCTGGTCACAAGCAAGCTGAACTATGGGAAGACACTTCATGCTGGGATCAACACAAATCCTACCAGAAGGCTGCAGACCATTCAGAACTCGATGGCCAGAATCACTCCCAACCTCCCATGCCAGACTCACCTCACACCACAACTGTAGTGCACCACTGGCTCCCCATTCACAAATGAGCACAATTCAAACACATCCCCACTTTCAAGACACTTTATAACACTGGCCCAGCTTACCTCAACAATCACATCTGCTTTCACAGACCTTTAAGACATCTCCACTCATCTGGATTCCTACTTGCACAAATTCCATGAATATGAAAAACCTGATCCGCAGGTCGAAAATTCTTCTACATCTCTCCTAAAGTGTGTAGCAATGTGACGCTACAAAACCCTCTTTCTCAGTTCTTGAATTTGGCAAGATGTTGAAGACCTGGCTTTCTGAGTGGTCCCACTAGACAATGGGTGTACCTCGACTCACTATGGCTTAGTGCCAGGGTACCCTTCAACATGATAGTGCAATCTACAAATCTGTATAACATAAGTTTGTGTTTTAGTAATGTGGCCTGCACTTTACAGCACCTGCGTGGTTTTTGCTTGAGTCACATTTGTGAGAGGCTCTTCCTGAGAAGCAGAAGGTCTAGTCACCTATTTCTGCATTTTCCCTATGTAAGCTTTCCTAATTATTGCCATTTTCTTACATCTTCCTGTAGGCTGTCAAGCAAGGGATAATAAGAACATATTATGCATAGCAGTCCAATCTTGGCAGTTAGGAACATCAGTGGCCTCAGTGTTCCCTCCTAATCCTCAATCCCAACAGAACATCAGGATATAATTGTATTTCTGAGGTCTCATCACCCTTATGATGCCTGGATGAACTTGGCTGAATTCTGGGAGGGACAATTATAGTTGTAGATTGAGGGTCAGATTCTAAAAGCTGTGCCTGGACAGTGGATTTAACAGGGTACAATTTTGGTGTTTTACGAATGTTTCAAAATAGAATAAGATTAATGTCTTTCTGTGGTCTTACTGCAATGTACCTTTTATAAAACAACCATCATGTTTACTAACCACATTCTGGGCATCCATCATATTGTTTCTTTAACCATTATTGTATGTGTTTTGATTTTTTATGAAAATGTTGACCTAATCTGCCATGCACTAGAATTAACATTTTCAGTGGAAACTGATCCACTGTTGAAATGGCGTTGGATTTCCCACCTGCCTAGCTGGCGGTCCACCCGCAGTTATATGATGCTGGAAAGTTGCTGAATGAGGGACGGCTGGAGTCCCGCCAACTTCACCAGTCATTCGCCAACTGCCTCAACTGCGGCATGTGGAAAATCAGCTGTCAGAGGTTGGTAAAGACAAGGGTCCCTCTGTCCAGATTACGAAGTTCCTTGCCATCGAGCAGACTGTGGCGGGTAAACTGCCTGCTTCCAAACAGTGGAATCCAAGGGAAAGGGGTGCAAGATCACCTATTTCCTTTCACCTACGTGGACCCCTTTATCCAGGATCTCCCTTCACAGCAGCAAACTTAACTGCAAAGAAAACCACCCAGTGGGGGCTGAAATCCAGGTAAGTGCTTTTCTTACTTTTCCCCCATTGACTGGACTGGGCACATACAGTCCAGATTCCAGCAATGTAAAAAAGTGCTTCTACAAGGTATTTTTTCACATGTCATGCATATGTGTACATTTCTACACTTATTTAGTCAAAATGTCTGCACATGCATTGACACAAATAAAAACATATTTCTTTAATTGCTGACTGTGTCCTGCTCTGGTCCCCCACCATCAGAAACACCCTCGCTGGGCCAGCGGTGTAATCTAAATAATGCAGGTGAGAGACAGTCGATTCGACAGAGTACTTGGTACCGCCGCTGTGGCGGGATGGCAGGAAGACCGCCAAGATCGTAATCAAGCCCATTGTTTTAAAAATACCCCTTGGTAAAAACCCAACACGTGTCCAATGCAGTAGCACATGAAAGAAAAAAGCTGAGTTTTGGATAGTTTTAAACAACTGTGAACAGATTATAAATGGAGATGAAAATAAGATACCAAGAGTGTAACCACGCTTTCTATTAAGTTGTTTCACCACAGAATCAAGAACGGGACCTTATGTTCCTCTTTGAAAGTGTATTCAGACGCTTTCACCAAATGTTCATTTTTCGTTTTGAGAGCTATCTGCCTCAATTTCCTTACAAAAGCTGCAGTGCGCAAAACGTTGTTTACCCAGCAACTGTCTGAATAGAAATGTGCAAAACTACCCATTTAGGAATTCTTGTCATGCCCATTGTGAATTTTTGCATGTAGAAAGTGTAGGCGGCAACTCGTACTCTAAAGTAGATTCGCCATTACCCTCTGTGCCCTTCGAAGACAGCTTCTTTCATTTCCTCACGCAACATGCCGCATTGAATTCTTCAGTGTGTGGTGTGGTTGAGGAGTTATGATATCAAAATCATGTTTTCGCATAATCTGCAGCTTCCTCTGCAGCCACTATCAATCTTCAGCAAGTTTCACTGGGAATTTTCTTTAGGACATCTTGGGACTGATCACAAACTATTTTTGACTGCACAGGGTGGTACATTATTAAGACAGTGCTTGGTGGGATCACTTTATACCAGTGTTAGGAAAGCAGGTTTCAGGATGTGGTAATGTGTAATAAGAATAATTGTGCATATCTGATGTTTGGCATTTTGTTGTGGCAGTGCTGTGTTCTGTTGTTTTTGTGAGCCGCTCTATTTTTTAAATGCATTATTGTATTTTAATGTGTTTTGCACAATAATTGTTGTTTGGTAGGCTAGCTTGACTTTTGTGTTGTACTCCTGTTATATTTTAATTGGTCGGTCATGTTGATTTCTGTGTGATCTTGCGTTGTTTTGCTGTTTACTTTAGATGTGTCAACAAATGCTGGTACATTTCCAGCGAAAAGTAGCACATGACATTAACATTTACTCGGCAAGCGACCATCTACAACTGTCTAAGGTGGTATCCTGAAACCACACCAGCCTTTCAGCAATTTAAGACATCAGTCAACCCAAAACTGTGGCAATTTTTTTTTTTTTAATTAGCACATGAAGTGCTCACCTTATGCCTTACGTCTCTAGTGTTTTTAGTGTGGAGTTTCACACCAGCAGCTTGGTATGAGAGGGTGCAGTTTTGTGAGAAGATGGTAGATAAGCATAGCTTCAGCTCTGAAAGGCTTTATCTGTGACTAACAGGCAACATGCAAGAGGAAGGAAGTTAAAAGCATCTGCAAAGAAACCACCAACACTCTAGTTCCAGAAACGTTTGTGTCTTTCAATGCTTTTGTATTTCTTTTTCGAACACATGTTAATTCGATTGGCATTTGTCATATATGACTTTCAAAGTAGGGAACGTCCAAATAATATATTTTAATGTTCCTTAATGTAAAGTTTAAAAACACACATGCAACCACAAAAACATAACTTCTCATGGGTGTTTCCATAGTTATGTTACAGCACGCTATTTCTATTTTGAGCATTTTACATTTGCTAATTTAGAGCTTGAACAATTTTTGTCAGTTTCAAAATGGTTAAGCAAATCTTGTTGAACTAAACAGAGTCGGGTGTTTTTCTTTGATCTCACGATTTATTTGGAGCTTAACTCAGTTGTAGCCCTGAAATGTCAAAACACATTTTCAACACTCTTGCAATTGACAACGTATGAACGTGTACTACCATTCACATGTTTTTTTGGAAAAATATGGTTTGAAAATACTGGGTATGAAATGTGTATCGAGCTGTTGCGAATCTTGATTTCATTTCTAATAGTAGATAATATGTGTGAGAAATACTTTCTACAACGTATAAATATATTTCAAGTCGTCAAGGTGTGGCCATACAGAGAAACTAGGCTGACAGAATGCTTTCTTTAAAGAGTAACTGACATCTGGTGTGACTTGCAACATTCTTTTATCATGCAGTGGAGAGGACTTTGGGGGTGATTCTGAGCTTGACGGGCGGCGGGAGCCGCCCACCAAGCGGGAACCGCCAGAATACCGCTGCGCGGTCAAAAGACCGCCGCGGTAATTCTGAGTTTCCCGCTGGGCTGGCGGGCGACCGCCAGAAGGCCGCCCGCCAGCCCAGCGGGAAACCCCCTTCCATGAGGATGCCGGCTCCGAATGGAGAACCAGGCTGGTGGTAAGGGGGTCGGAATCCCCCATGGCGGCACTGCCTGCAGCGCCGCCATGGAGGATTCCCCAGGGCAGCGGGAAACCGGCGGGACACCGCCGGTTTCCCGTTTCTGACCGCGGCTGTACCGCCGCGGTCAGAATGCCCATGGATGCACCGCCAGCCTGTTGGCGGTGCATCCGCGGTCCCCGAATGACCCCCATAATTTCTTATAATGCATGGGCGCACCATCTCCCTTCATCAAATTTTATAAAATACTTGGCCTCTTGTTCCTTGATTTGTAAGAGATGATACAGACGTTCATATATACAATAAATATGAAGACAATGATATGAAGATAGAAGCTAAATATGCAGCCTGAAACCTGTTTCAAAACGTTTTTTATTGGTTTATTATATTTTACTGGCAATACTGGGTAACAGAAATCAAATACCATTATGAGAAATGGGTAATGTCATTCCAAGTTTATTTTAATGTGATTCATACGTTATTCTTAATTTACGAGCCGTGCCCCCAAATATTACAACTGATTTGAGCAGGTGCTCTGTATAGGTGAAAAACTCTGCAATCTAAGATTTTCCACATGCCTTGTAATTCCATAGGCGGACAACTATTTTCGAAATTGTATGCCTTTTTCTGACTTCAGCCACTAAGCTTTTTTTCCTTTTTTTAGTGCGACAAAGTATGGTCCAGATTCTTATCACTCCCAGGCTATCAGATTATTTCAGATATTGTCGGAAGCTAAATTGATAATTGCGGAAATGGGCCTCTGTCCCGATGTGAGCTGTGGCTGAGCTCCTACAGAGTTAATATACCAGCTCTTCTGCAAAATCTGTGTGTTGTTAGTCTGTAGGTGGAAAATCAAATTTCCTATTCTACTCCTTATTTCTTATTGTATTATAGCCAGCTTGTGCACTCCCATTGTACATGGTTCCCTTACCCTACTGTTCAGAGATGTTTTTCAGGGGAAACTGTGCATTACTGAAAAAAAATTCATTTATTTTGATCCAAATCGTATAGTTGTCATGGTTTACATCTTTTTATGTGCTCTGATAGTCCTGTGCTGAGTACCTTATAATTTCCGTTCTTGGAGGTAGTAATTCATTTGTTTTTCATATCAGCCCGGTTCCTAATGCCAGAGAGGCATGCTGATTTTGTGGCTGATGGCTGGAAAGATGGAAAGATCACTGTTGGTAAGGTTAAATCAGTAGGTCATCGTGCACTTCATCCTTCTTGGCCATAGAGCACATTCATTCACCATGGGCACCAGTCTCACTAAGCTTATCGTTTACAATTCACTTCTACTTTAGCTACATTTTCAGTCTATTTTGAAATAGATAATTGTCCTAAGTTGCCCCACCCCCAGCGGTATGTAAAGAGCAACATGCCATCCTTTGCAAGCATTTCACTTGGGTGATGACATCTTAAAAACAAATTACCAGGCTAGTTAGCCTGCATCACCAATCTAGTTGTCAACACTGTTGTTGTTTTGTCTTTTTAGCCTTTGTTGTTTAGGGTCAGTATAGCCCTTGATTTCATGTCTAGTTAGCCCACATCACCAATGTAGCGGTCATCACTGCTGTTGCCTTGTCTTTGATTACCAGCTCTACTATTCTTTGTTGTCTCTGTAGCCTGCATCTTTACTGTTGCTTTGTTTGCTGTTTGTCCTTCACCAGCTGCACACTTTCCCACTGTTTCTAATCGCCTGCCTCCAGCCACCCAGTGCTCCTCCCTCCCCCAGGACCTACTCAATGGAAGCCACACCAAAGGCAAGCATGGCTGCGCCTGTCCGTGCCTGGCCCAGGCGCCAAGGGCCAGGAACCCTGGCCCTCATGCCACCCACCAATATTCTGCCAAAGAGCTTCTAGCCCTAGACCCCAAAACAACAACTTCTGCACTGCCTCCCACCAATCAACCAAAGGAACATTCACCTGCCGACGTAGCCATTTCTCCTGCAACACAGGACTGCCTGCGTACACAGAATCCCTAGCCACACCCACCCACCCAGAAGAGCACAAATGGACAGGAACTGCTTCTGATCAATGTCCAATCTCTGTGCAAACATTATTTGGAAATCTGGGACACCGTCACCACCCTCTCCCCCAATGTGATCTTTATCACCAAGACCTAGCTCAGTCCCTCCTCAAACCCTGACATCACCACCGCAACACCAGACGGAAACAAGATGATACCCCGAGGCTGCACTAACAAATGTGGGGGAGGCATCACCATCATTCACAAGGAAGCTTTCCAATGCATCACCAACGAAGACGACTCCACACCAATCATGGAACACCTCAACTTCCAACTTCTAACTGACACCAAGATGACCCTGAGAGACACTCTTGCCTACAGTCCCCTGGACCTTGACCCACTTCCTGCGATGCCATCACCAACTTCATCGCCCCTCTAGATATCAACTCCAAACACTACATCCTACTTCCACTTAGATGACCCCAACAATGCCAACTCCACATTCTCCTTGAGAACATGCGCAACATTGGCTTCACCCAACTGACTCCACATACAAAGCAGGACACACTCTTGACCCAATTTTTACCTCCAGCAACAGAGTCAAGTACACCTACATCACAGAACTCATCTGAACCGTCCACACCATTGTCCACCTCACCATACCCCACGACCAGAGCACCACCACCTAGCCCCACAGTTCCTCTCATTGCAGTTGCAGCAAAGTGATGTAGACCCAGCGGACTCAGGCCCTCAGCACCACCCAACCAGAAGCCACTCCCGACCTAGAGCAGGCCATCCAGAACTTCTACACCTGAATCACCAAATGTGCTGACAGAGTTGCCACTATGAAGCCAACCAAAACCAACAAGAGCAAGCAAAAAAAGAGATGCCCTTATGGACCCCATTGAAAAAGGAGCTAATCACACAAAAAAACTCTTCAACACAGTCAAGGAGTTCTCCTGCCCATCAGCCACAGAGAACACAATTTGCCCTTCTCAAGAACTCTGTTACATCGTAATAGACTATTTGCACAGCAAGATAGTAACCATCGAGAACAACTTCAAACCCAACCCACTGATTTCAACTTCATCAACTTCGGCCCATGCACGGACACCAACCAAAATGCATTTTGCTCAAAGCCTCAAAATCCAGTTTACATGCTGTTAGAAATGGGGTCTTTGGTTGGCTGTCAGGTTACCCCCTGTCCAAGCAAGGACTCTCACTCTAGTCAGAGTAAAAGAGAATCACCCTCAGCTAACCTCTGCTTACCCCTTTGGTAGCTTGGCACGAGCAACAGGCTTAGTTTCAGAGTGCTAGGTGTAAAGTATTTGTACCAACACACTTAGGGGGTCATTCTAACCCTGGCGGTCCAAGACCGCCAGGGCTAAAATGACGGGGGCACCGCCAACAGGCTGGCGGTGCCCCGCTGGGCATTCTGACCGCGGCGGTTTGACCGTGGTCAGAAGTGGAAAACCGGCGGTCTCCTGCCGGTTTTCCGCTGCCCATTTGAATCCCCCATGGCGGCGCAGCTCGCTGCGCCGCCATGGGGGATTCTGACAGCCCATACCGCCATCCTGTTCCTGGCGGTTCGCCCGCCAGGAACAGGATGGCGGTATGGGTTGTTGTGGGGCCCCTGGGGGCCCCTGCAGTGCCCATGCCAATGGCATGGGCACTGCAGGGGCCCCCGTAAGAGGGCCCCACAAAGAATTTCACTGTCTGCATTGCAGACAGTGAAATTCGCGACGGGTGCCACTGCACCCGTCGCACCTTCCCACTCCGCCGGCTCCATTCGGAGCCGGCGTCCTCGTGGGAAGGTTGTTTTACACTGGGCTGACGGGCGGCCTTCTGGCGGTCGCCCGCCAGCCCAGTGTAAAACCCAGAATACCCGCAGCGGTCTAATGACCGCGGTGCGGTATTCTGGAGGGGGGAACTCTGGCGGGCGGCACGCCAGGGTGAGAATCACCCCCTTAGTATTTAAATGAAAACACTACAAAAATACACAGGTTTAGAAAAATAGAAAATATTTATCTAAACAAAACAAGACCAAAATGACAAAAATCCTTAATACACAAGTCAAGTTATCAAACACAACTCTAATGCCGTTAATGTGAAAAGGTACCTTGGGTGCATCAAAAATAACCCCGCACGGGTGAGTGTGCATCAAAAAGGGCTTGCGATGCGTCGATTTCACTCATGAGCGAGACCTTGAATCATTTCTTATTTAGTCGGGTCAGGATGCATCATTTCTTCTCTCCACAGGAGAGCGATGCGTCGATCTGGTCAGCACTCTCGGGTCCGGGCAGGCCTTGCATCGTTTTTACACACGTAGCAGAGTTTGCATCGGAAATCCAGCCGCAAGATGATCTGAAAACCATGCAGCGCGGGTTGCGATCTCACCAGCCTCCATCAGCGATGCTGTGCGTTGTTTCTCCAGCACTGGGCATCGATCTTCCGGTGGCATTGCAGGCGAGCGTCCATTTTCAGCTGCAAAGCCGGCGGCACATTGATTTTTCAGCCGCAGATCGGAGTTGCATCAATCTTTTCCCTGCACGACGATCGGTGCGTGGAGTTTTCACTCTTGGGCTACCAGCTTCTCCTTTCAGGGTCCCAGGAACTGGATGGGCACCACTTCATGCCAACCAGAGCTTGGAGACCGCTTTGATCACAGCCACCAACGACATCAGATCCCTCCTTAACTCAAAGAGACAGCAGTCCTGATTCTCCTCAACCTAACAGCAGCATTCAACACCGTATCGCACTATACCCTCATCACGGTCTCCACAGCTTCGGCAACCAGGGAAACACCCTCAAGTGGATCACTTCCTTTCTTTCAGGGCATTCATAGAGAACCTGCCTGCCTTCCTTCACCTCTGACCCTGAAGAACATCCTCTGCTGCGTTTCTCAAGGATCGTCACTCAGCCTCACCCTGTTCAATACTCACATGACATCGTTAGATCCCAATGACTCAAAATCATATCCCACGCAGATGACACACAACTCAACCTCTCGCTCACCAAAGAACCCTTCACCACTAGAATGAACTTTTGCAATGCCATGACCAGTGTTGCCAACGGGATGAGAACCAACTGCCTTAAACTCAGCTTGGACAAGACTGAAGTACTGATTTTATGGAAAAACACATCCCTCTAGGACAACAGATGGTGGATCTCCAAGCTCATACCGCACATGCAACCTTACCATTATCCTTGACAGCAAACTCACTATGAAGTGCCACATTAACACAGTTGCCTCCTCCTTCTTTCACACCCTCCTCATGCTCCACAAAATCTTTAGATGGATACCCATCAACACCAGAAAGGCTGTCACCCAGGCCATTGTCACCAGCTGGCGGGGCTATGGCAAACCACTCTACTCTGGCACCTCCACTCAACCCCTCAAGAGACTCCAGACCATAAGGAACACAGCAGCCAGACTCGTCTTCGACCTTCCCAAATTAACCCATATCACCCTCCCCCAGAAACCTCCGCTGACTCCCCCATCCAGAAGAGATGGCAGTTCAAGATCCATACATAGGCCTACAAAGCCATACATGCAGGGCTGGCTTTAGGGTGGTGCGACTGCACCAGGTGCTGACCTAGATTGGGGGCACTGACCTCAGAGGGGCGCTATGTTTAGCAATGACTTGCAAAACTTGCGATTTAAAAGCATATGCTGAAAAGTTCTTTCTGCGTCCAGCCTTAACCCCTTCTGTGCCCAGGACGTAATGGTTACGTCCTGAGGCACAGTGCTGCTGTGCCCAGGACGTAACCATTACGTCCTGTGCACAGAGCCCAGAGGGAGCACTCTCGCTCCCTCTGTGGGGTTCCCCCCCACCCCCCCAAGTCAGGGATGGAAGGGGAAGCCCTTCCCCTCCCACCCCCGACCCCCACAACCCCCCCTGTGACGTCAGCGCACGAGCGCGCGCTGATTAGTCACAGGGTCTCCCCCATCGCGCTGGAAGCAGAGCTTCCAGCGCGATTGAAAAATAAATGCTTTTGCATTTCTTTTTCAATCCCATGGGGGAGGCCCCGAGAGGCTTCAAAGGGAAGGAAATGTCTTTCCTTCCCTTTGAAGTCTCTCACAGGTTTCAAAAGCCGGATTGCTTGCAATCCGGCTTTTGAAACCCCACTAGACACCAGGGATTTTTTTTTTTCAGTGAAATTGGCAAAAGGGAGCGACCCCTTGGGCAAGGGTCGCTCCCGGGGGGGGCATTTTTTTAGGAAGGCCTTTTCTGCCCCCTCTGGGGGCAGATTGGCCTATTATTAGGCCGATCTGCCCCCGGGGGGGGCAGAAACCTCTAGGCACCAGGGACCTTTTTTTTTTGTGATGATTTCTTTTTTTTTTTAGGTGGGGAGCGATCCCTTAGGCAAGGGTCGCTCCCCTACGGGGCAATATATATTTAGGCCATTTCTGCCCCCCTTGGGGGCAGATTTGCCTATTTTGATGAGGCCAATCTGCCCCCAAGGGGGGCAGAAACCATTAGACACCAGGGAGTTTGTTTTTGCGCGCGAATTTCACGCAACGGGAGCGACCCCTTTGGCAATGGTCGCTCCCAGGGGGGGCATTTTTTTGGGAAGGCCTTTTCTGCCCCCCCTGGGGACAGATCGGCCTATTATTAGGCCGATCTGCCCCCAGGGGGGGACAGAAACCTCTAGGCACCAGGGATTTTTTTTCTTCTTTTTGTTATGTTTTCTTTTTTTTTAGGTGGGGAGCGACCCCTTAGGCAAGGGTCGCTCCCCTAGGGGGCAAATTATATTTAGGCCATTTCTGCCCCCCTTGGGGGCAGATTGGCCTATTTTGATGAGGCCAATCTGCTCCCAAGGGGGGCAGAAACCATTAGACACCAGGGAGTTTTTTTTTTTGCGTGAATTTCACGCAAGGGGAGCGACCCCTTAGGAAAGGGTCGCTCCCTGGGCGGGGGATTATTTTAGGCCATTTCTGCCCCCCTGGGGGGGGGTAGATCAGCCTATTTTGATTCGGCTGATCTGCCCCCAAGGGGGGCAGAAACCACTAGGCACCAGGGATCTTTTTTTTGCGCCGTCACACAAGGGGAGCGACCTTGTAGTCAAGGGTCGCTCCCGGGAGAGGTGGGGGGTGGGGGGGCCAAATTATTTTAGGCCATCTCTGCCCCCCAATTATTTTTTTTTTTTTAGAGATGGGGAGCGACCCATCAGACAAGGGTCGCTCCCCTGGGGGGCAAACTGTGTTTAGACCATTTCTGCCCCCCTTGGGGGCAGATTGGTCGATTTTAGGTCAATCTGCCCCAAGGGGGCAGAAACCACTAGGCACCGGGAATTTGTTTTTTGGCGCCAATGTCACGCAGGGGTAGCGACCCCGTATGCAAGGGTCGCACCTGGGCAGGGGGGGTTTGGGGGGGTGGGGGGTAAAATTTATTTTAGGGCATTTCCCCCCCCCTGGGGCCGGCTGAGCTAGAGGCCAAAATCCACATGTAGGCACTTTGCAAAAAACACCTCTGTTTTCTGTGAAAAAATATGTTGTGTCCACGTTGTGTTTTGGGCCATTTCCTTTCGTGGGCGCTAGGCCTACCCACAAAAGTGAGGTACCATTTTTATGGAGAGACTTAGGGGAACGCTGGGTGGAAGGAAATTTGTGGCTCCTCTCAGATTCCAGAACTTTCTGTCACCGAAATGAGAGGAAAAAGTGTTTTTTGGCCAGATTTTGATGTTTGCAAAGGATTCTGGGTAACAGAAGCTGATCAGAGCCCCGCAAATCACCCCATCTTGGATTCCCCTAGGTCTCTAGTTTTCAAAAATGCGCTGGTTTGCTAGGTTTCCCCAGGTGCCGGCTGAGCTAGAGGCCAAAATCCACACGTAGGCACTGTTTTCTATGAAAAAATGTGATGTGTCCACGTTGTGTTTTGGGCCATTTCCTGTCGCGAGCGCTAGGCCTACCCACACAAGTGAGGTATCATTTTTATCGGGAGATGTGGGGGAACGCTGGGTGGAAGGAAATTTGTGGCTCCTCTCAGATTCCAGAACTTTCTGCCACAGAAATGTGATGAACATGTGTTTTTTTAGCCAAATTTTGAGGTTTGCAAAGGATTCTGGGTAACAGAACCTGGTCCCAGCCACACAAGTCACCCCATCTTGGATTCCCCTAGGTCTCCAGTTTTCAGAACTGCACAGGTTTGGTAGGTTTCCCTAGGTGGCGGCTGAGCTACAGGCCATAATCCACAGGTAGGCACTTTGCTAAAAACAGGTCTGTTTTCTGTGATGTGTCCACGTTGCGCTTTGGGGCGTTTCCTGTCGCGGGCGCTAGGCCTACCCACACAAGTGAGGTATCACTTTTATCGGGAGACGTGGGGGAACGCTGGGTGGAAGGAAATTTGTGGCTCCTCTCAGAGTCCAGAACTTTCTGCCACAGAAATGTGAGGAACATGTGTTTTTTT
The DNA here is from genome assembly GCF_031143425.1 of Pleurodeles waltl. Lineage (NCBI taxonomy): Eukaryota > Metazoa > Chordata > Amphibia > Caudata > Salamandridae > Pleurodeles > Pleurodeles waltl. Next base: position 163,905,399 of record NC_090450.1, on the reverse strand, counting down.
TGCCAAATTTTGAGGTTTGCAAAGGATTCTGGGTAACAGAACCTGGTCCCAGCCACACAAGTCACCACATCTTGGATTCCCCTAGGTCTCTAGTTTTCAGAAATGCACAGGTTTGGTAGGTGTCCCTAGGTGGCGGCTGAGCTACAGGCCAAAATCCACAGGTAGGCACTTTGCTAAAAACATGTCTGTTTTCTGTGATGTGTCCATGTTGCGCTTTGGGGCGTTTCCTGTCGCGGGCAATAGGCCTACCCACACAAGTGAGGTATCACTTTTATCGGGAGACGTGGGGGAACGCTGGCTGGAAGGAAATTTGTGGCTCCTCTCAGAGTCCAGAACTTTCTGCCACAGAAATGTGAGGAACATGTGTTTTTTTAGCCACATTTTGAGGTTTGCAAAGGATTCTGGGTAACAGAACCTGGTCCCAGCCACACAAGTCACCCCATCTTGGATTCCCCTAGGTCTCTAGTTTTCAGAAATGCACAGGTTTGGTAGGTTTCCCTAGGTGGCGGCTGAGCTACAGGCCAAAATCTACAGGTAGGCACTTTGCAAAAAACACCTCTGTTTTCCTTCAAAAATTTGGTTGTGTCCACGTTGCGCTTTGGGGCGTTTCCTGTCGTGGGCGCTAGGCCTACCCACACAAGTGAGGTATCATTTTTATCGGGAGACGTGGGGGAACGCTGGGTGGAAGGAAATTTGTGGCTCCTCTCAGATTCCAGAACTTTCTGCCACAGAAATGTGAGGAACATGTGTTTTTTTAGCCAAATTTTGAGGTTTGCAAAGGATTCTGGGTAACAGAACCTGGTCCCAGCCACACAAGTCACCACATCTTGGATTCCCCTAGGTCTCTAGTTTTCAGAAATGCACAGGTTTGGTAGGTTTCCCTAGGTGGCGGCTGAGCTACAGGCCAAAATCCACAGGTAGGCACTTTGCTAAAAACAGGTCTGTTTTCTGTGATGTGTCCACGTTGCGCTTTGGGGCGTTTCCTGTCGCGGGCGCTAGGCCTACCCACACAAGTGAGGTATCACTTTTATCGGGAGACGTGGGGGAACGCTGGGTGGAAGGAAATTTGTGGCTCCTCTCAGAGTCCAGAACTTTCTGCCACAGAAATGTGAGGAACATGTGTTTTTTTTGCCAAATTTTGAGGTTTGCAAAGGATTCTGGGTAACAGAACCTGGTCCCAGCCACACAAGTCACCACATCTTGGATTCCCCTAGGTCTCTAGTTTTCAGAAATGCACAGGTTTGGTAGGTGTCCCTAGGTGGCGGCTGAGCTACAGGCCAAAATCCACAGGTAGGCACTTTGCTAAAAACATGTCTGTTTTCTGTGATGTGTCCATGTTGCGCTTTGGGGCGTTTCCTGTCGCGGGCAATAGGCCTACCCACACAAGTGAGGTATCACTTTTATCGGGAGACGTGGGGGAACGCTGGCTGGAAGGAAATTTGTGGCTCCTCTCAGAGTCCAGAACTTTCTGCCACAGAAATGTGAGGAACATGTGTTTTTTTAGCCACATTTTGAGGTTTGCAAAGGATTCTGGGTAACAGAACCTGGTCCCAGCCACACAAGTCACCCCATCTTGGATTCCCCTAGGTCTCTAGTTTTCAGAAATGCACAGGTTTGGTAGGTTTCCCTAGGTGGCGGCTGAGCTACAGGCCAAAATCTACAGGTAGGCACTTTGCAAAAAACACCTCTGTTTTCCTTCAAAAATTTGGTTGTGTCCACGTTGCGCTTTGGGGCGTTTCCTGTCGTGGGCGCTAGGCCTACCCACACAAGTGAGGTATCATTTTTATCGGGAGACGTGGGGGAACGCTGGGTGGAAGGAAATTTGTGGCTCCTCTCAGATTCCAGAACTTTCTGCCACAGAAATGTGAGGAACATGTGTTTTTTTAGCCAAATTTTGAGGTTTGCAAAGGATTCTGGGTAACAGAACCTGGTCCCAGCCACACAAGTCACCACATCTTGGATTCCCCTAGGTCTCTAGTTTTCAGAAATGCACAGGTTTGGTAGGTTTCCCTAGGTGGCGGCTGAGCTACAGGCCAAAATCCACAGGTAGGCACTTTGCTAAAAACAGGTCTGTTTTCTGTGATGTGTCCACGTTGCGCTTTGGGGCGTTTCCTGTCGCGGGCGCTAGGCCTACCCACACAAGTGAGGTATCACTTTTATCGGGAGACGTGGGGGAACGCTGGGTGGAAGGAAATTTGTGGCTCCTCTCAGAGTCCAGAACTTTCTGCCACAGAAATGTGAGGAACATGTGTTTTTTTAGCCAAATTGTGAGGTTTGCAAAGGATTCTGGGTAACAGAACCTGGTCCCAGCCACACAAGTCACCACATCTTGGATTCCCCTAGGTCTCTAGTTTTCAGAAATGCACAGGTTTGGTAGGTTTCCCTAGGTGGCGGCTGAGCTACAGGCCAAAATCCACAGGTAGGCACTTTGCTAAAAACAGGTCTGTTTTCTGTGATGTGTCCATATTGCGCTTTGGGGCGTTTCCTGTCGCGGGCGCTAGGCCTACCCACACAAGTGAGGTATCACTTTTATCGGGAGACGTGGGGGAACGCTGGGTGGAAGGAAATTTGTGGCTCCTCTCAGAGTCCAGAACTATCTGCCACAGAAATGTGAGGAACATGTGTTTTTTTAGCCACATTTTGAGGTTTGCAAAGGATTCTGGGTAACAGAACCTGGTCCCAGACACACAAGTCACCCCATCTTGGATTCCCCTAGGTCTCTAGTTTTCAGAAATGCACAGGTTTGGTAGGTTTCCCTAGGTGGCGGCTGAGCTAAAGGCCAAAATCTACAGGTAGGCACTTTGCTAAAAACAGGTCTGTTTTCTGTGATGTGTCCACGTTGTGTTTTGGGGCGTATCCTGTCGCGGGCGCTAGGCCTACCCACACAAGTGAGGTATCATTTTTATCGGGAGACTTGGGGGAACATAGAATAGCAAAACAAGTGTTATTGCCCCTTGTCTTTCTCTACATTTTTCCCTTCCAAATGTAAGACAGTGTGTAAAAAAGACATCTATTTGAGAAATGCCCTGTAATTCACATGCTAGTATGGGCACCCTGGAATTCAGAGATGTGCAAATAACCATTGCTTCTCAACACCTTATCTTGTGCCCATTTTGGAAATACAAAGGTTTTCTTGATAGCTATTTTTTACTCTTTATATTTCAGCAAATGAATTGCTGTATACCCGGCATAGAATGAAAACCCACTGCAGGGTGCAGGTCATTTATTGGCTCTGGGTACCTAGAGTTCTTGATGAACCTACAAGCCCTATATATCCCCGCAACCAGAAGAGTCCAGCAGACGTAACGTATATTGCTTTCGAAAATCTGACATTGCAGGAAAAAATTACAGAGTAAAACTTAGAGAAAAATGGATGTTTTTTTCACCTCAATTTCAATATTTTTCTTTTTCAGTTGTTATTTTCTGTAGGAAACCCTTGTAGGATCTACACAAATTACCCCTTGCTGAATTCAGAATTTTGTCTACTTTTCAGAAATGTTGCGGTTTCTGGGATCCAGCATTGGTTTCATACCCATTTCTGTCACTGACTGGAAGGAGGCTGAAAGCACAAAAAATCGTAAAAATGGGGTATGTCCCAGTAAAATGCCAAAATTGTGTTGAAAAATTGGGTTTTCTGATTCAAGTCTGCCTGTTCCTGAAAGCTGGGAAGCTGGTGATTTTATCACCGCAAACCCTTTGTTGATGCCCTTTTCAGGGGAAAAACCACAAGCCTTCTTCTGCAGCCCATTTTCCCAATTTTTTTAAAAAAAACGAAATTTTCACTGTTTTTTGGCAAATTTCTTGGCCTCCTTCTGGGGAACCCACAAAGTCTGGGTACCTCTAGAATCCCTAGGATGTTGGAAAAAAAGGACGCAAATTTGGCGTGGGTAGCTTACGTGAACAAAAAGTTATGAGGGCCTAAGCGCGAACTGCTCCAAATAGCCAAAAAAAGGCTCGGCACAGGAGGGGGAAAAGGCCTGGCAGCGAAGGGGTTAAGGAAACAATTAAAATGTCAAGATACTGCTTGTGATTCATTTTCCTGCTAGGAAGAGACATGGGAGTTTAGTCTAGCGGCAGCTTTGACTCGCCATAAAGTAGGGTAGAGGGTTAATATGCCTGCTGCAAAGAACAGAATTATATTTTATGTGGATGGCTGAGTGAATAGGTAAAGCCAACCTTTATGAGCACTTTAAAACAAATGAATGTATGTGAAAGGCGGCTGTGGAGAGATATGGGGCACGTTTTCAGGGTGGTATTTAGTGAATCCGAGGAGGTGGTCGTGGGGAGTGCCAAAAAAGACTGTCTCACATGGTGCCACCAGCGCTAACACATCAACCACCGCATGACCTTCCATCAACCCACCTGACATCTGAGATCATCCTCCCTGGCCCTCGCACCCCACTGCCTACGTCGCAGCCACAGCAGTGGTCATTCCTTCTCCTACATCACTGTCAGGACCTGTCTCCTACAAATAGCACCCTCCCTGGTGGACTTCAGAAGAAGACTCAAGACCTGGCTGTTCAACTGAGACCTTCATAACCTCCGTGCCCAGATACCCACAAGGTGATAGTGTTGCGCTATAAAAATACTGATTGGTTGATTGATTGATTGATTGAATTTACAAACGATTTACAAAGCCATCAGGGATCTGAATATTAGTAAACCCTGGTTCACATTTTATGCTACTCCAGGACTTTATCAGCCTAGCTAATGATTTGAAATTCACCTGTATGATCAATGTTTGTGATTCAAACTTACAGACCATTTCTAGTCTCAGTTTCCAAGGTGCTGTCATCTTGTATTTGAAATTTGTTGCCCATTAAATAGACCCTTTTTAGCTTCCAGATATTTTTTGAAGTTGAGTAGATTGACAAAAGGATTGGAAATTAGGCAGAGCAAGGCCTCACCTTCAGAGTAATGAATGTAGGGGCAGATTTACAAGAACGTAGTGCATCGGCCGATTGGGCCAGTTTTCTTGCATCCCCAAACTGCCAGCTAATGATACCATGGTTGTGCCATATATATAATATAGCGCACCATGGCAGTCGTTAAAACAGTAGCGTCCAAATTGTACACATTTGTGGCGCTTTGCTGCACTAGGGTTAAAAGTTTTGTCGCTAGTGCAGCAAAGCACAGGGAGGCCCATAGGTTTCTGTGGGTGCATCATTTTAACACCTGCCTAAGGCAGGCATTAAATATGAGGGACAAAATGGTGCTATGAAATGTTGTAAATTTCACTGCACCATTTGTTCAGACCTCACTGCATGGGAACGCCCCCCTTGTATTAATTATGCTTGGATCAGGGATAATGTGGCACAAAGTGGTGCATGCATTGCATAATTTTGTATCTATGGTGTGGGGAAAGGGCCTCCTTAATCCAACATTAGCTTAAAAAATGAAGCTAATGTGGCACAAGGAGGTACAAGGAGCTTGTAAATGTGCCCCTTAATTTCCAGTAGCCGGTCCATGAAGCGTTATGGTGTCATATAAGATGTGATCTATAGTGGAAGAGCCTTAGGCAAAAATTACAATCTGGGTAAAATATTCTAAGTTAGTTACCCCAATGATGTCAGCAGGAGATAAGATATCTCATTAGCATTGCATCAGTAGTTTATTTCATTTTTCTTCATATAAATATTATTCTGATAAATGGGTCTGTCATAATTAACCTTGCTGTCTCATCTGCACTAAGGGCTTTAACGCTTTTGACATGTCACTTGCCCACCTTGATATAGTATTCTATATACTGGCTGGACGTGATCATCTCCTTGAAATATTTCACAAATGAAGGTGTCACATTGGCAGTTTATAATATTGCATCATCTGCGCACATTGTGTTCTTAGCATGGAAGGCCTCCCAACCTAGCTCCCTTACAACTAGATTGACCTCCACCTATGTAGCACAGTAGTCTAAGAAAGGCACTTCATCCAAAGGGAGATATGAAATGTTTATCCTATGCAAATACACTTTTATTTTGCTGTAAATTTAATGTTTTCAGAAGAGGAGAGATGAGTACAATAACTGCTAAAAGCCTGGAATACATTCGGTGGCTCACTGATTTTCCTAACCCAATATCCTGCAGCTCGACAAGAGCTTTGAACGTTGTTTCCCGTCCTTCTGTCATGTTAAACCTGACTGTTTTACTTTCAAAAACATTATTTGGTCCTGACTACTTCCTTTTCTACAATTCACTCCTGAGTAAACGCCATTGGCACCTGTTAGAAATGGGGTTTCTGGTTGGCCAGGGTATGCACCTAAGCCAGGCAGAAACCACCCTCTGTAGTGAGGGCAAGGGAGTTACACATCCAAGATAACCCCTGCTCACCCTCTTGGTAGCTTGGCAAGAGCAGTCAGGCCTAACCCAGAGGCAATGTGTAAAGTGTTTGCACAACACACACAACACATGTAACGCAAGATGTACACCACAAAGTAAACACAACACTGAGCTATGTGAAAATAAACTGTATTGGCCAAATCATAATTAGACCAACATTACACGTCAGTAATAACCTGCTATCTTAGCAGTTGTCAGAACGTTACACAAGTTACTAATACTCTGCAAGAATAAGCAGTTGTCACATTAGAATACATAAGTACTCAGGATTCTGCAACATAAGCAGTAGTCAGGAATTACAGTGAAGAAATCCATGTACTTGGCATGAATACCTCATAAATACCCATAAAAGTAACATCTGAGAACGTATCACAAGTCATAAAATACATATCAGCATGTCATGCCCATAAAAGGAACATCAGCACACATGTGCAGCTTCATAGAAGTGGGTAGGTAACATATAAACCACCCATGGTCCTTACTAAGCTCACAGGGCAAATATATCCCCAAAAGTACCTGGTTTTATGACGAAAAGGCACTCCTAGTGCCTAGAAGATGAGCATGGGGGCCCCTGGTGCTCCTATACATGAAATGGGGGCCACCTGGTGCTCCAGAGGGAGAGGGGCAGTCTGCACCCTCTCTATTGCTGGAAACAGGCTCTTCCTGGGGCCCGTGACCTCCTTGGGGGCCTCCATTGGCCTTCACACGCCCTCCAACAAAGGTGGGGGCCAGGCAAGCCCAACAAAAGAAATGGGGGTGAGAGGACCCATTCTTAAAGGATAATGCCCAGTTTCAAAATAGGAGCATCCTGCTCCTATGGCAGTGAACGGGGGTAGGAGGGGACGTTCCCCTTGCCTCCCCCGAGTCCTGCTCCTTTTGTTCCCGGGCCGCTGCAGTGATTCCGGTCAGGAATAGAGGGCGGTTGGTGCTCCAGGGGCACTCTATGGAGCAGACCGTGCCCCGGGGGTACCGATAGGAGCACGCTTGCTCCGATTACCTTTTTCTTGTGCCCCGGAGGCCCTGGAGGGTGTGCAATGCTCGTGCGTTTGCGAAGAAAGATGCCCAGATAGCAGCAGTGATCAGACGGCAAACAAGGGGTACTTTTCAAAGCGCTAGGGCCATACCTGTAGCCCGGGTTGCGGTGGTGATTATCCAGCAAGCAAGGAGCGCTTTTCAAAGTGCTAGGGGGCCAAATATAAAGTAAAGCACTTTCCAAAGTGCTGCCCTCAGCAACCAATGAAGTTGGAGCACTCCTCGTGCTCTAGATAATTACAGGGGACAGGGGCCACAGCACCCTGCTCCTGGAGACAGAGGGGAGGGTAGCACAGGGTTACCAGGCCACAACACAGGCCAGCACAAGGGATACATATAGTGGCAGTGCCTCCTACTGACCAGGCAGGTCACAGGTCAACACAGCAGCAGCAGTCCAAGGTGGTCCTGGTGAGTCTATTCAGCAGCGTCCTGTGTCCAGTTCCAAGTCCCAAGAATGTCTAAATTGTTGGGAAAATTCCCCTGTACTTATACTAACTTTACAGTGGACCTTAGGGTGACTGACATGTAGAAAACGTGGAGTTCTGGGCCTGGAAAGTAAATTTAGATGACAGGTCCCTGTGGCAGAAAAATGCGCACACAGGCCTGAGATAGGTTTTACAGGCTACTTCAGTGGGTGGCACAAGCAGCGCTGCAGGTCCACTATTAGCATTTAATTTACAGGCCCTGGTTATAGGGTTACCACTTTACAAGGGACTTACAGGTAAATTAAATATGGCAATTAGGTATAAGCCAATCATACCAATTGTACAAGGGAGAGCACGTGCTCTTTAGCTCTGGTTAGCAGTGAAAAAGTGCTCAGAGTCATAACGTCAGCCAACAAAGATCAGAAAAATAAGGAGGCAAAAGGCAAAAAGTCTGGGGAATGATCCTGTAAGAGGGCCAGGTCCAACAGCACCTATGTAAACTCTGGATTTAATAGACAGCATCTACTTCATGATTCCAAGTTTTGCTTGTTTTGGTGCTGCTAATAATTTAGGGGATTATGGCCAAGGTAAAATCACACGTGTAGATTTACTCACTACTGCATCTAGATGTAACTACTACTAAGTGTAGACTTACATGGGCTTCTGGTCCCTCATAAAAGAGGGTGGAGTCTTCTAGAACGTAATTTAGGAGTGTAAAGTTACTATCTGTAGCATTTCACACATAGATGTAGGGAGATCTCCACCGCCTGGGTGAAAATCTCCCCATAGTACAGTAAGGAGAACAAAATACAATTTAAGAATTATTTTAACAAATTATCAATATTTTAATGAAAAATGAAAATATTATTTGTCTTAAAATAATTATAATTATTAATCTGTAACTAAAAAAATTAATGGTACAGCACGCAACTGAACCTGACACATCTCTGTCCTTCTGGGACCTTGTCTTGGGACTTCCACACAGTCCTTTCTCCTATTCTTAACTGTTCACAAATGTTCAAGTAATTTGCTGTTCCTTTGTGTGGTTCAGAGGAAACATAGTTACCAGTGTTTATAAAGCAAAATGTGCCATGATAGTGCATGTTTGAAAGAAGCTGTCAATTCATGTGTGTTATTCTTTTCTGCCTTAAATAATGGATGGGTATTTATGTTACCCAAAGTCTTATGCTTGATATTCAGTTCACATGATTTCACGAGTGCTGGACTTGGCCCTTTCTGCAGAGTCATCCCGAAACTTTTTGCCTTCACACTCCTGTTTTCTGAACACTTTTTTGTTGGCTTTTGGGGCTCTGCACACTATACCATTGCTAACCAGTGATAAAGAGCTCAAACTCTCTTCTTCAAACATGGTAACATTGTAACATTGTAACACTGACTTATGCCGAATTGGCACATTGGATTTTCTTGTAAGTCCCTAGTAAAGTGCTACTAGATGTACCCAAGGCTTGTAAATTAAATGCAACTGATGGGCCTGCAGTACATTGTGGGTCATGCACTTAAGTTGCCATTTAAACGTGTCTCAAGCCTGCCACTGCAGCCTGTGCGTGCAGTTTTAAAATGCCATTTCAACCTGCCAACATAGACCCTTGCCCAGGCCTGAACCTTCACTTTAATAATAATAAATTATCTCTAGTGTAGGCTCTAAACAACTGCTAGGGCAAGGAGTAGTGTATTTAAAATGCTAGAGATGTACTTTAAAGTTTTACATGTCTTGGTTGTGAAGAACCCTTAAACCAGTGTTTCACTACTGCAAGTCATACCTCTCCTGTAGAATAACTTTGTTTTTCCTTATTACATTGCTATACACTGGTAACTTTCACATTGGAATAGACAGACAATTACATTTGATGTCTTAATAATTGTAATTCGAAGACCCCTTTAATGGTAAAGTCAGATTTTAGGTAATTTATTTGCAAATGCCACTTTTAGAAAGTAGGCATATTTCTTGTCCCTACCATTTGGTGCCTTCTGCTTGTATCCTGGGTCACAAGATTAGGTGTAACTGCCGGTTGTTTTTTCTGTATTGCTCCCAGCCAGTAAGACAAAGGGGAGGGAAGCTGGGTGTTGGTAGAATGGGCGACTCTGACTTAACCAGGAGGAAGAGCTGTCACCTGCCACACTTGGAAATCTTGAAAGCTTTACCTGAGCGCTCTCATAAAGGGTTTGACACTGATATTTTGTGACTCCAGGCAAGCTAGGTCAGGGGCAAGCTGTCTGGAAATTCCAAGCACATCTGGGAGGTGGAAAACTCTAGAACTATCTCCTACTTTTAAGTGGGCACTAGGTATAAATAGTGGACCTCAGACCCTAAATCTTCCGTACACATGTGGACCTTTGGAAAAATCAGAAGGACTGCTCTTCTGCTTTGTTGCATGAAGGACTGCCACTCTGCTGCCTGCAGTGCTGCCCTGCTATCCTCCTGCCTAAGTGAGGACTTGACCTGTAACTTGAACTCAGGACCATCAGGATAACTTCAAGGGCTAGTTGTCTAGCCTCCTGATCACAGCATCTATCTTCAACCCAGCACCTGGACACTGCTAGCTATGAGTCCTGCCCTCCCATGTGGTGCCATCCCAATCCTGGCCCTTGGAAGTGGGCCTCAATGTGCTCTGCGCGCCCAGCTGTGGACCCCATCGGAACCAACACCAAGCACCATGAAGCAATGCAAAACCCCAGAAAGCTAGTGATGCAAAGGACCATAAACTGAGGCCAGACAAAGAGAAGCTTAGCAGAGCAAGTCTGTGCAGACCGTGCAGCAGGATTTAAGGTACTTTGTTCAACTGATCTAACTGGGTCCCTTTGGCCGGCCCACACTCCGTCATGATTGGCCTAAACTTATGACTTTGCCCCAGACTGGAGTAACCAGATAACTAGGTGTGGGTAGAAGTTTTAACTCCACTGGTGGAATTGGAGGAATTTACTAATTGCCCATTACTCATGCAACAAGGAATTACTAACAGATTCCACCATTCTGCTGGTGGAATTAAAAATCAGCATTTCCTGCTGAGGGAGTGCAGTAGCTCACCTCCTCAGGGTGAAATTGTTTCCCGTTGAGGAGGATTGAATCCCCGGGATTCCTCCTCTGGTGGGAGGAGCCTGTCTCGTCAGTAATGAACTTTTCACCTTCTGCTCCCTCACAATTATTAATCAAAGCCCAGTACCTGATTTGCTGGCTAGTAAAAACATGCCTCTCAGTCTCTAATCTCTATGATGATCTTCTATATCCCCTCCTCCTCGACTGCTTTCTCCCCCATCTGCTGAGACCTTCTCCTGGCTAAGAGAGGAGGCAAGCTTCAGTGCCTGTACAGCAGCTCGGATGACGGTGGCTGCAGGTGAATTTGCTAGGCATTCAGAGTTTCCTACTTTGGAGCTTGAACAGTTGGTGTCCGCACCTGCACCCCTCGAGACCTCACATGATGGTAACACCCGCAGGTGCACCTGCTTTTCCAAGGTATGCTCAGGGGTGCTGGATCATCCGAGTGACAGCTTTAGTCATCAGTATTCAGGGCTCCTGTCATTCATCCATGTTCTGTTGCCATCAGCTGTGTGCGCTTTGCCAGCCTTGAGCATCTTGTGTGCCTGCACCCTCACAGGTTACTTCGACGTCATTGGAGGTAGTATTAACTTTTAGCTATGATCTGCAGCCATGCCAACTTGTGGTTATTACCTTGCAAGTTCATGAAGCCAGATGGACATATGTAACAGAGCTTGAGCTACAGCTGGGTGATAGTCGGAGGAGCAAGGCACAGGGGGGTGCATGTGTAAGGGGCAGCTTTGAGTTACAATGGAGCCTTTTAGAACATTTGCTGCCTATCATTGTACCTGGTGACATGTTGTTGAATATACATAAAGTGTTTCTGTGCTGCCGCACAGTGCGGTTCCTGCGTTCTCTCCCTGGGGTGGTTTGATGTCCACTGCCTTTGATGTATGGATGCCGGAGCACTGCTGGGACGGCAGGGATCATCACCCTTCGGTGTGTGCCTAGCGTTTAGAGTGCTCTGCTGTGTATTTTCTGGTGTGGCTGCGAGGTGCAGTGTGCACAGTGTGTGTGTGTTGTCATCATTCCAGGCATGGATGGCAAGGCGCTCAATGATGGCAGTGGCTGGTACGCATTGTCTCCTCTACTGGGCGACACAGACCTGAGCCCACCAGAAAATCCTTGCTCCTGGGTGAATTAATGTGTGTCTTATTTGCGCTTGTGTTTTGTTACTTTACTATGACAAGGCAAGAACTTTGTAGCATCAATGTATATATGGATACATGCCCTGACTGCACCAAAAACACTTTGAAGCAATGTATATATATATTATACATGCCCACTCTCTACCACTCTGCCCCTCCACATAATTCCACGAAATTCCATGGACTTTAAATGGATTTCCACAGAATTCCATGGAGTGAAAATCCATCAATTCCGCCCAGGCTTACAGATAACCACAGTTAGCACTTTGTGCTTTTATGCACTATTTCTACTTAAATGTTTAAAATGTCATATCTCCAGTTCTACTGATTGGATTCGTATCCTTTTTGTTTTCTATTTTAGTTACATTTTTCTCTATTCTCCTAAATTGGTGTGCACATTTTCTTGTGTGGCTTTTCACTAAATTACTGTTTGAAGTGCACCATAAATATTTTACACATTGCATTTAAGTTAAGGCTGACTGTTTTTGTGCCATGTTACCAAGTGTAAAACACATGTTAATTAGAAGTTTCTTGTGACTTCACCCTGACCGGAATTATGGTTGTTGCTTGAGTATGGTTTCACCACCCTCAACTAGTATCCCAATTTCCTACAAAGGGCCACACATGTTTCTTGTCTTTTTCCCACTGCCTTCTGACACTTGTTGTTTTATTCATTTAGGTTATCTTGAACGTTATTCATTTTGCTCCATGATTTTATACATTTCTCTTCCCACTTTTCCATTGCTGTTTGCCTGAATATCAGAAATAAGTCATTGATTAGCAGAAATACCTGCCCATAGTTTGATGGTAGAAAAGAAATATATAAATATATATATTGCCACAAGCAGTAAGCTTTTTCCAGAGAAATATACAATTGGTTCAAGCAGTACCAAACAAACTTGTATTAAAGACAGGAACAATATAAAACTCCTGAACTAATTTAGAAAATCACGACCTAGATAATAAGCAAAATGACACAAGAATGATTAACATAGGATTATTGACACCAGAGATATGACCTTTGTAAAAATGTAGTTAAAAAATGGACATATGAACAAAGGTGTTATAAAAGTATATTTTAGTCTATCAGCATTATCAAAAGCAGCCACAGAAAGTCCCTCTTGCATTATAGACTTGGTGCCTCATTATGAGTTTGGGGGTCAGACCAGCTGACTTCCAAACTCACGGGGAGGGCGCCACCGGCATACCAGTGGTGTCCCCCCTAAATGTATTACAATGTTCCTGCTGGGCTGACTGGTGGGATTATTGTATTACGTGTTCCTGCCAGCCACAGTGCTATGATATTGGCCTTGGTTCCTTTAAGGGATCCAAGGCCAATACCATAGCACACAGACACCATCGAAATGCGCACTGTCTGCAAAGCAGACAGTGTGCATTCCAATGGTGCTTGACAAGAGGGCCCCTGCTCTGTCAATGCCATGGGCAGTGCAAGAGCCCCACTGTGGCTCCCGGCACTGGCTTTCCATTAGCCTTTCCAATGGCGGGGTCTCTGCCATGGAAACGTTTGAGGAAAGCTGAGTTGTAATGAACACGGCAGCGCTGAGTTCACTGCTGCAGTGGCTGAGTACAATTCAGACCACTATCAGCCCATTTGGGAACCATGCTCCAGGTGTGGATGGTGGTCCCCTGGTGGTTCTGCCCTCCAGGGTTGTAATGTGGCAATCAGACCACCTGGAGTGTGGTGGTCCAACCGTCACTGTATGTATGGTGGTCTTCAGACTGCCACACTCGTAAAGGAGCCCTAAAACATGGAAATATTACAAGCAACCTGTTCTGCCATATAGTGAATGGTAGGACAGGGAAAGAGTCGATTTGAATTTCACAATGCCTTTCTCAAATGCCTTTCAACGTTCTGGCTTTCTTCTCAAGTCATTCTGCTATAGCTACAAGGATGGGACAGGCCTCTCTGCTTCCTATTACAACCAAGGGTCTCTATTTTTGAAGGTTACTGAAAAGTTATTTCTAGTCTTTCCCACAGCTCTGATGCTTCCAGCGTAGGTTCCATAGCCCAGGTCTATCACCAGCCAGGGCTCACAAAACAGTCCAATGCAATTAATTGCTGACTAGGCGGCAGGTGCTACAGCAGAAGATTGGGCACTCAATCGGACTCCTGTGTCCCTGAGCCAGTGCAACAGGCCAGTCAATTGCTTTTTGTAGAGAACTTTGAGTTTCTGGGTTAGGATGGTGAGCAGCCAGCACTTTAAAATTCCTCACAGTCAGGTCAGGTAGCATTTTTCCTTCTTCTGTTAAGTTGTCAAGGTCAACAAGTATTCTGATGAGCCGGTGTGATGTGCCATTTGATGTGCCATTTGAATCCAGTGTACCAGCTATTGACTGGTAACATTCTATGGGAATTTCATTGCAGAGTTACCACCATCAGGCATCACTCTAGAGCATACCCTTACCTTGAATGCCTGCAACTATCCCAGAAGCCTTAGTCTAAAATGGCTGCTTTTAGGCTCTCCTCTCCAGTGCTCATAGTTTCTTTCCAGGTTCATCCCAATGGGCAATGTGGGAAGAGGTATAATGCTGGAAATAGTGACAGGTGACTTAAGGGGATCCCCAGATGAAAGGCTCCTGTCACCTAAGACTCCTTTCCCATAACCAAGTAAAAAAACAGGCCTCAGCATGTGTCTTTGGTTGGACTTACTGGAAGATGAGGTGTTGAAACCTCATCAAGGCTTGGTCACGTTCAGTAGGGAAGCCACTCATAATTGAATTAGTTACTTAATGAGCTTCCAGTCAGTTCTTTTATTTTTAAATGTATATTTTCAATTAAGTTATCTAAAACTCTTTCTACAGAATTGAACTATATTGTTGGCAAGCATTTGTAAGGAAACATGAACCAAGTTCCTAGTATTTTCCATGCTAAACTTGTAAAAATAAACTTTAACTTGGATCAGGCCTCTCCATTGAAAAAATCAATTTTACCTATTCACTGTAAGAACATATATTTCCTTAGGACTTAGCATGTCCACCTTTATGTGGGCTGCAGGGCACTCTGAGGATCTGATTAAGAGCTGGGTGTTAAATTTTAATCCATGTGCAAAGTTTCGACAGGGATTGTAATGGAGAGCTGTGTGATAATTATCGCAACCTTCCTCTCAGTTTTCCCCTGACAGATTTCAGCAGGTGAAGCACAAGAAGCTTGCCAAAATTAATGCCAACACGGTAATTATAAATACTTCAGGTAACGGTATTTGCAAGGTGTTATAAATACCTTATTCTATTGTTCTCAGTTCATAATCAGGGCCTGAATTATCAGGATACAATGGCGAACAGGATCACTGACACAATATAATTGCAAGGAATATTACTGTCAAAAATATCAGAAAGAAAAAAATATTACCATAATATAGTGATCCTATACTTTAATGGTGTACAATATCAGAAAACATATTGATGACACTAATATCATGAAAAAATAGACAATATTATCGATTTTTAATATAAACAGTTTAAAGTAGTAAATGTTAAATATTTTATTACATAATTTTAATATAAAGTAAATTACATATATTCCACTAGTATGTAATACCATAAATATATACATATATACACAGATAGTGTAATATAATTAAATCAAAATATTCTACATTAAACGAATTTTAATTTTGTAAATGTATAAGAATATATAATTATCAATATATATTCGAAGTAATACATTTAAAAATATTACATTTTTATAACATTTAAACTAATTATTTAGACTATATATATGCATATAAGGCTTATATATGATATGTATATATATATATATATATATATATATATATATATATATAGAGAGAGAGAGAGAGAGAGAGAGAGATACATATATATATATATTACAATAAGTTTTATTGTGTGGTAAATTATAAACCATTTAACAGATGCATAAGCAAGTTAAAAAGAGCAGGTCAGCTAAAAAAAAAAAAAGCACAAATGTTTAACATCAGAACAATAAGATCAGTGCCAGCAGAAGTGTTACATATACCTAAGAATAGAAGCATTCATATAAATTACCATCATTGTTACAGGCAAGCAATTTAAAACAGTAAAAACTGACTTCAAGTTGAAAACAATAGAAGCAGATTCAGGACAAAGTGCGAGTGCAATAGCGAAATAGTAGCAGAAATTGTTCACAGTAAAGCCTACAGGCAATGGACTGTTGAAGGATGTCCAAGAGTCTCCCGCCCTGGTAAAGCAATCAGACCACAATAAGCAGAGGAAAAAGGAAGTGCAATTGTTAAAAAACAAGACTGGGTGAGGAGGAACAAAGCAACACCAGTAACAAAATTATGATCGTAGGCATTGAAACACTTAACCCAAATGCAACTTTAAAATTATAGAGACAAAATTCAAGGCACTGGGATAATAAAAGTGATATAATGACGTTACTTGAGTGGTCGCAAACATAGACGGATGAGAGGTGGAGCCTCACAGCGTCCAAGTCTAAGGTTTCATGAATACACATAATGGTGATTAATTTGCGCTTCACTCAATGGCATGTACAGCACTTACTTTAACCATCAAATGACTACGGTTTCACACAGTGGCAGTTAAATGATGTTACGCTCAAGGGTATCTACAACACCTACTTAAACCATTCAATTGATCAGAAAGAAGTAAATACTGTTTTATGATTGGTGAACCACCAAGGGAACCACTAAGATGGAAAACCCGGAACCACTTGACAGGACCCTCAAGCAACCAAGGGGCAGATTTACAAGAAACTAGCTCATCAGCACTGATGCACCAGTTTTCTTCTGCCGCCCCTGCCCAACCTAACAACACCATGGATGTGCTGTATCTACAATACGGTGCACCATTGTGGTCGTTAGGACAATAGTGTCAACATTTTTTATGCTATTATGGAGCTTTGCTGCACTAGCGCAAAACATTTTGATGCTAATGCAGCAAAGTTCATGGAGGCCCACTGATTTCAATGGGTGAGTTATTTTAATACCTGCTCTTCACAGGCATTAAAAGTGATGGAACAAATGGCGTAGTGAAATCTTGTAAATTTTACTGCACCATTTTTTCAGGCCTCCCTCTGCCGAAATGCCCCCTTTGCATACATTATGCCTGGCACAGGTATTATGTGGCGCAATGGGAAGCAAAGTGGCGTAATGCATGCATTGTGCCACTTTGTAAATCTGGCGCAGCAAAAATGCCTTCCTAACGCCGGAGCAATATAACAAAGCATTTTAAAAAGGCCATTTCCTGAATCTATATGCCATAAATCTTGCCTTCTGATGTTTTGAATAGATGCAAGACAAGTAGGATAAGTGAGGAGCTGGCTGGTAAGAGTTCACAACAGCCCTTGCATACTTACGTTTTGCTAACAGGGCAAGGTCATCTGAATAAAGCAGATTGCTAATGCGTTCCCCTTCTAACTTTGGGGAGTGGCTGTTAATAGTATCAAGGGCGCTAGATAAATTGGAGATCAATAAGTTAAAAAGGAGAAAGGCAAACATGCACCCCTGCTTTAGGCCCTGCTTGGTTGCAATTGTTCATGCAATGCAAGATCTGTCTCCCAGTTTAAATTGGATTCAGGTGTTAGCATGCTAATGAATGATGGCCTCCAGCAGTTTAGACTGAATATCTGATTTCTTAAATTTTAGCCACAGACCCCCCCCATGGCATGTGGTCAAACACCACCTTTGACTCAACAATGCAGCAGTGCAGCAATATGTGTGAAGTGATTGCTTTATTGGATAGGATGGATTTAGCTAACAAATTAATCTGCATGCCAGATTTTTCTGTATACCCAGTATGACTCTTTGGAATGAGCACCCTCGACTCCATCCATTGCCTCAGATTCTTCGGCAGTAGGCTGGTATAAAACTTTGCATCATTATCCATAAGTGTGATCAATCTGTAGTTACTGGGATTGGCTTTGGAACCTCCTTTGAAGATCCGTTAGATAATGGCCCCATACCATGACACTGGAATTACTGAGTACCTCAAACAGTAGTCAAATACCAGGGGGAGCTTGCCTGCCCAGAAAAGAATGTCCTGCTTGAAGATGGGCTGGGGAAGGTTGTTAGCCCCCCTTGAGCTATTTAACCTAGCCTGTGCCAGGCCCAGTTGCAACCATCTGGAAAGCAATGGTAAATAGTCAAGGAAAATGGATGAGCAGTCATGGTCTTGAAAGAAGTCCAAGATGATAGTTTCAGTTGAAACCTTGCCAGAGAACATGACCGGTCTGGGAATCATGGTCTTTAGAATTGGGAGCGGTGGCAATTTCATCTAAACTGGTAAGACACCAGTCACTCCCTTGGAAGATAGCATGACCAGGCTGGCAATCTGAGTCACCGCTCCATAAAAAGTTACTGGAACGAAAGGATACCCGTTCTGATTTAGAGGTGTTTGCGCAACTGGCCCATTCACCTACTGGTTTAGCAGGGCCCAAATGCTCCTTGAGTTGGATTTCTTAATTTCATATAACAAAATTGCCCAAAAATGGTTTAATCATCTTGCCTTCTCTGCCGAGACTGCTTGTTTGTAATTTTTTGTGCCTGCTTAAATGCCAAAATTTGGTTGCTAATACGTATTTTTTTTGAGGGGGGCTCCTTCATGGCAATGTTTTGCGTTTTTGTTAAGTGTTGAATTGCAGCTGTTTGGGGGAATGACTTAGCAGAACCATAGTGCAGAGCATTCAGTGCAATTGACCATGGGAATTTCACAAGAAGTTGAGTAATGAGTAAGTATATTTGGCCACTCATCATCAATTGGGGAGATGATACCTGTGACTGCCTCTTCGATAGATGTTATGCATTTTGCGTGATTTTACTGCGTGTCATTATTCCATTTAACTTTCTCTCTCTATCTCAGGGTTGAGTGGTTAGGGGGTTTGGCCGGGGGTCCCGCTGCAGGCTAGGCCCTGCGACCAACCCCTCTTCTCATGGCTGAAGGCTTTGCGTGGCACAAGGTTGGGTAGTTGTAGTGAGTTAGCTACAGGGCCTCAGGCCCTGCGGCCAACCACCACCGAGCACCGCCAAAGGTGTGGCTGTAGTTGGGTTAATGTATTCTAATGAACATTTCTTTACTGTAGGTCTGTGGCCTACCGTAAAGTGGACAATCAATAGTATAACCAAGTGTCATGCTCATGTGGCAAATGTGTAAGTGCAAGTCTAGAAAGTAATTACACCAGTAATGGGCATGTGTCACACATTTAAGATAAAGTAGGTGTAAGGTACACATATTTAAATGGACATATTAAAGCAACTGTATAGGAAGGTAGCACAACTGAACACCCTCCATGTTTGGACAGACAAACCTCTAGCTCGCACATATTAACAAATGTTCAATCTACATCAGGGGGAGTTATGTTGAGAGAGGCCAAGCCAATAAGAAATACTTACCATATGAAACTCATAGTTCTGGGTGACTCCAGCACTGGTTCCAAGGTCAGATCTTACCAACCACATTAAATGGATGATCGATCAGGGTAAAAAAAAAACTGTAATCTTCACACTTGTATAGCGCACTACTCACCCGTTAGGGTCTCAAGGTGCTGTACGCATACCACTGTGGAACCCCTCCTGGCTTTTCCCTGTGAGGCACCCACTCCTGGACAACCCCAGGGTGAAGCCAGGCATCTAAGCACTGTGAGGGCCATTGTGGAGATTAAGCAAGCTATTGCCCAGAGTTACACCCATTAATTAGATTAGGCACCAAGGCGAGAATTATCTGGTCCAAGGGAATTGAGCCCAAGACCCACGAGGTGGGATTTGAATCCTGGTCCCGGGCCAGATGTCTGCATCAGGGTCTGCTGCTCCAACCATTGTGACACACGTCTCCAACAAACACACCTGCAGTCATATATCATACATCACTAATTAATGGCAAGACCAAGGTGCAGCAAAGCAATCAACTGAACTTTATTTACAACACTCAAAAAATGGAGAAAAGACCAGTGGCCATTCCTTGTTAAAAAGTGTACTGAGCACACTGCTGTGCTCCACAACTTGCCACACACATCGCTGCAACAGGAATCAAAGCAGGAAAGGGCATATAGTGGGCATTCCAGGCACCTCAATGATTACCCTTTGGTGGGGTGAGGTTGGTTTTTGGATGCTTGGGTTTGAACTCGGGAGGGGTGGGCTTCACTTTGGAGGGGTTGGCTTCTTTTTGGGTTTGGGAGGGTATGGCTGGGTCCCGGTGGCCGGTGTCCAAGGGGAGGACTTCGACATGGAAGGGATGGGTTGGGGTTCTTGGGCGGGCCTTTTAGCTTGGGGGGGTCACAGGGGTAAGGGCAATGCCAAACAGGGAACTTTCTTTGAGAAAATGGGGAGGATATACAGGAGGGATTAGGGGTTGGGAGGTTGAGGAAGTGCTTGTGTCAGGTGTGGCATTGGGTATTGGTGGTGCTGATGTGTGTGTCTGAAGTATGTTTGTGTTTTGTTGGTGTGAGTTGCATGTGTGAGGGTGGGCATTTGTGTTTCTTGGTGGGCTGTGAAGTAGATGTGATGGGAAAGGTGGGAGTGCTAGATGTCTGTGCAGGTGGGGTAGGTGTCTAGAGGCATGGTGGGAGTGCTGGCTGTGTCTGTGGGTATTGGGGTGGTATCTGGCAGAATGGTGAATGCGATGGCTGTGTCTGTGGGTGTTGGGTCGGTATATGGGGGATGGTGGATATGGTGGCTGTATTTGTGGGTATTGGTGTGGTGTCTGGGGGAATGGTGGGTGTGGTGGCTTTGTCTGTGGGCATTGGGGTAGTGTCTGGGTGCATGGTGAATGTGGTGGCTGGTATCTGCAGGTGTGGTGGATGTGGTGGCTCTGTCTGTGGGTGCTGGGGTGGTGTCTGCAGGTATGGTGGATGTGGTGGTTGTAAGTGGGGTGAGTATTGAGTGCTTGCTTGGTTGTCTGTCTTGTGGTGTTTCTGTTTATGTGTGCTGATTGTGGCTGTTGAGGTGTGTGCATGCGTATGTGTGAGTGTGTTTTGGACAGGTATGGGAATAAGGAAATTGGATGGGGAAGAGGAAGGTGGTTGGGGGAGGATTGTGGGGGGTGGAAGGCTGCCCTGAGGTAGGAGGCCAGAGCCTGAAAGATCTCTGTAGGCCATACATAGCACTGTGAATGCCTTCCATGTACGCAACCATCTTTTGGAGCTGGGAGCTCTGCACCCGGATGGTATTCGGAATGGCAATCTGATCCACAGAGATGCACCTCAGAAGTCAATAGCCCCCTCAATCAGGGCTGCAGGGGTAACAGGGTCAGGGGGTGAGGTGCCTGGGACGAAAGAGACAGCTACCCTCTTTGGAGAGCAGGCCCAGCCAACTGCGTGGGTTAGCAACAGGGAGGGTGGAGATGGAACTGGGGGTGTCAGACAAGGATGGAGCAGGTGTAGATCCTGAGTGTTCTGTCACCACTAGGAATTGTCCACTGGATGCTGACTCAGAAGAAGATGATGTGGAGTCGGTCTCCTCTGTGGTACTCCCCTCACCATCTGGGCAATGGGTCCCTCTGTGTCTTATGTTTTGTGACTGGAGGTACCATGGCCAGCTCCATCCCCACTGATGTTTGCCCTGTCTCCTCCTCTTACCTGTGATGAAAGCTTTGCAAAACATTACCATAATGTACAGTCCCCCCAGCCACAAGATCCTCCAAAGTGCCTCCAACATTTGCAACACCACATCCATGCATGCAACATCAACAATAAACATTTGCACACAGAAAAATCAGAATCACAGACAACTTCGATTGCATGAGTGAAGTTGTCCAGTCACAATACCCATGGATCAAGTAGGAGACCTTGTCATCTTGAAAGGCTTGGCTCTTGAATCACCCCTCGCTAACCGGTTGCCGTCAAATATAATAGCAATGCCAAGGGAATTCCACAGATTCCACATGAGGTCCAACAATCAGCAAATGTTCATATACACAATACCACATCATGATGAAATGATGGACAAATAATCCAACCATGTTTCAGTAAGAAGTACAGTTGTCTGAAGAAGGTGACATGGAAACACCCATGTCACACTTTAAAAACTCACCAATGGTAACTTCACAATATGCACATTTTCTTAATAGTCTAATGGAAGTTGTACTAATGTTGCTTTGCTAGATAACACAGCTTGCACAGAAAGGTACACTGGAGACAATCTGGTCAAAATGTCTGGGAGATTTGTCTCAAATATCCACAGCACAATGATTTAACTAGACCTAGGGACATCACTTGTTTTGATTGGTACCACTGAGAGCACCCTTCTAAGATTGCATAACTAAAAGGTACCAGTCCATTGAATGTTGTTGTGGCTCAGGGCATCTGTAATATCTGAAGAGGGCATTTAACATTTTTCTCAATAGGAAGGCACATCTCTGTACCTTTTGTCATGCAAACACAGGTTACATTGGATTACTGAGTGTACACACTCACATATGATTTCAACATTTCTGCATGCCACTCTCTGATGCATGTCAACAGTCAGGTAATGAACCTTCAACAACTGACCTGTGCAAAGTACTTAGCCAAATGATTCAACATTAATGGCAGGGAAATGCACATTGTGAGTAATTACTGTAGGTCTACTTGTCGTGTCCTTCATTGCTTCTGCAATTGTTCATGATAATTGACATGGAGTAATGTGTTAGAATATGTCTGAGTCAACAAACAATAATGACACACTCCTGTCTGTGGTACCACGTGAACTGTATACCCATCATATAAAACTATTTTCAAAGAGATTTTGACACCCACAGATAATGGGATGGAATTAGAAATTATCCAATGAGACAGCTAGATCATGTATGAAATAGTAGTGGAAATGATACTACAAAAGCACATGCTAACATGTAGGCACAAATACTAATGCCAACGGTGATGTTACCCAAATCATGTAACTATATTCCCTACTTACGAAGGGAAAGTATTGTTCAGTGACTGCACACAAAGGACAATGTACACTATCTCACATATCATGGCCAACATCACATGAGAGACAGTAGTGAGGCACCAGCACTCTTGACACACTAAAAACAAGTGGCCTGTTTGGTACAGATGCCAATATACACTCTTGAGTAGACACGTGGCTGAGCACAGTGATCTATTACCCCATTTTGTGTGATGTTGGGGCTGACACACTGAAGACAAGAGGGCTGTTGGGTACAAATGACATCAACAACATGAAACAACATGAGATGATTGGCCACTGCACTCAGCCATGTGTCTACCCAAGAGAGTATATTGGTAGTGTACTGTTCTCTGTTGTGTTCCTGGTCACTAGGACAATAGGTAAGGCACATCACCATGCATCGTCTGCCATACCTACACAAACAATAACTCATCTTGTGTATAAAATGTTGGCCATCTCCAATATTCATGGGGAGATGGCTGCCTTTAACACATTAACCTGACAATGTAATAGGTAGGAATCTGCCCAGGACTCACCCCCTTGTAGATGCTGTGCTCTCCTAAAACGCCCATCAAGCTTGGGGTAGGCCACCACCAGTATGAGGGCCATTAGGGGGGTCAGGTTCTGGTGTGTGCCCCACTCTCATTGGGAGGACAGTCCCAGCTGGACTACTGCGATCTTTCAGGCGCAGCCTCTCAGATCCCCCACCTTTCGTGACAGTGGACGGCGATACAACCCCAGGGTCACCACCTTCCGGGTGATGGCTCTCCAAATCCCTTGCTTCTAATGGACGTTGACCTGTATGGATGCAATAGAAAAATGAAGAGGTCACAAATGCACTTTTTTAAGGTAACAGGTTGTTTAACACACATTTTGGAAACACCCACCACAAGCATTTTGTAAGTGACAACACACAACATGCGTACAGGGACATAAATGCACACTTTTGGAGTCATCACCTGATTATCTATAAACCTGGTCATGGCCTACACTGACTAAACAAGCACACTGACATCATGTAACCCAGGACCAAGCAAGATGTACTGTGTTGTGAGCCACTAGAAAACACAACACACAATTGTGCCCCTCTGAAGGGTAAATACCTTTACATCCAGGCACATTGACTTGCTGCACACAGTCCATAGAGACAGCTAGCATGGCACAGACTATACTCTAAGACAATTAAAGGGCTGTCATGGGTGTCATTGAAAGCTTATTCACTGTGGATTTGTGGACAAGTGGTCTACAAAAGGGAATCTCATACCATTTGTGAGTGGCTTGGTGTTGCATGTCCTGATATCACAGGAGACACCTCTTATCATATGTGCCACTCCTACAGAGATGACATTCAACATACCAACATATGTTTGGTCTGATTGGATGCATGTAACAAAGCTAGTGATTCACATGTCCTGCTCTCCCCTGTATTAACTAACTATCTGCACTGTGTGTTTGTCACATGTACAGTAGGTCTGTACTGTACAAACGTGACTTCTGGAAAGGTGATAACAGATCTGTGAGAGTAAGAAGCCTGTCATTAGTCAATGACACACATCGACAATGAGGGTCAATAGAAAATATTACCAGATCTGATGGTTACCTCAGTCACCGTTCCTAATGTAGTCAATGTAAAAGCGTTCAGGCCAAATCTTGCGTCTGAAGAATCATGTTGACCACATCCAAGGATCAGATGGTCTACAGGGAGTGGGCCCAGTGCCTCAGTTGCATTTCCACAGTTACTGTGCACCAGCCTGAGCTATGTCACATTCTGTTAAAAGCCTATGACCAGTCTTGCTTTCTGCAGACTGAGCATACAGAACCAACATGAACATCACATTTTCATCACTTCCATGCATGACAGTGCATCCTGCTGCCATCCTACTTGTGAGTTCAGGGTTTTGTGTCTCTCCGAAGGGCTCTGTGAGTTTTACATTGTTCTCATACCACAGTTTGCCAAGGCCTGATATGGGCTGAGTGATTTGTGGGACTTTACACATTGCTAACAATATTCTCAAATGACTCAAACAGTTCACATACACAGCTCATTCTGTAATGTAAATACATTTACTGTGTTACTTACCATCATCAGATATATTATTGTTTGGCTGTAAAGTTCACTTGCATAATATATCTGAATGCAACACAAGAAGGATCTAGGGCATATCACACAACACAAGAGTCATTTGAAATACTCAGAGTACAGGGCTCCACATTCCATAACCTGTACATCCTATGTATGGACCACAGATTGTGACAACAGGCACCCAAATAACTCACTGGGACACAAAGGCACATTTTAGCCTGTGAGGAAGCAAAGGATGGTTTTGAACATAATCAAATATGTATGTTGGATAGTTACCTGTTCCTCTAGTGAGCCGTAGAGCTGACCATACAGGGGAAGGACCTCTTCATCATGTTTCTCCAGCTCCTCTGGAACTAAAGCAGGGGCCCTTTCACCTGCTTGGCCTGGCATGATTGCACCCAGATGCAGCACACAGCAGCTGAAGTGATGGAAACATTGATGGCAGCAGTGTCAGGAGGCAAGTGAGTTATTTTCCAAACCACAGCGTGCATCTACACCACGCAGGAGGTCATCACCATCAACTGGCACAGTCAATGGGCCGCAACCATCACAGTCAACAACGTTAGCCTATGGCTGTGTCCACCGCGATTGACATAGCCCACCCTGTGGTTGACTTCTGGCGACGGTGGGAGGGTCCTAAAGTCCAATGAACGAGGTCAGGCATCCGCTATTTTGGAAGTTGAGACTACAGTTTGGTAACTTTTAAATGCATCACAACATCTATTAATGTGTAGTAACACCTCAACAGATGTAAAACTCCTTTGATATGTAGATGTTCCTACACAATCATCAATGTAGTGCAATGCTGGTCACAGATGCCATGTAACTGCGGTGCACTGTACCCCACCTGTGACAGTATTTTTGGCGGTCAGAACATACTTTACAATATCAAAGGATGCGAAGGAGCTGACATGGGTGTTATGTGAAACATATATGTTGTAGACACATGTCTAGTCAACCATGGGGATCAAAGATGGACATTGAGTACTAGACAGCTTTGATGCGCAATGGGTGTCATGTATTTCTAGTTAGTAATGTTTTGTCACATGACTTTGGTCTTATTCATCAGGTGTGTTGGTCTGGACACAGTGACTAATGCTCCAACTCATTTCATTCCACAAATAGGTACCCAGGGAGAGGGAGGATGTAACATCCTCCAGTCTAGCATCCATTTCTAAACCTCCAGACCATGGAAGAGCATGTCATAATAAAGCAGTTCTGTCTGAGTAGCCCAACAATCTAAGATCTATGTTGTCAGTTGGAACCAGATCTCATGCCTCAAAACAATAATCCAACATGATAATCCATCCATTATGACACTCATGGCAGTATTTTACCCTCTGGCCACAGGGTAATTTAAATATACAGTGGCTATAACTGGTGGTATGTCACAACCTATGATCAGTAAAGTTATAAAAGATGTGCTATCAGCAATGATGAAACACATTGACAGGTATAACAGGTTCCCCAGACGTGAGGATTTAGCCAATGTGAAGGTTGACTTCTATGGATTTCATTGCCTCCCACATGTTGTGGGAGCCATAGAATGCACCCATATTGCATGGGTGGCACCGCATGCCTCTGTATGCCAGTGAACAAGCCTATCGCTACAGGAAGCACTTCCATTCTATCAGTGTGCAAGTTGTCTGCTTGTCAGATCTGTATATTCCAAACGCCTGTGCCCGGTTCCCAGGTACGGCCCATGATTCCTTAGTTATGCAGAACAGTGCCATACCCCAGCTGATGTCACAAATGCAACCGGAGAGAAATTGACTTGTTGGTAAGTAAGATCTGTCCTAACTTTTTGTCTGCAATGTCAGGTGCTATAATGAGAAAGTGTGTGAATCATTGTAGCACTTATGTCTCATTACAAAAGAGGAGACTCAGCATATTCCAACAGTCCTTGGTTGTTAACACCGCAGAGGAATCCAGCTACACCAGGGAAAGTCTGCTTCAAGAAGCCCATGGAAGAGCAGGTGAGTCGCAGCGCCAGGCCCCCTGAACCGCCACCAACAGCCACCTTCCTTGTCGGTGGTAGCACCACAAAGGGGTGCAGCCCTGTGCCATTTTTGCTGTGGTGGAGGTGGCAGCACTATTTATTTACATGCAGCGCCACCTCACCCCTTCCAACCTGGCAGCAGGTGGCAAACCATGGAGTGGGTATGGCCTCCAGGAGCACCAGCAGTTCTAGGAGAAGGTGCGCCGCAGCTCTGGGGTCCGGCGCACCCAACAATAGCTGATACACCGGGTGGCCAACATCCTAGATCAGGAGATGGACCTGCTAGACCTGCTGGGCATGGAGGTTGCGGGGCTCTGTGAGTAATTAATAATTATTTATTAATTGTGTTCTATGCTAATATTTTTCCCAAATAGCAACCATGCTGCTCACACTCAGGTAAGTTACGTTTATGTTCCAAATATTATGTGATCGTCATCTAGACAGGTGCTCTGCGCTATCTAATCGTACTTGTTGGCGCTCGCTTAGGCTGATTATTTAAGATGTAATGCAGAGACTCTTGTGTCCTGTCCTGTCACTATGAAAGTGACAGTTATTAGTATTAGTGAGTTAACACGTTCTCTCACTTCTCTTGTAGCTTGTACAGTGACAAGAAATTTCCAAGTGATGTGTAGTATGCATGCATGCATCCATCTATACATAAAAAAATGCAGACTGAGTTGGCCCCTCAAAGGGGGTTCAGAGGTTGAGAATGAGATGAGAAGCAAATATCATTCATTGCAATTTATTGGTAATTCCAAGTGTTGTTTAGGAAATTTGGAATAGGGTTAGGAATTTGGATTTGGATGGTCCATGATACTAGTACTGTACAAGCAATCTGATATAAAATAGTTCAATGTTACTGCATTTGCCTTTTCCTGCCAAAAATATTTTTGGAGAGATTATTACCTGTCCCACTAATCTTCTTTCTTTTGTTTTGCTTTATTTCTTACATCAGCATCCAGGGGCAATAAGAGGGCTGGTCAGGTCGGTGAGGCAGCTGGAGGTGCCCCCTCCACAAGTGGCACAGCAGATGGTTCTGCTGGCTCCAGTAAGTCCTGTTGTTAATATTAATTTCCCTAACTTTTACTGCTCCACATTTAGATTTTTTTTATCTTTTTACTGTGCCTGTTTCTTAATTTATTTCCAACTCCTCTTTGATTTATCTATTCCTACATTCTTCTTATCCCCCCATTATCCTATTTACTTATTTTCTATATGCAAGTTTCTGGATTTTACTTCAAACTGTCTGTCTGAACTAGTCTGTCTGTAGCTTCCTTTCTTCTGCTTTGTTAGTGAGCTTTCCCTCTCCCCTTATATATCTTGTGGATTGGGGGTACTGTAAGGCTCAGTAAACCCATTTTAGGCCAGGTACTCTACTGTGAAGATTGCATGCCCAATTAAGGTATTCTAAGCATATTTGTTGAGAAGGCTTTCTTTTTCTTGCTCCTGCTCAACCAGTAAAAAAAGATTGTTTGGACTTGGACCCTCCAATGTTGCGTGTGTATTATTATTATAGTATACCAGCAGTTGATGATCATGCACCATGGCTGGAAGTATGAGAGGGATGGCCCCTTTGCAATTGCCAACCAAGGCCATATGTCCTTCATTTACCAATTATTGCACCCTTTTATTTCTCTTCAAAAACTCAGATTTATCTATAGCTCTGCCCCTCCATTACAAAAAGTTATTGTTTGGCTTGACTACCTAGCTTTTCAAAAATCGGCAGCCAATAAAATGCCCACCTGATATTTTGACAGAAGATACTGTAACAGAATTATAGTGATGTAATGTGGTTGTTTTTTGCTACAAAAAAAATAAAAGGGGGTGTATCTGTCATCTAAAATGTGTAAAACAAAATTCTAGCCGCGCCAACCACCTGTGCCGGGGCCACAGAGACAGCGCAAGCACAGCAGCAGACGTGGAAGTGGTCGAAGAGGGGGTCTCAGTGGCGGCAGTGGCGGGTGGTGGTAAGTCATATTGCTTGCTTATTGACAATTATTAATATACTCACTGCAATGGTGTACTAGTGTTAACTCACTTGTGAACACCCAGCGCTAGCAGATATAGTGGGGGTTGATTATTAATGGCCTCTTCAATCTGCAATTCAGCAGACAAAGGTTCATAATGAGCTTTAACTGTGATAGCTTGATGTAAAAGGGAAAGAACGATGGAAGAAGAAAGGATGAGTGAAATATAATATGAGTGAAAGGAGGTAGCAATCCACATCTTGTAGGTTGAAACATTCCCGTCTGAAAAAGGAATGAAAGTGGCCAGTAATTGCATGTACCATGGGGTCAAGAACTGTGACACAGATGTAATGTTTGGATGACACAATGGTGGTCATTCTGACCTCGGCGGTAAAAGGCGCCTACCGCCGGTCAGAAATCCTCCATAATCCCGCCGCTGTCGCGGTAATCCGCCACGGTCATTCTGACCCGCAGCAGCCAAACCTCCGAAAATCCGACAGCCACAACAGACCGCCAGACCAGCGGTCGGCGGAAAAGTGGAGGTGACCAAACCTCCACCGTCACGCCAACAGAAATATGCCCATGCCATTACGACCCACGAATCCACGCGGCGGTCTTTCAAACGCGGTTTTCCATTGGCGGTACACCCCACCGCGGTCAGAATACACACAAACGAACAAAACTCAGCCACATTGGACGATTTGAATTCCACACACCTGATACACATACACACACCACTCCCACACACACAATACAATATAAAACGCACACCCACATCACCCACAAACCCCTTCGACCAAAATCCAAAAAGAAGCACTGAGAGACACAGCAGCGATCACAGAACACCATCACACAGAGGCACACTACACCATCACCCACACAATATCCACACACAAAACAACACACACCACCACACTCAACACACTTAACTACACATACTCCACCCCACACATCATACACACCACTCCATGGCACCCCAAAGACACCCCCGCTTCTCAGACGAAGAACTCAGGGTCATGGTGGAGGAAATCGTTCGGGTAGAGCCCCAGCTCTTCGGCACACAGGTCCAATACACCAGCATTGCCCGGAGGACGGAGCTATGGCAGAGGATTGTCGACAGGGTCAACGCTGTGGGACAGCACCCCAGAAATCGGGAAGACATCAGGAAGCGATGGAACGACCTACGGGGGAAGGTGCGTTCCATGGTATCCAGGCACAACATCGCCGTGCAGAAGACTGGCGGAGGACCCCCACCTCAACCCCCACAATTTACAACATGGGAGGAGGAAGTCTTGAACATCCTGCATCCTGACGGCCTCGCAGGAGTCGGCGGAGGAATGGATTCTGGTAAGTTGAAGCTTCAATACTGCTTCCCCCCCACCTGCATGCCAAATCATACCCCAACCCTCACCCCCATCCTCGAACCCCACCCTCACCCCCACCCTCATCCTCACCCCCACCCTCACCCCCACCACCATCCTCACCCCCACCACCATCCTCACCCCCACCACCATCCTCACCCCCACCCCCAGCACACCTATTCCCTGCCAATGTCTCACCATCACAACCCACACATCCCAAAACCTAGGCCTGCATGCGTCCACTAAGCATGGACACCCATCACCAAAGCATGCCCAATGCATATACACATCCCCCCCACAAGCCACCGTCACCAAAGCCCCCACACACGAATGCCAGCACTTGGGGACACGGGAACCCACAGATACACCCATATGGCACACATTGAAACTATAACCATACCTCTATACCCCTGCAGGACCCGACCGCCAACACACCGCCACGGAGGGCCCAGAATTCTCCACACCCCCCACCCAAGAGGCCGTCAGCGATGACAGCAGCTCTGTCGACCTGGACACTGATGACTAGCCCGGACCATCGGGGACCTCTAGACAGTCGGTTCCCCTCACACAGGCACAGGCCACTACAGACCCAAACCCCTCTGGGAACACCAGCACAGCTCCCACCCAGCGGGCCCATGCCTCTGTCTCCAGGGCGCGTCAATCTGCGGTGTGTCTACCACTACAGGGCACCCAGGATAACCCACCACCCCAACAACAACAGGGACCTGGGGGCAGTGGTAGTGGGTACACCGGCCAGGGGGCAGAGGCCCAGGGAAACAGGGCAACTCGGAGGGCAGCTGTGCGACAGGGGGGGGACGGGCCCAGGGAACCCACTCTCCACGAAGCCCTCACCACCATCATGGGAGCATACAACCGCTCCCAGGAGACGATGGCGACGGTACTGGCCAGGTTCCAGGAGATCCAGGTACTGCAGGAGGAACACTATCGGGGGTACAGGGAGGACATCAGAGCCCTCACCTCCACCCTGGTTACCATGGTAGGGCTGCTGCAGGAACTCATCAACACCAGGACGGACACTCAACAACAACAAAGGGCCCCTGCCACTAGCCTGGACCAAGAACAGCCAACCACCTCCGCCGGCGCTAGTGGACAGGAGGCCCCCGCACAACAGCAGCCCACCAGACCCCCACCTCCTGCAGGAGAAGAACCACCCTGCAAGAGGGCCCTGAGATCTCGCAAGAAGACAGAGTAGGATGTCAAGACCCCCGCCAGCAAAGGATACCACCTGATGTCATCCCACTGTCCCACATTGTCACCCTGTCCATCCTTGAACTGCCCATGCTCCATCTCTCCACAGGCCTATGGACAATGCACCTGTGTGACTGTTACTCTGGACTCTGCCATGGACATTCCTTCACCATAGCCCCCACCCACTTGAAACCACCCATCCCATTTTGAGCACTGAAATAAACACCTATTTTGCACAAAACTATCTGGAGTCTGGCTGTGATTTCAAAATATTGTAATTGACATGACAGTGCAAATATGTCCATGTACATAGTGAAGTCAACAAACAGCTGCCACAAAGCTGTAGTCCATGGGGAAACGAAGCACAGGACTCGTAGTGGGGACCCCAGGTCTGAAATAGGGAGGGAAAAGCCACAACTCAGTCAGCATACACTGGGGCAAATAGACAGGCAGCAGAGATGCAGGAGAGTATTTTACATTTACAAAATTATGTTTGAATTGTTACCTGTGTCCTATTGGAAGTACTGTGCAATGATTCTGTCCCTGTTGTCTGTTTCATCCCCGTCGTCTTCCTCCTCTTCACTCTCCACAGGTTCCACAGCTGCCACAACACCACCATCTGGACCATCCTCCTGCAGGAAAGGCACCTGGCGGCGCAAAGCCAGGTTGTGAAGCATGCAGCAGGCCACGATGATGTGACACACCTTCTTAGGTGAGTACATTAGGGATCCACCTGTCATATGCAGGCACCGAAACCTGGCCTTTAGGAGGCCGAAGGTGCGTTCGATCACCCTCCTAGTACGCCCATGGGCCTCATTGTACCGTTCCTCTGCCCTGGTCCGGGGATTCCTTACTGGGGTCAGTAGCCACGACAGGTTGGGGTACCCAGAGTCCCCCAATAGCCATACACGGTGTCTCTCTAGCTGTTCCATCACGTAAGGGATGCTGCTATTCCTTAGGATGTAGGCGTCATGCACTGACCCAGGGAATTTGGCATTTACATGCGAAATGTACTGGTCAGCCAAACACACCACCTGGATGTTCATGGAATGGTAACTTTTTCTGTTCCTGTACACCTGCTCCCTGTCTCTTGGGGGAACCAAAGCCACATGGGTCCCATCAATGGCACCAATGACGTTGGGAATATGTCCAAGGGCATAGAAATCACCCTTCACTGTAGCCAATTCGCCCACCTCAGGGAAAAGGATGTAGCTCCTCATGTATTTCATCAGGGCAGACAACACTCTGGATAACACCTTCGAAAACAAGGGCTGAGACATCCCAGAAGCAATTCCCACTGTTGTCTGAAATGACCCACTTGCCAAGAAATGGAGTACTGACAGGACCTGCACCAGAGGGGGAATCCCTGTGGGTTGGCGGATGGGGGACATCAGGTCGGGCTCCAGCTGGGCACACAGTTCATGTATAGTGGCACGGTCAAGCCGGTAGGTCAGGATAATGTGGCGTGCTTCCATTGTCGACAGGTCCACCAGCGGCCTGTACACGGGAGGATTCATCCGTCTCCTCGCCAAACCCAGCGGACGGTGCCTAGGAAGGACAACATGGAGCACACAGTCAAGCAACCCACAGGTACGTACTCACAGCTTGCACAGTAAACGATTCTCTATGCAGTGAATGGCGTGTATGAGTGGCTATGCAAGGCCTAGGCCTGTGTGACGCAGTTGAAATTGAGCCATGTGGACCCTCGAAATGGCGGCTGCCTGACCTGTGAAGTGTGACAATGGGATGTGAGGTCAATGCGCTGGCGTGGCACACCGCGGCGGTCGGCGGTCGAAGACCGCGGCGCGCGGCCGCATTGGTTAACATTGAAGCCTATGGGTTTCAGGAGCCAATGGCGAAGAGCGCCGGCGGTGGCGGTACGCACCGCCGCGGTACGCACCGCCGCGGGCGTGACCGCCATTTTCTATCTACTTATTCACTCGTGACTTGAACTTTCACAGGAGAGGACCTATACTGCAAGTGTTGCTGTGACCTCGGTCTGGAAGGGACAATGGCTGCTGTGCCTGGGGAAAGGGCCCCTGCCTTCACTGGAGAAGAGTTGGAGAAACTTGTGGATGGGGTCCTCCCCCAGTATGCGCTACTCTACGGTCCTCCAGACCAACAAGTGAGTTTAATTCAATATGGATTTGGGGCCACTGGCTGGCTTGGGGGCCTGGCGGGGGGCCTGGCGGGGATGGGGGGCATGTTGGGCCTGGCGGGGGGCATGGCGGGGGGCCTGGCGGGGATGGGGGGCATGTTGGGCCTGGCGGGGGGCCTGGCGGGGATGGGGGGCATGTTGGGCCTGGCGGGGGGCATGGCGGGGGGCCTGGCGGGGATGGGGGGCATGTTGGGCCTGGCGGGGGGCCTGGCGGGGGGCCTGGCGGGGATGGGGGGCATGTTGGGCCTGGCGGGGGGCCTGGCGGGGATGGGGGCATGTTGGGCATGGCGGGGGCTGGAGGGGGGCCTGGCGGGGAAGGGGGGCATGTTGGGCCTGGCGGGGGCATGGCGGGGGGCCTGGCGGGGATGGGGGGCATGTTGGGCCTGGCGGGGGGCATGGCGGGGGGCCTGGTGGGGATGGGGGGCATGTTGGGCCTGGCGGGGGGCCTTGGCGGGGGGCCTGGCGGGGATGGGGGGCATGTTGGGCCTGGCGGGGGGCATGGCGGGGGCATGGCGGGGGGCCTGGCGGGGATGGGGGGCATGTTGGGCCTGGCGGGGGGCCTGGCGGGGATGGGGGGCATGTTGGGCCTGGCGGGGGCATGGCGGGGGGCCTGGCGGGGATGGGGGGCATGTTGGGCCTGGCGGGGGGCCTGGCGGGGGGCCTGGCGGGGATGGGGGGCATGTTGGGCCTGGCGGGGGGCCTGGCGGGGGGCCTGGCGGGGATGGGGGGCATGTTGGGCCTGGCAGGGGGCCTGGCGGGGGGCCTGGCGGGGATGGGGGGCATGTTGGGCCTGGCGGGGGGACTGGCGGGGGGCCTGGCGGGGATGGGGGGCATGTTGGGCCTGGCGGGGGGCATGGCGGGGGGCCTGGCGGGGATGGGGGGCATGTTGGGCCTGGCGGGGGGCCTGGCGGGGATGGGGGGCATGTTGGGCCTGGCGGGGGGCATGGCGGGGGGCCTGCGGGGATGGGGGCGTTGGTCCACTGGCAACGAAAATGCAGACAAACTTGAACGTGGTATTTCTCCCTCCCTGTACGTGTCACATAGGTCCGCGCCCATGAGAAGATCGGGATTTGGCGTGCCATCGCCAAGGAAGTCCGGACCCTGGGGGTCCACCATCGACGGGGCACCCACTGCCGCAAGAGGTGGGAGGACATCCGCCGCGGGACCAAGAAGACCGCCGAGTCTCTGCTGGGGATGGCCTCCCAACGTAGGCGGGGTGCCTGCCGTCAACTGACCCCCCTGATGTTCCGGATCCTGGCGGTGGCCTACCCTGATTTGGATGGGCGCGTGAGGGCAGCACAGCAGACACAAGGGGGTGAGTACAAGCATTATCTACTCTGTTGTCGCGCAGTGGAGGTGTCTGGGTGGGGGAGGAGGGCTGTGGGTCCCCCTAGGCCAGGGCGATATCTGTAGGCTGGGCACCCCCGTAAGCCCCTGTGTCCCCAGCCACCACCCTCAGTAGTTTGTCAGTACAGCCATCCCTGGGCCGTGTCATCCATGGGTGCAGTTGTCAACTCTAGGCGTGTAGGGCATGTTCCACGGAATGCGTAGCGGACCCCAAGTGCGCAACTTAGTGCAGGGGGCATCTGTGTCTGTCATGTCCGCTAACTGTACCGGAGATCCATGTAATCAATATCCCTTTATTTCTCTCTCCCCCCCCCTTTTTGTTTGTCTTTCTGTGCTTGTGTGCATCAGCATCATCAGGCGGAGGAGAAGTGGCATCGGGGCAGGAGGGAGCTGCATCTCACATGGCTCAGGAGGGCCATGCCACAGAGTCAGACTGGACCAGTGAGACGGAGGGCGAGGGGAGCTCCACGACGGGGACGACTGGAGCCTGCAGCGACACGGACACGTCCTCGGAAGGGGGCTCCCTTGCGGGGGTGGCACCATCCGTGCCCCCGCCATTACAGGTACAGCCGCCACCCAGCGCACCATCTCCGCCCTCCCAGCAGCCCCTCCGCGTTCGCCCCGTGCCCGCTCTGCCAGGAAGCCGGGCATCTCCTTCGCCCCAGGCACCTCAGGCCCTGCCCCTGTTACCCCCGCTGCCCTCAGTGAGGAGGTCATTGACCTCCTCCGAACGCTCATTGTTGGGCAGACTACCCTTTTGAATGCCATCCAGGGGGTGGAGAGGGAGGTTCATCGCAGCAATGCGTACCTGGAGGGCATTCATTCGGGTCAGGCTGCCCATCAGCGATCGTTCCAGGCTCTGGCCTCAGCACTGACGGCAGCCATTGTCCCTGTCTCCTGCCTCCCTCTACTAACTCCCTCCTCCCAGTCTCCTGTTCCTCTGCCTGTCCCACCCACACCATCAGACCAGCCTGCACACACCTCAACACCCAAGAGCAGCTCATCCAAACATAAGCACCACAGATCACGCAGACATTCACACAAGCAACATTCCGATGCAGACATGCCAACAGTCACTACCACCTCTGTGACCCCCACCTCCTCGTCTCCCTCCTCCCTCCCTGTGACGTCTACACTCACACCTTCATTCACCTCACCATCAGCCAGTGTTTCCATCACCAGCACACCCTCCAGTACAGTCCGCACACGTGCAGTCACCACCCCCACTGCCATTTACACGTCCCCTGTGTCCTCTCCCACTGTGTCTGTCACCCCCTCTTCCACACCACACAAACGCAGCCACCCACCCACCCAACAGCCATCCACCTCACGACAGCCTATCCCTCCTGCACCTGCACCCAAAGACAGCAAACGTCACTCACCTACAACCACAACCTCTCCCTCCACTCCCATTCCCACTGTACCTATCACTCTCCATTGTCCCAAGAAAATCTATCTCTCTACTGCTACCTTCTTTCCTGACCCTGAGCCCCCCCCTCCTTCTCGTCGGGGTAAGAAGAGCACCTCAGCCACCACCAGCCCTGCAGCCCCCTTGACAAGGGTGCAGGGGTATTGAAGCCCACCAGCCCGCAGGTCTGGATCTTCGCCCAGCAGCAAGGGGACAGCCAGCCCACCCCCTGGGAAGAGGAGCAGAAGGCGGAAGGGCCGCCGCAGGAGCCCGGGTTCTATATCCCCCCAGGACACTAGCCAGCCACCGTCAACAGCCACAGCTCCAAAGGGAGGAAAGGGCCACAGACTCCCGACTAAGGAGGGCAACGGCAGCAAGGCGGAGAAGTCAGGCAGCAGGCCTGCTGCCAATGGAGGACCCGTCACAGCTGCCCAGGAGGAGCCCACAACCCCCATAGCCGCTGCCCAGGGAGGAACCGTCACAGCTGCCCAGGAGGAGCCCACAACCCCCATAGCCGCTGCCCAGGGAGGACCCAGCCCAGCTGGCCAGGAGGGCCCCACCACCCACAGCCCAGGTGGGCATTGAAGGAGCACCATCCCCGCTGCCCAGGAGGGCACCACCAGGCAATGAGCAGTTGGCCATAGAATGGCCGCCGTCTCCAGCACCGCTCCGCTGGGGACCGCCGTCTCAGGATCCGCTGAACTGGGCCCTTCAAGGCAAGAACCGCTGAACTGGGAACTTCAAGGCAAGAACCGCTGAACTGGGCCCTTCAAGGCAAGATCCGCTGAACTGGGCCCCGCCGTCTCCAGCACCGCTCCGCTGGGGACCGCCGTCTCAAGAACCGCTGAACTGGGCCCTTCAAGGCAAGAACCGCTGAACTGGGCCCCGCCGTCTCCAGCACCGCTCCGCTGGGGACCGCCGTCTCAAGAAACGCTGAACTGGGCCCTTCAAGGCAAGAACCGCTGAACTGGGCCCTTCAAGGCAAGAACCGCTGAACTGGGCCCCGCCGTCTCCAGCACCGCTCCGCTGTGGACCGCCGTCTCAGGATCCGCTGAACTGGGCCCTTCAAGGCAAGAACCGCTGAACTGGGCCCTTCAAGGCAAGAACCGCTGAACTGGGCCCCGCCGTCTCCAGCACCGCTCCGCTGGGGACCGCCGTCTCAAGAACCGCTGAACTGGGCCCTTCCAGGCAAGAACCGCTGGCCCTTTGGCAGACGTGGCAGGGCAGGATCTGTCTCGGGCAGGGCTGCTGGATGTCCTCTGGCCAACATGCCTCCTCCAGTGGCAGTGGAGTCTGTTATGGACTGTTTGGACTGTGGCTTTGCACTCCCCAGGATGGCCCAGTGGGCAGGCCACCCACTGTATGGACTGTATGGACTGTGGCTTTGCACTCCCCAGGATGGCCCAGTGGGCAGGCCACCCACTGTATGGACTGTATGGACTGTGGCTTTGCTCTCCCCAGGATGGCCCAGTGGGCAGGCCACCCACTGTATGGACAGTATGGACTGTGGCTTTGCACTCCCCAGGATGGCCCAGTGGGCAGGCCACCCACTGTATGGACTGTGGCTTTGCTCTCCCCAGGATGGCCCAGTGGGCAGGCCACCCACTGTATGGACTGTATGGACTGTGGCTTTGCACTCCCCAGGATGGCCCAGTGGGCAGTCCACCCACTGTATGGACTGTATGGACTGTGGCTTTGCCCTCCCCAGGATGGCCCAGTGGGCAGGCCACCCACTGTATGGACTGTATGGACTGTGGCTTTGCTCTCCCCAGGATGGGCCAGTGGTCATGGAGTCCCCTCGTAGATCTGGCGTCGTGTACTCAAGTGGCTGAGGTGCCCCCCCTTCCCTTCCCCCTGAGGTGCCTGTCCTTTTGTCTTTCTGATGCCCCTGCAGTGTTCTCTCCGTGGAGTTCTTGTCGTGGGACTGGGCCTTGCCCCTTTGCTCAGGACCCCTGTGGTCCACGGACAGTGGTTGGACTACATATAGTAGATGTATATATTTTGTACATAGTTTATTTATTTATTTGGATTACTGCTGTCCATTTTTCAATATATCTGCCCGTTTAAGATCTCTTCTTTTGGTCTTTGCATTATTTCGGAGGGGGGGGTTTGTGGGTTGTGACAGTGATCTGTGGGAATGCATTGATGTGTGTATTGTAGTGGGTGTGGGTGGGTGGGTGTGTGCCGGTAATCTTTTCCCTCCCCTGTGTCGTAGGTGCAGTACTCACCGATGTCTTCCGCGCCGCTGGGCGTGCTCCTGGTACAGGAGCAGGTATAGGAGTGCGGGGATGACCTGGAACTCGGGTTCCATACTGCCGGAATCTCGCGTGGAGTATGTGGAGGTGAGCGTTTTCCCGTTCGTAGTCTGTTTCCGCCGTGTTTTTATCTGCGGTGCTCCCGCCCCGGAAAAGGTGGCGGATTGGTGGGTCGTGATAGTGTGGGCGGTACATTGTCTGCCGCCTGGCTGTTGGCGGTGACCGCCGCGCTGTTTGTTTGTTTGTTCCGCCGTGGCGGTCGGAGTGTTAATGCGGCGGGCTGTGTTGGCGGTTCCCGCCAGGGTCAGAATTGCATATTTTGGACTGCCGGCCTGTTGGCGGGTTGGCCGCCGCTTTATCACCGACCGCCAGGGTCAGAATGAGGGCCAATGTCTCTTTGCTCCTTGTATTAACAGATAAGCGAAGGATTAAGCTCTCCACCACTTCTGTGCATCTGTTTTTTCATCCACACTAGCGTGCATTTTAGACATCTCCTTTAGCTGTTTCTGCAGCATATTCAACAATGGGATAGCTCTCCCTATGGTATAGTCCTCCTTCCTGACTTCCCGTGTGAAAATTTCAAAAGGAAGCATCATCTCTGTCAGGCATTGGACCAAGCCCCATTGGTCCATCTCAATGATCATGCTTTCCACAGTTGCATCCCCTCTTTGCATGACATATTCATTGACCGGACTGTACTGCTAAAACAGACATTGCAACGCGTAATAAGTTGAATTCCAACATGTTAGTACCTCCTATATGAGTGCTTTAACTGGCATTTTATTATCATGCTGGATAATCCTTAACAGCTTCCAGGCTTTCAAAGAATGGCTGAAATGAGTGCAGATTCTTCTGCATATGGACAGTAAGTTGCTGACTCAGTGTTCTATTTTGAGAAAGTCCTGTACAATGATGTTGATGCAGTGTGCCAAACAGAGGACCCTGAAATAGCCACCATCTCACGTTGCCTTAACTATTTTACAGCCATTGTCTGTGGCAACAAATCCAATGTTAAGCCCTTTGGGTTACAGACATTCAAAGACTTTGTTGTTAAAGTCATCCAAGAAATTTGCAGTTGTATGTCATTTCTCCATGTTGAACAAAGCTATTGTTGCATGCTTCTGAGCACCATTAGAAATTTCAGCAGTGTCAACATCTTTAGATATAATTTCTCTACCACCAACAAAAGAGATCCAGTGTGCAGTGATGCACATGTAATCAGTGGCTTGGCAACTGGTCCACATGTCTGTCGTCAGGTGGGTTGTGTGGACAGCACTCTGCTACAAAGCCTGTCCAACCAATTCCAGCACATCGTGCTTTAATCCCGGAATAGCAACTCTGGCACAAAAGGTCCAGCTTGTAACCTTCTATTTCAGGCAAATGGCCGCTACAAATTCTAGAAAACTCCTTCCACAAGAAAGTGAGCATTTTCTTGCTTATACCATTTCTGTGACTCTGCCTGTTTGTGTATTCCCTGTCTGGGTCAGTTTGACAGTTGGGCTGGTTGCACCTCACAATAGACTGTGACACAAAAGGAGCTGGGGTGTAGTCTGCATTTCCTGAGGAGCCATCTGTTCTAGGATGGAGGGGAAGAGTGGTCACTTACACCTGAAAGGGCTGTGCCTGTCCTCACACAATGCAGTCTCCAACCCCCTGGTGAGTGTCTGGGGCCTGGCCTGGGTAAGGCAGGATTTCACATTCAAAAGAGACTTTACTTTGAAGTAGGCCTACTTCAAAGGAGAAATTGGGTATAAGAAGGGCACCCAAAACCACAGACTTTAGAACACTTCTGGAAACAAGAGGAACCTCTGCCTGGAGAAGAGCTGAAGAGCTGAGGAAGAAGAGCTGCCCTGCCTGTGACTGTGCTTTGTGGAGCTATCCTGCAGTTGCTGCTTCTGCCAGAGTAAGAGGGCAAAGACTGGACTTTGTGTGCCTTCCATCTTGTGAAGAAATGTCCAAGGGCTTGATTTAGAGCTTGCCTCCTGTTGTTTGAAGTCTCAGGGACAGCAAAGACTTCTCTCTGCCAGCACCTGGAGTCTCTGGAGAGACTCCAGCTCTGACAAGTGGTGCCCTATCCAGTCCCTGGGCCCTTGAAAGGAAAGCTGGTGGAAATCCAAGGAAATCAACTTCGGACGACTTCAGACCGATGCTGCTGCTGAATCCGGTGACGCCGCCTGCAACCGACTCTGTGATCTTCGCTAGAATGCGACGACCTTCACAGGCCCGATGCCGCTGCAGGCCCGCTGGAGTCCGCGACTCCGTGGAAGTCGCCGCACCACTTCGTGACCGACGCCGCTCGAAGTGCGCGGATTTAACTTTTCGCACAGACGCTGCGATCCCCGACTTTGCGCATCGGCTCGTTTTCATTTCTTCTCCAAGGTACTGTACCTGGGGGTCTACCCGACTCCGTGTCCGGCGCCCCTGGTGTCAGATTGTTGGGAACGACTCCGTTACAATGCCGTGTTAACACCTCATCGAAGCATTTTGTGTTTCTAAGCGCTATTTTTGAGTTTAATCTTTAAAAATTCATAACTTGACTTGTGTATGTCAGATTTGTGTCGTTTTGGTCTTGTTTTGTTTAGAAAACTATTTCCTGTTTTTCTAAACCTGTGTTGTGTCATTTTGTAGTGTTGAGTTACTGTGTGTGTTGGTACAAATACTTTACATCTAGCACTCTGAAGTTAAGCCTACTGCTCTGCCACGCTACCAAGGGGGTAAGAAGGGGTTAGCTGAGGGTGATTCTCTTTTACCCTGATTAGAGTGATGGTCCTTGCTTGAACAGGGGGTAACCTGACTGTCAACCAAAGACCCATTTCTAACATTGGTGATCAGCGGTTGGGATTTGGACTTATATTTGTACTTGACATACAATGATTAAGTGTACACTACTGTTTTGATCTCAGGCCACTACGTCACCACATACTACTTGATTGGTGATCTTTCATTTTTCTCTTAAGGACTCCTTTTTGTTCTATTTCCATGATTTTGTTGATCCCGTGACTGATTCTTTTTACTTCAGTGGGAGCTTGTTTTCTGCCATTGGAACTTTGCATGTGTTGTCATCATTTCTCAATCTGGAGATGCAATAGCTGGAGCTGTGCTTGAATTAGGGAAACTGAAGAGGTACTCAGTTGCTCAATTGAAACAGTTCTGTGAAGATCTTGTCTGTCCCGTTAAGAGCTCTGCCAGGAAGGGGGATCTGTAAGAGGCATTGAGGGCCTGGGTGACAGCCAAGGAAGCTGGGGGGCACACAAAAGATATAGATGGGAAAGTGCAGAGTTTACACCATGGTGTAGTAGAGGTACCTGTTACACCTGGGGGGAGGGTCTCCAGGAGTGGTAGCGGTTGGTCCTCTAAGGGTCTGACTCCTAAAGATGTGCAGGACAGGCAGGCAGAAAGGACTCGCCCGTTGGAGGCAGAAAAGTTGAGGATGCAAAGGGAGTTTGACGAGTGGAAAAGGGATTTAGAGATAGAAACCATGATTTTGGCTTATGAGCTAAAACTGGAAGAGCTGGAAGTCAGGAGGGCTGAGTCCAGCTGGAATGGTGGCAGCAACAATTTTAGATCCAGTGCTGCTGAAGAAGTGCACATGCCCAGAGATGTGGGGCCCTACTTGAAGGAGGGAGTTCACACACACCAGGAGGTTCAGGGGTATGAGGTAGCTCCAGCGATGCATTGGTTCCCTGAAGTGGATTGGGGAACTGGCATGGGGAGTCATAATACTACTTGTGGGAGGGACACTCTAATGACTCTAGTTGAGAGTGTCAGGGTAAGGGCTTCCCCCCTGGTAAAAGTCCTGGTTATGGAGTGTGAAGACATCCCAGAAGAGTGTGGGTTGAGTGTCAGGGACAGTCTGGTACTGTCTCACCAGTCTCAGGAGGGTGATGTGGGGTGCTTTTTCAAAGCAGAGTCACTGGATGGTTGGGTGAAGGGTTCTTTGGTTAATTCATGTGAGGGGCTGAGTGATGTAATTGCTGGAGAGCATATGTCTAGTCCTTATTTTCCAGAGCTACGTCAACACCAGGTGGAGTGTGAGTTTTCTGACCCCAGGGAGCTTACAATGGAGGCAGGCTTCTGGGTGAGTACCAGAGAGGCATTTGGGGGTGCTCCTGAGAGGAGTGGTCTAGGTAGTTCCCAACCAGGTGAGGTAAGGAAGGATTGTAGTGTCCCAGGTAGGTCCCAGTGTAGTGGGATGGGTGAGGGACCCCATGTCCAGTCTCAGAGGGGAGGGAATGGGGATGGGTTGAGGCCCAAGGTGCCTGAGATCCGGCCCCAGGTCCTGGAGGGTTCCATGAGAGAACACCAGGAGGGGAGCCTAGCCTGTACCATAGGGCCATCTGTTGAGGGAGACCCCACAGTGTCAGGAGGACTTGGAAGGGTGGCTGTAGCCAGTGTCCCACCAGTTTTGGTATCTGGCAGTACCAC
Source organism: Pleurodeles waltl (assembly GCF_031143425.1). Classification (NCBI taxonomy): domain Eukaryota; kingdom Metazoa; phylum Chordata; class Amphibia; order Caudata; family Salamandridae; genus Pleurodeles; species Pleurodeles waltl. The sequence continues at coordinate 163,862,330 of NC_090450.1, read as the reverse complement.
TCCTAGTGAGGGGGTGCAGAAGTACAGACAGAGGGTTGAGAGGGGGTTGCAGACCCCAGTGGAGAACCTGGAGGGCCAGGGGTCAGCTCTGAGAGCAAAGCCCCCCAGGAATGACCTTGGTGAGACTATTTCTGGATTGGGGGGAATCCAGACTCTGTCAGATGGGCAGAGGTCAGGAGACCTGCGCCAGCCAGACTCTTGTGTGGCTCTTGGGGACGGTGTGTCCCTTGAGGGGGGTAAGTGTGCCCCCCTAGAAGTCCTGGTGTGCCAGGCAATGGTTCAACTGCAGGGTGGTGACTCTGGGTTGAATTATCAGGTTCAGGGGGTAAACTCTGACCTGATGGGGGGTAGGTGTGCTCCCAAGGAAGCCCTAGTGCACCAGGCAATGGTTCAACCGCAGGGAGGTGACTCTTGGATGGATTGCCAGGTTCCGAGGGTAAACTATGGCCTGGCGGGGGTAGGTATGCCCCCCAGGAAGTCCGGGGTTGCCAGGCGGTGGTCCAGTTTGTGGGTAAAGACCCTGGACTGGAGGATCAGGTGCAGGGGGTAAACCCTGACCTGAAGGGGTGGGCGGTTTGCCCAATCACTCCCCCTGGTGTGATTACAAAGGGTACTCTCCCTGAGGGGGGGTGCAGAACCCTGAGAGTAGGGGCAGGGGAGAGAGAGACTCACCCCTGGCCCCAGTGCAATCTAAGGGTACAGACCCTGGATTGGAAGGCCAGGTTCAGGGTGTCCTCCCTGACCTGGAGGAAGGGGCTACTGCTAACAGTGCCCCTACCATGTTGTCTTCTGGGAGGGCAACTCCTTGTTGGGGGGTGCAGGACCCCAGAAGGGAAGGCAGGGGGAGGGAAGCCTCACCCCTGGCCCTGGTCCAACCTGAAGGTACAGACCCCAGGTTGGAGGACCAGTTGCAGGTTACATCCCTGTACTGGTGGGAGAATTGTGCAGGACTGCTTATACAAGCACCCTGACAATTTTGGACTCTCGGGGTGCCGCTCCTGCAGGGAGGGTACAGAGCCCCATAGGGGAGGATCAGGGTCAGGTTGTCATCCCTGACCTGGTGGAAGGGAGAGTGGTCAAAGGGTGTCAGGCACCTGGGGCTACCGCCCCCCACTCTCCACAATCACAGCGGTTGGAGAGGCCTGAGGTCAGGCTCTCATCCCTGACAGTTGTCAGGGGTCACTGAGGCTTGCTGTCCTGGTGAACAGAGTTGCCCCTGGGGGGAACAAGAGTCACACCCCAGGGGTGGAGTGGGCAACACTACTGTGTTGGCCCTGGTGGTACTATCTGCCCATTAGGGATACATCTGTGAGCAAAGTAAAGTTAGGTGCTGCACAGATGGTTTCTGCAGATGTGGAGAAGGGTTCCCCATGGGTTAGCTTAGTGGGCCCTGAGAGTATGGACAGAGGGATCGAACTGGAGTCAGGAGGCCTAGAACTGGAACATGCCCCTGCTGTTGTGGGCCTAGGTCCTTGTTTTATCGCCCCAATCAGGGAAACACATCAAGGTATTGATTGTTCTCCCCTAGCTTGAGGCTGGTAGGGGGTTGTGTTGGACTTTTTTGCTTATGTAGGGTCACCCCCAATAGTTTTGCCACCTGCCTCCTATTTATTCTGACCTGTTGGTGTTGGCTTTTGAACTCTGAGCACTTTACCACTGCTAACCAGTGCTAAAGTGCATATGCTCTCTGTGTACATTGTATGTAATTGGTTTATCCATGATTGGCATATTTGATTCACTAGTAAGTCCCTAGTAAAGTGCACTAGAGGTGCCAGGGCCTGTAAATCAAATGCTACTAGTGGGCCTCTGTAATCACGTCTCAGACCTGCCACTGCAGTGTCTGTGTGTGCCGTTCTAACTGTAAATTCGACTTGGCAAGCGTACCGACTTGCCAGGCCTAAACCTTCCCTTTTCTTACATGCAAGGCACCCCTAAGGTATGCCCTAGGTAGCCCCAAGGGCAGGGTGCAGTGTGTGGTTAAGGTGGGACATATAGTATTGTGTTTTATATGTCCTGACAGTGAAATATTGCTAAATTCGTTTTTCACAGTTGCAAGGCCTGTCCCTCTCATAGGTTAACATGGGGGCTACCTTTCAATCTGATTAAAGTGTAGATTCCCTTTGGGAGCAGATCAACATGTGGAGTTTGGGGTCTCTGAGCTCACAATTTAAAAATACATCTTTTAGTAAAGTTGATTTTAAGATTGTGCGTTTGAAAATGCCACTTTTAGAAAGTGAGCATTTTCTTGCTTATACCATTTCTGTGACTCTGCCTGCTTGTGGATTCCCTGTCTGGGACAGTTTGACAGGTGGGCTGGTAGCACCTCACACTAGACAGTGACACAAAAGGAGCTGGGGTGTAGTCTGCATTTCCTGAGGAGCCATCTGTTCTAGGATGGAGGGGAAGAGTGGTCACTTACACCTGAAAGGGCTGTGCCTGTCCTCACACAATGCAGTCTCCAACCCCCTGGTGAGTGTTTGGGGCCTGGCCTGGGCAAGGCAGGATTTCACATTCGAAAGAGACTTTACTTTGAAGTAGGCCTACTTCAAAGGAGAAATTGGGTATAAGAAGGGCACCCAAAACCACAAGTGGTGCCTCATCCAGTCCCTGGGCCCTTGAAAGGAAAGCTGGTGGAAATCCAAGGAAATCGACTTCGGACGACTTCGGACCGACGCCGCTGCTGAATCCGGTGACGCCGCCTGCAACCGACTCCGCGATCTTCGCTGGAACGCGACGACCTTCGCAAGCCCGACGCCGCTGCAACCCCGCTGAAGTCCGTGCCTCCGTGGAAGTCGCTGCACCACGTCGTGAATGACGGCGCTCGAAGTGCGTGGATTCAACTATTCGCACAGACGCGCATCAGCTCATTTTAATTTCTTCACCAAGGTACTGTACCTGGGGTTCTACGCGACTCTGTGTCCGGTGCTTCTGGTGTCAGATTGTTGGGATCGACTCCGTTACGACATCGTGTTAACACCTCATCGAAACATTTTGTGTTTCTAAGCGCTATTTTTGAGTTTAATCTTTAAGAATTCATAATTTGACTTGTGTATGTCAGATGTTTGTCGTTTTGGTCTTGTTTTGTTTAGATAAATATTTCCTACTTTTCTAAACCTGTGTTGTGTCATTTTGTAGTGTTTTCATTGAGTTACTCTGTGTGTTGGTACAAATACTTTACACCTAGCACTCTGAAGTTAAGCCTACTGCTCTGCCAAGCTACCAAGGGGGTAAGCAGGGGTTAGCTGAGGGTGATTCTCTTTTACCCTGACTAGAGTAAGGGTCCTTGCTTGAACAGGGGGTAACCTGACTGTCAACCAAAGACCCCATTTCTAACAATAAATTATTTAAAATACAGTGTACCCATTCATGAAACCACACCAACGTAAATTTTCAGCATAATGTACACTCAGGAAGGATAAGAAAGCACAACAACAACAACATAAAGATGCAACTCAGCTTTATATGCATCAAGTTGGCATGTGTCACTCAGGAAGGCAGTGGTGACAATGGAATAATGCATAGAAAACGTTGTGTGGCTGTGTCCTATGGCAGACACTGGGCTGATGTGGAAAAAGGAGAAAGAAAACTAAAAAAAAATTTTTTTTTTTTTTTTTAAACACAAAAAAATATTCTTTATTAAAAAATGTAAGAAGTTAAAAAAATAAAATAGAAAATAGACCAAAATGTTTTAAAAATAACATTAATGAATTATTAATTATTATTATTAAGTAAATACATTAAATTAATAAAGTTTGTAAAAATTGATTTAAAAAAATACATATTAAAAATATATAAATGATGATATACTGGGGGGAGGGGACTAACATGATAAACCACTGGGATTTGGGAGGCAGGGAGAGGTGCAGGTGAAAAACGCAAAAACATTACATAATATAATATAAAACACTGCTCACACAATCATTTAGTATGAGCATTGATCTACTAGACCTCAAGTATAACACAGAAAATGGCTGTTAGCCACATGGTCAGACAACAACCAGCAAGGTGGCATGGCCACAACAAAGAACACATGCAGGCCTAAATCACACTGGCTACCCACACAAAATGGCCCCAGCCACATGGTCAAAGAGCAACAACAGCAACCAGCAGGGAGGCATGGCCACAAGAAAGAACACATGCAGGCCTAAAAGCACACTTGTTGCCTACACAAAATGGCCGCCAGCCACATGGTCAAACAGCAATAACAACCAGCAGGGAGGCATGGGCACAACAACAAAGAACACATGCAGGCCCATGGCAAAAGCACACTGGCTGCCCACACAAAATGCCCACCAGCCACATGGTCAAACAACAAGCAGGATGAATGGAAAACAAAAAACACATATAGGCCTATAATTGACTGTACAAAAAAGAGCACCTGCCCATATGGCATGGGGAACAAAGACAAATGGCGTCCTATGGTTAACACACTCACACACTGGACAGACAAAGAAGGCATCGATAACACAGGAGAAAAAAAACTGCATTGTGAGAAATTCCGAAAACAAAAATTAAATCAGCTAAAAAAGTACATTTTACAACAACAACACACATCCTACAAAGGCATCAAATATATTACCCCACCATACACTGTTTGCAGAACAAAACATGAAAAACTGCCAAACAACATTTTCCAATTTAACCCAATGCCATCCATGGTCTAAATGATGTTTCATTTCAACAGACACCACAAAAACAGTTGTTTCATCATGCACCCATGACTAGCGGGAATTCATGGGCAGGTAGAAAATCTAATTTGAGCTCACGAGTGCCCAGCAAGTCTCTCGTCCCGCTTCCCAGGCATGCGCAATGACATCAAGAGTGCACCAACAGGAAAAAAGCTCTGCTCAGCTGCAGATAGTGGAGTCTATCTGTAACTCTGCATTCTCTGCAGAACGTGGATTTGCCAAATTCCGCAAACTCCACAAGCGGTGCCTCATCCAGTCCCTGGGCCCTTGAAAGGAAAGCTGGTGGAAATCCAAGGAAATCGACTTCGGACGACTTCGGACCGACGCCGCTGCTGAATCCGGTGACGCCGCCTGCAACCGACTCCGCGATCTTCGCTGGAACGCGACGACCTTCGCAAGCCCGACGCCGCTGCAACCCCGCTGAAGTCCGTGCCTCCGTGGAAGTCGCTGCACCACGTCGTGAATGACGGCGCTCAAAGTGCGTGGATTCAACTATTCGCACAGACGCGCATCAGCTCATTTTAATTTCTTCACCAAGGTACTGTACCTGGGGTTCTACGCGACTCTGTGTCCGGTGCTTCTGGTGTCAGATTGTTGGGATCGACTCCGTTACGACATTGTGTTAACACCTCATCGAAACATTTTGTGTTTCTAAGCGCTATTTTTGAGTTTAATCTTTAAGAATTCATAATTTGACTTGTGTATGTCAGATGTTTGTCGTTTTGGTCTTGTTTTGTTTAGATAAATATTTCCTACTTTTCTAAACCTGTGTTGTGTCATTTTGTAGTGTTTTCATTGAGTTACTCTGTGTGTTGGTACAAATACTTTACACCTAGCACTCTGAAGTTAAGCCTACTGCTCTGCCAAGCTACCAAGGGGGTAAGCAGGGGTTAGCTGAGGGTGATTCTCTTTTACCCTGACTAGAGTAAGGGTCCTTGCTTGAACAGGGGGTAACCTGACTGTCAACCAAAGACCCCATTTCTAACAATAAATTATTTAAAATACAGTGTACCCATTCATGAAACCACACCAACGTAAATTTTCAGCATAATGTACACTCAGGAAGGATAAGAAAGCACAACAACAACAACATAAAGATGCAACTCAGCTTTATATGCATCAAGTTGGCATGTGTCACTCAGGAAGGCAGTGGTGACAATGGAATAATGCATAGAAAACGTTGTGTGGCTGTGTCCTATGGCAGACACTGGGCTGATGTGGAAAAAGGAGAAAGAAAACTAAAAAAAATGTTAATTTTTTTTTTTTTAAACACAAAAAAATATTCTTTATTAAAAAATGTAAGAAGTTTAAAAAAATAAATAGAAAATAGACCAAAATGTTTTAAAAATAACATTAATGAATTATTAATTATTATTATTAAGTAAATACATTAAATTAATAAAGTTTGTAAAAATTGATTTAAAAAAATACATATTAAAAATATATAAATGATGATATACTGGGGGGAGGGGACTAACATGATAAACCACTGGGATTTGGGAGGCAGGGAGAGGTGCAGGTGAAAAACGCAAAAACATTACATAATATAATATAAAACACTGCTCACACAATCATTTAGTATGAGCATTGATCTACTAGACCTCAAGTATAACACAGAAAATGGCTGTTAGCCACATGGTCAGACAACAACCAGCAAGGTGGCATGGCCACAACAAAGAACACATGCAGGCCTAAATCACACTGGCTACCCACACAAAATGGCCCCAGCCACATGGTCAAAGAGCAACAACAGCAACCAGCAGGGAGGCATGGCCACAAGAAAGAACACATGCAGGCCTAAAAGCACACTTGTTGCCTACACAAAATGGCCGCCAGCCACATGGTCAAACAGCAATAACAACCAGCAGGGAGGCATGGGCACAACAACAAAGAACACATGCAGGCCCATGGCAAAAGCACACTGGCTGCCCACACAAAATGCCCACCAGCCACATGGTCAAACAACAAGCAGGATGAATGGAAAACAAAAAACACATATAGGCCTATAATTGACTGTACAAAAAAGAGCACTTGCCCATATGGCATGGGGAACAAAGACAAATGGCGTCCTATGGTTAACACACTCACACACTGGACAGACAAAGAAGGCATCGATAACACAGGAGAAAAAAAACTGCATTGTGAGAAATTCCGAAAACAAAAATTAAATCAGCTAAAAAAGTACATTTTACAACAACAACACACATCCTACAAAGGCATCAAATATATGACCCCACCATACACTGTTTGCAGAACAAAACATGAAAAACTGCCAAACAACATTTTCCAATTTAACCCAATGCCATCCATGGTCTAAATGATGTTTCATTTCAACAGACACCACAAAAACAGTTGTTTCATCATGCACCCATGACTAGCGGGAATTCATGGGCAGGTAAAAAATCTAATTTGAGCTCACGAGTGCCCAGCAAGTCTCTCGTCCCGCTTCCCAGGCATGCGCAATGACATCAAGAGTGCACCAACAGGAAAAAAGCTCTGCTCAGGTGCAGAGAGTGGAGTCTATCTGTAACTCTGCATTCTCTGCAGAACGTGGATTTGCCAAATTCCGCAAACTCCACAAGCGGAACTGAGCAGAGTTTTACGTCCATGCCTAGTTGTGACATTGGCAGGTATATGATGCTGTTCACACATATGAAGTGGACATGATTATTCCTGGGAATGTATGTCACAGACTTTGGGTGTACAAGACCTGTGCCAAGAAAGCCTGCACAGTGATAGGATGGAAGTTTAGAAGACTCCATTGGACTAAATACTTCTTTTGTATGAACTGTATGTAGCTGTTAATGTGTTTCATTAGTAAAGGCCAAAGCGTCTGTAGCACATCAGTGACATGTGTTTGTGTCATACCACTAGATGCAGAAGCACTCGACTGTAATGACGCTGTGATCAGAAACTGTTTTACTGGCATCTGTATGAGTCTTGCTTTATGTGATGTAGGATTAATTTTGTGAGGTAGGCAATATGGCTCCAGCTGATGACATCAACCAAATTCCTTTTTACCTATTCTACAGGACCATGACTGATATATCCCTTCCTTCCATGTTCTGGAGGCCTCCACCTGGTAAATTTGATCACATACACAGTATTAACCAAACATGTATGATTTTCTATGTTTCTGACATCTTGACAGCATATGAGTGGAACAATATAATAAAGAAATTCTTAGACAAGACACTTGTATGTATGTGTTGGTGTGGCATGGTTGTGTACATGCAAGATCCCTACTCCCACTAGTAGCTTGTTTTTTCATTGTATGGCTCACATGTTCTTACATATCCACATCACAATGTGAAATGTAAGACAGCAGACAATGACTTTGTGACTGTTGAATTTATTACAGTGCTAAGGGTGAAAACAAACTTGTACTAAAAGAGTAACATAACTGAAATGTGAATGCGTCAGTCATGGTAAATGAAACCATAGAAGTAAATGCCACACCATTGGAAGTCCAAACTCCAGAGTACTCCTCCCATCAGAAATAGAATGGGGCTCCACAGAGTAAATGTGTGACACACAAATGCGGTCATTAAGGTTGAGGCTTCTTGCTAGCAGTGGTAGGTGTCTTGCCCTCCGCACCTCCTGGAATTTTACATGGACGTCCCAGCTTGCGACGGTGGGGGTGGTTCAGCTGCTGTAGAGGCAGGGGTGACTGGGGGTGGTTGGTCCTCTGGCAAGGTCTCCCTTCCTGTGGCTGCTGCAGATGTACTTGGGCTTGATGTAGTTGTCCACAGGAAGAGGTAGATGGCGGTGGAAAAGCCATGTTCAGGGCTGTATGAATGTCCCATAGCACCCCTGTTAGGGTGCTCATGGTGAACTTATGGGCCTTCATATATTGGCGCATGTCCCACTGCAGGTGCTTGACTTCCCAGAGTTAAGTTATCACCTGCCCCATCACGCCTTGGGACTCATGATAGACCCCTAATACTTAGTGGATGGTATCCTGATCATGAGTGGCCCCAGTTGCCTCACTCTGCTGACTCCCCACACCTCACACATGCTAAACTTCCAGGTGAGGGTACATCATTCGAGAGATGGCACACATTTGGACAAGTGCATAAAGGCCTGTTTGTTTGAGGTACCAAAACAGGGCCTACTGGTAGTTGTAGTCATGTCACTTGCTGACTCCCCACACTACACAAATGCTAAACTCCCTGGGAAGGGTTTCTCATTCGAGAGATGGCACACAGGTATATTTGGACGAGTGCAGAAAGGCCTGTAGATTTGGGGTACAGAAACAAGACTTCTTGATAGCTGTGGTCACGTCACTAGCTGATTCCACACACTATATAAAGGCAAAACTCCCAGGGGAGGGTGTGTCATTTGAGGGATGGAACACAGGGGTACTTGGACAAATGCAGAAAGGATTGTTGGTTTGAGGAACAGAAACAGGGCCTCCTGGTAGTTGCAGTCATGTCACTTGCTGACTCCCCACACTATACAAATGAAAAACTCCCAGGTGAGGGTACATCATTTGAGAGATGGCACACAGGTGTATTTGGACACATGCAGAAAGGCCTGTTGGTTTGAAGTACAGAAACAGGGCCTCCAGGTAGTTGTAGTCATGTCACTTTCAGATTTCCTATATTACACAAATGCTAAACCCACAGTGGAGGGTACATCATTTAAGAGATGACACATAGGTGTATTTAGATAAGCGCAGAGCAGACTGTTGGTTTGAGGAACAGAAACAGGGCCTCCTGGTAGTTGTAGCCATGTTCCCACACTATACAAAAGCAAAACCCCTAGGGGTGGGCACATAATTTGAGAGATAGCACACAGGTGTATTTGTACAAGTGCAGAAATGCCTGTTGTTTTGATGTACAGAAACAAGGCCTTCTGATAGTTGTAGTCATGTCACTCTCTATACTTCCCAACACTTGACAAATGTTTAGTCTTACATATCCGTTGCCATTCTGCAGTTAGGTTGGACCGTACATTCACATGTTGACATATACCATGGGTCCTGGGTTAATATTTTGACATTGAAACACTTGCAGACCCCATTCCAACATATGGCTTGTAATGGGGATTGATACGTGTGATATCATGTATGCCAATGCAGAGTGACAAACGTACATCTCTCCTACTTTGGGCAAGATTGGGAAAGTAGATGAATAACACCGTGGCAAAAGGTGAGATATGAGCATACAGGAAATGGAAGATGTGTGACAATTTTTGTGTTATAACCTATCAGACTCCACTCCCCCAGCTATTCCTGTGAAGCCTTCAGGGTGCAGGATGGCCAGGACCTTCTCCTTCCAGGGAAAGAGTTGCAATGGGCACTGGGAGGACCACCACCAGTTTTATTTGCCTCCATGTGTTGCCTGAAGGCCAGGAAACACACCTTCCTCCCCAGGTCGTTCCACCTCTTCCTAATGTCCTCCTTTGTGCACAGGGTGATGCCGATAGCATTCACTCTGTCAGCTATCATTTGCCACATTTCCATTTTCCTACTGAGACGAGTATGCTGAACTTGGGCTCCAAACAATTGTGGCTATACTCTTATGATTTCATCCACTGTGACTCTCAACTCATCTTCAGAAAAAGGGGGATTATTCGGAAGTGACATGGATGTAAATTAAAGTGGGTGATAGTGACTTACTTAGCAAAGAGATATAGGGAGTAAATGGACAAAAGAGCGTGAAAGGTGTTGAATGGGATGATGAAAAAAGGGGTGCCTTATCTATCAATGATGAAAAAATGGTGGTCTCTGGTCTCTTTCTTGCACTGCTGCAATCGATAATCAAGGGATCATCGTCTGGGAAGGGGTGTGTTTTATAGTGTGATTTGCAGGTGCGTCCACTGGGCCAATGTATGTCAGCTGTGTTGTTTTGAATCTATCCAATGGGCACTTGTCTGTTACTTTACCACTTTTGATGATCCTCAAAGGTGTACAAAATCAACACCGCTGTAGATGCCACCTACCGTAAGTACACACACCTACCTGTATCAGAGCTCTTAATGACAGATCGTAGCACCGTTGTCCACATTATGGGGGGTACACCACCAGCACCAAATATACGTCACATCCTGTACACAGTCAGAAACATACATCAAGAAGGACACATTCACAGTCACAATGCGCCCCCCTTAGGCAGCCCACTCATATTGCACCGCAACAGTCCACAAAAACACATGGCCACACATCTCTGCCACAGGGACAGTGAAGGGTACACAACATTAATCTACATATCACCAACAACACACAAACATCACATACACAAAACCAACTCACACACTCACAGTCCACACAGGCCAGGGACTGTCATCACATACAACACACTAATGTATCAATGTATCATGGAACACAAACAACACCATCATTAAACAGCCCTGAAATGGACCCACACATTACACACATCACAGCACAATGGAAGCACAATGGCATGCACAATACACAGAGAGACAAATAGACAAAGAGTACTATGTACTATGCTTGCACAATTGTAATGGGGTAACAGGAACAGTGAGGGAAGGAAGCTGCATGGGACACATATCACCTTGCAACTGCCCGTAGAACAACATTTGAACATGACATCGCCCTACTTGTGTCTTTTGGACAAACAGTACTAGAAACAAATCTCAATGCCATCTGCACAATGTGGAAGTGCAAATCAACAAGCACATGCAACTACATCTGCACGGGACATACCTCTACAGGAACTAGCTGCAAGGGACACGCATCCAAATGGACACATGCACAGCCAAATGCAAACATAGAGCTAACACAACTGAACACACTCCATATTTACACTAACACAATTCAAGCTGACACACATCAGATTGATACATAAGCCATATCAGGAGACAAGTCTTACACCATACATGCTCATATTGGACAACAGAAGATTAAATACTCACGAAAACAAGCACCACACAATGCCATGACACCACCACTGCATTTATACACACTTATTTGCCTACACTCGCATATACCCTCATCTTGGGGGACGCCAGCACTGCCCACAAAGTCACACAACAGCAAATGCAGCTGCAAGCAGGCACAAAACACATAACTGTAGACAGAAAACATAAGTTTATCAAGAACAACAGTAAGATAGAAAAGGAATTGTAGGAAAAATGTATACTCAAGGGAACAAACTGGTTGGGTTTACTCAACAGGAAATATCAAAGTCCAACGGCCATTGGCCAGACCATAGAGATGTGCCCCCAAACTAGCACAGTGTTGTGCCCACTTGACTCCACAGGAAGGGGCATCAAGGAGCAGGCTGGCACCTCTGGGATTTGAGAGGGGGGAGTTTGATCTTTGCCTTGGGGGGTGGTCTTCTTCTTGGGATGCTCAGGCTTCTTCTTAGGGTGTTAGGGGTATGGGTGCTTGCGGGGGTAGGGAAGGCCTTGGAGGTGGAAGGGACAGCCTGGGAGGTCTGGTGAAGGGGGTGGAGGGCTCAGAGCAAAGGTCAAGGTCTAACAAAAAATGTTTTTTAGAGACACAGGGACAGTCATCAGAAGGGGTTCAGGATTTAAAGGTTGAGGGAGTGGTTGTATGCTGTGTAGGTGTGGATGTTGTGTGTGCATGCTTAAGGTAGATCTGATTGTGTTTGATGGGTGTCTGTTGGGTGAGTGAGTGTGGGAGTTTGCGTGTCTTGTGGGGCTGAGAGGCAGAGGGCTGGGAGATGCAGTGGTGGGTTGGTGTGTAGCTGTTGGGGTGGTGACTGCAGGCGTGGCAGATGTGGTAGATGTCTGTGTATCTGTGGTGTTTGCAGGTATGGTGCTTGTGGTGGATGTCTGTGGGTCTATTGGGGTGGTGTCTGTGGGTTTGGTGTGTGTGGTGGGTATATCACTGACTGTTGGTGTGGTTCCTGTGGGTATAATTGATGTGGTATATGTGATGCTGGAGGTGGTGAGGGTGTCAAGGGAAGTTGTGACTGTTGTTTTGTCTGTTGGTGAATTTGTTTGTGTGCATGCCGGTGTGTTTTGTGTTGCTTGTGTTTGTTTTTGTGTGTACTCCTCTTGGCTGTTGAGGTGGATGTCTGCAGATTGGTCTGTGTGCTTTGGATAGGTAGGGGAGGGGGGATTTGGAGTGGGAAGAGGGAGGTGGAGGTTGGCCGGGAGGTGGGGGAGTGGCTGGCTGCCATCAGTGAGGAGGCCAGAGCCTGAAAAGATCTCTGTAGGCCAGACATTGCACCATGAATGCCTTCCAGGAATGCATTGGTTTGCTGGAGCTGTGTCGCCAATCCCTGGATGGCATTCACATTGTCTCTCTGACCCACAGAGATACTTCTCAGGAGGTCAATATCCTCCTCACTAAGGACGGCAGGGCTAACGGACTGGAGCAGAGGTGCCTGCAGCAAAGGAGATGCCCTCTCTTTTGGGTGTGCAAGCATGGCCATCTGGGTGGGGAGCAGTGATAGAATATGGGTGGTGGTGAAGGATGGTCCTGGGGGATTCCCCAATTGGTCCACCACCACTAGGGAGTGGCAAATAGAGGAGGAACCCGATAATGGGGATGTTCCAGTCTCCTCTATGGCAATCCCCTGCCCTCCGGGCCTCTGGGACCCTCTGTGCCAGTTGGGTCTTGATCTGAGGTCCTGTGGCCAGATGATTCCCCACTTGGCTGTGCCCTGTCTCCTTCACTTCCCTTTGCTGATGCTGCAAAGACAAGGAGCAACAGGGTCATAACATGTCCATGAACATACTTGAATAACAGCTTGGGTTAGCAAACATTATCATGATATAAAGTAGGTCCCAGCAGCAAAATCCACCTAAGTGACCCATACTTGGGCTATCTCATATGCAAGCATGCTACCTGAACCATCAACAGTTGCCCACAGTAAAATCAGGATCTCACAATACTAAAATACCATGGCTGAAGTTGTGCAATCACTCTAACCAGTGAGCTATTTGGAGATACCATCACCCACAAAGTGTTGCACCATGGAACAGACCTCAGTTACCTGTTGGGATACAAATGTAGGCCAATGCTAATTCCATTCCCACAGATCCCACACAAGGCCATGCACACTTCCATTTGTCAAATACATCAAGATCCTACAATATGAAATGATGCTTCAAAACACAGCCATGTTGATGGCAAAAGTACAATAGGCTGGAGAAGGTGACACGGACATACCCATGTCAAACTGAGAAAATACAAATAGTTTACACGTCACATGGTTTTTGTTGCAATAGAGCCAAGGAGGTAGTATCAATGTCGTACAGGCAGGACATACTTTGGCATGGAAACGAACACTATAGACATCATGTCCAAGATGTCAGGGAGAGATGTCCACAAAAAACACAAAACAATGAATCAGCAAGTCCCAGGGTAATCACCACTAATGTCTGGCACCCCTTACAATGACATACTCTCAGTGCATCAATAGAAGTCATCAGTCATTTCCATGTTAGAGAAAGAAAGAAGAGGCAAGGACTTGTAGGAGGCCCACAACACATTGCCCCTTTGGGAAGTTAAATCACCACCTCTCTCATGGTCATGCAAACCCATTGGCTCTCCATATCCCTTTCTTTTGAAGGCCGTTGACTTGTACGGATACAAAAGACAAATCAAGAAATCATGTTCACAAATCTCATCATAAATAGTTTAGTCACATATATGTCAGTAACATCAAGCTAGAATTTTCCTATTTGTCAATACTCCCCAAGTGTGAGCCAATAAGTACAGGGGCATGACTCAATGCATAGATTTCCTAATCTGCAGGCCGACTCACCACCCTGCTCAGGCCCTACAATGTCTAGGCAGGTTTATTGACATCTTGTGGGACGTGCCCTAGCAACCTGACTGAGATGTGAGCCATTATGAGACATATAACAGCTCTGTGGCTTCTGCAACGTTGACTACTTAGGCATGAATGGACCAACAGATTCACACTCTGTGATTATGACTCTCTGCATACGGTCCCTACAGGCTACTGCCACAGTACAAACTCCAACATTACACATGGGTAACAATGAAAGGACGGGCATGGTGGGCACAGAAGGTGTCTACCCTGTCCTTGTGTGGACATCTACAATAACCAATGCAGACTCATGCCACTTCAGCGGCTGGGTTTCTGCAGCATCTAGCTGTACCACAGAACAAGCTTTTGGACATTTGTGTCTATCCTACAGGGATGGCATCCAACAAAACAAAGGTATGCATTGACCAGTTTCTGCTATGTGACCAAGCTCAGAGACCAAGTCACATATCATGGTCTCCCAGAAATCAACACACTGTCTGCACAGAGGGACTGTCAGTTATGCAATAAGCCTGCACAGGACAAATATGACTTGTACAAAGGTCACAGCAGGGCTGTGCTGTGCGAGTAAGGGACCTGTCAGGGGTCAGAGGCACACATTGACAATGATGCTAAGTGCAAATCTGTCACAGATCAGTAACCCACCCCTGTACCCATTCACAATCAGATCAAATGAATAAGGCATTCTGGCCAGCATTTTACAACAGCAAACTGACATGTGGTGTGTGTGGCACCCTGGAGGGCAGCAAGAGTGATTACATGCCTTACAAACAGTCTACCAAGGGTAGATGTGCAAAGAAATCCCTGTAGCAACGTACACATAGCTCACATTACACCCAATGGACACATACAAGATGCATTCTCGGCTCACGCTGTCATGCACACACATGTAGTCCCACATAGGCAACTTTAATGGGGAAAGAGATGTTAGTGGATGACTGTAATGTCACCTCACCTAGTCATGTGCATCCAACACTAGGTGGATCATGGAACACAATGAACACACACCACAATGTGAATGAACTCAACATGTGGCACAGGCCGCCATGCTGTTAGAAATGGTGTCTTTGGTTGGCAGTCAAGTTACCCCCTGTCGAAACATGGACCCTCACTCTAATCAGGGTAAGTCACACACTATCCAAATTATCCTGTGCCCACGCTCTGGTAGCTTGGCACTGAGCAGTCAGGCTTAACTTAGAAGGCAATGTGTAAAGTATTTGTGCAATAAATCATACAATAAAACCATATAGCACCACAAAAATACACCACACAGTGTTTAGAAAAATATATAAGATGTATCTGGATAAATGCAGGTCAAAACGATTAATGTTGCAATAAGTACATGTTGAGATGTCACCCAAAAGCGATATAAAGTGTCTTAAGTCTTTTAAAAGCAAACAAATTCTCTTTCAAGCACAAAGTACCTGGTTCGCGTGAAAAATCTCAGCAAAGAACTGCAGAGGAGGAGATGCATGGAAACAAAGGGGTGTGAGTCGATTTCTCGAGCTGCACACGGCGATGCATCATTTAGGTTTCACGCAGGGACAGCTGTGCGTTGATTTCCGGTGCTCGGTCATGGATCCTCTTTGGGCTGCAGGGTTTTCAGATGCCCCAGGGACGATGCCTGGATTTCCTGCGCTGGCAGGACAAAGTCACAGGAGCTGCGTCAATCAGGTGGACGTTGCGTCGAATGAGTATTTGATCTGCCACACATGGGCACATTCTACCCTGTAAAGAGGGAAAGGATGATGATATACAGTGAAAACTGTGCACGTGAGATACTTACCTGCTCCTCTGGTACATCAAAGAGCTGCCATATAGGCATAGGACCCCAGTCACCAGCTTTCCAACTCCTCAGGTGAGAAAGCAGGGGACCGTTTACCTGCGGGATGTGGCATGATTGCTCCCAGAGGCAGTACACAGCAGCTCTGTAGTGGAGGTCTTGCTGACAGCAGTGTCAGGGGTCAAGGGAGGGATTTTGCAAAACATGGCAGTCAGGTCCACCATGTATGCTGTTGTCACCACCGGCGGACAAAGCCATTGGCCCACAACCACCACTGGCAACAAAGTTAGCCTGTGGCTGTGGCTGCTGCACTTGCAACCGCCCATTGTCATGATGACTTCTGCTGGTGGTCGCGGATGTTTACAAATTTCCAGTGGAGGTCAGGCAGGCCCCATTTTAGTGGCACGAAACGTGGGATTGGGTTATTGCTATTGCATTACACCTCAGAAAATGTTGTTTTTTGCTCAAATATATGCTAATCTTTTCTTGTCATGTAGGTCCTACTAGTCAAACACCATTGTATGTTGCAGGGCACAGATGCCAATTCACAGTGGGGCACAGCCTACCCCTGTTGAAGGGCATTTTTGTGCTTGGGACATCCGGTCACATTCCAAGGGACATTTGTGATGCACATTCTGGATTTAGGTCCAGATACATGTTGTTTATGCATGTGGTGCAAACCAAGGGGATAACATGTTAAACTTGCATCTTTAACAGCTTTGATGTGTACTGTTTGCCATGTCCATCCCTTATAAAATGTCTTGTTACATATTAACCTTGACATGCATCAGGTATGTTGCTGTGGACACAATGACTAATGTCAGAACTCATTTCCTGACATATTAACGTACCAAGGGAGAGGGAGGATGTGACAACCACTGGTCTACCATCCACTGCCAGACCTTCACGTCATGGAAAAAAGACATATTGTACTCCTGTATTGCCTGAATCAGCAAAAATAGTGGATCTATGTCATCAGTTGGAGCCAGCTATTAGTCATCCAAACAACATGCCACACATTGTACATGCCATGTCAGTGTTGCTCTTCTTAGCCACAGGGTCCTTCCAACATACAGTGCCCAAACTGGCGGGATGTTCCAGCTTATGTTCAGACTGGTGTTAAAGGATCTCTTATCAGCAATTTCAAATCATCTGGACAGCTACATCCAGTTTCCCCGATGTGGGGATTTAGCCCATGTCAAGGCTGACTTTTATGGTTTAGCACGCATTCCACATGTGGTGGAGGCTATTGATTGCACACATGGTGGCTTGGTTGCACCCATGCCAATGAACAAGTATACAGCAACTGAAAGAACTTCCATTTCATCAATGTAAAAGTTGTATGTTTGGCGGACCTCTACATTTCACGTCTGTGCCCTTTACCTGGCTTTAGTCCATGATGCCTTAATTATGCAGAACAGCATAATCTGCCAGCTGTTGTCACAACTGTACAGAGAGGGCCTGGCTAGTTGGTAAGTCTCATCTGTCCTTTTTGTGTGTGTGCAATGTCTGGTGAGGATTTACTGATAATGTAGACTTATTGTTGCACATATGTCCCATTCCTTAACAGGAGACTCAGCATATCCAAACCGTCCTTGGTTGTTGATGCCATTGTGGAATCCAACTATGCCAGAGGAAGTCTGCTTTAATGAGGCCCATGTAAGAACAAGGTGGGTAGTCATGTAAGTCCAAAGTCTAGTGTACTCCTCCCATAGGAAATGGAAGGTGGTTGAAGAACAGTCAACAGAGTGTATACGTGGCACACAAAGGAGTTCCTTCAGGAAGAGGTAACTTGCTGCAGTGGTCGGTGTCTGGCAACCTGCAGTTCCTGAATTATTTGCTAAATGTCACCGCTTGTGTGTGGGGGGGGACTGCAGCTACAGAAGCAGGGGTGTCTGGAGTGGGTTATTCCCCCATCAGGGCCTCTTTTCCAGTGGCTGGCACCGATGATGACGGTTGCTCCACCAAAGGAAGGGGGTAGATTGTTGCTGACGATCCCTGTTCAGGGTACTGCTAATGTCCCTCAACACCACTGTTTCCTATGGATGTCCCTCTGCAGCTGCTTGATCTCCCGAAGCTCGGTAAGAACGCGGCCCATCACACCTTGGAACTCTTGATAGGCCCCTTGACTTGGCTGATGGAGTCCTAGCCAGAAGCATCCTCAGTAGCCTCACCCCGTTGGCCCACATATCCCTCCCGTGCACTCTAACCCCACAGACCTGTGACCTTGCTCCAGTGTGCCCCCACCCATTGGTTCCAGCACCATCATTGTTCGAGGTGTTGTGGTGCGAATCAGGATCCTGGACTAGGGGCATGAGATGGAAGGCACTGTCCTAGGGACACAAGTTAGGGGGGTGAATGGCTGTCTGTGATGTTGAGGCAACCGGGCTGGGAGGTATTTATATTTGTGATTCTTGTAAAGTGCATTCAGACTGGAGGTATTGAAGCGCTATGCGGGTAATAGAGCCAAAGCAATCATAGATCTAGAGGGAAAATAGCCTTGTTGTAAGATGCTAATGAAAAGGTAGGGGAGAGAGAATTACTCTGATCCCATTTGGAAGGTGTTGATTTGGACACAGTGAGACGCACTGTAGAGGTCTGTCCAGGTTGCCCAGATTGGCTAGAACCATCCTCCACGTTCAGACATTAAGGAGTGTTGTGATCACTGAGGGCTTCATCCAGGGGGGTGGTGGCGGTCTTTTCTGTGGCCTCTGTGGGCCCAGTGGCAGCTCTACCTGTTGATGTGAAAGATACAATGTTACTGGTGGTATTGTGACATCTACCTCCAAAAGTTAACAGTGAAATTTTGCACAACCAGTGTACTTAGTTTATTTGCTGGTGATCCTATTGCGAAAGGTATCCATGATATTTGTTGCATTGACATGACATTTGTGAAGCATGCCAATTCCATTAAAGTCCAGAAGCTGTTCAATTTAGTAGTATATTAGCACTTGAGAGGATGGGCAGAGATTTACTTTGTACCAGCAGTGCAGGCAAAGCAGTGGTTGGACAGGATGTGGCTTTGATCATTTTGAGGCCTAGTTGAATGCTATGCAGGCCAAACCAGGAGTTTGTTGTATATGTAACTGGAGTCATCATGTGGTCAGTGCATTGTGAGGTCAGGAGACGTGCGCCAGCCAGACTCTTTTGTGGCTCTTGGGGACGGTGTGTCCCTTGAGGGGGGTAAGTGTGCCCCCCTAGAAGTCCTGGTGTGCCAGGCAATGGTTCAACTGCAGGGTGGTGACTCTGGGTTGAATTATCAGGTTCAGGGGGTAAACTCTGACCTGATGAGGGGTAGGTGTGCTCCCAAGGAAGCCCTAGTGCACCAGGCAATGGTTCAACCGCAGGGAGGTGACTCTTGGTTGGATTGCCAGGTTCCGAGGGTAAACTATGGCCTGGCGGGGGTAGGTATGCCCCCCAGGAAGTCCGGGGTTGCCAGGTGGTGGTCCAGTTTGTGGGTAAAGACCCTGGACTGGAGGATCAGGTGCAGGGGGTAAACCCTGACCTGAAGGGGTGGGCGGTTTGCCCAATCACTCCCCATGGTGTGATTACAAAGGGTACTCTCCCTGAGGGGGGGTGCAGAACCCTGAGAGTAGGGGCAGGGGAGAGAGAGACTCACCCCTGGCCCCAGTGCAATCTAAGGGTACAGACCCTGGATTGGAAGGCCAGGTTCAGGGTGTCCTCCCTGACCTGGAGGAAGGGGCTACTGCTAACAGTGCCCCTACCATGTTGTCTTCTGGGAGGGCAACTCCTTGTTGGGGGGTGCAGGACCCCAGAAGGGAAGGCAGGGGGAGGGAAGCCTCACCCCTGGCCCTGGTCCAACCTGAAGGTACAGACCCCAGGTTGGAGGACCAGTTGCAGGTTACATCCCTGTACTGGTGGGAGAATTGTGCAGGACTGCTTCTACAAGCACCCTGACAATTTTGGACTCTCGGGTGCCGCTCCTGCAGGGAGGGTACAGAGCCCCATAGGGGAGGATCAGGGTCAGGTTGTCATCCCTGACCTGGTGGAAGGGAGAGTGGTCAAAGGGTGTCAGGCACCTGGGGCTACCGCCCCCCACTCTCCACAATCACAGCGGTTGGAGAGGCCTGAGGTCAGGCTCTCATCCCTGACAGTTGTCAGGGGTCACTGAGGCTTGCTGTCCTGGTGAACAGAGTTGCCCCTGGGGGGAACGAGAGTCACACCCCAGGGGTGGAGTGGGCAACACTACTGTGTTGGCCCTGGTGGTACTATCTGCCCATTGGGGATACATCTGTGAGCAAAGTAAAGTTAGGTGCTGCACAGATGGTTTCTGCAGATGTGGAGAAGGGTTCCCCATGGGTTAGCTTAGTGGGCCCTGAGAGTATGGACAGAGGGATCGAACTGGAGTCAGGAGGCCTAGAACTGGAACATGCCCCTGCTGTTGTGGGCCTAGGTCCTTGTTCTATCGCCCCAATCAGGGAAACACATCAAGGTATTGATTGTTCTCCCCTAGCTTGAGGCTGGTAGGGGGTTGTGTTGGACTTTTTTGCTTATGTAGGGTCACCCCCAATCTTTTTGCCTCCTGCCTCCTATTTATTCTGACCTGTTGCTGTTGGCTTTTGAACTCTGAGCACTTTACCACTGCTAACCAGTGCTAAAGTGCATATGCTCTCTGTGTACATTGTATGTAATTGGTTTATCCATGATTGGCATATTTGATTCACTAGTAAGTCCCTAGTAAAGTGCACTAGAGGTGCCAGGGCCTGTAAATCAAATGCTACTAGTGGGCCTCTGTAATCACGTCTCAGACCTGCCACTGCAGTGTCTGTGTGTGCCGTTCTAACTGTAAATTCGACTTGGCAAGCGTACCGACTTGCCAGGCCTAAACCTTCCCTTTTCTTACATGCAAGGCACCCCTAAGGTATGCCCTAGGTAGCCCCAAGGGCAGGGTGCAGTGTGTGGTTAAGGTGGGACATATAGTATTGTGTTTTATATGTCCTGACAGTGAAATATTGCTAAATTCGTTTTTCACAGTTGCAAGGCCTGTCCCTCTCATAGGTTAACATGGGGGCTACCTTTCAATCTGATTAAAGTGTAGATTCCCTTTGGGAGCAGATCAACATGTGGAGTTTGGGGTCTCTGAGCTCACAATTTAAAAATACATCTTTTAGTAAAGTTGATTTTAAGATTGTGCGTTTGAAAATGCCACTTTTAGAAAGTGAGCATTTTCTTGCTTATACCATTTCTGTGACTCTGCCTGCTTGTGGATTCCCTGTCTGGGTCAGTTTGACAGGTGGGCTGGTAGCACCTAACACTAGACAGTGACACAAAAGGAGCTGGGGTGTAGTCTGCATTTCCTGATGAGCCATCTGTTCGAGGAGGGAGGGGAAGAGTGGTCACTTACACCTGAAAGGGCTGTGCCTGTCCTCACACAATGCAGTCTCCAACCCCCTGGTGAGTGTTTGGGGCCTGGCCTGGGCAAGGCAGGATTTCACATTCGAAAGAGACTTTACTTTGAAGTAGGCCTACTTCAAAGGAGAAATTGGGTATAAGAAGGGCACCCAAAACCACAAGTGGTGCCTCATCCAGTCCAAGGGCCCTTGAAAGGAAAGCTGGTGGAAATCCAAGGAAATCGACTTCGGACGACTTCGGACCGACGCCGCTGCTGAATCCGGTGACGCCGCCTGCAACCGACTCCGCGATCTTTGCTGGAACGTGACGACCTTCGCAAGCCCGACGCCGCTGCAACCCCGCTGAAGTCCGTGCCTCCGTGGAAGTCGCTGCACCACGTCGTGAATGACGGCGCTCGAAGTGCGCGGATTCAACTATTCGCACAGACGCGCATCAGCTCATTTTAATTTCTTCACCAAGGTACTGTACCTGGGGGTCTACGCGACTCTGTGTCCGGTGCTGCTGGTGTCAGATTGTTGGGATCGACTCCGTTACGACATCGTGTTAACACCTCATCGAAACATTTTGTGTTTCTAAGCGCTATTTTTGAGTTTAATCTTTAAAAATTCATAATTTGACTTGTGTATGTCAGATGTTTGTCGTTTTGGTCTTGTTTTGTTTAGATAAATATTGCCTACTTTTCTAAACCTGTGTTGTGTCATTTTGTAGTGTTTTCATTGAGTTACTCTGTGTGTTGGTACAAATACTTTACACCTAGCACTCTGAAGTTAAGCCTACTGCTCTGCCAAGCTACCAAGGGGGTAAGCAGGGGTTAGCTGAGGGTGATTCTCTTTTACCCTGACTAGAGTAAGGGTCCTTGCTTGACCAGGGGGTAACCTGACTGTCAACCAAAGACCCCATTTCTAACAATAAATTATTAAAAATACAGTGTACCCATTCATGAAACCACACCAATGTAAATTTTCATCATAATGTACACTCAGGAAGGATAAGAAAGCACAACAACAACAACATAAAGATGCAACTCAGCTTTATATGCATCAAGTTGGCATGTGTCACTCAGGAAGGCAGTGGTGACAATGGAATAATGCATAGAAAACGTTGTGTGGCTGTGTCCTATGGCAGACACTGGGCTGATGTGGAAAAAGGAGAAAGAAAACTAAAAAAAATGTTAATTTTTTTTTTTTTAAACACAAAATAAAATTCTTTATTAAAAAATGTAAGAAGTTTAAAAAAAAAAATAGAAAATAGACCAAAATGTTTTAAAAATAACATTAATGAATTATTAATTATTATTATTAAGTAAATACATTAAATTAATAAAGTTTGTAAAAATTGATTTAAAAAAATACATATTAAAAATATATAATTGATGATATACTGGGGGGAGGGGACTAACATGATAAACCACTGGGATTTGGGAGGCAGGGAGAGGTGCAGGTGAAAAACGCAAAAACATTACATAATATAATATAAAACACTGCTCACACAATCATTTAGTATGAGCATTGATCTACTAGACCTCAAGTATAACACAGAAAATGGCTGTTAGCCACATGGTCAGACAACAACCAGCAAGGTGGCATGGCCACAACAAAGAACACATGCAGGCCTAAATCACACTGGCTACCCACACAAAATGGCCCCAGCCACATGGTCAAAGAGCAACAACAGCAACCAGCAGGGAGGCATGGCCACAAGAAAGAACACATGCAGGCCTAAAAGCACACTTGTTGCCTACACAAAATGGCCGCCAGCCACATGGTCAAACAGCAATAACAACCAGCAGGGAGGCATGGGCACAACAACAAAGAACACATGCAGGCCCATGGCAAAAGCACACTGGCTGCCCACACAAAATGCCCACCAGCCACATGGTCAAACAACAAGCAGGATGAATGGAAAACAAAAAACACATATAGGCCTATAATTGACTGTACAAAAAAGAGCACCTGCCCATATGGCATGGGGAACAAAGACAAATGGCGGCCTATGGTTAACACACTCACACACTGGACAGACAAAGAAGGCATCGATAACACAGGAGAAAAAAAACTGCATTGTGAGAAATTCCGAAAACAAAAATTAAATCAGCTAAAAAAGTACATTTTACAACAACAACACACATCCTACAAAGGCATCAAATATATGACCCCACCATACACTGTTTTCAGAACAAAACATGAAAAACTGCCAAACAACATTTTCCAATTTAACCCAATGCCATCCATGGTCTAAATGATGTTTCATTTCAACAGACACCACAAAAACAGTTGTTTCATCATGCACCCATGACTAGCGGGAATTCATGGGCAGGTAGAAAATCTAATTTGAGCTCACGAGTGCCCAGCAAGTCTCTCGTCCCGCTTCCCAGGCATGCGCAATGACATCAAGAGTGCACCAACAGGAAAAAAGGTCTGCTCAGCTGCAGAGAGTGGAGTCTATCTGTAACTCTGCATTCTCTGCAGAACGTGGATTTGCCAAATTCCGCAAACTCCACAAGCGGAACTGAGCAGAGTTTTACGCCCATGCCTAGTTGTGACATTGGCAGGTATATGATGCTGTTCACACATACGAAGTGGACATGATTATTCCTGGGAATGTATGTCACAGACTTTGGGTGTACAAGACCTGTGCCAAGAAAGCCTGCACAGTGATAGGATGGAAGTTTAGAAGACTCCATTGGACTAAATACTTCTTTTGTATGAACTGTATGTAGCTGTTAATGTGTTTCATTAGTAAAGGCCAAAGCGTCTGTAGCACATCAGTGACATGTGTTTGTGTCATACCACTAGATGCAGAAGCACTCGACTGTAATGACGCTGTGATCAGAAACTGTTTTACTGGCATCTGTATGAGTCTTGCTTTATGTGATGTAGGATTAATTTTGTGAGGTAGGCAATATGGCTCCAGCTGATGACATCAACCAAATTCCTTTTTACCTATTCTACAGGACCATGACTGATATATCCCTTCCTTCCATGTTCTGGAGGCCTCCACCCGGTAAATTTGATCACATACACCGTATGAACCAAACATGTATGATTTTCTATGTTTCTGACATCTTGACAGCATATGAGTGGAACAATATAATTAAGAAATTCTTAGACAAGACACTTGTATGTATGTGTTGGTGTGGCATGGTTGTGTACATGCAAGATCCCTACTTCCACTAGTAGCTTGTTTCTTCATTGTATGGCTCACATGTTCTTACATATCCACATCACAATGTGAAATGTAAGACAGCAGACAATGACTTTGTGACTGTTGAATTTATTACAGTGCTAAGGGTGAAAACAAACTTGTACTAAAAGAGTAACATAACTGAAATGTGAATGCGTCAGTCATGGTAAATGAAACCATAGAAGTAAATGCCACACCATTGGAAGTCCAAACTCCAGAGTACTCCTCCCATCAGAAATAGAATGGGGCTCCACAGAGTAAATGTGTGACACACAAATGCGGTCATTAAGGTTGAGGCTTCTTGCTAGCAGTGGTAGGTGTCTTGCCCTCCGCACCTCCTGGAATTTTACATGGACGTCCCAGCTTGCGACAGTGGGGGTGGTTCAGCTGCTGTAGAGGCAGGGGTGACTGGGGGTGGTTGGTCCTCTGGCAAGGTCTCCCTTCCTGTGGCTGCTGCAGATGTACTTGGGCTTGATGTAGTTGTCCACAGGAAGAGGTAGATGGCGGTGGAAAAGCCATGTTCAGGGCTGTATGAATGTCCCTCAGCACCCCTGTTAGGGTGCTCATGGTGAACTTATGGGCCTTCATATATTGGCGCATGTCCCACTGCAGGTGCTTGACTTCCCAGAGTTAAGTTATCACCTGCCCCATCACGCCTTGGGACTCATGATAGACCCCTAATACTTAGTGGATGGTATCCTGATCATGAGTGGCCCCAGTTGCCTCACTCTGCTGACTCCCCACACCTCACACATGCTAAACTTCCAGGTGAGGGTACATCATTCGAGAGATGGCACACATTTGGACAAGTGCATAAAGGCCTGTTTGTTTGAGGTACCAAAACAGGGCCTACTGGTAGTTGTAGTCATGTCACTTGCTGACTCCCCACACTACACAAATGCTAAACTCCCTGGGAAGGGTTTCTCATTCGAGAGATGGCACACAGGTATATTTGGACGAGTGCAGAAAGGCCTGTAGATTTGGGGTACAGAAACAAGACTTCTTGATAGCTGTGGTCACGTCACTAGCTGATTCCACACACTATATAAAGGCAAAACTCCCAGGGGAGGGTGTGTCATTTGAGGGATGGAACACAGGGGTACTTGGACAAATGCAGAAAGGATTGTTGGTTTGAGGAACAGAAACAGGGCCTCCTGGTAGTTGCAGTCATGTCACTTGCTGACTCCCCACACTATACAAATGAAAAACCCCCAGGTGAGGGTACATCATTTGAGAGATGGCACACAGGTGTATTTGGACACATGCAGAAAGGCCTGTTGGTTTGAAGTACAGAAACAGGGCCTCCAGGTAGTTGTAGTCATGTCACTTTCAGATTTCCTATATTACACAAATGCTAAACCCACAGTGGAGGGTACATCATTTAAGAGATGACACATAGGTGTATTTAGATAAGCGCAGAGCAGACTGTTGGTTTGAGGAACAGAAACAGGGCCTCCTGGTAGTTGTAGCCATGATCCCACACTATACAAAAGCAAAACCCCTAGGGGTGGGCACATAATTTGAGAGATAGCACACAGGTGTATTTGTACAAGTGCAGAAATGCCTGTTGTTTTGATGTACAGAAACAAGGCCTTCTGATAGTTGTAGTCATGTCACTCTCTATACTTCCCAACACTTGACAAATGTTTAGTCTTACATATCCGTTGCCATTCTGCAGTTAGGTTGGACCGTACATTCACATGTTGACATATACCATGGGTCCTGGGTTAATATTTTGACATTGAAACACTTGCAGACCCCATTCCAACATATGGCATGTAATGGGGATTGATACGTGTGATATCATGTATGCCAATGCAGAGTGACAAACGTACATCTCTCCTACTTTGGGCAAGATTGGGAAAGTAGATGAATAACACAGTGGCAAAAGGTGAGATATGAGCATACAGGAAATGGAAGATGTGTGACAATTTTTGTGTTATAACCTATCAGACTCCACTCCCCCAGCTATTCCTGTGAAGCCTTCAGGGTGCAGGATGGCCAGGACCTTCTCCTTCCAGGGAAAGAGTTGCAATGGGCACTGGGAGGACCACCACCAGTTTTATTTGCCTCCATGTGTTGCCTGAAGGCCAGGAAACACACCTTCCTCCCCAGGTCGTTCCACCTCTTCCTAATGTCCTCCTTTGTGCACAGGGTGGTGCCGATAGCATTCACTCTGTCAGCTATCATTTGCCACATTTCCATTTTCCTACTGAGACGAGTATGCTGAACTTGGGCTCCAAACAATTGTGGCTATACTCTTATGATTTCATCCACTGTGACTCTCAACTCATCTTCAGAAAAAGGGGGATTATTCGGAAGTGACATGGATGTAAATTAAAGTGGGTGATAGTGACTTACTTAGCAAAGAGATATAGGGAGTAAATGGACAAAAGAGCGTGAAAGGTGTTAAATGGGATGATGAAAAAAGGGGTGCCTTATCTATCAATGATGAAAAAATGGTGGTCTCTGGTCTCTTTCTTGCACTGCTGCAATCGATAAGCAAGGGATCATCGTCTGGGAAGGGGTGTGTTTTATAGTGTGATTTGCAGGTGCGTCCACTGGGCCAATGTATGTCATGAATCTATCCAATGGGCACTTGTCTGTTA
Source organism: Pleurodeles waltl (assembly GCF_031143425.1). Classification (NCBI taxonomy): domain Eukaryota; kingdom Metazoa; phylum Chordata; class Amphibia; order Caudata; family Salamandridae; genus Pleurodeles; species Pleurodeles waltl. The sequence continues at coordinate 163,834,957 of NC_090450.1, read as the reverse complement.
CTTTACCACTTTTGATGATCCTCAAAGGTGTACAAAATCAACACCGCTGTAGATGCCACCTACCGTAAGTACACACACCTACCTGTATCAGAGCTCTTAATGACAGATCGTAGCACCGTTGTCCACATTATGGGGGGTACGCCACCAGCACCAAATATACGTCACATCCTGTACACAGTCAGAAACATACATCAAGAAGGACACATTCACAGTCACAATGCGCCCCCCTTAGGCAGCCCACTCATATTGCACCGCAACAGTCCACAAAAACACATGGCCACACATCTCTGCCACAGGGACAGTGAAGGGTACACAACATTCATCTACACATCACCAACAACACACAAACATCACATACACAAAACCAACTCACACACTCACAGTCCACACAGGCCAGGGACTGTCATCACATACAACACACTAATGTATCAATGTATCATGGAACACAAACAACACCATCATTAAACAGCCCTGAAATGGACCCACACATTACACACATCACAGCACAATGGAAGCACAATGGCATGCACAATACACAGAGAGACAAATAGACAAAGAGTACTATGTACTATGCTTGCACAATTGTAATGGGGTAACAGGAACAGTGAGGGAAGGAAGCTGCATGGGACACATATCACCTTGCAACTGCCCGTAAAACAACATTTGAACATGACATCGCCCTACTTGTGTCTTTTGGACAAACAGTACTAGAAACAAATCTCAATGCCATCTGCACAATGTGGAAGTGCAAATCAACAAGCACATGCAACTACATCTGCACGGGACATACCTCTACAGGAACTAGCTGCAAGGGACACGCATCCAAATGGACACATGCACAGCCAAATGCAAACATAGAGCTAACACAACTGAACACACTCCATATTTACACTAACACAATTCAAGCTGACACACATCAGATTGATACATAAGCCATATCAGGAGACAAGTCTTACACCATACATGCTCATATTGGACAACAGAAGATTAAATACTCACGAAAACAAGCACCACACAATGCCATGACACCACCACTGCATTTATACACACTTATTTGCCTACACTCGACATATACCCTCATCTTGGGGGACGCCAGCACTGCCCACAAAGTCACACAACAGCAAATGCAGTTGCAAGCAGGAAAAAACACATAACTGTAGACAGAAAACATAAGTTTATCAAGAACAACAGTAAGATCGAAAAGGAATTGTAGGAAAAATGTATACTCAAGGGAACAAACTGGTTGGGTTTACTCAACAGGAAATATCAAAGTCCAACGGCCATTGGCCAGACCATAGAGATGTGCCCCCAAACTAGCACAGTGTTGTGCCCACTTGACTCCACAGGAAGGGGCATCAAGGAGCAGGCTGGCACCTCTGGGATTTGGGAGGGGGGAGTTTGATCTTTGCCTTGGGGGGTGGTCTTCTTCTTGGGATGCTCAGGCTTCTTCTTAGGGTGTTAGGGGTATGGGTGCTTGCGGGGGTAGGGAAGGCCTTGGAGGTGGAAGGGACAGCCTGGGAGGTCTGGTGAAGGGGGTGGAGGGCTCAGAGCAAAGGTCAAGGTCTAACAAAAAATGTTTTTTAGAGACACAGGGACAGTCATCAGAAGGGGTTCAGGATTTAAAGGTTGAGGGAGTGGTTGTATGCTGTGTAGGTGTGGATGTTGTGTGTGCATGCTTAAGGTAGATCTGATTGTGTTTGATGGGTGTCTGTTGGGTGAGTGAGTGTGGGAGTTTGCGTGTCTTGTGGGGCTGAGAGGCAGAGGGCTGGGAGATGCAGTGGTGGGTTGGTGCGTAGCTGTTGGGGTGGTGACTGCAGGCGTGGCAGATGTGGTAGATGTCTGTGTATCTGTGGTGTTTGCAGGTATGGTGCTTGTGGTGGATGTCTGTGGGTCTATTGGGGTGGTGTCTGTGGGTTTGGTGTGTGTGGTGGGTATATCACTGACTGTTGGTGTGGTTCCTGTGGGTATAATTGATGTGGTATATGTGATGCTGGAGGTGGTGAGGGTGTCAAGGGAAGTTGTGACTGTTGTTTTGTCTGTTGGTGAATGTTGTTTGTGTGCATGCCGGTGTGTTTTGTGTTGCTTGTGTTTGTTTTTGTGTGTACTCCTCTTGGCTGTTGAGGTGGATGTCTGCAGATTGGTCTGTGTGCTTTGGATAGGTAGGGGAGGGGGGATTTGGAGTGGGAAGAGGGAGGTGGAGGTTGGCCGGGAGGTGGGGGAGTGGCTGGCTGCCATCAGTGAGGAGGCCAGAGCCTGAAAAGATCTCTGTAGGCCAGACATTGCACCATGAATGCCTTCCAGGAATGCATTGGTTTGCTGGAGCTGTGTCGCCAATCCCTGGATGGCATTCACATTGTCTCTCTGACCCACAGGGATACTTCTCAGGAGGTCAATATCCTCCTCACTAAGGACGGCAGGGCTAACGGACTGGAGCAGAGGTGCCTGCAGCAAAGGAGATGCCCTCTCTTTTGGGTGTGCAAGCATGGCCATCTGGGTGGGGAGCAGTGATAGAATATGGGTGGTGGTGAAGGATGGTCCTGGGGGATTCCCCAATTGGTCCACCACCACTAGGGAGTGGCAAATAGAGGAGGAACCCGATAATGGGGATGTTCCAGTCTCCTCTATGGCAATCCCCTGCCCTCCGGGCCTCTGGGACCCTCTGTGCCAGTTGGGTCTTGATCTGAGGTCCTGTGGCCAGATGATTCCCCACTTGGCTGTGCCCTGTCTCCTTCACTTCCCTTTGCTGATGCTGCAAAGACAAGGAGCAACAGGGTCATAACATGTCCATGAACATACTTGAATAACAGCTTGGATTAGCAAACATTATCATGATATAAAGTAGGTCCCAGCAGCAAAATCCACCTAAGTGACCCATACTTGTGCTATCTCATATGCAAGCATGCTACCTGAACCATCAACAGTTGCCCACAGTAAAATCAGGATCTCACAATACTAAAATACCATGGCTGAAGTTGTGCAATCACTCTAACCAGTGAGCTATTTGGAGATACCATCACCCACAAAGTGTTGCACCATGGAACAGACCTCAGTTACCTGTTGGGATACAAATGTAGGCCAATGCAAATTCCATTCCCACAGATCCCACACAAGGCCATGCACACTTCCATTTGTCAAATACATCAAGACCCTACAATATGAAATGATGCTTCAAAACACAGCCATGTTGATGGCAAAAGTACAATAGGCTGGAGAAGGTGACACAGACATACCCATGTCAAACTGAGAAAATACAAATAGTTTACACGTCACATGGTTTTTGTTGCAATAGAGCCAAGGAGGTAGTATCAATGTCGTACAGGCAGGACATACTTTGGCATGGAAACGAACACTATAGACATCATGTCCAAGATGTCAGGGAGAGATGTCCACAAAAAACACAAAACAATGAATCAGCAAGTCCCAGGGTAATCACCACTAATGTCTGGCACCCCTTACAATGACATACTCTCAGTGCATCAATAGAAGTCATCAGTCATTTCCATGTTAGAGAAAGAAAGAAGAGGCAAGGACTTGTAGGAGGCCCACAACACATTGCCCCTTTGGGAAGTTAAATCACCACCTCTCTCATGGTCATGCAAACCCATTGGCTCTCCATATCCCTTTCTTTTGAAGGCCGTTGACTTGTACGGATACAAAAGACAAATCAAGAAATCATGTTCACAAATCTCATCATAAATAGTTTAGTCACATATATGTCAGTAACATCAAGCTAGAATTTTCCTATTTGTCAATACTCCCCAAGTGTGAGCCAATAAGTACAGGGGCATGACTCAATGCATAGATTTCCTAATCTGCAGGCCGACTCACCACCCTGCTCAGGCCCTACAATGTCTAGGCAGGTTTATTGACATCTTGTGGGACATGCCCTAGCGACCTGACTGAGATGTGAGCCATTATGAGACATATAACAGCTCTGTGGCTTCTGCAACGTTGACTACTTAGGCATGAATGGACCAACAGATTCACACTCTGTGATTATGACTCTCTGCATACGGTCCCTACAGGCTACTGCCACAGTACAAACTCCAACATTACACATGGGTAACAATGAAAGGACTGGCATGGTGGGCACAGAAGGTGTCTACCCTGTCCTTATGTGGACATCTACAATAACCAATGCAGACTCATGCCACTTCAGCGGCTGGGTTTCTGCAGTATCTAGCTGTACCACAGAACAAGCTTTTGGACATTTGTGTCTATCCTACAGGGATGGCATCCAACAAAACAAAGGTATGCATTGACCAGTTTCTTCTATGTGACCAAGCTCGGAGACCAAGTCACATATCATGGTCTCCCAGAAATCAACACACTGTCTGCACAGAGGGACTGTCAGTTATGCAATAAGCCTGCACAGGACAAATATGACTTGTACAAAGGTCACAGCAGGGCTGTGCTGTGCGAGTAAGGGACCTGTCAGGGGTCAGAGGCACACATTGACAATGATGCTAAGTGCAAATCTGTCACAGATCAGTAACCCACCCCTGTACCCATTCACAATCTGATCAAATGAATAAGGCATTCTGGCCAGCATTTTACAACAGCAAACTGACATGTGGTGTGTGTGGCACCCTGGAGGGCAGCAAGAGTGATTACATGCCTTACAAACAACAGTCTACCACGGGTAGATGTGCAAAGAAATCCCTGTAGCAACGTACACATAGCTCACATTACACCCAATGGACACATACAAGATGCATTCTCGGCTCACGCTGTCATGCACACACATGTAGTCCCACATAGGCAACTTTAATGGGGAAAGAGATGTTAGTGGATGACTGTAATGTCACCTCACCTAGTCATGTGCATCCAACACTAGGTGGATCATGGAACACAATGAACACACACCACAATGTGAATGAACTCAACATGTGGCACAGGCCACCAATACATGCTGTTAGAAATGGGGTCTTTGGTTGGCAGTCAAGTTACCCCCTGTCGAAACATGGACCCTCACTCTAATCAGGGTAAGTCACACACTATCCAAATGATCCTGTGCCCACGCTCTGGTAGCTTGGCACTGAGCAGTCAGGCTTAACTTAGAAGGCAATGTGTAAAGTATTTGTGCAATAAATCATACAATAAAACCATATAGCACCACAAAAATACACCACACAGTGTTTAGAAAAATATATAAGATGTATCTGGATAAATGCAGGTCAAAACGATTAAAGATGCAATAAGTACATGTTGAGATGTCACCAAAAAGCGATATAAAGTGTCTTAAGTCTTTTAAAAGCAAACAAATTCTCTTTCAAGCACAAAGTACCTGGTTCGCGTGAAAAATCTCAGCAAAGAACTGCAGAGGAGGAGATGCATGGAAACAAAGGGGTGTGAGTCGATTTCTCGAGCTGCACACGGCGATGCATCATTTAGGTTTCACGCAGGGACAGCTGTGCGTTGATTTCCGGTGCTCGGTCATGGATCCTCTTTGGGCTGCAGGGTTTTCAGATGCCCCAGGGACGATGCCTGGATTTCCTGCACTGGCAGGACAAAGTCACAGGAGCTGCGTCGATCAGGTGGACGTTGCGTCGAATGAGTATTTGATCTGCCACACATGGGCACATTCTACCCTGTAAAGAGGGAAAGGATGATGATATACAGTGAAAACTGTGCACGTGAGATACTTACCTGCTCCTCTGGTACATCAAAGAGCTGCCATATAGGCATAGGACCTCAGTCTCCAGCTTTCCAACTCCTCAGGTGAGAAAGCAGGGGACCGTTTACCTGCGGGATGTGGCATGATTGCTCCCAGAGGCAGTACACAGCAGCTCTGTAGTGGAGGTCTTGCTGACAGCAGTGTCAGGGGTCAAGGGAGGGATTTTGCAAAACATGGCAGTCAGGTCCACCATGTATGCTGTTGTCACCACCGGCGGACAAAGCCATTGGCCCACAACCACCACTGGCAACAAAGTTAGCCTGTGGCTGTGGCTGCTGCACTTGCAACCGCCCATTGTCATGATGACTTCTGCTGGTGGTCGCAGATGTTTACAAATTTCCAGTGGAGGTCAGGCAGGCCCCATTTTAGTGGCACGAAACGTGGGATTGGGTTATTGCTATTGCATTACACCTCAGAAAATGTTGTTTTTTGCTCAAATATATGCTAATCTTTTCTTGTCATGTAGGTCCTACTAGTCAAACACCATTGTATGTTGCAGGGCACAGATGCCAATTCACAGTGGGGCACAGCCTACCCCTGTTGAAGGGCATTTTTGTGCTTGGGACATCCGGTCACATTCCAAGGGACATTTGTGATGCACATTCTGGATTTAGGTCCAGATACATGTTGTTTATGCATGTGGTGCAAACCAAGGGGATAACATGTTAAACTTGCATCTTTAACAGCTTTGATGTGTACTGTTTGCCATGTCCATCCCTTATAAAATGTCTTGTTACATATTAACCTTGACATGCATCAGGTATGTTGCTGTGGACACAATGACTAATGTCAGAACTCATTTCCTGACATATTAACGTACCAAGGGAGAGGGAGGATGTGACAACCACTGGTCTACCATCCACTGCCAGACCTTCACGTCATGGAAAAAAGACATATTGTACTCCTGTATTGCCTGAATCAGCAAAAATTGTGGATCTATGTAATCAGTTGGAGCCAGCTATTAGTCATCCAAACAACATGCCACACATTGTACATGCCATGTCAGTGTTGCTCTTCTTAGCCACAGGGTCCTTCCAACATACAGTGCCCAAACTGGCGGGATGTTCCAGCTTATGTTCAGATTGGTGTTAAAGGATCTCTTATCAGCAATTTAAAATCATCTGGACAGCTACATCCAGTTTCCCCGATGTGGGGATTTAGCCCATGTCAAGGCTGACTTTTATGGTTTAGCACGCATTCCACATGTGGTGGAGGCTATTGATTGCACACATGGTGGCTTGGTTGCACCCATGCCAATGAACAAGTATACAGCAACTGAAAGAACTTCCATTTCATCAATGTAAAAGTTGTATGTTTGGCGGACCTCTACATTTCACGTCTGTGCCCTTTACCTGGCTTTAGTCCATGATGCCTTAATTATGCAGAACAGCATAATCTGCCAGCTGTTGTCACAACTGTACAGACAGGGCCTGGCTAGTTGGTAAGTCTCATCTGTCCTTTTTGTGTGTGTGCAATGTCTGGTGAGGATTTACTGATAAAGTAGACTTATTGTTGCACATATGTCCCATTCCTTAACAGGAGACTCAGCATATCCAAACCGTCCTTGGTTGTTGATGCCATTGTGGAATCCAACTATGCCAGAGGAAGTCTGCTTTAATGAGGCCCATGTAAGAACAAGGTGGGTAGTCATGTAAGTCCAAAGTCTAGTGTACTCCTCCCATAGGAAATGGAAGGTGGTTGAAGAACAGTCAACAGAGTGTATACGTGGCACACAAAGGAGTTCCTTCAGGAAGAGGTAACTTGCTGCAGTGGTCGGTGTCTGGCAACCTGCAGTTCCTGAATTATTTGCTAAATGTCACCGCTTGTGTGTGGGGGGGGACTGCAGCTACAGAAGCAGGGGTGTCTGGAGTGGGTTATTCCCCCATCAGGGCCTCTTTTCCAGTGGCTGGTACCGATGATGACGGTTGCTGCACCAAAGGAAGGGGGTAGATTGTTGCTGACGATCCCTGTTCAGGGTACTGCTAATGTCCCTCAACACCACTGTTTCCTATGGATGTCCCTCTGCAGCTGCTTGATCTCCCGAAGCTCGGTAAGAACGCGGCCCATCACACCTTGGAACTCTTGATAGGCCCCTTGACTTGGCTGATGGAGTCCTAGCCAGAAGCATCCTCAGTAGCCTCACCCCGTTGGCCCACATATCCCTCCCGTGCACTCTAACCCCACAGACCTGTGACCTTGCTCCAGTGTGCCCCCACCCATTGGTTCCAGCACCATCATTGTTCGAGGTGTTGTGGTGCGAATCAGGATCCTGGACTAGGGGCATGAGATGGAAGGCACTGTCCTAGGGACACAAGTTAGGGGGGTGAATGGCTGTCTGTGATGTTGAGGCAACCGGGCTGGGAGGTATTTATATTTGTGATTCTTGTAAAGTGCATTCAGACTGGAGGTATTGAAGCGCTATGCGGGTAATAGAGCCAAAGCAATCATAGATCTAGAGGGAAAATAGCCTTGTTGTAAGATGCTAATGAAAAGGTAGGGGAGAGAGAATTACTCTGATCCCATTTGGAAGGTGTTGATTTGGACACAGTGAGACGCACTGTAGAGGTCTGTCCAGGTTGCCCAGATTGGCTAGAACCATCCTCCACGTTCAGACATTAAGGAGTGTTATGATCACTGAGGGCTTCATCCAGGGGGGTGGTGGCAGTCTTGTCTGTGGCCTCTGTGGGCCCAGTGGCAGCTCTACCTGTTGATGTGAAAGATACAATGTTACTGGTGGTATTGTGACATCTACCTCCAAAAGTTAACAGTGAAATTTTGCACAACCAGTGTACTTAGTTTATTTGCTGGTGATCCTATTGCGAAAGGTATCCATGATATTTGTTGCATTGACATGACATTTGTGAAGCATGCCAATTCCATTAAAGTCCAGAAGCTGTTCAATTTAGTAGTATATTAGCACTTGAGAGGATGGGCAGAGATTTACTTTGTACCAGCAGTGCAGGCAAAGCAGTGGTTGGACAGGATGTGGCTTTGATCATTTTGAGGCCTAGTTGAATGCTATGCAGGCCAAACCAGGAGTTTGTTGTATATGTAACTGGAGTCATCATGTGGTCAGTGCATTGTGAATGTGTCTTCAGCCAATACCATTCTGGTGATGCATCTTGAGCCTTTTTGATGATTCATATTGCACACTGTGTGAGCTGTCCTTCCTGTTCTCTATAGTTTCAACTTGGCTTAGCAGTTCAAGATAGAGCAAAGTGGTGAGCCACAACTCTCATGACCTGTATCTTGGTCCCTCCCAGGTGAGTAAACAAGATTTGAGAGTGATCAGGTTAGGATATTTAGACCATTGACCACAGTTCTGCTATGTGGAATCACTTGAACAGTGCCTCCTGGCAGTTGCATCCAGGTCACTCCCCTAGTTCCCAACACCAGACAAATGGTATCCTCCCAGGTGAGTAAACTTCCTTTCAGAGTTCACTAACAGATGCCTTGGGGCAAGTGTATACTGGGCTGGTGACTGGAGTTAGGAAAAAAGGGCCCATTGTGCTTTACCTTAAGGGTCACTTCAACTAGCTCCCAACACTAGAGAAATGTGATCCTCCCAGGAGAGTAAACTTCCATTGTTAGTTAACGAACAGGGCTATTTGGGCATGTGTACACTGGGCTTGTGTTTTGAGTCGGAGAGACAGAACCTCCTGGCCTTACCAGTCCTGTCAGTCCTTGTACAACACACACTGCACAAATAGTATCCTCACAGGTGAGTACACTTCAATTGGGAGTTGACAAACAGGGCTCTCTGTTGCAGAGCTGGCTGAGTGGAGTACCAGTAACAGAGCCTCCTGGTCTTAGTAGTCCTGTCGGTCCCTGTAATAGACACAGTATAGACATAGGGGGTCATTACAACATTGGCGGTAAAAGCCGCTTACCGCCGGGCAGAAGACCGCCAACACACCGCCGCGGCTGTGGAATTCCACCACAGCTATTATGACCCAAATCTCTGAACCCGCCAAAATTCAGACACCCACACAAGTCCGCCACACCAAAGGTCAGTGATAAACTGGCGAAAATAAAACCTCCACCATCACGCCAACAGAAATACGCCCACACTATCACGACACACGAATCCACGCGGCGGTCTTTCAACCGTGGTATTCGATTGGCGGTACACACCGCCGCGCTCAAAATACACACACATTTACAAAACACTACCACATTGGACAATTCGAAATACACACACCTGAGACACATACACACACCACTCCCACACACCCAATACAATATAAAACACACACCCACATCACCCACAAACCCCTATGACAAAAATTGAGAACGAAGCACAGAGAGAGACACCACCAGCAAGTACAACAGCATCCACAGGCACATAACACCATCACCCACACAACTTCCACGCACCTCATACAACACACCACTACATATCACCACACTTACCACCACACACACCACCCCACACATCACCTACACCACCCCATGGCACAGCAAAGACACCCAAGGTTCTCGGAGGAGGAGCTCAGGGTCATGGTGGAGGAAATCGTCCAGGTGGAGCCACAGCTATTTGGATCACAGGTGTAGAACACCTCAATTGCAAGGAAGATGGAGCTATGGCGAAGAATAGTGGACAGGGTCAACGCACTGGGACAGCACCCAAGAAATTGGGAGGACAGCAGGAAAATGTGTAACAACCTTCGGGGGAAGGTGCGTTCCATGGTCTCAAGACACCACCTGGCGGTTCAGAGAAGTGGCGGCGGACCCCCACCTGCTCCCCCACAAGTAACAACATGGTAATAGCAGGTCTTGGCGATTCTGCATCCTGAGGGCCTCGCAGGAGTAGGTGGAGGAATGGACTCTGGTAAGTCAAATCTTAACTATTACATCCCCCACCCTACCTGCATGCTATCACATACCCCACCCTCGCCCTCACCCCTATCACTCCAACTCCTCACAAATGTACCAATATCACAAACCAGCCATCCCAACACCAAGACCTGCATGCAACAACAAAGCATGGACACCCATCACCAAAGCATGCACACTGCACATACCCATACACCCCCCTAAACCATCATCATACAAGGTCCCACACAGGAATGCCAGCACTGGGGTACACGGTAACCCACCCATTGCACACCATGCCACACACAGATGCAATAATCATGCCCTTCCACCCCTGCAGGACCACTAACCAACGTCAGCAGACAGGAGGGTCCAGACATGTCCACTCCACCCACAGAAGAGGCCCACAGTGATGAAAGCACCTCTGTCCAACTGGATCTAGATGACCAGCCCGGCCCATCAGGGGCCTCGGGACAGTCGGTTCCCCTCACACAGGCACAGGCCACCACAGACCTTCCCCCCTCTGGAAACACCAGCACAGCACCCACCCAGCGGGCCCATAACTCCGTCCCCAGGACACGTCAATCAGCTGCTGTGTCCACCACTACAGAGAACCCAGGATAACCCACCACCCCTACAACAACAGGGACCTGGGGGCAGTGGGCACACGGTCCAGGGGACAGAGGCCCAGGAACACAGAGGAACTGGGAGGGCTGCCGTGCGACAGGGGGCAGACAGGCCAAGGGAACCCACTCTCCACGAGGCCCTCTCCTCCATCATGGGAGCATACCACCACTCCCAGGAGACGATGGCAACAGTACTGGCCAAGTTTCAGGAGACCCAGCGCATGCAGGAGGAACAGTATTTGGGCTTCAGGGAGGAACTCAGAACCATCAGCTCCACCCTGGGCACCATCGTAGGGGTTCTGAAGGAAGTTCTCAACACCAGGAGGGACACTGTGGCACTCCAAGGGGCCCCTGACACTAGCATGGACGATGAACTGCCCACCACCTCCGCCGGCGTTAGTGGACAGGACGCCCCGTCACAGGACCACCACACCAGCACCCCACCCCCTGCATAGGGAGAACCACCCCGCAAACGGTCCCTGAGATCCAGGAACAAGACAGAGCACAAGGCCAAGACCCCGCCAAGAAATGAGACCACCCTGATTGTCATCCCATTGTCCCACTTTGTCACCCTGTCCATAATTAAACTGCCCCAGCTCCACTTCCTATGCCCATATGGGCAATGCACCTGTGAGACTAATAGACTGGACTCTGCGATGGACACTCCACCTCTGTGAAACCGTAAGGGAAAGCGACAACTCAGTGACCATACACTGGGTGAAAACGACAGACAGGATAGAGGTAGTAGTGTAAAAGTACATGTAGAAGCTGTGTTTCACTGGAAATATTGCTGGATCACTGAGTCCCTGTTCTGCATGTCTTCTTCCTCTGCTTCATCCTCATCACTGTCCACAGGCTCCACAGCTGCCACAACACCGCCATCTGGAACATCCTCCTGCAGAAAAGGCACCTGTCGTCGCAAAGCCAAGTTGTGAAGCATATAGCAGGCCACGATGATCTGGCACACCTTCTTTGGTGAGTAGAATAGGGATCCACCTGTCATATGCAGGCACCTGAACCTGGCCTTCAGGAGGCCGAAGGTCCACTTGATCACCCTCCTAGTTCGCCCCCTGGGCCTCATTGTAGCGTTCCTCTGCCCTGGTCCTGGGATTCCTCACTGGGGTCAGTAACCATGACAGGTTGGGGTGCCCAGAGTCACCTGCAAATGGCGAGGGACAACTGTTAGACACACACTAACCTGTAGGGATAACCCAGACAACCATTCCCACTGTCTTGCTTCTAGGGGCTCACCTAATAGCCACACACGGTGCCTCTGAAGTTGACCCATCACATAAGGGATGCTGCTATTCCGCAGGATGTAGGCGTCATGCACTGAGCCAGGGAACATGGCATTCACATGGGAGATGTACTGGTCTGCCAAACATACCATCTGTACATTCACAGAATGATAACTCTTCCGGTTTCTGTACACCTGTTCACTCCTGTGGGGGGGACCAAAGCCACATGGGTCCCATCAATGGCACCTATGATGTTGGGGATATGTCCCAGGGCATAGAAATCACCTTTCACTGTAGACAAATCCTCCACCTGAGGGAAAACAATGTAGCTCCGCATTTGTTTCAGAAGGGCAGACAACACTCTGGACAATACGTTGGGAAACATAGGCTGGGACATCCCTGATGCCATGGCCACAGTTGTTTGAAAAGACCCACTTGCAAGGAAATGGAGCACTGACAGCACCTGCACTTGAGGGGGGATTCCTGTGGGATGGCGGATTGCTGACATCAGGTCTGGCTCCAACTGGGTACACAGTTCCTGGATTGTGGCACGGTCAAACCTGTAGGTGATTATCAAATGTCACTCCTCCATTGTCGACAGTTCCACCAACGGTCGGTACACCGGAGGATGCCGCCATCTCCTCACATGTCCCAGCGGACGGTGCCTATGAAGGACAACAGCGACAACAGAGTCAAACAACTCAGAGGTACGTACCCACAGTTTACACAGAACACCAATCATACACAAAAGGTGGCCTGTATGTGTGTTGAGACTAGGCCTAGGTATGTGTGACGCAGTATATAATGAGGCCATGTCAGCCCCTGAAATGGCGGCTGCCTGACCTCTGAAGTGGGACAATGGGATGTGAGGTAACTGCGCTGGCGTTGTACACCGTCGCGGTAGGCGGTTGGAGACCGCGGCGCAATGCTACATTGGTTAACATTGGACCCTATGGGTCCCAGGAGCCAATGACGATGTACACCGGCGGTGATGGTACGCACCGCCGCGGACGTGACCGCCATTTTCTATCTCTTCAATCACTCGATACCTGATCTTCGACAGGAGAGGACCAACACTGCAAGTGCTGCTGTGACCTCAGTCTGGAAGAGACAATGGCTCGTGCGTCTGGGGAAAGGGCCCCTGCCTTCACATCGGAGGAGTTGGAGAAGCTTGTTGATGGGGTCCTCCCCCTGTACACGCTACTCTACGGTCCTCCAGACAAACAGGTAAGTACACAGGGAGCATGTTGTATGGGCTATGCCTGTGTGGAGAGGGCTGGATGTAAGAAGGAAGGGGGCAGAGTGCTGCGTGCATGAAAGACGGTGGGTGCATGTGCCACATGGCAAGGGTAGGGATGGGGGCCACTCACTTTAACGGTGCAGTTGGTAATGACTTCTCTTCTTCCCCTGTACATTTCATGTAGGTCAGCGCCCACCAGAAGAAAGATATTTGGCGTGCCATTGCCAAGGACGTCCGGACCCTGGGGGTCTACCACAGACGGAGCACCCACAGCTGGAAAAGATGGGAGGACATTCGCCGCTGGAACAAGAAGACGGCGGAGGCTCAGCTGGGGATGGCCTCCCAATGTGGGAGGGGTGCCTGTCGAACCATGACCCCCCTAATGTTCAGGATCCTGGTGGTGGCCTACCCAGAGTTGGATGGGCACTTGAGGGCATCACAGCAGAAACAAGGGGGTGAGTACACTCTCATTCAGCTGACTTTGCGCGCAGTGGAGTTGTCTGGGTGGGGGAGGAGGGCTGTGGGTTTCCCTAGGCCAGGGCAAGTTCCGTAGGCTAGGCCCCTCCGTAAGGCATGGCCCTGTGGCCCCCCACCCCACCTCTGTAGAGTGCCAAGTACAGCTATTCATGCCCCTGTGTCATCTATGTGTGCAGATGTCGTCCATAGCCTTGTAGGCCATTTCTCAGGAATTGCACTGTAGAGCCCAAGAGCACGGCGTAGTGCAGGGGGCTTCTGTGTCTGTCTTGTCCGCCAACGGTAGCCGTAATCCATGCACTCAACATGTCTTTATTCTGTCTCCCCCCCCCTTTTTGTGGTCTACCTATTCTTGTGTGCATTAGCATCATCAGGCGGAGGAGCAGTAGCCCCGGAGCACGAGGGAGCTGCATCCCACGTGGCTATGGAGGGCCACACTATGGACTCTGAATTGACCAGTGGGACGGAGGGCGAGGGGAGCTCCACAGCGGGGACAGGAGCTGAGACCAGCGACACGGACTCGTCCTCTGATGGGAGCTCCCTTGTGGTGGCAGCAACATCTGTGCCCCCCGCATCTACAGGTACAGCTGCCACCCCCCCCTACCAGCACCGCCCTCCCAGCAGCCCCTCAGCCTTCGCCCCGTGCCCGCTCACCCAGGAGGGTGGGCATCACCTTCACCCCAGGCACCTTAGGCCCTGCCCCAGTCACCCCTGCTGCCCTCAGTGAGGAGGCCATTGACCTCCTCAGGTCACTCACTGTTGGGCAGTCTACCATTTTGAATGCCATCCAGGGTGTAGAAAGGCAGTTGCAACAAACTAATGCATTCCTGGAGGGCATTCATTCTGGTCAGGGGGCCTTTCACCGAGCTTTTCAAACTCTGGCCTCAGCACTGATGGCAGCCATTGTCCCTGTGTCTAGCCTCCCCCCTCCAACTTCCTCCACCCAGACCCAATCCCCTGTACCTCTGCTTATCCTAAGCACACCATCAGACCAGCCTGCACACACCTCACCACACAAGGGAAGCTCAGGCAAACATAAGCACCACACATCCCACAGGCACTCACGTAAGCATCACACACATGCAAACATACCAACATCCACTGCCTCCACTGTGTCTCCCTCCTCCTCGTCTCCCTCCTCCCTCCCAGTCTCGTCTACACACACACCTGCATGCACTACCTCTACAGCCACTACGTCCCTCACCAGCACTCCCACCAGCACACCCCGCTCATGTGCAGTCACCACCCCCACTACCATTCCCACGTCCCCTGTGTCCTCTCCCAGTGTGTCTGTGACGCCCCCTCCCAAGATACACAAACGCAGACACACACCCACCCAACAGCCATCCACCTCACGACAGCCTCCAGCGCACGCACCTTCACCCAAAGTCACCAAACGTACACCTCCTACTACCACCACCTCTTCCTCCACTCCCAAACCCCCTCCAGCTACCCGTCCCAGTGTGTCCAAAAGAATTTTCCTGTCCAGCCTTGACCTTTTTCCCACACCTCCTCCACCCCGTCCATCTCATAGGTCCAGAAGTAGCACCTCAGCCACAACATCTCGGGGACCAGTGGTGCCTGTAGTCACAGGTATGTGGAGTGCACCGGCCACCAGGACAGCCAGTGTGGCACGGAGCCACAGCACAGCCAGTCCCCCCCCCTGTGAAGCATCAGAAGTTGGCCAGTGCCCGGCGGGAGAGGGGGAAGACTCCAGCCACCAAAGCCGCTCCCAGGGGTCCCGTTGGGAGTGTGGAGTCAGCTGTAACACCTCCCAAGGTGGGGAAGGGCCACAAGAGACCCGGCAAGTCTGGGAAGAGCAGCACGGCGGAGAAGACCGCCATCATCCCCGCTGCCCAGGAGGCCACCGCCAGCCCCATCCCAGCTGCCCAGGAGGCCACCGCCAGCCCCAGCCCAGCTGCCCAGGAGGGCCCCGCCAGCCCCAGCACAGCTGCCCAGGAGGGCCCCGCCAGCCCCAGCCCAGCTGCCCAGGAGGGTCCCGCCAGCAAAAGCTCAGCTGCCCAGGAGGCCACCACCAGCACAAGCCCCGCTTTGCCATGAAGGACCGCCAGCACAAGCACCGCTGAACAGGGCACCGCCAACTCAAGCACCACTGAACAGGGCACCGCCAGCACAAGCACCGCTGAACAGGGCACCGCCAACTCAAGCACCACTGAACAGGGCACCGCCAAATCAAACACCGCTGAACAGGGCACTGCCAAATCAAGCATCGCTGAACAGGGCACCGCCAACTCAAGCACCGCTGAACAGGGCACCGCCAGCACAAGCACCGCTGAACAGGGCACCGTCAACTCAAGCACCGCTGAACAGGGCACCGCCAAATCAAGCACCGCTGAACAGGGCACCGCCAACTCAAGCACCGCTGAACAGGGCACCGCCAAATCAAGCACCGCTGAACAGGGCACCGCCAAATCAAGCACTGCTGAACAGGGCACCGCCAACTCAAGCACCGCTGAACAGGGCACCGCCAAATCAAGCACTGCTGAACAGGGCACCGTCAACTCAAGCCCCGCTGGGCCATGAAGGACCGCCAGCACAAGCCCCGCTGGGCCATGAAGGATTGCCAGTACAAGCACCGCTAGCCCATGAGCGGCAGGGGCACTGACGCAACTGGGTCCGTCACGGGGTGAGTGATGCCCTCTGGGCAGCAGTCCCCCTCCAGAACCAGTGGAGAGATGCATCCACTACCTCTGTCCTTCACAGGATGAAGCACTCTGGGCACCAGTCCCCCTCCATAACCAGTGGAGACATCCATCCACTACCTCTGTCCTTCACAGGATGAAGCACTCTGGGCACCGGTCCCCCTCCAGAACCAGTGGAGACTGTTCTCCACTTGAGAGACTGTGGTTTTGCACTCCCCAGGATTGAACAGTGGGCTAACCACCACTGTAGAGACTTGAGAGACTGTGGCTTTGCACTCCCCAGGATTGAACAGTGGGCAACCCACCCACTGTAGAGACTTGAGGGACTGTGGCTTTGCACTCCCCAGGATTGAACAGTGGGCAACCCACCCACTGTAGAGACCTGAGAGACTGTGGCTTTGCACTCCCCAGGATTGAACAGTGGGCAACCCACCCACTGTAGAGACTTGAGAAACTGTGGCTTTGCACTCCCCAGGATTGAACAGTGGGCATTGAGCCCCCTCGTGGATCTGGCGTCGTGCACTCATCCGGCTGAGGTGCCCCCCCCTTCCCTTCCCCCTGAGGTGCCTGTTGTATTTCTATCTGATGCCCCTGCAGTGTTCTCTCTGTTTTGATCTGGTATCGAGTGTGGGCCTCGCCCATGCATTTTGGGCCCAGTGGTCCACGGACTATAAATGGTGCAATACCTGGACTTGTATTATTGGTGTATATATTTGTTTATAGTGTATATATATTTTGGAGTACTGTATTTTAATAGATTACAATGGTTACAATCATTTCCTTTTGTCTTTGCATTCTTCCAGGGGGCTTGAGGGGTGTAAATGTTATGTATCAACATGTATTAGTGTGTGTGTTGTAGTGGGTGAGGGTGGGGGTGTTGCGTGTGTGTGTCCCTGTTTTTTCCCTCCCCCTCCCCTGTGTCGTAGGTGCAGTACTCACCATGGTCTTCGCCGCCGGCATTCGTGCTCCTGGTACAGGAGCAGGAAGACTATCGCAGGTAGAATTTGGAGTTCTGGGTCCATGGTGTCCTCGTTCCTCGTGGAGTGTGATGAGGTGAGCGTTTTCCCTTTTCGAAATACCTGTTTCCGCCGTGTTTTTATCCGTGGTGAATCCGCCCCGGAAAAGGCGGCGGATTGGCCTGTCATAATAGTGTGGGCGGTACATTGTCTCCCGCCTGTCTGTTGGCAGTGACCGCCGCGCTGTTTGTTTGTACCGCCGTGGCAGTCGGATTGTTAAAGTGGCTGTCTTTGTTGGCGGTTTCCGCCACGGTCGTAATTGCAAATTTTTTACCGCCGGCCTGTTGGTGGTCTTACCGCTGCTTTAACACCGTCCGCCAGGGTTGTAATGAGGGCCATATTGTTCTCCCAGGTCAGTACATCTCATTTGGGAGTTGACTGGCAAGGGTCTTTGTTGCAGAGGACACTGGGCTGGTGAGTAGAGTAACAGTGAAGGTTGTGCAAGGTGGGCAGTGAGCATGCATGGCATATGACATTTTTCAAGCTGTGATTTACCAGACTCAACTCCCCCAAGTATTCCCGTCAAGCCTTCAGGATGTAGGGCAGTCAGGACCTTCTCCTCCTAGGGAATTAGTGGTAATGGGGACTTGGAGGGCCACCACCAGTCTTCTTGGCCTGCAAATGGTGTTGGGAGACTCGGGAATGGACCTTGCCCCCGAAGTCATTCCACCTCTACCTGATGTTGTCCTTTGGACGCAGGGTGGTACCTCCAGTATTCACTCTGTCAACGATCCATTCCCACATTTCCATTTTCCTGCTTAGATGAGTATGCTGGACTTGTGCTTCGAACAATTGTGGCTCTACTCTTATGATTTTATCGACCATGACAGTTACTTCTTCACCGGTGAAATGGCCATGTTGGAATAAGAATTTATATATATATATATATATATATATATATATATATATATATATATATATATATCCCAAACACGAAAAGCCCAGGCACCAGTCCATGTTAAAATCCAAGCATTTAATAGCATTTCTGAGCAGCAAGAAAAAAAATCCTGATGCGTTTCGGCAACAGCATGCCTTGTTCACAGGTAAGTAAGAGCAGGTGTGAGTGAGCCAATGCTTTTTAAATACACAGTCATGTGACTTCAATAACCAAACTCCAACTCCCATAATGCACAGTTCCATATAAATAACTTCCTGAACTGGAGCGCTTAATTTCCATATAGCTGCAATAGCGTCACAGGCACTTCAGTTCACCGTACAAATGTTCTTATGTGCATTAGGTATCCATTACTTCATTGTCCACTTGCTTTTACAGTTGCTGCCCAGCATGATAACAGCTATACAAGGAATACATGAAAAGTAAGAGGAGACCGATTTTAAAGGCAGGCCTGTCTTTAAAATGACACTAGGCACCTCAGCAGTGCACCTATGGGTGCACCACCTATGCTGTTGTCCCTAAACCTACATGCCCTACCATATACTAGGGACTTATAGGTAGGTTAACTTAGCCAATTATAATTAGCCTAATTTGCATATCCACTTTACACAGAGCACTGGCCCTGGGATTGCTAAGCAGTACCCAGGGCACAGCCAAGAGTTAGTAACCACCAGTACCTGTCCAGTGTGGGGGGGGGGGCCAGGGCAAAAAGGAGGACTTTCCTACAGCTCCCACACCGATTCTGATGTCCTGTCCATTTTGGACAGTTTTCTTAAAAACAATCCTTCCTTCTTTGTTTTGATTGGAGGGGATTTTAATGTCACTTTTGAACCTAATCCTCTAGTCCAAGGAATATGTAAAGAAGAGGATGCCCATTGGGGCATCCCTCAGCTAGTCTCCAACAAAAGACCAAGGCTGAATAAATCTGCGCGCTTACTGGCCGACATCACACTAGCCCATGGCCTCCGAGCCTGCAACGGTCGCTCACGCTCGGATGTAAATCTACAAGCTACCTTTAGGCGCGGAGGGCTCAGCAGTCGTATTGATTATATACTTCTTGACATCCGACTGTGGAGCCACATGTTTGATATGAGGGTTCAAAAGCAAATTGAGAGTGATCATGACCGGTTGATTTTATCAACCAGAGGACTTTTTCCTTCGTTTACTGTGCCCTACTCCAAGAGCCATGCCTCCCAGCTGGCTCTAAAAATAACAGACGCAACCTAAAATGGGAATCTGTTAATTCTTCCCCTAAACACCTGGCATCCATTTACAACCTGCTTGCCAACCAGATGGAGTGTATGATCCGCCTAAATGAGAACGGGGAGGGTGACAGAGTCTTAGCAGCCCACACTGACTTGTTCCAATCTTTAAAGCATCTTTTCACAAAAAAGTTTCTCAATAAATCTAACAAAAAGCACTGCGCTCCTTGGTTTGACAACTGTTGCAGAGAAGCACAACTGTCTCTCCTGGAAGCAATAAAAGATGGCCATGTTGGGCTGTTAAGAACAGCCAGAAAAGTTTATAAGAAGGAATGTTCTAAGGAACCCAGAAGTTGGGAAGAGGCCAGATGGGTTATTATTTTGGAGACTGCTAAATCTAATGACACATCTAGGTTCTGGAAACTAATAACTGATGACTGTAGCAACTCCCCTGCCGCACCTGGCTCATCAATCCTCTCAGCATCATGGGTAGAGCACTTTGGGCAACTATATGAAGGGCCTTCTGAAGCATCTTTGTGGGCCCCTGATGCCCCAATAAACCATGAGACTACCCCGATCACATTCTCTCTATCCGAAACAAGAGCAGCAATAGACTAATTGAAATGGGGAAAAGCCCCTGGCCCAGACAAGATCCCAGGCGATCTATACAAATCAAGACCAGATATATGGGCACCATATCTCAACCTTATCTGCAATGCTATTGCAGCAGGGGCCCCCGCTCCTCCCACTTGGAAAGGGGCCGAAATAGTACCCATTTTAAAAAAAGGAAATCCGAACATCCCTGCCAATTATCGTCCGATTAGTCTCCTTGATAACTCCCAAAAAATCTATGCAAAGCATCTTTTGCTCCATCTTGAGGAATGGATTATGGAGTCCGAAGCTCTTTCTGACCTACAAGCAGGCTTTAGACCTGCAGTGAGTACAGTTGACCAAGCCCTAAGATTCATGTCAATAAAATGGAAGAATGTTGACCTGGGGAGGGGTAATCTCTATGTGGTCTTCATAGATCTCAGAGCCGCATTTGATTTGATCCCCCGGAACCTGCTGTGGTCAACATTATCAAACATGGGAGTGCCATCTGGTCTCCTGAAACTCATTGCTCAACTGCATGAAAATACTTTCGCTCAAATTAGATGTGGCCAGGGGGGTGAGTTGACTGACCCCGTAGCTATTAAAAAAGGAGTTAGACAGGGATGTGTTCTGGCACCCACTCTTTTTTTGCTATATATCAATAATTGCATCCACTACTTAGAGAACTGTATAAATGATTCACCTAAATTGGTTGGGAAAAAAATCCTGTGTCTGCTATATGCAGATGACACAATTTTGATATCTAAATCGCCAATGGGAATCCAAAACCTGATCAACCAATTCTGTGTTTTTTGTAGTGACTGTGGTCTGGATGTAAACATTAAGAAAACAAAACTCATGATGTATAGTACCTCCAAGAAACGCTCGCGCGTTAGCATAGAAATGAACTCGATCCCACTGGAGAAAGTAGAAGAGTTCGACTACTTGGGTTTCAGACTATCGACCACAGGCAAATGGATGGCAGCCATTGACAAAGGGGCTCTCATTATAAGCCAGAGAGGTGGGGCCCTTGTCCGTAGATCGAGAAAGGCTCCGAGTCCCCCCTTGAACATACTTGCAGAGATCTACAATGTCCAAATCAGAGCAGCGGCCCTGTATGGAGCGGAACTTTGGGGGTCCCACAAAAACCTTGATACTCTGCAAACCAAGGAAAACCATTTCCTTAGACAGATTGCCCGGTTAGGTATGGGCTCACCAATGACCCCTCTAAGGCTAGACCTAGGTCTAAACAGTATCAAAACCACAGCAGCCCTAAGGCCTCTCTCCTATTGGATCCGCTTATGGAAATCTGTTGAACTCGAACCATATAGGCTGGCTATAAGAGAGCTCATAGCCACCCCCCAGGCACTGGAGAAAATCCCATGGCTGAAGGAAATGAAATCTGCCTGGGTCAAAATAGTTTTCCTTCCTACTGGAACTATCCGGATGAAATCCCCGATAATGCAAAGAAACTTGTCACAAAAAGATATTGGGAGAAAGTTAACGAAGACTCCTTGCACCAAAAAGGGGCGGGCAGGCTAACAATGGAATTTCTCCAATTCAAGCACGAGCCCTGGCCTGAGAACTTCTTGAACCTTCCCATGCCTCCGTACGCCCGTGCTTTATATCTCCAACTAAGATATGGTACACTACCTATTAATGGTTTTACGGCTCACTGGTCATCTAACATCGCTTCAAATGATAGATGTATCTCTTGCCAAAACTGCAAAGAAACAATAGAGCATATACTATTTTTCTGCCCTTTGTATAAAAATCCCAGAGGGAGGTGGATCATTCCCCTCTGCAAAAATATGTCATTACATGATAGAACAAACGCCACCAGAATCTGTACATACGACTCATCCACCGTGGTAGCTATTACAGTTACCAAATTTTTAGCGGAGGCCTGGTACATCCGGCGTAGGCTTATTGTTTCAAAGGGCATGTGAGCCATCCTGTCATTAGTCGACAGAAGGAGTCTCAACTGTTATTTTATTTTTGACGAGGGCCAGGTCTTACGGGGAAACAATTGCACACATTGGTTTGTCAGACAGAATTTTATATTTTATCTTTTAGCTTTTTTATTCTTAATATTTTAGCCATGTCTTATTTATTGTACTTTTTATCTATAATCAAATACTTAGTCCTGTTGATCTTATTGTTATACTGTCCTGATTATTACTGTTTTTTTATTGTTATCTTGTTTTTTTAACAAATACTATTTTATCATGTTTGATTGTTATCTTTGTTACTCAAAATGGCCTAGATCTCTAGACCGAATGAACTCAAATAAAATACAGCCTCACATTTTAAATGTACAAAACCATAGAAATTCACCTGTTATAATTAGTGTTATTTCAAGTAACTATAACTCATACCCTAAGGTAACTATAACTCGCACCCTCACCATGCACAGCTACCTCATCAAGAATTTTACTGCAAATGTTACAGTGACATTATCAATGATGCTATCAAAGATGTCATGTGTGCTGTAATATCTGGGGTAATTAGCAGTGCACGGCGAGGGCACAAGTTACAGTTGCCTTAGGGCACGCATTATAGTTACTTGAAATAACTACAACAGGTGAATTTCTACAGTTTTGGATGTTTAAAATTTGAGCCTCACTAAAACATTCCTGTAACCTTTGGTTTTTTAAGTGTATTTCTAAGGTGTTTTTACTCTATTTCCTAACTACATCAACCCTGTAACCTTTGTTTTTTTCAGTGAATGTCGATGTTTTCATTAACATAAAGTAATTTTAATTACTGTACCTAAGAAGGAAAAGAACGGACTAACAATAACATAGACTAGCATCAGCGCATCATGGACTGAAGTACTCAATCATTTTAACAAGAGATAGGCAGATATACAGCCTTGTCTGAGCAGTGATCACCAGAAATAGTAAGGGTCTGATTTAGAGTTTGGCAGAGGGGTTACTCCATCACAAACGTGACAGATATCCCATTGGCTGAATTACAAGTTCCATAGGCTAAAATGGAATTGGTGGACAGGATATCTGTCATGTTTGTGTCGGAGTAACCCCCTCCTCCAAACTCTAAATCAGGCACTAAGGGTCTGTTTACAAGTTTGGTGGTTGGACCGCCTAACTGCTGCGGTCCCCATGACTCAGTGGAGTCGGAGGTCTCTCGAACACAGTATTCTCATGTTAACTCTGGCCCAGCTGCGGTGTTTCTGAGGGGGGTGGGACTGGTGCAGGGTGTGGTCAGCCATTTACGACATATTTTCCCATATATGTTGATGAGGTGTGTACATTTTGACTCAAAATGCATGACACATGTAAAAAAAGTACATTGTATGAATTATTTTCCATTCCTGGAGTCCAGACCATATGTGGCAAGTCTAGTCAATGGGAGCAAAGTGTGAAACACACTTACCTGGATTTTGGCCCCCATGGGGCATTTTCTTCAGGGTCAAGTTGCTGCTGGGAAGGGGAGCCCTATACAAATGGGTCCACGTCAGAGATTGAAGAGAAAAAAAGGAAATTCGATTCCGCTGTCTCGAAGCAGGCAACCTCCCTGCCACAGTCGGCTTGACAGGAAGGTACTTCCTAGTCTTGATGGTGGAAGCCTTGTCTGTAGAGCGTCTGACTGCTGCTGCTATTCCCCATGTTGCCATTGAGTCGTGAATGGCTGGCGGAGGCGGTCGTACTCTGGCACTCGCTCGTTCAGCATCCTGCCAAAATCGTAATTCGGCGGGTGGACCACCAACTAGGCAGCAGGGGAACCAGACACTGTTTAGACGGCAGTACCTTTTCCACCAAACTTGTAATCAGGCCCTAAGTCTTTTGGACATGTGCCAGAGCTTGCACTATTTGATCATTCATTAACTAGTATCCCCAATGACCAAATGCAGCAATGAACATGTGTGTGCTATTGTGTGTAAAATTAAGCAAAACAGGGACAGAAGAAAGGTGTCGAGGGTACAGAGGCCTTGGCTTCACAACACAGAAATCCTGAGAAATGTGTACAGGGATGTGGAAGGGAGACTGATACCTTAACGACAGGAAAGTGTGATGGGATCAGGCACCTATTCATTTTTCAATTAATTCACTTAATAATAACTTAAAAGTCCAGAACCAATGCACTGAATGTATTAAGATGTACTTTTCTCATTCAAGTTTTCGATTGATCTAAAAATGATTAATATACTTTTTTGAATACCAATTCCTAGGTTATCCATGCTGATTTTATTGCCATTTACAACAGCCACATGAAAATATTTTCAAGGATTTTCAAATATTTGTATGTATATGGCTGTGTCTAACTATGTCCTGGTGATGATTGCTCAGGAAATATCTCAGTCAATGCAGAATTGCACCACTAACCAAAATATGTAGAAACGATAGTCTTGTGCAGTAATGTAGATACTGCTGTTTCCACACACACTAAAATAAGAGTCATTCAGTCTGATACTTAGATGAGGAAAACTAGACTCACCCTCATTAACACAGTCACAAATGTGCACTTCGAACAGTTGCCACTGTTCCAGCTATAAGCTTCCCTTGACAATTCCCTTCACATTATAAACTCTAGATGATATAAAGAGCATATTAGTGTGGTCATTAACTGCTTCCTCTTGTGAGCGGCTGTGAGGGCTGTGATACATCTGTATAGAAACAACTGCTTATTAATTAGCTCAGTTCAGAGTAGTCGTTTTTAAGCTTGTTATGTTGCTAATGATTAAACACCTAACAGGTATTGTACGTGTAATGTACTTATTTATTAACAGAAACACTGATCCATACAACATGGACTTTAAATAATGCAGGAAATGTGCAAACTGGAAGGGGCATATTTAACAAACCAATTCAAATGTATATGTGTCTTACACGTACAAATGGCTAGGCCTCCGACTACAAGTAAATCACAAAAGCTGACTAAGAGTAGCTGGACGTAAACCATCTGAGCATATGCCCAATTTAAATGGGGCAGTCAGATGACTTTATTGCTGTTTGTCACTGACAGGTAGATCATGGCAGTGAGAAACAGTAAAAAGACAAATTACCCCCACAATATAGAAGAAAGCTCCCATGTGTGGGGGTAATTAGTTTTACATTAAAAAAAAAACTAAACTCAATAAATAATTGTTTTTTTAACAATTATTGTGCAACAGGGGTAGTGACACCATGGCTAAGGAATCTGAGGGACCCACTGAACCTGAATTAGTGGAGGGTTTTCTACTACAGGATGGAATAGGGGTCACATTTGATTGCTGTATCACCGTTTAGACTTGGGTGGGGGTGGTCATTTATTTTTAAAAATGGAAGATCACAGGAATTCAATACAGTAGAATTTTTCAAAATCCTAATGAATGAAAATTTTGAGAATGCGGAAAAAGAAACATTGAAAATTAGGGGCATCAGCCATGCAATGAGAGACGGTCATCTTTGCAGCACAAATGTTTTTGATGGTGACTTTCAGGACCTCTAGTGCAGCGATCCCAAAGTCGGTAGTCCATAACCTAGGGCTACATGTGCATAGCATTTTGCACATCGCAAACAGCAAATCGTCCCGTTTGCGATGTGCAAAATGCACTTTGGTATGTTGAAACCCATTTTTGCGATTCGGTAAACTATTTACTGAATCGCAAAAAGGGTTTGCGAGTCGCAATTAGGAAAGGGTGTTCCCTTCCTAATTGCAAGTCGCAGTCCCATGTATGATTGGTTTGTGACCGCGAATGCGGTCCCAAAACAATCACAGTTAGCACCAGTGTCACACTGGTGCTAACCCACTGGGACCCCTTCCCCTTTGTGAATGGCAGTAAAAACATTTTTTCAGAGCAGGCAGTGGTCCTACGGACCACTGCCTGCTCTGAAAAAAATTAAATGAATACGTTTCATTTTTTGTTTTTTAAATGCATCTCATTTTCCTTTAACCCGTTCTGTCCCCAGGACGTAATGGTTACGTCCTGAGGCACAGTGCTGCTGTGCCCAGGACGTAACCATTACGTCCTGTGCACAGAGCCCAGAGGGAGAGCTAGCCCAAGTCAGGGATGGAAGGGGAAGCCCTTCCCCTCCCACCCCGACCCCCCCAACCCCAGTCACAGGGTCTCCCCCATCCAGCGCGATTGAAAGAGAAATGCAAAGCATTTCTCTTTCAATCCCATGGGGGAGGCCCGGAGGGGCTTCAAAGAGAAGGAAATGTATTTCCTTCCCTTTGAAGTCTCTCACAGGGTTTCAAAAGCCGGATTGCTTTGCAAACGGCTTTTGAAACCCCACTAGACACCAGGGATTATTTTTTTTCCTGAAACTGTCAAAAGGGACCGATCCCTTGGGCAAGGGTCGCTCCCAGGGGGGTATTTTTTTGGGAAGGCCTTTTCTGCCCCCAGGGGGGGCAGAAACCTCTAGGCACCAGAGATCTTTTTTTTTTTTTCTTTTTGTAACGTTTTCTTCTTTTTTTTAGGTGTGGAGCGACCCCTTAGGCAAGGGTCGCTCCCCTAGGGGGCAATATATATTTAGGCCATTTCTGCCCCCCTTGGGGGCAGATTGGCCTATTTTGATGAGGCCAATCTGCCCCCAAGGGGGGCAGAAACCATTAGACACCAGGGAGTTTTTTTTTTGCGTGAATTTCACGCAACGGGAGCGAACCCTTGGGCAAGGGTCGCTCCCAGGGGGGGCATTTTTTTGGGAAGGCCTTTTCTGCCCCCCCTGGGGGCAGATCGGCCTATTATTAGGCCGATCTGCCCCCAGGGGGGGCAGAAACCTCTAGGCACCAGGGATCATTTCTTTTTTTTTTGTTTTTTGTTATGTTTTCTTTTTTTTTTAGGTGGGGAGCGACCCCTTAGGCAAGGGTCGCTCCCCTAGGGGGCAAATTATATTTAGGCCATTTCTGCCCCTCTTGGGGGCACATTGGCCTATTTTGATGAGGCCAATCTGCCCCCAAGGGGGGGCAGAAACCTCTAGGCACCAGGGATCATTTCTTTTTTTTTTTCTTTTTGTTATGTTTTCTTTTTTTTTTAGGTGGGGAGCGACCCCTTAGGCAAGGGACGCTCCCCTAGGGGGCAAATTATATTTAGGCCATTTCTGCCCCCCTTGGGGGCACATTGGCCTATTTTGATGAGGCCAATCTGCCCCCAAGGGGGGCAATAACCATTAGACACCAGGGAGTTTTTTTTTTTTTGCGTGAATTTCACGCAAGGGGGGTGACCCCTTAGGCAAGGGTCGCTCCCTGGAGGGGGGGGGTTATTTTAGGCCATTTCTGCCCCCCTGGGGGGTAGATCAGGATATTTTGATTAGGCTGATCTGCCCCCAAGGGGGGCAGAAACCACTAGGCACCAGGGATTTTTTTTGTTTTTTTGTTTTACAGATGGGGAGCGACCCCTTGGACAAAGGTCGCTCCCCTGGAGGGGCAAATTGTATTTAGGCCATTTCTGCCCGCTTTGGAGGCAGATCGGCAAATTTTAGGTCAATCTGCCCCCAAGGGGGGCAGAAACCACTAGGCACCAGGGATCTTTTTTTTGCGCCGTCACGCAAGGGGAGCGACCTTGTAGGCAAGGGTCGCACCCCGGGGGGGGTGAGGGGGGGCAAGTTTATTTTATGCCATCTCTGCCCCCCCTGGGGGCAGATCGTCCTATTGGTATTAGGCTGATCTGCCCCCAGGGGGGGCAGAAACCTCTAGGCGCCAGGGCAAATTTTTTTGGGTGTTTTTTTTTTGTTTGTTTGTTTTTTTTAGAGATGGAGAGCGACCCATCAGGCAAGGGTCGCTCCCCTGGGGGGCAAATTGTATTTAGACCATTTCTGCCCCCCTTGGGGGCAGATTGGTCGATTTTAGGTCAATCTGCCCTCAAGGGGGCAGAAACCACTAGGCACCGGGGATTTGTTTTTTGGCACCAATGTCACGCAGGGGGAGCGACCCCGTAGGCAAGGGTTGCTCCTGGTGGGGGGGGGTGGGGGTTGGGGATTGGGGGTTGGGGGTTGGGGATGCACATTTATTATACCATTTCTGCCCCCCCCTGGGGGCAGATCGGCATTTTATTAGGCCGATCTGCCACCAGGGGGGCAGAAACTTTTTTTTTTTTTTTTTAGAGATGTGGAGCGACCCATCAGGCAAGGGTCGCTCCCCTGGGGGGCAAATTGTATTTAGACCATTTCTGCCCCCCTTGGGGGCAGATTGGTCGATTTTAGGTCAATCTGCCCCCAAGGGGGCAGAAACCACTAGGCACCAGGGATTTGTTTTTTGGCACCAATGTCACGCAGGGGGAGCGACCCCGTAGGCAAGGGTCGCTCCCGGGCAGGGGGGGTGGGGGGGTCAAATTTATTTTAGGCCATTTCTGCCCCCCCTTGGGGCCAGCTGAGCTAGAGGTCAAAATCCACAGGTAGGCACTTTGCAAAAAACACCTCTGTTGTGACATGTGTTTTTTTAGCCAAATTGTGAGGTTTGCAAAGGATTCTGGGTAACAGAACCTGGTCCGAGCCACACAAGTCACCCCATCTTGGATTCTCCAAGGTCTCTAGTTTTCAGAAATGCACGGGTTTGGTAGGTTTCCCTAGGTGCTGGCTGAGCTAGAGGCCAAAATCTACAGGTAGGCACTTTGGAAAAAACACCTCTGTTTTCTTTCAAAAATTTGGATGTGTCCACGTTGCGCTTTGGGGCATTTCCTGTCGCGGGCGCTAGGCCTACCCACACAAGTGAGGTACCATTTTTATCGAGAGACTTAGGGGAACGCTGGGTGGAAGGAAATTTGTGGCTCCTCTCAGATTCCAGAACTTTCTGTCACCGACATGAGAGGAAAAAGTGTTTTTTTGGCCAAATTTTGAGGGTTGCAAAGTATTCTGGGTAACATAACCTGGTCAGAGCCCCGCAGATCACTCCATCATGGATTCCCCTGGGTTTCTAGTTTTCAAAAATGCACTGGTTTTCTAGGTTTCCCCAGGTGCCGGCTGAGCTAGAGGCCAAAATCCACAGGTAGGCACTGTTTTCTATGAAAAAATGAGATGTGTCCACATTGTGTTTTGGGCCATTTCCTGTTGCGAGCGCTAGGCCTACCCACACAAGTGAGGTATCATTTTTATTGGTAGACTTGGGGTAACGCTGGGTGGAAGGAAATTTGTGGCTCCTCTCAGATTCCAGAACTTTCTGCCACAGAAATGTGAGGAACATGTGGTTTTTTTAGCCAAATTTTGAGGTTTGCAAAGGATTCTGGGTAACAGAACCTGGTCCGAGCCACACAAGTCACCCCATCTTGGATTCCCCTAGGTCTCTAGTTTTCAGAAATGCACAGGTTTGGTTGGTTTCCCTAGGTGCCGGCTGAGCTAGAGGCCAAAATCTACAGGTAGGCACTTTGCAAAAAACACCTCTGTTTTCTTTAAAAAATGTGGATGTGTCCACGTTGCGCTTTGGGGCGTTTCATGTCGCGGGCGCTAGGCCTACCCACACAAGTGAGGTATCATTTTTATCGGGAGACTTGGGGGAACGCTGGGTGGAAGGAAATTTGTGGCTCCTCTCAGATTCCAGAACTTTCTGCCACAGAAATGTGAGGAACATGTGTTGTTTTAGCCAAATTTTGAGGTTTGCAAAGGATTCTGGGTAACAGAACCTGGTCCGAGCCACACAAGTCACCCCATCTTGGATTCCCCTAGGTCTCTAGTTTTCAGAAATGCACAGGTTTGGTAGGTTTCCCTAGGTGCCGGCTGAGCTAGAGGCCAAAATCTACAGGTAGGCACTTTGCAAAAAACACCTCTGTTTTCTTTCAAAAATTTTGATGTGTCCACGTTGTGCTTTGGGGCATTTCCTGTCGAGGGCGCTAGGCCTCCCCACACAAGTGAGGTATCATTTTTATCGGGAGACTTGGGGAACGCTGGGTGGGAGGAAATTTGTGGCTCCTCTCAGATTCCAGAACTTTCTGCCACAGAAATGTGAGGAACATGTGTTTTTTTAGCCAAATTTTGAGGTTTGCAAAGGATTCTGGATAACAGAACCTGGTCCGAACCACACAAGTCACCCCATCTTGGATTCCCCTAGGTCTCTAGTTTTCAGAAATGCACAGGTTTGGTAGGTTTCCCTAGGTGCTGGCTGAGCTAGAGGCCAAAATCTACAGGTAGGCACTTTGCAAAAAACACCTCTGTTTTCTTTCAAAAATTTGGATGTGTCCACGTTGCGCTTTGGGGCGTTTCCTGTCGCGGGCGGTAGGCCTACCCACACAAGTGAGGTATCATTTTTATCGGGAGACTTGGGGGAACGCTGGGTGGAAGGAAATTTGTGGCTCCTCTCAGATTCCAGAACTTTCTGCCACAGAAATGTGAGGAACATGTGTTTTTTTAGCCAAATTGTGAGGTTTGCAAAGGATTCTGGGTAACAGAACCTGGTCCGAGCCACACAAGTCACCCCATCTTGGATTCTCCAAGGTCTCTAGTTTTCAGAAATGCACGGGTTTGGTAGGTTTCCCTAGGTGCTGGCTGAGCTAGAGGCCAAAATCTACAGGTAGGCACTTTGGAAAAAACACCTCTGTTTTCTTTCAAAAATTTGGATGTGTCCACGTTGCGCTTTGGGGCATTTCCTGTCGCGGGCGCTAGGCCTACCCACACAAGTGAGGTATCATTTTTATCGGGAGACTTGGGGGAACGCTGGGTGGAAGGAAATTTGTGGCTCCTCTCAGATTCCAGAACTTTCTGCCACAGAAATGTGAGGAACATGTGTTGTTTTAGCCAAATTTTGAGGTTTGCAAAGGATTCTGGGTAACAGAACCTGGTCCGAGCCACACAAGTCACCCCATCTTGGATTCTCCTAGGTCTCTAGTTTTCAGAAATGCACAGGTTTGGTAGGTTTCCCTAGGTGCCGGCTGAGCTAGAGGCCAAAATCTACAGGTAGGCACTTTGCAAAAAACACCTCTGTTTTCTTTCAAAAATTTTGATGTGTCCACGTTGTGCTTTGGGGCATTTCCTGTCGAGGGCGCTAGGCCTCCCCACACAAGTGAGGTATCATTTTTATCGGGAGACTTGGGGAACGCTGGGTGGGAGGAAATTTGTGGCTCCACTCAGATTCCAGAACTTTCTGCCACAGAAATGTGAGGAACATGTGTTTTTTTAGCCAAATTTTGAGGTTTGCAAAGGATTCTGGATAACAGAACCTGGTCCGAACCACACAAGTCACCCCATCTTGGATTCCCCTAGGTCTCTAGTTTTCAGAAATGCACAGGTTTGGTAGGTTTCCCTAGGTGCTGGCTGAGCTAGAGGCCAAAATCTACAGGTAGGCACTTTGCAAAAAACACCTCTGTTTTCTTTCAAAAATTTGGATGTGTCCACGTTGCGCTTTGGGGCGTTTCCTGTCGCGGGCGGTAGGCCTACCCACACAAGTGAGGTATCATTTTTATCGGGAGACTTGGGGGAACGCTGGGTGGAAGGAAATTTGTGGCTCCTCTCAGATTCCAGAACTTTATGCCACAGAAATGTGAGGAACATGTGTTTTTTTAGCTAAATTGTGAGGTTTGCAAAGGATTCTGGGTAACAGAACCTGGTCCGAGCCACACAAGTCACCCCATCTTGGATTCTCCTAGGTCTCTAGTTTTCAGAAATGCACGGGTTTGGTAGGTTTCCCTAGGTGCTGGCTGAGCTAGAGGCCAAAATCTACAGGTAGGCACTTTGGAAAAAACACCTCTGTTTTCTTTCAAAAATTTGGATGTGTCCACGTTGCGCTTTGGGGCATTTCCTGTCGCGGGCGCTAGGCCTACCCACACAAGTGAGGTATCATTTTTATCGGGAGACTTGGGGGAACGCTGGGTGGAAGGAAATTTGTGGCTCCTCTCAGATTCCAGAACTTTCTGCCACAGAAATGTGAGGAACATGTGTTTTTTTAGCCAAATTTTGAGGTTTGCAAAGGATTCTGGGTAACAGAACCTGGTCCGAGCCACACAAGTCACCCCATGTTGAATTCCCCTAGGTCTCTACTTTTCAGAAATGCACAGGTTTGGTAGGTTTCCCTAGGTGCCGGCTGAGCTAGTGGCCAACATCTACAGGTAGGCACTTTGCAAAAAACACCTCTGTTTTCTTTCAAAAATTTGGATGTGTCCACGTTGTGCTTTGGGGCATTTCCTGTCGAGGGCGCTAGGCCTACCCACACAAGTGAGGTATCATTTTTATCGGGAGACTTGGGGGAACGCTGGGTGGAAGGAAATTTGTGGCTCTTCTCAGATTCCAGAACTTTCTCCCACAGAAATGTGAGGAACATGTGTTTTTTTAGCCAAATTTTGAGGTTTGCAAAGGATTCTGGGTAACAGAACCTGGTCCGAGCAACACAAGTCACCCCATCTTGGATTTCCCTAGGTCTCTAGTTTTCAGAAATGCACAGGTTTGGTAGGTTTCCCTAGGTGCCGGCTGAGCTAGAAGCCAAAATCTACAGGTAGGCACTTTGCAAAAAACACCTCTGTTTTCTTTCAAAAATTTGGATGTGTCCACGTTGCGCTTTGGGGCGTTTTCTGACGCGGGCGCTAGGCCTACCCACACAAGTGAGGTATCATTTTTATCGGGAGACTTGTGGGAACGCTGGGTGGAAGGACATTTGTGGCTCCTCTCAGATTCCATAACTTTCTGCCACAGAAATGTGAGGAACATGTGTTTTTTTAGCCAAATTTTGAGGTTTGCAAAGGATTCTGTGTAACAGAACCTGGTCTGAGCCACACAAGTCACCCCATCTTGGATTCCCCTAGGTCTCTAGTTTTCAGAAATGCACAGGTTTGGTAGGTTTCCCTAGGTGCCGGCTGAGCTAGAGGCCAAAATCTACAGGTAGGCACTTTGCTAAAAACAGCTCTGTTTTCTGTGATGTGTCCACGTTGTGTTTTGGGGCATATCCTGTCGCGTGCGCTAGGCCTACCCACACAAGTGAGGTACCATTTTTATCGGGAGACTTGGCGGAGCACTGGGTGGAAGGAAACTTGTGGCTCCTCTCAGATTCCAGAACTTTCTGTCACCGAAATGTGAGGAAAATGTGTTTTTTTAGCCTAAAATTTGAGGTTTGCAAAGGATTCTGGGTAACAGAACCTGGTCAGAGCCCCACAAGTCACCCCATCCTGGATTCCCCTAGGTCTCTAGTTTTCAAAAATGCACAGGTTTGGTAGGTTTCCCTAGGTGCCGGCTGAGCTAGAGGCCAAAATCTACAGGTAGGCACTTTGCTAAAAACAGTCTGTTTTCTGTGAGGTGTCCACGTTGTGTTTTGGGGCATATCCTGTCGCGGGCGCTAGGCCTACCCACACAAGTGAGGTATCATTTTTATCGGGAGACTTGGGGGAACATAGAATATCAAAACAAGTGTTATTGCCCCTTGTCTTTCTCTACATTTTTCCCTTCCAAATGTAAGACAGTGTGTAAAAAAGACTCAATTCAGAGATGTGCAAATAACCACTGCTTCTCAACACCTTATCTTGTGCCCATTTTGGAAATACAAAGGTTTTCTTGATAGCTATTTTTTACTCTTTATATTTCAGCAAATGAATTGCTGTATACCCGGCATAGAATGAAAACCCACTGCAGGGTGCAGGTCATTTATTGGCTCTGGGTACCTAGAGTTCTTGATGAACCTACAAGCCCTATATATCCCCGCAACCAGAAGAGTCCAGCAGACGTAACGGTATATTGCTTTCGAAAATCTGACATTGCAGGAAAAAGTTACAGAGTAAAACGTAGAGAAAAATTGATGTTTTTTTCACCTCAATTTCAATATTTTTCTTTTTCAGTTGTTATTTTCTGTAGGAAACCCTTGTAGGATCTACACAAATTACCCGTTGCTGAATTCAGAATTATGTCTACTTTTCAGAAATGTTGCGGTTTCTGGGATCCAGCGTTGGTTTCATGCCCATTTCTGTCACTGACTGGAAGGAGGCTGAAAACACAAAAAATCATAAAAATGGGGTATGTCCCAGTAAAATGCCAAAATTGTGTTGAAAAATTGGGTTTTCTGATTCAAGTCTGCCTGTTCCTGAAAGCTGGGAAGCTGGTGATTTTAGCACCGCAAACCCTTTGTTGATGCCCTTTTCAGGGAAAAAACCACAAGCCTTCTTCTGCAGCCCCTTTTTCCCATTTTTTTGAAAAAAATGAAATTTTCACTGTATTTTGGCTAATTTCTTGGCCTCCTTCTGGGGAACCCACAAAGTCTGGGTACCTCTAGAATCCCTAGGATGTTGGCAAAATAGGACGCAAATTTGGCGTGGGTAGCTTATGTGAACAAAAAGTTATGAGGGCCTAAGCGCGAACTGCTCCAAATAGCCAAAAAAAGGCTCGGCACAGGAGGGGGAAAAGGCCTGGCAGCGAAGGGGTTAAGGAAAACAGGCTGCATTAAAAAAAAAAAAAAAAAAAAATGCTTTATTTAAAAGCAGTCACAGACATGACGGTCTGCTGTCTCCAGCAGGCCACCATCCCTGTGAGGGCGGCCATTCCCAAGTGGGTCGCAATTGCGACATACCTCATGAATATTCATGAGGTAGGGCATTTGCGAGCCTCTTGCGAATCGCAAACAGTGTCATTGACACTGTTCAACATAAGGTTTTGCTACTCGCAAATTGCGAGTTGCTCTGACTCACAATTTGCGAATCGCAAAACAATTCATTCGTACATGTAGCCCTTAGTCACTCCACTCACTTTGGAGGTCATCCGTGTTGCCACTTGATCAGTACTTGGGAGGGGTTTCGGGGGAATGATGTAGGGTCTGAGTGGTCCACACTTTGGGGCTGGGCTCACAAAGGTATGGCACATACAAAGGTATGGCAGTGGGCATAGAGGAAAAGATAGTCAGAATTTGCTAGTGAGAGGGACAGGGAGAGAGAGGTATGGCACCAAGGTAGGTAGCAAATGGGTCAGCCACACTGCCTTGAATCAGCAGTTATAAGGTGCTGAGAAGGGGTGAAGGAGGAGGCATACTCTTTACTCTCTTTCTGAGGAAAGGATGGGGTGATTCTCAGATCACGGACTGAGGTATAGTATCCATACTTAGGCATAGGTGGCACAGTGGCTTAAGCTAGGGAAAAACAGGCAAAATCATGTTAGAGATTTGGGTACCGTTGCTTGTAGACAAAATGACAAGTTTCCTGGTGCCCAGAAATGAGTGCTGGTGGAGATTATGACACCCACAAAATATGCTCTCACTTTTGCTCTATCGTGGTGAACTCACCATTTCATGAAGCAATGACTGACAAGACTTAGAGCTTATTTGGCTACTAATTTCTCAAGGTCCTGTTGAGTTGTGGTCTTTGGGCATTGAGACCTGCAGGTGGAACTGTAAACAAGGAGTGAGCCCTGTGATGGTGAGAAAATGGGCCGAGGAGACCGAAGGCAGCAGCATGCCTGTTAAAAGGCTATAAGGCTGTCATTACAACCCTGGGGGTCGGTGATAAAGCGGTGGTAATAGTGCCAACAGGCCGGAGGTAACAAAAATGGAATTATGACCACGGCGGAAACCACTCAGACAGACAGCCACTTTAACACACCGACTGGCAGGGTGGTAGCAACAAGCACCACGGTGGCAACTGCCAACAGCCAGGCGGAAGACAATGTACTACTCACTGCATTATGACCAGCCTATCCGTCACCTTTTCTGGGGCGGTACCAGCGACAACAAAAGCACAGCAGTAACAGATTACAGAAGTCAAAGGACTCACCTCTTGAGACACAGGGAACAACCACAATGCCATGGAGCCCGAGTTGGACTTATTTCCCACGCCTGTCTACCTTTTCCTGCATTACGAACACCAACGCCAGAAAAGACGACCACGGTGAGTACTACCGCCTAGCACACAAGGGAGGGGGGAGGAAAAAGAGAGTGACCCACACACGCAACACCCCCACCTCCAACACCATACACACTATCAGACACAGTAACATTACATCACCCCATGCCCCTCAGGAATAATGCAAGGACAAAATGATTGGAAGAAAGTGAGTGAAATACCATTAAAGAACATGAATAAGTGCATTAAATTACAAACGTATATACATATTTACAAATGGAAGGACACTGCCCAGTCCTCAATGTCCGTGGGCCACAGGGCCACAACACATAGGCCAAGGCCCCACCTCACTCCTGCAACAACACAGAGAGAACACTGCAGGGGCATCAGGTCAAAAATACACAGGCACCTCAGGTGGACGGGAATGGGGGTGGCACCTCAGCCAGAAGGTGGTACAACACCACTGGTCCTGGAGGGGACTACATGCCCTGTGCATGGTCCTGGGGAGTGCAAAGCCACAGTCTCTCTCTAGTAGGTGGTTTGCCACTGCTAGGTCCTGGGGAGTGCAAAGCCACAGTATCTCTAGTGTGTGGTTTGCCCACTGCTTAGTCCTGGGGAGTGCAAAGCCACAGTCTCTCTAGTGTGTGGTTTGCCCACTTCTAGGTCCTGGGGAGTGCAAAGCCACAGTCTGTCTAGTGGATGGTTTGCCCACTGCTTGGTTCTGGGGAGTGCAAGGCCACAGTCTCTCTAGTGGGTGGTTTGCCCACTGCTTGGTCCTGGGGAGTGCAAAGCCACAGTCTCTCTAGTGGGTGGTTTGGCTACTGCTTATTCCTGGGGAGTGCAAAGCCACAGACTCTCTAGTGGATGGCTTCTCCACTGGTTCTGGAGGGGGCGTTGTGCCCAGTGTGCTTCTTCCTTGGAAGTATGCGGTGAGTGGATGGCTTCTTCCACTGGTTCTGGAGGGACCTGTTGCCCAGTGTGCTTCATTCTGGGAAGGATGGGGTGAGTGAATGGCATCTCTACTGGTTCTGGAGGGGGCATTGTGCCCTGTGATGCAGATCTTGGGGAGTGCAAGGTCAGAGTCTCTCACCTGGGTGTCAGACCCACTGGATTTGCAGGGGCCAGAACGCACAACAGCCCATGGAGGCAGGACTACACACTGTCTGTCAGCGGTGACGGCTGCTCAGTGGTGTCAGTGGCGGGGCTGGTATCAGGGCTATCAGTGGTGGGGGGAGGCTCCAGCCCATCCGCTGCAGCCTCAGACGACTGCCCACTAGGGCTGCTGCTGCTGGCAATAGTGCTGGTGGTGCTGCTGGTGGTGGTGCTGGCAGTGGTGGGGGGAGGCCCCAGCCCATCCCCTGCAGCCTCGGACGGTTGAACCACCATGATTGGTGATGGGGGCTCCGAATGAGTCCCAGCACCAGGCCTCCTGTCCTTCCTGCCTGCTGGTGCAGACCCCTTGCCCTTCCTGTCAGCAGGCGGGGATTGCCCCTTGCCCTTCACACCTGCAGGTGGTGGTGCCTCCTTGCCCCACCTAGTTGCAGCTGGTGGTGCCTCCTTGCCCTTCCTTGATGCACCTGGTGCAAGCACCCTGTTAGTGTTGCTGCCTGGTGCCAAGGATCCTCTCCCACCTGCAGTAGCTGTCAACACTACTGTGACCCTGGACTGGGTGGGTGAGGTGCTTGCCTGGGTTT
This sequence comes from Pleurodeles waltl, assembly GCF_031143425.1. Lineage (NCBI taxonomy): Eukaryota > Metazoa > Chordata > Amphibia > Caudata > Salamandridae > Pleurodeles > Pleurodeles waltl. Next base: position 163,797,156 of record NC_090450.1, on the reverse strand, counting down.
TCTTCACCCTGGTCTGAAGTGAAGGACGGGGGGAGGAAGGGTACGGAAGAGGTCAATGGTGGAGAGGAAAAGCTTCTTAGGGACATTGGGGCGGGAAGAGGGTGAAGGTATGGGTGTGGAGGAAGAAGTGGTTGTAGGAGGTGTCTGTCTGTCATGTTTGGGTGCAGGTGCATGGGCTGGATGCTGTTGTGAGGTGGATGGCTGTTAGGTGTCTGAGTGTTTGCGTTTGTGTACTTTGGGAGGAGGGGGCACAGACACATTGGGTGAGGACACAGAGGACGTGTGCTTGGATGTAGGGGTGGAGACTGCCAGTAAGGGGCGTGTAGTGATAGGCGTGATGGTGGTAGTGGATGAGGATGTAGTGAATGCAGCTGTGAGTGTAGGCGCTACTGGGAGGGAGGTGGACGAGGAGGAGGAGGGGGACACAGTGGAGGCAGTGGATGTTGGTATGTCTGCATCTGGATGGTGCTTGTGTGAGTGCCTGTGGGATGATATGTGGTGCTTGTGTTTGCCTGAACCACTCCTGTGTGTTGTCCTGGGAGCATGCTGGTCTGCCTGTGTGCCTGGGATAGACTGGGCTTGAGGGGAGTGGGATTGGCCAGAGGAGGTTGGTGGGGGGCCGCTAGAAACAGGGATAATGGCTGCCATCAGGGAGGAGGCCAGAGCCTGGATTGATCTATTTTGGGCTGCCATGGCAGAGTGAATGCACTCCAGGAATGCATTTGTTTGTTGCAAATGGACTGCCAGCCCCTGGATGGCATTCACAATGGTTGACTGCCCAACAGAGATGGATCGCAAGAGGCCAATTGCCTCCTCGCTCAGGGCAGTAGGGCTAACTGGGGCAGGGCCTAAGGTGCCTGGGGCGGTGGAAATGCCCACCCTTCTGGGTGAGCGGGCATAGGAAACACGCTGAGGGGCTGTTGGGAGGACGGTGCTGTTACGGGGGTGGCAGCTGTACCTGTAGTTGGGTAAGGCACAGAGGTGTCCTCCATCACCAGGGAGTGTCCATCGGAGGAGGTATCATTGTCAGAACTGTCCCCTCCAGTGTCGGTCGTAGTGCTCCTCTCACCCTCCGTCCCACTGGTGCCCTCACCGTCGGTGGATTCGGCCTCCAGGGCCCTGTGGGATGCAGCTCTCCCCGTCACCGGTGCCTCTGCTCCTCCGCCAGATGATGCTAATGCACATAAGGACAGGGTGAAAAAACAAAAAGGGGGGAGAGACAAAGGATACACTTGGCCAATGGCGGCAACAACACCACCATTGGCGTTCATGACACACACACACAGGGAACAGCCCTACGCACTAGGCAATGCAATAACAGTCACAATGCTAGTCACCAGCCCATGGACAGGAATACCTAATGCCAATTGCAGCATACCTGAGACCCACAGATAGCTTCCCAGTAGTGGATGCCTACTAGCTTGGTTGGAGGAGGTGTACATCCGACCCTGCCCAACATGGGCCCACCCTGACACTCACAGACCCACATCCCCCACCTGGATGCCACCCCACCACACGCAAGTAGTATATTGGGGCACTGTACTCACCCCCTTGTGGCTGCTGTGATGCCCCCAAGCGCCCATCCAGCTCCGGATAGGCCACCGCCAGTATGCATGCCATCAGGGGAGGTCAGGGTTCGACAGGCACCCCTTGCTCGTTGGGAGGCCATCCCCAGCTGGGCCTCCAACGTCTTCCGTTCCCAGCGCCTTAGGTCCAGGCAGATCTCAAATTTAAGAATAACACAACTTCTGCCACCATATACGTATCTAAGGATAATGCTTGCCTTTTGGGGTGGTTTGATCAAGGTAAGTTAGAATTGGTTTTGGACCCGAATAACCCTGAACAGGTTATAACGAGGAGTGAATTCATGCTTGTATCTTCTATAACTTGTGAGGAGTGGGAATCACGCTATCCTGAAATTTGTAATAATAAGGTAGGATTATTCAAGGGGTTCTCGCACAAAATCAAGATCAATGAAAATGCCCAGCCAATGGTGCACAAAGTACGGAAAGTTCCTCTCACCTTAAGGGAGGATTTCAAAAAAGAATTAGACAACCTATGTGAACAAGACATAATGGAACCTATTGAATCCTCAGATTGGGTGGCCCCTGTAGTTTTATTTCGCAAGGCCAATGGAATGTTGAGAATATGCGTGGACTTACCTGATCTTAATGATCAAATTTGGGTTGATCAATACCCCTTACCCAACATTTCAGAAATGTTGTCTTCTGTTAAGAGGGGGAAAATGTTTTCCCGGTTAGACATGACTTCTGCTTATCACCAAATCAATCTTCATCCAAGTTCCAGACATTACACCGCCTTCATTACTCCTTTCGGGTTATTCCAATTCAAACGCATGCCAGTTGGGTTAGCTTCTGCTTCCGCTGTCTTCCAAAGGACAGTGGAAAGCATGTTCAAAGGCATAAGTGGTGTGATGGCGTTCCAGGATGATATTCTGGTTTATGGAAAGGATACGTGTGAACATAATGAAAGATTGAGCAAGGTCCTAGATGTATTGAAACTGAAGGGTGTAACTCTCAGCTCAAGTAAGTGTCGTTTTGGAGTATCCACGGTGAATTACTTGGGATTTGAGTTGTCAGCGGATGGCATCAAACCCAAGGTAAGTCTGGTGAAAGCTATTCAGGATTTTGTTTGCCCTGAAAACAAAGACCAATTGAGATTCTTCATGGGTTTAGTGGAATTCTATGCTAGATTTGTACCCAACTGTTCAGAAAAGACGTATTATCTGAGGAAGCTACTTAAAAAGAACGTTACATTTTTGTGGGATGCTGATTGTGACCGGGAATTTGGAAATATTAAGCAAGAAATTTCCCGAGCTATTCCTTTGAAACCTTTTGACACCAGAGATTATACAATTATTATGACTGATGCTAGCCAAAAAGGTTTAGGAGCTGTGTTGTTGCAAAAAAGGGATAGTAGGGAGGAAGTTGTGGCGTTTGCTTCAAGAAGTTTGAAAGGAGCCGAAGCTACGTATTCTGTTATCGAACGTGAGGCTTTGGCATGCTGGTGGGGTATTAACCACTTCAAACAACTTGTGTGGGGCACAAGGTTTACAGTTAGAACTGACCATAAGCCTTTAGTTCAACTATTTACGGCCAAAGGTGCGGAGAAGGCCACTCCACTAATAGCTAAATGGCAGTACAAATTATATGAAAACAACTTCAAGTTAGAGTATGTGCCTGGCAAGAAACACATATTAGCTGACTGTTTGTCCAGATTGGCGAACGCTGATTCGTTAACAGAGACTTCTAGGCATTTCATGTCCAAGGATGAGGATGATGAGATTGTTGTTTGTGTAGTAGATGAGCAATTGGATGGAGCATTAAGTGAACTAAAATGGAGGGAGGCTTGTGATGAGGATCTAGACATCAAGTCTATAGTGCATGGAGTCATGATTGGGTGGTCGCAATGGTCTCCGGATGGCGATCTTAAGGATTAGTATAAACATGTTTTTGATGAGTTGTCAGTTATTAATGGTTTATTATATAGGTCAAATTTGTTAGTTGTACCTAAGGGTATGAGGAAAAGTGTTTTGAGCCTTGCGCATGAGGGTCACATAGGAATGCGTGCCATGAAAAGGAGAGTCAGAGAAGGATTCTGGTGGCCTGGAGTGGATAAGTGTGTTGAACACTTCGTAAGGGATTGTGTCTATTGTGCAGTCAGCGACAAGTCTCAAATCACAGCTCCGAGTCACCCTGAGACTTGGCTAAAAAGGAAGTAATGTCCCACGACGGCAGGAAGGAGTGGCGTTGGTGCCAAAGCCAGATGATTATGATCGGATGGTTCCAAATACTTGCTTGTCGAGTACTTTACTCCAGAAATGTTGATACCGGTCTTCAAGACAGGTAACCCTCGTCGCCACTGAAAGGATCTATGGTCCACACAGTTCCAGGTAAACAGGATATTTTATTAGGTTCCAATAATCTTTACAGCTCCTTACTCCCGACCTCCTTCCACCGATCTCAGGCTCCAACTGCCAGCTTGCACACAATCCGTTTCCCCATTCCACATTCCAAAGTTCTCCGCGCGTCGGTTCCATAGCACGAGGAACCAGAGTGGCACGAAGAACTCATACCCAACACAAACATCCTTTACAATGAAGTCTCTACTCTTTACCACACAATGCCCTTACCTTGTAGCCTTTACCACACAAGTAAGTATATATTTTTTTTAATAACTTAATTTTTATGTTTCTTAAAAAAAGGCTTTAGGTGCTGGTTGCGATAAAAGGAAGAAAGGAGCAATTTTGGGGTTTATAGAGGAATAGTGGTAAAGAGAGGTCATTTTAGGGTTTTAGGGTGGGTAGTGAATATTGAGGGTACAGGGGATATGGGTAGTTTTAGAGTCTGGGAGCGGGAAGTGGTAAAAGGAGGTTAGGAGTAAGATAAAGGTGGGTTGGGGTGGTCCTCCCAAAAAAGAGAAAAATATATGTGGGGGGAGTTTGCTGAACTTATTTTTGCTTGGATACCTGGTAAAGGCGTGCATGGTAAAAGTATGCTTTGTAAGGGAATCTGTATGTTAAAGGCTGCGTGTAAAAGTCATAGGAGCATGTGCTGTAATGTCATACATTTGTCCTGTAGTGCATCACCACAGGACTGCCTTGTAGGATGAATGCAGTTATGATCCCAGAGTTCCCAGAGCCTCATTTGATGGGTTACCCTTAGGACAAACTATTTCAGAATTCCAGAGTATGAAGCCGAGTTTTCAGGATCCAGACAAGCTGAACACCTTGCACGAGGCCGAAGAACAAGCAACCGTTACTAGGGTGTCCATGCATCTTTATGTTGTTTGACTTGATGGCTGATGACCTTAATTGGATACAGCACCACATCACTTTCTATTATTCCAAAGGACTGGCATATTCATGGGTGCAGAAACAGCAAAAAGAACAGTACTGAAATGCCATTTTTATTCTGCAACTAGGAGAACCGAGGTGCACTTTATGTTTCGCTAATGATGTTTACATCTCAAGTTTCTGTGGGGGTGAACTGCTCGTAGACATTTAGCTTCTAGATAATAGATATGTTTCTCTGAATGCTTTCTCATGAAACCTTTAAAAGCCTTTACACTTCAGCGAGGAATTGTGTAACTATTTTTATAGTAGTCATAAAATGTCCTTTTTCAGAAATGAATTCTCGTTGTCAGTAATCATCTGTCTCTCACACAGTAGCGTTCTTTTGTTTCTATATATTTCAAGGAATTGAAGCATAGCAGAGAAAAATCAAGTCCGTTTTTTAAATTTCCTTGCTGGCATGCCTCCCACGACGGGAAAGACACAAAGAAAGCTCAAACGAATCTTGGGTGTCAAGGCGGGATTCTCGTGCAGGATGAGCTGAGGAACCTATAGCTTAATCAGTGTTTAAAACAGTCCCAAAGAGCGGCGTGCAATGCTTGCTGTTGCACAATGCTCAATTTGCAATATATTAATTGATTAAGGATTTAGTTAATACGCAAGTGCAGGGACCCGAATATTTTCTTAGGATCCCTCTACGCATGCCATATTTAAGAACTAACAAAATGCTTAGGGGGTCATTCTGACCCCCGCGGTCGGCGGAAACCGCCAGAAGACCGTACCGCGGTCAAAAGACCGCGGCGGTCATTCTGACGTTCCCGCTGGGCTGGCGGGAGACCGCCAAAAGGCCGCCCGCCCGCCCAGCGGGAAAGCCCCAGCAACGAGGATGCCGGCTCCGAATGGAGCCGGCGGAGTTGCTGGTGTGCGACGGGTGCAGTTGCACCCATCGCGATTTTCAGTGTCTGCCAAGCAGACACTGAAAATCTTAATGGGGCCCTGTCAGGGGGCCCCTGCAGTGCCCATGCCAGTGGCATGGGCACTGCAGGGGCCCCCAGGGGCCCCACTTCACCCGTTCCCGCCATCCTGGTTCTGGCGGTGAAAACCGCCAGAAACAGGATGGCGGGAAGGGGGTTGGAATCCCCATGGCGGCGCTGCAAGCAGCGCCACCATGGAGGATTCCCTGGGGCAGCGGGAAGCCGGCGGGAAACCGCCGGCTTCCCTTTTCTGACCGCGGCTTTACCGCCGCGGTCAGAATGCCCCCGGAAGCACCGCCAGCCTGTTGGCGGTGCTTCCGCAGTTGTTGGCCCTGGCGGTCCATGGCCGCCAGGGTCAGAATGACCCCCTTAGTCTTTGTTCCAAACTTAATCCTGTTTGATCTAATACTATACAGTCCTGTCTCTCTAACTCTCTCCTGCGGGTTCTATTCATCCCACCTTTCTCCATTTCCCACTCTTTTTCTAGCGGTTTTCCTAGCTTTGTTGTCTTGCCTTTCCTCCATTTTCTGCCTTTCTCTCTCTTGCTCAAGGTCAAAGTCCCAAAATGATGGGGCATACTTAATTTTAAAAAATCACGCAGCACAGCAATTAACCTTGCTGTGCTGCGCAATAGAGAATGGGTGGAAATGCACCAAACTTAACATTGCATGGTGCATTCCTGTCTTTTCCCTGTGCTCGCACAAAACATGCTGCCTAGAGCCAATGCAGGTACCCTTGCATCATGGTGCAAGGGTGCGTCCATTGCAGGCAGGGTTGTTTTTGTGCCGGAAGGGGCACCTTTGTGTAAAAAAGTTATCCTGATAATGCAGGAAACAAATAAAGAGGAAGTAATGAGGAGAAATAAAGATATTTCTCCTTCTTACTGCTCACGTGGAAGACATAGGACTCTGACATATTCCCAGGTCTATCAGTAATGGTAAATCTTGGAATGCGGCAAAATCCATGGGCGAATGCGTTGGAACACCCTTGCTCTACCCATGGTAGGCCTTCACAGAGCAGAGTAACACAACACAGTGATTTGCGCTGCATTGTGTTGCTCTAGATTTATCAAGCCTAGCAAGACTGTGCAAGGTGACCTTGAGTGGCTTGAGAAACCTAACTTCAGAATTACATCATTCTTGTGCCCCGTTGAGTGGCACAAGAGTGACACAACTCTTTGTTAAATATAACCCTAAGCCCTGTCCCCAAACATGAGCGCTGGTGCCCACAACCTGCAACCACCAGCAAATTTAGCATTGCTGTTTCATACAACTAAGGTGTCCGAGTACTGAGTCAAACCGCGAAGGAATGGAGCATTTTGTGAGTTTCTTTTTGTGACACTAGCTAAAATAAATTTACTCCATTATTTCAAATGTGTTATTGGTGGACAAACATCATAAACCATCCTATATATGATCGTATTCAGCGTCACTCTGGCTCACTCCATCTAGTGAAGATTATAACATTTAAGGGGCAGATTAAGTCATTTTTTTTTACGCTAATGTCGCCCAAGGAGGACAAAATTGCAGCGCCAAATTTACGAAATGGCACAATTCATGCATTGCACCACTTTGTAACCCTTTGCGCTACATTATGCCGGTGCCAGGCATAATGTATGCAAAGGAGGCATTTCCCAATTAGGGGAGCTGTAAAAATGGCGCAAAGAAATCTAAGAGATTTCTTTGTGTCATTCGTTCAGCACTTTTAATGGCTGCCAGGACAGTCGTTAAAAGAAGGCATACCATTGTTTACAATGGGCCTCAATGGGTTTTGCAGGATTAGCATTAAAAATGTTGATGCTCATCCTGCAAGGCCCCAAACTAGCACCAAAAAGTTTGACATTAGTTCCCTAACTACTGCCATGATGCGACGTATCTTAGATACGGCACACACATGACGGCATTGGTGTGGGCGCTAATAGGCGCAGTACCACTTTTCTTAAATCCTGCCCTAAATCTGCTCTTTATATGACACATGAAAAGAGGACCTTCAAATTTGGAGGCAGAAAAGGGTGAGGTCAGCAATTCTGAATTATGTTCTAGAAAAACCACCTTATGAAACCTCACATAAGATCTGCATTAGCAAAGGTGAACACCATGACCGTTTCTATCGAGCAGTTTATATGGATAACATGGTAAACGTTTCTCACAGAATATAGATATAGGTGTGCTAACCACGTATGGCAGCAGGTGCAGCCGTTGTATGGATGAGAAGCTGTTTGACAACTGCAAGTGACATTTTGGAAAAAGCCTTTTCTCTTCCCAAAATGTTTTTTGACCAAATCTCTCAATTTAGATGTAGGCTATAAAGCAGCTACCACAAGAGTGAAAAATGCACCAGCAAGATGACCCCCAAATGGAGTCTTATATCCACATTCTCAGTGGATTGGGCATTAAGTGGGCACTCAGTCTCACTGATAACGACAAAATCAAGAAATATGCAGAGAAGAAAATCTGTAAGTACAACTTACATTTGTTTATGAATCTTCTATCAGCAGTGGAAGTTCCTGGTAGGAGCATTGTACTTGTCATTATGAAGCAAATGCAAATATATTGAAAAAATCTATACAGATATTAGATAGGATTTAGGGGCACCTGTGGAGTATCAGCTTCACAGATTTTAATAGGCTACTGCAGCAGCTAGTGAAATTGTGTGGTCCTCTTCTTTACCAACAAAAGACTTAACAGCCATCCAATAACACAAATCCTATTGAAAAGAAAGTTAGTGCCTACTGAGTGCAATCCAGTTTACAATGAGCACCGCCAATATTTTGTGTTTTTATGCACCATATAGCATCCGTAGTGATCCTGAAACGTGAGCATGATTTGTTTCATGTGCATTTAGTGAACAACTGTGAATATAAATCTTGTTGAACAAGTGAAAGAACAATCATTTTAACTTTGAGAATATCTTTGGTATGCATTTCCGAACCGTGGTTTTTACCTTGAGCGTGGTGTATGCAGTGTTACAATCCTAGAGTATAAACCTTTGTTGTGCATTGCAAGATCAGTGATTCCAATCTTGAGCATAGACTGTGATAAATACAAAAAGACACTTCATTTATGTAGGGAACAAGTGTGATTGTGAAATGCACAAGTATATGGTCAGAAGTTATTGGAGATAGAGAATCATTAAGGAACCGTGTTTTCTTTCACAGGTAAAGACAGTAGATTGTACCATTGCATATATGCCATTATGCCATTATTTCAATTGTTAAGATACAGACCCGATATTAACAACTTGGACTTCGTGAAGGTACTGCTCCTGAGGAACCAACAGAACTTGACAAAATCCTGCAAAGTGACTTGTCAAAATAATTTTTGGGGACAAGAGAAAGCTTTCTTTTAAATATTGATAAACAGCCCCGATGCAGCCCACAAAGGAGGTGCATGACATTTAAAATTAAAATAAGGATGTTTAGAATTTTAAAGTGTTTTTAACTGTAAGAAGGCTCTGGCCTGCCCATTGGAAATATTGGGAAGCAGGTTTAAATATGAACTCTGCCATCTCTGGATTGAGACCAGCTAGAAATATGATTCAACAACTCTGCTAATATATATTACAAGCCCAATTTACACAGTGAAATCCGATTTTTAATAAATATTAAAGGAAAGTAAGTTTTACAAAGTTCCCTGTTCCCTGACTAGAGCACCCCGAGGCTTATCTGCATTACCTCTCCAGCAGAAGCCATGTGTATGATTAGCCATGATTAGGTGTGGAAACGGCTCTCAGAGCAAAGACAGTTGCTTGGGTATGTGGACGTATTTTCTCTTCTCCTTGAAGGACATCCATTTATGTAATATTCAAGAGCCTAATTTACTTGAAAGAGACCCCCCCTGTCACAATCAAATTTTAGGTGATACCTGAAAAGGCATCTGCTTCCCTCCCAGTCAGGCAGACACAAAACCCAGTGGGGAAAAGGGTTTCCTCATCATGGATTTTGTGGTTTAGGTACACTATAGGACTGTTTGCAGTAGGGCAAACAGGAAATGCTACAAAAGTGAAAAGTGGGTGGGGCAACCTCTGTGACCATTTACCTCATTGGTTAAGGAGGGGCCAGGAGTCACCCCACCCACTAGCTAATACCAGACATTAATGTGGCATCCCCAATACACTCCTCAGAATATGTTCTAGGCCTGTGGAAGAACAGAAGACGTCTGGACTCACTGTCACTCACGGAGAGGTGCTCTATGTCATGATCCTATCATGCCTTCCAATCATATCCACCAATGTACTAATGCGCATTGTTCTTACTAACCTAGTAATACTTGAATGGGCTACCAATCAGTAAGACTATTATATATGTGTGTATCTGCTATTTTTTTATGACCATAACATGCACACTTCCACTGTGGACTGTGCATTAGGTCTATGGTACAGTGCCTGATAACAGTACAATAACAAGTGTGCACTGAGCCAGAATACTGTAATAGCAAATGTGCATTAAACCATAAAATATACATTGAATCATAACAGACTCTTGTGCTCAAAGCACAACTGTTCCGCCTCATGTACTTTTGTTTTCCCCTATTCATAGAATCCTTTTACAGTTTCCAGCACTTTCGGGCTCTCATGAGAACACCTGAATCACAGTTACCCTCTTGATTGCCCTGCTGAGTGCAGATTATTGAAGCTTCAGTGTTCACCGTGCTGGGGTGCAGCTTCACTTGCCTTTACCGCTTAAAAAGCCGTCCCAAGACTGTGATAGGTACTGCTTACTATCGGAAAGGTAAGAGATGTCCACTTGCATTGCACACTTGCTGCACTCATAGCCAGCTTAAAAAATCACATTAGTTTTCATTTTGTTTATTTGTGGGACACAACAATGCTCAGCTGAAAGCAGTTGATCTGTAATGCCCATGACATGAGAGAACCTGAAAGCTACATTAGCGATTGGTATTGTTCCTGTGTGCAAAAGTAGGTAAGGATTCTTGGCACATTAAGAGGCATATGAAGCACACCCACTGCAAAGGAAATTAGACACGGACCTTATTAAAACAGGTGGTGCAGTGTGCTGAGACATTCATACACCTTGGTGAATTTATTATCTTGGTAAACATTGTTAACATGATTCCAAGATCAGAAGTCCATGTGATATTCAAACAGTGAACTTTAAATTGTCTACAGTCCTTGGAAAATTATTAATGTATGAGTATTTTCCTTCCAGGTAATAATAATATGGCTATGTTATGTTGATTTGAACTGTTATTTATATCTACTCAAATGTAAATGTAAAGTTTGCACTTGTATAGTGCACTACTCACCTGTTAGAGTCTCAAGGTGCTGTACGCATACCACTGTGGAACCCCTCCTGGCTTTTCCCTGTGAGGCACCCACTCCTGGAAAAAAAATCCAGGGTGAAGCCAGGAATCCAAGCACTGTCAGGGCCATTGTGGAGATTAAGCAAGCTATTGCCAAGAGTTACAGAGTGGGGCCCATTAATTAGATCAGGCACCAAGGTGAGAATTATCTTGTCCAAGGAAATGGAGCCCAAGACCCACCGAGGTGGGAACTGAACCCTGGTCCTGGGCCAGATCTCTGCATCAGGGTCTGCTGCTCTTACCATTGTGCCACACTTCTCCTCAAGATTTGCATAATATAGCGGTGATAACAGATTGGATCCTCTGTTCCATGTCTCCCTCCCTGCAGTACCCTCTCTAATTCCCTTCCCCACCTCTGGACACTCTGATCCTTTGCTGAATCTATTTCAGAGATGGAGCTGCCAGATGTTGGGCCTCCTGAGGGTACTGCTCCTGAGGAACCAACGAACTTGACCCCCTAAAGAACTGGACCCATCCCCTCTTGTACCCAGGACAAAAATGTAGACTCCAAACATCAATTGGTAGACCTCTTGTATAGCTGCAGGGCTAAACAAAAAGCTGCCAGAGGCCTGTTCCCTAAAGTTTAGAGCTGACCAGTAATAACTGGTCCTCACCTGGGCCCTGCTGGTGACCTCTACTGAAATGAGTCTTGACCCCCACGTGTTGCTTCTGAAGTCCTGAGACCCTTGGCTCTCTCTAACTGGACTTCTCTTAGTACCCATCAAACCTGAAACTTTAAACATTTTTGGACTTTCAGACCTCCAGTGGATTGGGACAAGCCACCCCAGCTTCCATGATGACGGCTCAACAATGCTGGGTTCTCTGACCTTCTCCGAGCAGTAAAACCCATTCAGCAGACCTTCAACAAGAAGTAATCCAGCCTTGTGCAGCTCATTGTTGCGGGAACCTTGCACTGCTGAAGGATGCCATGCCTCAAAAAAAATATTTGAAGGTCAAATGCCAGGGAAACACCACCATCGCCAGGATCACAGTTCCCAGTGGGTTAGCAGTGGTCGAAGTCGTGGTGAACCACCCATGAAAAGGCTGGCAGAAAGGCAGTGGGGGCCACGGGGGGCCTGTACGGCACACAACCATGTCGTGGGCGGTGCATCGCCCCCCTGCCCAGTATCCTCAGAATGCGCACTGTCTGCTAATGCAGATAGTGCTCATTTCACGGGTGCTGTGGGCACCCTCTGTGCAACAGCATTGGCCTCGGCTCTCTGAGGAGCCGAGGCAAATGCCTCTGCATAGTTTTTACTGGGATGACCGTAGGAAACCTACTGGTTCAGAGGCTTCCGCCATTCAGCCCAGTGTAATCCTTGTAAGAGGGCTACATGGGGAAACTCCAGCTCTGCTGCAGTTTCCTTCCCACGTGTTTGGTGGTTCGACGGTCGGACCACCAAACTCATAATGAGGCCCTAAATGCCAAGGTAAAACATCTGAGTGGGTCAAACCTTGTTATTGTATCCATCCTGGGCTCCATTACGGTCAACCTCAAATCATGCTTAGGTCCTAGTCTACCACGATTTTTACTTCTTGGTATTTTGACTTCACTACTATTTTGGTACTGCATGAATAATTTACACATTGCCCTATGTTAAGCCTGTCTGTTCTAACCCTTAGCTACAGGAGGTTCAATTCAGGTTATTTTAGTGACTTTGAAGGAGTTTATGACAAAATATTGTTAAAAAATATTGAAGCACATAAATATTGTGTCGAAAATAAAGTTTCCTAATATTGTCTGCCTGTACTTTTAGTAGGAATGACAAAGATATTGTGTAATATGCTTGTGGAATATTGTCTAAAGTTTTTTAATTAAATATGGACTGTAAAATAATATTTGTGAAAGCTTATTATATTTATGTATGTTTTAATTAACATCTTCACCTAACTATAACATAACTTTAATATTTGTTTTTGCAGTGAATTTCTAGTTTGTTTAACATAAAGTAGCACCTTATTACTATACCAATCCCAACTCATGAGTGGCCCACCTTGGGCCTCACCCAGCCTTGGCCATGTGTGGTCAGGCCCTGCAAAATTAGTCCATCCACGGGTGACTAACTCCTTGCTGCTCACGGCCTACAGATGTGTGCAATATGGGATGGGTGCTGGTACTGTACTGCAGCCAGGCCCCGAGTCCAACCCCCACAGACAACTACCCCACAGGTTTTTGTAATTCATTTTCTCAGTCCCTCAGGAGCCTCATGGGACTTCTACGAGCGGGATTGTGGTGGGCCCCCAATTTTGGCCTCAGAGGAGCTCTCTCACATCCCTTCACAAGGGCCAGGCGGTCTGGCTATCACTACTGTGTCCTCTTATGAGGTATTTTTTAAAATGTGAAGGTCAGAGGATCAAGTTCCTGAGTCCTGTACTTGGTACCACAATATTTCTGTTCATATTGTGGCAAGCCAATTAGAGTGCTTGCTCCAAAAAAAGGCTCCTCATCCAATCCGAAGGCTGCAATTTTTATATTTCAGCCAACTGTCAGTTTAGCTATATATGTTTAGCTTTAATTTCTCCAAAACTACTTAATGGATATACACCAAATCACAAAAAGTCTTCTGCCTAACCTGATGTAAATCCTTTCAGCCATTTTAGCTGTAATGCTGTCTAAAATTCTCAATAGAAATTGCATGTGGACATTGCATTTTTGGACCACTCTTTTTCTTGGCCCCGCTCAACAAATCACCCAAAACTTTCCAGGAAAGAGCTAATATGGATGAACTTTTTTTGGAAATGTTTGTGAAAATTCATCAAATGGCAACAAAGTTATTAGCAAAACAAAAAACACTCTTCCTATGGAAAAATCTGACCTAACTATAACTGTACAGTGACAATATATATGTAAGCAAAAATCCAGAATACTTGCCTTACTGGCTCACGGGAACATGGCGGCTGCGTAACGCTGCGGTCACGAGCTGTCTCCCAGCCGGCACTCGCACTCGTCTCAGCGTGACGCTGTAAACGCAGCGTTTGAACGTGGTCAGCCGGATGAGCCTCGCGCTAAGCCCCCACCCTCTGGGTGAATCAGGGCAAAACGAAGGGCCGTTTTTTGTTACTGAGACGCCAAGGATCGGCACTCCATTTACAGGGTTTTTCCTGGAGGTAGCAACATCTTGGAGCCAAAGGAGACGTTTACTATTTAACAGCTGCTTCCAGGAGTCACGTTTGGGAGCAGCTTTCTGCACTCGTAGGAGGGACCTGGAGGGAGACACCAAAACCTTTCAGGATCGCAGCAAGTATTTTTCTATTGTTTGGGGGGACTCTGCTTATATGACACCAGATAAATTGAGAATACAGGTGTCTTCTAGGGGCCCTCCGTTGTTGCCAAGCCAGAAAGTTCTGCTCAGCCTTGAGAGAGGTGAGGAGGCCCTCCAGAAAAATACTCTTAGTTGCCTGCAAAGCTCTAGTAAGGGAAACGAGGTGGGGTCTGGAAGCAAGAGGGTGCAAGCAAAAGGGGACTTTGTCTGTACCCCCCTTGTTTGGTTTGGAGCCCAGGAAAAGGCATAATAACAGATCTAGTAAAACCAGCAAGGCACTGAGCGCTCAAGGCTTACTTTCTGAGGAAGAAAAATTGGTTTCCCCCCTTGCTCCTTTTTTGAGGAATATCTCACACCGTCGAGAGATGCAGCCTCAATAGTCTTTAGAAGGCTCCTTCCCCTCTCGGTCCCCTTCAGCTTCCTTCCTAGAGCACGGAAGACAGGCAGGCGAGAACCTCTTGATCTCCTTATCTGAGGAGATCAGGGGTAAATTTGAGGTATCTGAGTTTAACCAAGGGAAAATCAGAGAGTCTTGCGCTGCTCTGGAGACTGAACTTAATGCTTTGACGGATATGATAAGTCATTTGGAAATGGTGGTGTCAGAGCAGGAAGCCCATGTACTGTCCAACACTCAGGGTATTTCCCGGTTATCACGCGATGGCAAGATGGTCCAGGAAAATCTAGAGTCCCTGGAAAACAACCTACGAAGGAACAATATTAGAATCCTGAATGTACCCAAGGGGCTGGAAGGAGAGGATATCAAGGCCTTTGTATTAACTTTACTTGAGAATTTTTTTCCCACAATGGATCCGACAAAACTGAGAGAAAATATACAAAGGGTCCACCGGGATCCTTTCAGGAGGAAGCCTGATAGGAAGACCCCTAGGAAGATTTTGGTTCATTTTGGCACTTACTCTGTAAAAGAAAGAATTTTGTCTGAAGCTCTTAAGGCGGGTAGCTTCTCAATGGGTGATTGGACATTTTGGATTCGTTCAGACTTATCTAAAAAAACTTTAGATAGGCAATGGGAATTGGGGAAGTATATGCAAGATCTTAGGCCTCTTGGTGCAACAGTTCCTGGCTTTTTTGAAGATTATGTGGAATAATACGATGCACAATATCGGGGAACCCACGGAAGTCCAGGTATTAATTGAGAAAATGAAAAATTGAGGCTGATAGTTTCCGGGTAAAAAGCCGGCCGGTTAGAGCTCATATGGGCAGTCATAGTCGCCCTTGAAGCAGAGGTAGGGTTCCCATGGGAGGAGGAGGTATTGGGTGTGTTTGGGGTACAAGTCAGGAGATTTTTTGTTTTGTTTTGTTTTTTCTTCACATGGGGTGGGTGGTAGGGGTAGGGTGGTGGAAAACATGGAGTGTCTGAAAATGTCCTCAGTAGTGTGCTATGAGTCAGTACGAGGGACCTTGACCTTATTTTTTTATTTTTATTTTTTTGGTAATAACTCTTTTATGATTATCAATGGTTAACCAGACAGGGGTTACTTTGAAGTTTTTATTATGGAATGTAAATGGCTTACAGGTTCCGGGGAGGAGGAGGAGAATTTTTGAGTTTTTAAAAAGGGCAGATGAGCAGGTAATTATCTTACAAGAAACCCATTTGTTAGAAACCGAATGGAAGGTATATCTTAAAAACTTGAATTGGGTGGGTTATCTTGCATGCACTAATCAATCATGCGCGATTAAGGGGGTGGCAATTCTGATAAAGAAGTCAGTGGGAGTGAAGGTGGATAATATTAAGAAAGATCCTAGGGGGAGGTGGCTGATTTTGGAAGCCGCCTTACACGGTATCGGGTTTACCATCGTTGGATATTACGATCCTAATATTGATGACCCTTCACCCTTCCAAGACCTTTTTTCACATCTGTTAGTTGTCAAATATCCAATCATAATCGGTGGAGATTTTAATATATTTTTTTTAATCCTTCTTTAGATAAGTCTACTCCAAGACCAACGGTCAATCTACCTAGAACCCGGACTATGATAAAACAAGGAATGTTAGATCTTGGTTTAATAGATGTTTGGCATCAGAAGGGTGGGAGAGGGCTTAGGTATACATTTAATAATAAGAATTATGGTCATCATTCAAGGATAGATTTCTTTTTAATCCAACAACAGTTAAGAGATATGGTAATATCGGTTTGTCATGCCCCGGCACATCTCTCAGATCATTCAGCAGTATTAATGCAAGTTTCTCTTAATAATCAAGCTCCTAGTCCCAGGTGGACAGTAAATCGCTCTTTGTTTTTGGATGAGTTATTGGTGGATGGGTTGAGGAAAGACACTACGAATTCTTTAAGTTGAATTACGGATCCACCACATTGCAGACACTGTGGGACGCATATAAAGCGTTTATTAGATGTAGGCTTGTAGGGCTGGCCACTTACAGATTTAGAGCCGAGAGAGACCAGTTGAAACAACTTGAGCTTAAGGTGGCCTCCTTGCGGGAAGCCTCCTCAAGGGCAGAGGAAAAACAGAGGGGTTTCTTTAATGCTCAGTTAGAATTAGCTAGGTCGAAGCTGGGTTTATTCTTAGAGGGGAATGCGAGAAGGGCATGGGAATGTAGTAGGTTTGCCCATTATGAATATGGGGAAGGTTGTGGAAAGCTTTTGGCATGGAAAACTAGATCAGACCGTTCTAGGAATATAACATCATTTGTTAAGTCAGAGATTACGGGAGTCGACTGTAGGAAGTTGGCTCTGTATGTACTATTTCAAAGTAAGAAATCGCATGCACAGAGTCCAAGGGTTCCCCTTAGAGGTAAGATAGTGGCAAAAAGAGATAATACTAATGCTCTATTTTGTGGTAGTGTGGTCGAGCAGTAGGCTTACCAGAGGGTAGTATTAAGCATTTGTTGTACACACACAGGCAATAAATGAGGAACACACACTCAAAGACAATTCCAGGCCAATAGGTTTTTGCATAGAAAAATATATTTTCTTAGTTTATTTTAAGAACCACAGGTTCAAGATTTACAATCAATACTTCAAATGAAAGGTACTTCACTTAGGTATCATAGGAACTTTGAATCAGCAAAATAGCACATACAGTTTTGGCAAAAATGGCAATAAGCTATTTTAAAACTAGACAGTTCAAATTTCAACAGTTCCTGGGGGAGGTAAGTATTTGTTAGTTTTGCAGGTAAGTAAACCACCTACAGGGTTCAAAGTTGGGTCCAAGGTAGCCCACCGTTGGGAGTTCAGAGCAACCCCAAAGTTGCCACACCAGCAGCTCAGGGCCGGTCAGGTGCAGAGGTCAAAGTGGTGCCCAAAACACATAGGCTTCAATGGAGAAGGGGGTGCCCGGTTCCAGTCTGCCAGCAGGTAGGTACCTGTGACTTCGGAGGGCAGACCAGGGGGGTTTTGTAGGGCACCGGGGGGACACAAGTCAGCACAAAAAGTCCATCCTCAGCGGCACGGGGCGGCCGGGTGCAGAGTGCAAACAGGCGTCGGGTTTGCAATGGAGTTCAATGGGAGACCCAGGGGTCTCTTCAGCGAAGCAGGTAGGCAAGGGGGGGGGGCTCCTCGGGGTAGCCACCACCTGGGCACGGAAGAGGGCCACCTGGGGGTCGCTTCTGCACTGGAGGTCAGATCCTTCAGGCCCTGGGGGCTGCGGGTGCAGTGTCTTTACCAGGTGTCGGGTTCTTAGAAGCAGGTAGTCGCGGTCACGGGGAGCCTCTGGATTCCCTCTGCATGCGTCGCTGGGGGGTTCAGGGGGGGTCAACTCTGGCTACTAACAGGGTCGCAGTCGCTGAGGAGTCCTCCCTGTAGTGTTGGTTCTCCGCAGGTCGAGCCGGGGGCGTCGGGTGCAGAGTGGCAAGTCTCAAGCTTCCGGCGGGAAACGTGCAGTCCTTTAAAGTTTGTTTCTTTGTTGAATAGTTGTTTCTTCTTTGGAGCAGAGCCGCTATGCTCGGGAGTTCTTGGTCCTTTTAGATGCAGGGTAGTCCTCTGAGGCTTCAGAGGTCGCTGGACCCTTTGGGACGCGTCGCTGTTGCAGTTTTTCTTGAAGTGGGGAGACAGGCCGGTAGGGCTGGGGCCAAAGCAGTTGGTGTCTCCGTCTTCTCTGCAGGGCTTTCAGTTCAGCAGTCCTTCTTCATCTTCAGGTTGCAGGAATCTATCTTGCTTGGTTCTGGGGGCCCCTAAATACTCAATTTAGGGGTGTGTTTAGGTCTGGGGGGTTAGTAGCCAATGGCTACTAGCCCTGAGGGTGGCTACACCCTCTTTGTGCCTCCTCCCTGAGGGGAGGGGGGCACATCCCTAATCCTATTGGGGAATTCTCCATCTGTAAGATGGAGGATTTCTAAAAGTCAGAGTCACCTCAACTCAGGACACCTTAGGGGTTGTCCTGACTGGCCAGTGACTCCTCCTTGTTTTTCTCATTATCTCCTCCGGCCTTGCCGCCAAAAGTGGGGCAGTGGCCGGAGGGGGCGGGCATCTCCACTAGCTGGAGTGCCCTGTGGCACTGTAACAAAGGGGGTGAGCCTTTGAGGCTCACCGCCAGGTGTTACAGTTCCTAAAGGGAGAGGTGAGAAGCACCTCCACCCAGTACAGGCTTTGTTACTAGCCACAGAGTGACAAAGGCACTCTCCCCATGTGGCCAGCAACATGTCTGGTGTGTGGCAGGCTGGCAAAACTAGTCAGCCCACACTGGAAGTCGGGTATGTTTTCAGGGGGCATCTCTAAGATGCCCTCTGGGGTGTATTTCACGATAAAATGTACACTGGCATCAGTGTGCATTTATTGTGCTGAGAAGTTTGATACCAAACTTCCCAGTTTCCAGTGTAGCCATTATGGTGCTGTGGAGTTCATGTATGACAGACTCCCAGACCATATACTCTTATGGCTACCCTGCACTTACAATGTCTAAGGTTTTGCTTAGACACTGTAGGGGCATAGTGCTTATGCACCCATGCCCTCACCTATGGTATAGTGCACCCTGGCTTGGGTCTGTAAGGCCTGCTAGAGGGGTGACTTATCTATGCCATAGGCAGTGTGAGGTTGGCATGGCACCCTGAGGGGAGTGCCATGTCGACTTAGTCATTTTCTCCCCACCAGCACACACAAGCTGGCAAGCAGTGTGTCTGTGCTGAGTGAGGGGTCCCCAGGGTGGCAGAAGACATGCTGCAGCCCTTAGAGACCTTCCCTGGCATCAGGGCCCTTGGTACCAGGGGTACCAGTTACAAGGGACTTACCTGGATGCCAGGGTGTGCCAATTGTTGAAACAAAGGTACAGTTTTAGGGAAAGAACACTGGTGCTGGGGCCTGGTTAGCAGGCCTCAGCACACTTTT